>NC_080838.1:71791838-72991838 GCF_030435755.1 Ochotona princeps
TCTGCTAGGACTATGTCCATAGAAATGAAATCTTCATGTGAGTGAGTGACTTGCAATCCTACACGTATACCACAACAATTTGCAATAGCAAAGACATGAAAACAGCCCATATACTCATCAACAGATGAATGGATAAATAAACTGTGGTACATCTACTCCATGTCATACTACTCAGCCATAAAGAACATTAAATTCTAACATTTACAACAAAATAGTCCAAAATTGAGGCAACATGCTTAGTGAGATCAACCAGTTTCCACAGGAATTATATCATAGGTTCTCTCTGATACAAAACAGTCGTCAGGCAAATCACAAATTAATAAATACAGGTATTCATACTCTCACAGATGTATGGTATAAGTGAGACTAGAATAGTGGGAATTAAAGTTCCATCACAAAGCATGTCTGCACTGCTGAATAAAGGCAGAACTTTCATTCTGAAACATGTAAACCATTTTTAAAATATTTTGGATCATTGATCCATTTCTGTTCATTTATTAATCAAACATATTACTCATGTTAATATCATTTCTCTAGTATAAAATTTAGTTTCATTCTTGACCTTTGCACTTATTTCAAATTTGTAGCAGATATTATCCTTTAGTTGAATATTTGCAAAACTGTTACTTAATAGCTTTTACTTAATATTTTTACTCAGATTAAACAACCTGATGACTCAAACTTATTTCTTCATTTCTCCTCTGCTCTCTATATATCTCTAAAAAGTTTTAAAAAATCTCCTTGCTCTCTAAAGGTAATGACTAATCTTTTTCTCTGTAATAATACCTAAACACGTATAAACAACCAGGCAAACTAATCATCTCAAACATTACCTTATAGCTTTTCTTTTTTTTTTTTTAAAGATTTATTTTATTTTTATTACAAAGTCAGATATACTGAGAGGAAGAGAGATAGAGAGGAAGTGGAGCTGCCGGGATTAGAACCAGCGGCCATATGGGATCAAGGCGAGGATCTTAGCCACTAGGCCACACTGCCGAGCCCAACCTTATAGCTTTTCTAAACTTCTCTGGGCATAGTTTATGAGTTCTCAATCTATTTCAACTATTAAATCTTTCCTTTTTTTACCTCTTTTTCCATCATAAATAAGCAATAAACCTATGTATACCTATATAAAATTCAAACACATTCTGTTTTGAGTTGTTCATCCTACACATTACAGATATTGCTTATAACCCTCAGAGATAAGCTATATTAAAAGCACACATCACATCCTAAATAGAGATTCATATGTTTAAAAAAGTGGGATATCCCCTAGAGACACTTTATCTCTTACCAT
Source organism: Ochotona princeps (assembly GCF_030435755.1). Classification (NCBI taxonomy): domain Eukaryota; kingdom Metazoa; phylum Chordata; class Mammalia; order Lagomorpha; family Ochotonidae; genus Ochotona; species Ochotona princeps. Next base: position 71,793,136 of record NC_080838.1, read on the forward strand.
TTTTAATGCTTAATTTTAAATATTTGCCTCAAGGAGACTTTAATACTGTTGCTGGCAAACATTTTTCTGCATCTATGTTCTCTGATATGACTGTATAAATCCCTGTCTGGGTGAGACAACTGAATGGTTGATATTCTGGAACACTAATAACTCTTGGCAGAGATTATGCTGTTATCGCCACAGAATTTCCTGATTGATCCTCTGAAACACAATGGGTTCCTCTATGGATCATTTGGCCTTGGAAATACAGCAGTCCCCGGAAAACAGCCCTGCCCATGAAGAAAATGCTTCTTCGAGCAGATCTTCCTCAAAGCACAGGTGAACTTGACAAAAATGTTCACCTGTACCTTACCTTCCATTGTTGCAAATGACTGAACAGGCAGATAAGGGGCCTATGATTTGGATTAACGACTACATTTCCCTGCAATTTAGAGATCAGAGAGGCCCACGTTAGCAGAGCAAGAAAACAACTGCCTTAGTATCTATTTAGGATTTCATATTCTTCCATTATGGTTGGGTATTCCCCCTCCATGTTTATCTCTGGCGAAACAGATTTGGTTAATTTCTCATTGTCTTTGAGAAACACCCCCACATTTTTTTTTTTGGCCTCAGCCAAGTTTTGTCTTTCAATGTAATGATAAAAAACTACTCCAATACAGGAAAATCAAATCTCAATTGTACTGCTATTTCATATTAACACCAGAAATATCAACTTATGAATTGGAGTAACTATAGAGCTATGGAAGAATTATTAGATTGATTGGTGACCCCTTGGTAAATTTTCACACGATTGTGGTTAAAAAATCAAAAACAAAATCTTCTGTGTAATCATTTAATTTCTCCTTCCTGTAATAAGTAATGTCATCATTGACATTACAATATGCACGGGCTAATTGCCTGACAGGATGGAGGTTTGCCTCCTCCTCAAGCTTGGCTGTACCACAACAGTATCTTACATTCTGAGCACGCTCAATTCTGGAAATTGCCAGCAGTTTCATGGCCCAGAGAAGTATTGAAAGATGACTTCTCTGACAACTTCCATAGTAACTGCAGTTGCATTTATTGAAATAGGACTTTTTATATTCAAGTCTGTGTCAACCCCCTTATGTTTAAGCTATAGGAATGTTAAGTTTTAATTTCAACATTGATAGCACTAATTCCTGTGATTGTGCCTATTATACCAGTATCAATAATAGTCCAGATTTTTCCCAAGAAAATTATATTCTGCCTGAGCTATATGCTCAGCCACACATTTGGTTGCATGTTAACCTCACATGAGAATGAAAACACTCCCCAACAGAAGAGCTCCTGTTTAACATGGATTCTAAACTAATGTACTAGGCAAAATGCTTCATTGGGCTTATCATTTTAACTATTATGAGACATTTTTCATGTGTTAATTATGCTCTGTTTATTTGCCTTAATAATTTTAATCCCACAAATTTCTATTTACATTTTTGAGAGCTCTTGTAGGAATATTTATGGGAAAATGGCAATGTCATCAACTTGGAACATTCAGGCTTTGAATGTAAGTGGCCTAATTAGAGGATACAGGGTTGCTGAATTGATCAAAAGCCAAAATTAATCCACATGCTGCCTATTAGAAACATAACTCACCAACAAAGACACACACATAATGAAAGTGAAGGGATGGAAAAAGATATGTTCTGCAAAATAAAGTTATGAATGAATAGCTGTATTAATACAAAAAATAAACTTTTAGACAACAATTGTTCAGAGAGAAAAATTTCATTACATTACATTACGTTACATTACATTACATTAAGGGAGTAACTCAACTTGAATATGTGACTGTAGTAAATACATACCCATCGAATGCTGGAGCATTCAGTTTTTCAAATAAATGTTGCACGGCCTCACAGAGGAGCTTTCTGAGTGGGATTATCCAGCCGTTGCGCACCGCGGCCTTGGTGCCAAAACCGCTAGGACACCATGTGGGGGTGAAGGGGTGCAAATTGCCCCGGAAGAAATTCTAGGGACATACTCAAGCAGAGGCAACTGAGAGTGTGTTTGACAGGTGGGGAATGATTTCTGGGTGCTTCCACAGACATGACACTACACTCACAGGTAATTGAGGGAATTGAGACAGGATTGTTCAGAAACGGCAATACAGAGAACATGTCTGGGTCAGGACAAGGCACCTGCCCATATGGAAGAGTTGGGCTGTGCTGGGTCCCATCACCTGTTAGGGTGTGAGACAGCCAGGATTGGGGGGCAGGCTAGAAAGGCTAGGCACAATACCTGCCAGTGAGCGACAGAGCAGGGCTGAGTCATGTCAGGCTGTGCTGCAGCACTTACTCGCACATGGGAAAACCGGATGGGGTGATTCAGTAGATTTGTGGGCTCTTTCCTGCTAAACCGCAGTACCTACCAATGTACCTGAGAACTGGGACTGGAGGCAGGCCAGGCCAGGCAAGCCTGTTGCACTCTCCAATACATGCTAGTACTAAGATTAGAAGTGGAATGTGCTAGGCATGTGGGAGTGGCCCCACAGGCAGGACAGGATGTTTTAAGCTGCAGCACTCACTAGGTTGTGCAGAAATGGGGGTGGGGGGGAAGCATAAAATGTGAGTCTATTGCACCCAACAGCATGCATGAGATCCTGTGTTGGGGGCTGGTCTAATAGAGGAACCTTGGGGACTCCCGGGCCAGTCAAGGATGCAGCTCCCATTAGTGTATATGTGGGCCCTGTAACGGTAGTCAAAGTTGAGGTAGGCAGTATCACTCACTGACATGTGCAGGAGCCAGGATAGTAAATGGACTGACCCACACTAGGTGGCAGCACCTGCTATTTCACATGAAAGCCAGACTAGTGGTTGATCAGGCTGGGATAAGCTGCAGTACCCTTAGCACATGCTAGCACCAGGGTTGGAAATGAGTCCAGTGGGTGCTAATTGAAGCCGCCCTGTCCTGGCTGCCAGTGTACATGAAGTTTGGTCCTGGGGTGGGCTGCAGCCACAAGTTAGTTCACGTACACGATAAGGCTGTGGGGCAAGACTGATGATGGGACTACATCACCTGGTGTGTGGGTTGGCTGGTAACAGGGAAGCACCTGGCCTGATGATGCACTAGCTGACACACACAGAGATAAGGTCAGGAAATTTCCCTGGCTATGTTTCTTGGGGGACTCCCCGACTAGACTATTGGACTGAGATCCTGTCTTAACAGAAAACTACAGGATATGTGGTCTGACCTTGGATTGCATGTATCAGGGCTGGGTTTCCTTGTCTGCTGATGTCTGTCCTCCACCCAGAGGCACACAGAGAAGGTGACACTTAGCTCATCTAGGATCAGGGTTTCTGGGGCATCACCAAATTACCACCTTTCCCTCCCCTTCCTCTGATTGGCCAGCAACTGAGGTACTGATGTAGCACTGTGGACATAGGAGAGAGAGAGAGAGAGAGAGAGAGAGAGAGAGAGAGAAACAGAACTGAAACATTTGTCCTGTCCACCTACCTTCATGCCCTGCCCCTCTCCCTCCTGATTGAAGCCTACTTGGGTATGTATCTTTCTCAATTACATTATCAATATAAAAATAAATATAAAGCAAATGTTAATAGATACAAAGGGTGACATATGGTCTAATTCAATCATAATGGGAGAATTCAGCAATCACTTAGAGAATCGAAGACTAGAAAGAGCTCAATCACACACTGATGAGAGGGCACTCTTCAACAAATGGTATTGGGAAAATTGGATCTTACTTATTTTTCCCTTGATCTGTAATTCTTTCCTATCACCAATTTTAGGTTGGGTTTGTTATTGCCTTGTAGTTCTTTCAGTGTAGTTCTTTTCATTGTAGTTGCAATTTTAGACTTATTTAATTATCTAAGTAGGTACCAATTACCGAAATTATTGAATTTCATTTTCTGTTTGTGTATTATTTCCTGTTTCTTTCAATTCAGTTGCCTCAATTTTTTAAAGATGTATTTATTTTTATTGAAAAGACAGATACACAGAGAAGGAGACACAGAGAGGAAGATTTTCCATTTGTTGATTCACTCCCCAAACAGCCTCAACAGCCAGAGCTGAGCTGATCCAAAGCCAGGAGCCCGGAGCCCCTTCCAGGTCTTCCATGCAGGTGCAGGGAAGGCTTTGGCTCATCCTCTACTGCTTTTTCAAGGTATAGCCATTGAGCTGCATGGGAAGCAGGGTGTACAGGACACAAACTGGTGCTCACATGGGATCCTGGCATGTGCAAGGTGAGGACTTTAGCCACAAGGCTACTGTGCCAGGCCCTCAATTTTTTTTATTCGCATTTTTTTTCTTCCTTGGCTCATTCACCATTCAAGAACATGTTATTTTATTTCTTGTATTTTATTTCTTGGTTTATTCCATTGTGAACTTATAAACGTGATGAATCTTTTTCTTTGAGATTTTTTTTGGGGTGACCTGAAGTGTGATCTATTTTAGAGTAGGTGATTTAAGCCCATGAAATGCATAATCTGCAGCTGCTAAATAACATGTTCCATTAATTTTAAAAAATTGTAAAGGTTTATTTATTTTTACTAGAAAGGCTGATGTATAGAGAGGAAGAGACATAGAGAGAAAGATCTTCCATCCACTGGTTCACTGCCCAAATAGCCGCAACAGTTGGAGCTAAGCCAATCTGAAGCCAGCAGCCAGGAGGTTCTTCCAGGTCTTCCCAATGGGTGCAGGTCCCAAGGCTTTGAGTCGTCTTCTATTGCTTTTCCAGGCCACAAGCAGGGAGCTGGAAGGGAAATAGCATGGCGGGTTACAAACTGGCGCCAATATGGGATTCTGGTACATGTAAGGCAAGGACTGTAGCCACCAGGCTATAGCACTGGGTCTTTTTGCTGTTGTTGTTGTTTTACTTTTAAAATCCTTTGTCTGTGTTATCTAGCTACCAACGAAAGTAGGATGGTTATGCTAAGATTATCAAGAGGTTGGTGGCTGGCGTATATGTAAGCTCTTTAGACCTACTATCTTAATTTCCTTATAATTGTATTTGCTTTCTTTGAAAAGATACTATTTCAATAAATAAGGACTGTCTGTGTGGAAAGCTTTTTATGTAAGTCTATTTTATCTTACAGAAGTAAACTTATTTCTGTGTTTAGATTACATTTCTTGCTATATCTATGTTTGTTTAATTTCACTGATGAATTAAGTTACTGTAGGCAGCATAAAATTGGGTCTTGTTATTTTATCAAGTTAGCCACTTAGAATCTTTAATTCTGAAGTGGAATTTGTAGTTGAAATTCCTACTGATATGTAAATATCTATACTTGTCATTTGTCAGAATGTGTCTGGTTGTTTTGTGTGTTCTTTTCTTATTTTAGCCTCTATTGTTACATTTCTTTGTGGTTTGCTGATTTGTTGTATTGACAGGGGTCATTTTTTTTCCCTTACTCTTTTTTCTGTTACTGCTCAACCAGAAAAGCTATGGCTTCTCAGATGTTTATAATGGTAGTTATTTTCCTTTCACAGATAGTATAAGTCTCCTTTAAATATTTCTTGTAAAGCCACACTTCATGTGAGAGATTTCCTAGTTTTGCTATTGATAGCAAGATATTTACTTAGTAACAATACTTTAGTTCCCTTTCACATTTGGAGTCTTTCTGGATACAGGATTCTCACAAGTATTTACATAAATTTCTTTTATGAATTCAAACATGTCTTCCCAGTCTACTCATTTCAGGCATCTGCTGAGAAAATGCTGGATATTTTATTGGGAATTATTGTATATACGATTTCAGATTTTGTTTTGCTTCTTCATATTGTTCTCATTGTCTTGGTCTTTCGATAACTTGAATATAATATAATTCAGACATTTTGTTTGTGTCAAACGTTTGTGGTCCTTTTGGCTTCTTGTCTAGGTTTTCAACAAGTTTTGTCTCTCTCTTGTTTTCTAGAGATTTCACAATGCAAATGTATTTTTTTCTTTTGATTCAAAGGTGTCCTATTAGTCTCAAAGTTTTTCTTCACACTTTCAACTTTTCTGTTGTTAAATCTGTGTTATTTTAAGATATCTATATTCCAGACAAGAATTAATGTCTCCAGCTTCAGAAGTTCAATTTCTAGGTTCTTCATTCATTTTAAAATGCTATTTATTCAATTTTTCAGGGCCAAGACTCCATACTGATTTACATTATCTCAATTTCTTTGCTATATTTCTCATTCAGATAATAAATTATTTCCTTTTTCTTTTAATTTATGGTACAAATATACTAATTATTTTTATAACCTCTTTGAATTGTCTTTATTCTTTTGAATTTTACCAAATTTCCATATAATAATTTGTTGAATTCATGAATTTTTTTGCTTGCTTAGAGTGCTGCAATAGTCCTTTAGATGTGTGAAATTGTCTTACCTTACACTTTTGGGTCTCTGTGCTGATCCTGGTGCAGCAGAATTGTATAAAATTTAAGGTATGTTTCATATGAAATGGCTTTCTTCTGGAGCTCTTAAGATGTCATTAGGTAGGCCATATTAATTTTTGGTCCAGGTTGGCAGTGAAATTTAGTATCTCTGTGGTTTCATCAATTATTATCTTTTCAAACTGCATTTGTTGTTGCTTCATAGGTAAAAAATTGTGAAATTTCTTTACCAATAAAGGTGAAGGCCACTTTGACAGGGTGCATTCACCAAATAGTTCTGAGGACAGTGTACCCAGTTTTTTATTTGTTCACTGTCCGTACCTGTGGGTCACAAGAGAATGGAGTTACCCTGGTTAGGGAAACACAAGCAGGTATGCATGGTAAGTTACAGAAGGTATGAGGCTGTTAATTTTTCAAAGTCTTAATGTGAAATTAGCAAACTTGAATTGCCTGGGTATGCTTGGTACATCGTCAAGTGGAACACTTCACAATGGCTGAAGATTACACAGTGGCTAGGTCTTCCAGTGGACTGGGACATTACATTGTCAGTGTTTCAGAGATGTGTGGCTTAATTTTCAAGGTCTTCAATCATTAATGTGCTCAGAAATGACTGTTTATCAATTTATCGCAGTTGCCTATATGATTTCTAGGTGCCTCATCAACTAATCCACTCACAGTAGGCATTCCAGGCACTTACTGAGTTTGATGTGTGGGTGCATGTGTGTGTGTTTCTGTGTGTGTAGGGTTGCAAACAATAGAACTGCTTTTGGAACCCAAAGAGAATGCTCCCTTGGGTCTTGGTGCACTGAGCTTTATTGGCAAGCTCCCTAGGTGCTCAGGGGACACAGAGAAGTTACCAGTTGCCTAAAATAAAGCTAAGTGCATTGGATCTGAAAGTAATTTGGTGCAACCATATTCTAGAAGGAAAAGAGTATGATATAGAATGTGCTCTTTCTATCAAGCAATGCAGTATTGTGGATGATGAAGCTGCAATCTTTTTTGAAAAAGCAGATATTGCAGTTGCGTCTTGCAACTCGATTATTTTTGGCTGGGGGCAGGGAATAAGAAGGCAAGGGTGGAGGAGCCATCTGCTTACCCTTTACCAACCAAACCAAGTTCCCCTTAATTTAGATTTGATACATTAAAAATCTCAATTGTGGATATTATGTGAATAATTTCATTTTATGCAAGTCCATCACATGTTTTTATGTTTTATGATATATAAGTCATATCCCACCAAAATCTTATACTTTGCTTTAAGCACTCCTGTTCAGATCTCAAGGCCTGTGATAGCCAGACATAGGCCAGGCCACAGCCAGGAGCCTGGGCTCTACCTGGATCTCACTCCTGAGTAGCAGGGTCTCAAGCACTGGACTCATCAACTTCTGCCTTCTTAGGCACCTTAGCAAGAAGCTGGATCAGAGGCAAAGCAGCTTCTCTGAAACAGGGATTCCCATGTGGGATGCAGTTGTCCCAAACAACAGCTTAACCAGTGCCCTGAAATACCAAACCAAAAAGAAACTCATTGTGTATTATCTTCCAGAGTCTATAGGATATAAACTATTGAAAAGATACTCCCTACATACTCTGTAAAATTATTGTGAATGTAACTCCATTCTAGTTAGGCAGATGTGAAATCTCAACTCTCCCTATACCGTCTCAAACAGGAGATGATCTAAACTCTTTACCAAGATTTACCATCCATGTGTGACAAATACTAAACTAGAAGCATGTGAGGCAAGGAAAAATCATTTTCTTGAGTCATTTCTTCACAATACTATGATTGTAATTGGGGGAAAAATGATAATACAGATTACAAAGCCTGTTTTGTGCCTGTTCATTTGTGATACTGAGAATGAATGATCTCACAAAATACATTAACATCTCACTCATGAAACTCAAGCCTTCTTCAGGGGCATATGCCACTGTCGCTGACCCATCTCTGTAACCCAAGCTCAGATACAGTATCAACAGAAACGGTAAGTAATAAAAATGAACACCATCTAGTCTTCAATCTGGAAGGATTCATTTTATGTGAAATAGTAATTGAGAAGTTAAGACTGAGGCCGCTATCAAAACAGGTGGGAAAATTTTGGAAAGCAACCAACAGAAAGCTAGTAGCTTTGTGAGAGATGTATTAAAAAACACTAGATATTTTAGTTTATCAGAGGGTGCAAAATAAAGAGATGCTTAAGTAGGGCTGTTGTAAGGGCAAAACAATCCTCAGATGCTGCCCACAAGGGAGATAATTTGCAAAACAGCCTGGATCTTTTGGATCATAATGTAAGAAAATTTATGCTTCTGGAAATCATTAAAGAATATTAAGATTCAGTGAGCAGTTTCTGGGCTGAACATAGATCAGACCATCAAAGGCTGTCTTGTTAAATCCACTCTCATGGCAGGGCCTGCGCACAAGCCCAAATCTGGATACTCAAAATGGAAACATCAAAAGGGAATCACAACATTGTAAAGACACTTTTCAGAGGGAGTGTGTGTGCACATTTAGCAAATACACAACAAATAAAATCCATGAAGGGATGACATCCAGTATTCAGAATTACTACAACCTGCTACAATATATTTGATTTTCAACACATTAAGCTTAAAAGGCATACAGAAAAACAGGAAAGCAAGACCTATTGATTTAGGGAAAGTGAGTAATAGAAACTGCCAGAAGAAGGGAGTAGTCATCAGATTTAACCAACAAAATTTCACATTGACTGTCATCAAAAATTTCAGACACAAAGAAAACCACATTAACAAACTAAAGGCCCTAGTAATGGTGGTGATATAATAGCCTGTAGATGACATTTTGGAAAAGGTAAAAATCTGATGTCTTAAACAACCAAACAGAAATTTGTGAGTTAAAGTGACTTTAAATGAAATTTTAAAATGTAATAGGTGTGTTCGAAATGTTTTTTTAAAGTCTGAACAACATTGATCATTGATCAACCAAAATTACAAAATCCAAAGAACACAGAGACCTAGAATGAACTGATATAAACAGAATGTTTCAAAATCTTGGCATAGAAACAGATGTCTACAGCAATATAACAGACCGGAGAACTCGGACATAGTCTGTAAACAACTACAGCAATCAGTTTTACAATGAAGCCAAGAAGAAACATTAAACAGAATGTAATACTTGAGTAATGATGGCAGATAGGCATTTTAAATCATGTTAGTAAACTTTTGACCTAAGAACATATAACAGATTATTTTAGAAAATGGAGTCTTAAGAAATCAAGGCTGGCACAGTAGAGGCTAATCTTCCACCAAATGGTACAAACATCTTATATAAGCAATGATTAATGTCTAGGCTGCTCCACTTCTTATCCTGCTCCATGCTTAGGGCCTAAGAAAGCAGCGGAGGATGGCCCAAGTCTTTGGGACACTGAACTCATGTGAGAGATCCAGAAAGTTCTACTGGCTTCAAATTAGGTTTGTTCCAGCCATTGGGGCCATTTGGGGAGTGAATCAGTGGATGGAAGATCTTCTTTATCTTTCCTTCTCCCTCTTGCAAAATATGCCTTCAAATAAAAAAACACATCTTTAAAAAATAAAGGGTGGAAAAATTAAAGAGACACTGTTTTAATCACCGCTCTCCTGTGGTATGTGTTGAGTCATGGAATTATGATTCCTCTAGCTTTCTTTTTATTCTTCAAAATAGGTTTGGCTATTAGTGGTCTCTTGTGTTTCCAGATGAATTTTGGTGTATGTTATTGTAAACAATAAAACAACAACAGAAAAGAAATAAGAAAGGAGGAGGTTGGGTGGTAACAGGCAGGAGGGAGTATAGAGAGGGAAGTATCGCTCTGCTCTTAAATCTGTATTGTGAAATACATACAATGTTTTTGCTTTCAATAAAAGTTTTAAAAATACTTACATATTTCAATCATTTAAATACACAAAACCCTAGAGGAGAAAACACACAAAATTTACATAATAAATGTATGTGATAATTATAAATAAAAGTAAACATGATGAGCTCTCAAAGTCACCATTAGTAAAGAAAGTTTCAATAATTTCCACATATGCATCCAACATCATTATAATCATTTTACCAAATAAAGCTTTTTTATACTAAGTCAGAAATTATACAAGGATTGTACAATATACCAGTCTTATAAACAATTGTATAAGGAAGCAGAAACACAATAGCATCATAACATCCTGTAGAGAATAAAAGTAATATGCAACAGAATTAGTATTTTCTAAATGTACATGACAGTACATGCATTTTATTATGCGAATAGAAAATACAAAATGAAAGCATAATCATTTTATTCATGGATGTCACCAGCTGCAGAGTATGGATATATCTTATTCCTTGCTTGTATTTCATTTGCACCCACATTGTAACGAGCTTTTAAAATTTTTCACGCAACAAGAAAGATCAACCCATGCACAGTTTAAGTTTGCAGACAGATTTTTTATACTATTTTAATACTATGATAATCCTCTTATCCAGTGTGGACAGAAAGGGCATTACATGACAATGAGTTAGTAAGACAAACATTAATAATCAGATACATTAAATGTCACTAAGTGATTAGAATAACCCACAATACCAAAAGTACCACATGAATTAGAATAATGATAAATATGCTGGAGCATATCATGGGTTAAGAGTTTATATAATGTATATTATATATTTTCACATATGCCACAATTCAGATTCAATTTCAATGCAACTTGATGAAACATACAGTTTGAGTATGGATCTGGTTCAATGTCAGCGCCACCGACTAGTTCTTACCACCAACTTGTTCAGATCTCAAGGCCTGTGATAGCCAGACATAGGCCAGGCCACAGCCAGGAGCCTGGACTCTACCTGGATCTCACTCCTGAGTAGCAGGGTCTCACTGGACTCATCAACTTCTGCCTTTTCAGGCGCCTTACAAGAAGCTGGATCAGAGGCAAAGCAGCTTCTCTGAAACAGGGATTCCCATGTGGGATGCAGTTGTCCCAAACAACAGCTTAACTGGCACCCTGAAACGCCAAACCAAACAGAAATTCATCTTCCACATTGATAACATGCGAAGTCTGACAGATCAGCTGTCTCCCCAAGTGAAAATTATTATTAAAATAACAATTTAATTTCAAAAACTATTATCCTAAAATTGGAAAATATGATAAAAAAAACAGGTTTAAAAATCCATAGAAATAGAAAAATTGAGAGTCTAGGGAATGGCAATTGTTGAAAAGATATTCCCTAACTACTCTGTAAAATTATTGTGACTATAACTCCATTCTAGTTAGGTAGATGTAAAAGCATATCTCTCCCTATAGCTTCTACAACAGAGGATGATTTGAACTCTTTACCAAGATTTACCATCTCTGTGTGACAAACACAACACTACAGGCATAACACAGGTCCTTAAGTTAAGTCCTAGTTCTTGTGGAAGAACTAGAAGCTTTAGCTGATGGCTTTGTACCAGCCCAGTTCTGGTCATTGCAGCCATTTGGAGAATGAACCAGTAAATGGAAGATCTCCCTTGCTGTCTTTCCCTTTCTCTCTGTAAAATCTTTCCTTCAAATGAAAATAAATACATCTTTGAAAATAAGACTGTCTTTGTTTCTTTGACTTAAAAGTAGTTTTATACACTTTTTAAAAAGATTTACTTATTCTATTGGAAAGGCAGATGTACAGAGAGGAGGAGAGACAGAGAGGAAGATCCTGTATCCGATGATTCACTCCCCCCCAGTGACCGCAACAGTCGGTGCTGCGCCGACCCAGGAACTTCCCTCTGGGTCTCCCACGTGGGCGCAGGGTCCCAAGGCCTTGGGCCATCCTCAACTGCTTTCCCAGGCCACAAGCAGGGAGCTGGATGGGAAGTGGAGCTGCTGGAATCAGGCGTGTTCAAGGCGAGGACCTTAGCCATTATGCCATCGCGCCGGGCCCTAAAACTAGTTTTAAAATACATGAAATCATATCAATCATTTTTTGTCTAATACTCTTTTCTTATGTATACATTTGAAATCATCTCAAAACAATGTTTAATTCATCTTTTTCTTAAAAGCTACTTGTTTTTATTAGAAAGACAGATCAGATTTACAAAGAGAAGGAGAGACATAGAGCACAATCTTCCATCTACTCATTCACTCCCCAAATGGCCATAGCGGTTGATGCTGAGTTGATCCAAAGTCAAGAGCTTCTTTCAGGTCACACACATGGGTGTAGGGTCCCAAAGCATGAACCATGTTCTACTACTTTCTCAGGCTTTAAGCTGAGAGCTGGATGTGAAGTGGAGCAGCTAGTGCCCATTTGGGATCCCGGTGCTTGCAAAGTGATGATTTAGCAATTGATTCTTCATGCTAGGCCCTCTCCATTTTTTAAAGATATATTCATTTTATGTGCAAGTCAGAGTTACAGATATATAGCTGGCTCACAGCTCTGGGATCCAAGAACCTTTTCCATGTCTTCATTGTGGGTTTAAGGATCCAATGACTTGGACAATCCTCTGCTGCTTTTCTAGGTTATAAGCAGGCAGATGGATCATAAATGAAGCAGCCAGACACGAACTGACACCTATATGGGTTGCCTATATCACAGGTGGAGGATTTGCATATTGTACCATGATGCCAGCCCCAGATTCCAGATTTCATATCTTATCCACTGGATTTAGTAGTGCCACAGTAAATGTGGGAATGTAGATTCTTTTACAGACTGATTTCATATCTTCTGGACATATAATACTGACAATGCAGATTCAAGGGATAGCTCCACTTTTGTTTTTTCAAAGGATTATAAACAATTGTATAAAACCAATTTACACATTATGTAAAATATTCATATTTTAAATATAAATTCATAAAATTGATAAAATATTTAATAGTTTGTTATTTGAATTTAATAATTACATTCATCTTGAAAATATTGTTACAAAGATAAAAGCTGCATTAGGAACAGCTACCAAACATTAGAAAAAATGAAACAATAACTTAATGAAATATACTTTCAGAAAATAGGGCAGAATCAAATAGCTCCAGCTTTTTAAACAGATTTATTTTATTTTTACTTGAAATTCAGATTTTTACATAGAGGAGTCAGAGATGTCTTCTATCTGCTTGCTCTCTCCTCAAATGTTCTTAAAAGCCAGAATTGAGCTGATCTAAAGCTGGGAGCCAGAAGCCTCTTCCTCACCTCCAACTTGGGAACAGGCCCCAAAGTCCTGGACCATCCTCTGCTGTTTTCCCAGGCCATAAGCAGAGCTGGATAGGAAGTGGATCAGTTGGCAGATGAAATGGTGACCATATCAGAATTGGCACTATCAGGCAAAGGAATAGCCTATTCAACCAACCTGCTACCCCACTCCCAACGGATAAAATATAACTCTGATACAAAAACCTGGTGGGTAGAGGAAAAGTACAGAAATACAATATTAATATATTCATGTGCAAAAACTTGTATCTAATTTTGCAAAATAAATAAAGACAAAAAGACAATTTTAATTCCTGTGTTTCATTGTTGTTTAACCCCTGTGTCTTCCCAAGAGTTAAGATTTGTTCTCTCTCACATTTTTATGATGATACATATCCTTTCATTTTAATAATGAAAAGATAGGTGTGACAGGACAGGTGGACGTGTCAGTAAAGAATTGGGAGTTTATATGAACAGGATTTGGGTCCTCTGTTTTTATTCCTCCCTGTTAAATGGAAGGTTCCCTTAACCTCAGGCCACTAAAATCTCCCCCCAAACCTCATGCTTACCCAGAACTTCCTAATGGACTTAAAACGCTCTCTTTATTGTAGTGAATTGAAATTTCTTCTAGTCTGGTCCCTGGGAAGGGCTTGAGTACAACGATAAGATTCTTAAAATGAAAATGCTGGCCTGCTTCTATAGGTATTCCCTCATTAAACCACACACAGACTCACTTAATAAGAATGTTGAACAACAGAATTGGCTCACCTCTCCATTTTTCTTTCCACCATGGGCAAACATCCATTTTCCTTTGTCGCTTATATACATATAAAGTCACTTCTGTGCTTAGAACCTGTTAGGTGTCTAAGGCCTAAACTCCCAAATCAGGTGAGACTATCCTCAAATCATCTAAAGACTGCCAGTTTGTTTCATGCTCTGGAAACCTCGAACTGGAACATTCAAAAATTGCTAAGCTAATGCGCTGTAACCTTGACCCAGGAGCATTTCTGCATGCTCTCCACCAAAGTTTTAGGGTTCTCCTACACCCCTCTGAACTAGAGCCCTGCTGCCCTAATTGAAACATCACTTAAAACCCACTGACCTATAACTGTTAGGCTGAACCCCCACTCTCTTTACTGCCTGGTCTGCTCCCAGAAATCAAATGTTGTTTTTTGCTTTACATTTTTCCTGGCCTCTTCCTTACATACTTAGAATCTTAAAATCCTACAACCTAGTATCTAGCTAACTTAACACAGCCATTAAAAATTGATCAGTTCCAGAAATGTCATGGAAAGCCTTCCATTATGGAATGGTTGAGAAGTCAGGGGCTCACCATTTGAATGGGCTATCCAGGAAGGTGTATAGCTACAAATGGGGCCCTGAAGCTGTCTCTGAATATTTCTATGTCCATTTTTTCTTATAGATTTATTTATTTTTATTAGAAAGGCGTATCTACAGAGAGGACAGACAGAGAGAAAGATCTTCTGTCCTCTGGTTCACTTGCCAAGTAGCCACTATGGCTACAGCTGAGCCAATCCAAAGCCCGAAGCCAGAAATTTTTTCCAGGTATTCCACATGACTGCAGGGTCCCAAGACTTTGGGCCATCCTCAAGTGCTCTCTCAGGCCATAACTAGAGTCTTGGATGGGAAGTGGAGCAACTAGGACAAAAAAAAACAAAACAAAAAACACACAAAAAAACAAAACAAAACAAAACAAAAAAACAGTACCTATTGGGGATCCTGGTGCATGCAAGGTGAGGACTTTAGCCATAGGGTACCACACCAAGCACTCTGGGTCCATTTTGTGGAATTTTTGTCATGTTATAATACTCATTGTACACTTCTCTATTATGCTGGTGAATGAAGCTATATAGTTTGACTTGTTACACATTTTTGTTTTTGTTGTTGTTCAAATACTATGTAATCTTAAGGAAAAGTTTTTCCTTGCATAGATCTGTCTCTTCAATTAAAATTTCATTTTTTTCCATATTATCTGCAAGAGCCATTCACACTTAAGAGATAATGGAGCTTTTACTAGACAAAAAAAGTGGTAAGTTGATGTATGTAATGTTGCTAAATTGGCTTTTCAAAATAATCAGTTGGCTGGAACAGACTCAAAAGGAGATGCATAATGACAATCAAGATTTGAAGAAACACATCACCAATCATCAGCAGCCTATCAGTCAAAATGACTAGGAGATACAGCCTCACATCAATTGTAGTATCTATCAAAGAAAGGACAAGTAGTAATACATGCCTGGCATGGGTGTGCGGGAAGAGAAGACTATTGTTGAGACTGCAAATTACTATACATTTATGAAAAAGGATGAGCTCTTGCGTAATGATTACATTCTTTGTGTAGAATGTACACTTAATGTTCTAATCCCTCTTAATTTTTGAAACATTACTCATTTGAAATTTTATTTTCTTCACAGATTCTGAATGAACTTATACTACTATCTATATGAAACTATTTATTTGTTAAAATCTCTGATTAGCCATTGAAAGATATTTTTATAGAAGACTGAATAATTTTCAGTAATAGTAACATATAACAGAGTACAGAATTTCCTTTAGGCTAAGTAAAAAAGAAGGGCCCAGCATATTTAGACAATCACCTGTGGAGTGTATCGAAGATTCTCTTCCTGCTTCAATACAGTACTTAACTCTGCTTTATCCTGTTCATATTAAGTGCCTCATGTGGACTAGATCAGGGAAAAGCCAGGCTAGGCTGATTGATCCTACTGGTGCAAACAAAATTAGAGTGGGTGAGGGTTGTTTGGGCTTAGCTGCAGCATCAGCTGGCAGAAGCTGGCACTGGGGGCTAATTCAAGTTAAACCACAGAACCACCTGGAGAGTGCATATTCCAGGAGTGGGAGTGGCCTGGGATTGAAATAGTGGGTTCCTCCCTCTTGGGTTACCACCCCCAGGGAAGGAGACAAAAACTAGGATAGGGCTGGGGTGGCTAGACAGAGTGACACCCAACAACATCCATGAGGGCTGGAAAGTTGACCTGGTTAGATGGAACTAGACTTTAATACCCATTGACATGTATGAGAGCAGAAGGGGATGTGGGACAGACTGGACTAGTCTGCTGCACATACTGGGAGACCAGGGTAGAGGGTGGGCCTGGTGGGGGTTATTGTGGGTCGCTCCGACTAGGCTGCAGCCCACACTGGTTTGTGTGAGGGTCAAGTGTGTGCTGAGCAGAAGCAGGCTGGACTGCAACACCCATTGGTTCCAGTGGAGGACAGGACTGGAAACAGGACCAACCCAGCAATTGCAACCACCAGCTGATCTGGGCGATGGACTGTTCCGGGCCTTGTGCTTGCTAGTACATACAAGAATCTGGTCTGGGAACACCTCAGACAAAGTTTCTTTGGGGATCCCCCCAATCAAACTGCCGGACTGAGAATCCTAACCATTAAAAGAGGACAGAACAAGTCAATCAACCACCTCAGCTAAATGTTGGCAGTGAAAAACTGGGCAAATAGAGACTCTATGGTGGACTATGTCAATCAATGGATTCTTCAACAACCTCATCGTGCTTGGAGTGGTGACAGTTGCAGCAATTCATAACTGTTGAACTATCAAAACCACTTGACCAAGACCATCGGAGCATGCCGCACATCCGGGACTTGGGGTGGGTGGGAAACTGGGTTGGGGCTTCCCCCTTAAAATCCCCTTTTACTTCAGATATATGAAGGAAACAATATGGGAAAAAATAAATAAAATTTAGCTTTCAATGATGAAAAAAAAGACCTCCAAATGCCTAGTAACTGGTATATTGAGGATATGACAAATAGAACATGGTGTGGAAAGATAGAAATTTTGAGAAGGGAATTTTTCATTAGTGTAAAACCTAACCAGATGTAATCCTCTGAGATTGTCCCAGGAATTCAGAGCAAATATCCTGAAGCAATGGATAGGGGAATGAATGCTGCCTAATCTTCAAGTTTAGCCAAAAGCTCAACGAAAGGTGCTGCATCTCTCTTTTCTGCTAGAAAAATACACGGTTCACCTTGCATGCCTGCACTTAATCCACATTCTGTTTTTACACCCCCCTTCCATGCCTAGGTGACCCTCTGTCCTCTTTCTTTAGAAAAAAAGATTTACGTTATTTTTATTGCAAACTCAGATATACAGAGAGGAGGAGAGACAGAGCGGAAGGTCTTCCATCTGTTAATTCACTCCCCAAGTGACCACCATGGTTGGAGCTGCATCGATCTGAAGCCAGGAGCCTGGAGACTTCCAGGTCTCCCAGGAGGGTGTAGGGTCCCAAGGCTTTGGGCTGTCTTCCACTGCTTTCCTAGGTCACAAGCAGGGAGCTGGGTGGGAAGCAGGGCTGCTGGGATTAGAATCAGCACCCATATGGGAACCTGGTATATTCAAGGCAAGAACTTAAAGCACTAGGCTACAGTGCCGGGCATGAACCTCTGTCTTTAAAAATCTTTTACTGTCAATAATGTTTGGCTGATGATCATGAGTTAGTAACCCATGTATGTGATTATTGGTGTTGTGCATCAAGCCCCCCATTGTTGGACAGCAAACAAACTGGCACAATTACTAAATCAGTTATTCTCTTGTGTAACAGAAAAACCAGCTGTAGTGGAATCAAGGTTAAATCGTGTCTAAAACAGTTTTGACAGCTTGTCCTGGAGAAAAATTTAATAGCAAAAAAAAAGTTCCCACATATCACAGCCTTTAAAATGCAAGAAACAGGTAATGTTTTCCTGAGTCTGTCATATTTAAATAACAATATTGTTTGATATTTGAATAAAATCATGTGGTGTTAGTCATTCTCTCTGGGCTCATTTTATACAATAAATAATATTCAGATTCACCCATGCTGTTGTAAATAATGTGAATTCAAATTTTTACATCTCATTAGCATTCTACTACTTATTTATACAGTTTTGTATCCATTCATTCATCTCATTTGAATATTAACTTGATTATTTTGCTACTTGTGCACAGAATTATAATAAACATGAGCTAAACTTTATCAGATTTATTTAACTTCATTTTAATAAATATATAGACAAAATTGGGAGTGATGGTTCATGGGACAATATTATTTTTATTTTTCAAAGAAAGTTAAATATTCTTATGACAGTAGTTCGGACAACCAATGTAAAATGCACAGATTTTTTTGAGAACCTGAATTCAGTAATAAACAAAAAGGAAAATATTCTAATAGTCTCTCATAAGCATTTAAGAAATTAACTTCTTCATCAAAAACTTAATAGATCACCAAAGGCATAGATTTTTTTATTTATAACATCTATTAAGCTAAAAAAAATAATACCTCAATAACACATTTTTTCAGAACATAGAGTAGGAAAAATCTTTTCCACTTATTTCAACAGACAAACTATGTAGAAGAAAAAAATCAATGGTATAGTAGTAATAGTTTCACTTAACTAATATGCAACAAATGAAATGCATAAGTCTTTTTATTTCAAACAAATATTAATCCTGATGTATTATTATCTTTCACTGTCCCTATGGGGCAGCATTGTGACTTCAGAAACCAATCCTCCTCCTATGGCACTGGTATCCCATGTGGGCGCTGATTCCTGACTCAACTGCTTCATTTCTGATCCAGCTTCCAGCTTTAATATAGTTACTTTAACATAGAGAATTATTGTAATATAATTAATCTTACAAATAAGTGGTATGAACTGGAGGACAAGTTTAATCAATTAGTTCAGGACCAGAAAATATGGTCCAAATGATCTCATTCACAGTTTTACGACAATTGAATAGACACAAGTTGGACACAGAGTATCAAGTTTGGAGATATAAGTTTTAGTACCTATTGCACAGTATGTTGAGTGTAATTAATATTTCTGTAGATTCAAACTTATTGTGAATATGTTTTAAATGTTCTTTCTTCAAGCAATAAATATGTGAGAGGATAGTCATGTAAATTTAACAAGCTGTATTTCATCATTCCATATTGAATACAAATAAAAGAATATATTATAAATCATCTGTTTACAAATGATAACAATGGAATAAAAAATAAATCTTAAAATGTCAGTGCATTTATGTGGAAAGAATAATCGTGTCCAAGTATTTCACTTACTTTTGTTATTTAGACATGTTTTGTGTTTGTCTCAGTATGTTTCTACATGTATGTGCCAATCATCTCAATTGCCACCACTCATGGCACTGCTCTGAAATCTCTTGCACAATAACATGCATTTTATACATTAAGATCATGGCATACTGATAGGAAAATAAATCATTAAAAGACACTAACAACACCCACATAGACAGGAAACATGTAACTTGGTTTCTCTAACTTCTAACCTGTCCACAAGCATTGTTTATGTTATATCATTATTTTAATCAATGCAAGTTATATTTTAACTATTTGTTTAAATTTTCCTTGAATATAAGCATGGGAATCAAAAGAAAGGGAAAAGTGGGCAGAAAGCATTGTATTTCACCAGAATGCCTGGGACATGTGTTTTAGTTCTTTTGCTATTACAGCCGAGTTTTCACTTCAATCCTGTGAATTGTGGAAAGGTGCTGGTGTGGCCCATGGAGTACAGTCATTGGATGAATATGAAGACAATCCTGGATGCTCTTGTCCAGCGAGGTCATGCAGTAACCGTTCTGAGATCTTCAGCTTCTATTTTAATTGAACCCAGCAATGAGTCAGGAATTGTATTTGAAACTTTTCCTTCACCTTCCACTAAAGATGAAATGGAAGCTTTTTTCCTGAATTCAATTAATACAATGATATATGATGTGTCAAGAGATGCGTATTGGGAATATTTTCCACTAATGCAAGAATCAATTTTAGAATATTCTAACATGCATGAAAGTTCCTGCAAAGAAGTGGTTTTCAACAAGAAAATCATGGCAAAACTTCAAGCTTCAAAGTTTGAGATTGTTCTTGCAGACACCATTGCCCCCTGTGGGGAGCTGCTGGCTGAGCTCCTGGAAATCCCCCTCGTGTACAGTGTCCGCTTCACTCCTGGCTACACGTATGAGAAGTACAGTGGAGGACTTCTATTTCCTCCATCCTATGTGCCTGTCATTATGTCCGATTTAAGTGGTCAAATGACATTCACTGAGAGGGTAAAAAATATGCTGTTCATGCTTTATTTTGACTTTTGGTTCCAGACATTTAATAATAAGAGATGGAGTCAATTTTACAGTGAAGCACTAGGTATGTCTTGCATTGGGGTTCTTCAAAGAAATCTTGGGTTTCCAATGATTTTGTAGGTGAGAATGGAGGAATTAAATATCAAAAGAGTGTATCTGTTAAAGGCAAAATAATGAGATAATAGAAAATTTAATTAGTCTTACAAATGTTATGGAAAGGCATATTTTACAGAGTCAACTAGAAACCAGGGTTCATTACTTGAATATTTAGATGTCACAGTTATGCATGAAGCATTGAGTATCATCTAAAACAATGTCAATGTTATGATACTTTTACTGTTAGAGAAATTTAGTGGAAGATTGAATTATATTATCATTATATTATTATATTATCAATCACAGATTGACCTATTTAATACATTTCAGGCAAAACTAACTTTGTTGTCACATTGAAATAATATTTTACTGTATAGATCTGTTGCTTCATCCAAAACCAAAATGTTTTCCATATTGCTAAAAGAGCTATTCTTGTTTGGGAAGGACTGTATTGCTTCCAGAAGGAATTTCTGCAAATAATTTCTTCATATTCCTTCATTAATTTCTTAGAAAGTATATGTGCAAGGTCTGAAATTTTATGAAAATATAAACATATATGTAATTAATCCATATTTTAAAATTTATCTCTCCATATTTCAAAATAAAGGTGAATATGAATTTCGCTTTACAAAATTTAACAAAAATCTGTGATATTTGCAAATATTTCCATATAAATTTTATTATAAGTATATAATATTAAGCTACTAACGTAAATCACAAATAGGAGTAAGCGAAAAATACAAAACTAATCCAAGAATAAAACAGCCAATACCTCCCCCACAAGCAAAACAAAACAAACAAAAAACACTTCACAGAGCACTTCAAAAATAGATCCTCTAACCTCTGTAAAATGTACTGTCTACCTACTTCTTGCATGCTTTGTTCATAATTACTATAGGACTTCTTTATTCTACAGCTAAAACGGTGGTTTTCATTCAATCTACTACTGTTGTAATTTTAAAGAGGAAAAGGACATGTTTAATTATATAGTATCCTATTTTAATTGTAAGATCTGTGCCTATTCTGTTGATGTGAGTGATCTGGTAGCTTGTGTCAAACAGAAATCAATGCTTGTTATATTTTTCTATGTTATGTATACACAGCATTTGTTCTGTCAATATATAGACTCTATGTATCTTTGCATCATCCCGTGAGTGTACATGATAAACTTTATGTAACAATTCTTTCACTACCATACATTTTCCCAATGTTTCCTTCATTCAGGGAGACCTGTTACATTATCTGAGTTGATGGGGAAAGCTGAAATATGGCTCATTCGAAGTTACTGGGATTTGGAGTTTCCTCGCCCACTACTGCCAAACTTTTATTTTGTTGGTGGGCTGCACTGCAAAGCTGCCCAACCTCTGCCCAAGGTAAATATGTTCCTGTTTGCTTTCTTTCTATGCTTAGCTTTTTCTGGGGTAAATGACTCTGCATTCTTTACTTAGAGCACCTGATTTATAAGGAGAGATAGTGGAAATGGGGAAAAAAATGCTCTTCCAGGCAGAAATTCATGAGAGGACTCTACAAAGAACATAAAATATTTGAATTAGAAGATAATGAAAATTTCCATGAACTTATTGAAATTATCTCAAATATTTATATGACATAACATGTATACAGATGTCATTACCATTATGGAATAACAAAATATTTAGGAGACTCAGAGTGAAATTATTTTACTTAAGATATTACTTATTCAATGCATAATAAATTATTGACTATGAGTTCAATTTCTAAGTAAAAATTACTAGGATACAAAAGAAGTAATTGCTGGAAATGTAGAGTACTAATGTAGACACTGTTTGCCCTCTCCCCCATATCTTACATGGTCTTTGGGAACACAGGCAATAAAAATCCTGTGAAAGTTTTGAGAAAGGAAAACTGCATTGTTAAAATTTATTCTGAGAGGTCCCAGAAACTCCCACAGTTGGTGACAATAATGGATACTTGAGTGATATCCATGGAAATGTTAATGATGAAGGGAGAATAAGATAGAGAAAGACAAACAGGTAAAGAAACAAAAGTGTGCTATAGAAGTTGATTGGTCTGCTTTTGCTGAAGTGGCCATATGGTAGAAAAAAATTTAAAGCAGTGTAAAGTAAATCACAAATATTTTGGTATGGAACCAGCAAAAATTAATTGAGTTAGGGTAGAATCAGATTTCCTTTAGGCAAAAAAATTAATCAATTAGAATCCCTCAAGATATAGTCCCTGCATTTGATTGCAGAGGTAGCCTGTGGAAAAAGCATTAAAGAGGTGGTTGTAAGAGCTCAGGATATGGAATGAACTAGATGAGAATGACATTCATTGAGCTGATTATTCATGGCTTTTTAATAAAAATATCACCTCACGTAGTGTTATATGGAAAAATGGTTAGTACAGAAAAAAAATAACTGAAAGAAATCCAAACATTCTATCAAAACCAAGGCATTACTGTGTTAATTGCAACTCTAGTCACAATAGCTAAGTAAAATGTCCTATTTCTCTGTCCTTTAAAGAATGGGTAAAGAAAATACAACACATCTACACGACAGAGCACTGCTCAGCTAGGGAAGTGCTGAAAACCTGTGATTTGCCATTCATTAGATAGGACTAGAGGCAGACCATGCTAAACAAAAACAGGGCAGTTTCAGAAAGACAAAACTTATTATTTCATTCATATGCATAATCCAGCAAAATTAATATTACAGAAGTTAGAAAAGTTATTGTTTTAGTTTAGAGAGAACAATGGAAAGGTTAATCAACATGTGGAAAAGTGAATTAAGAGGAATTACACTGTAGCTATTTGGTTTGAAAAATTGGTTTCCATTGCATAGTAGGGTGAATACAAATAATACTAACATTCTAAATGTTTTATTTAAAAAGCTGGGAGAACAAAGGATTTTTTCAACTTAAAGAAGTAATAAAGTGTTTTGTAAGATATTTTCCTCACCTGTAGATAACGGCCACTTTTAACACTGCTAGGAGAAAAGCAGCCAATTGATGGTGGGCATACTGGGGCTGATTAATGCCAAATTTCAGTTAACTATGTTAGGATGCCAGCAGAACTGCTGGAATGTAACATCCATCGGCAGGTTTGTGGGCCAGACCTGAAGGTTGTCTAGGTTGGCCAGTCCACATAACACACTGGGATGAGAGCAAAAGCCAGAACATGATGCAGGCCAGGTAGGATTGCACCACGACACCAGCCAGTTCACATGACTGCTGGTTCTGAGTGTGGGCCAGATTGGGCTAGGTTGCTGCACACACTGGCAAGGGTTGGGACTGTGGCAGTCCAGTCCAGGTAGGACTCTAGCTTGCATCACCTGGTCACCTGGTATTTGGGCTGGCTCTACTGATTGGCTGTCCTGGGTTAGGTGCACTGACATGAAAGAAAGCCAGAATGAGTGTGTGTTAGCTGGGCTAAGCCCAGCGGAAGCTGACAAGTGCCAGCTTTGAGTACATCTCAAGTCAGGCTGGACCACAGTACCATTTGGCAGACACATAATTGGGACTGGGAGTGGGTCTAGCAAACAAAGGTGGGGAACTCTACTGCTGGGCTAAGGCTCCCACTAATGGGCATGAGAATCAGAGCTAGAAGACATGCCAGGCTGGTCAAGGTGACAATACCCATTGGCCTACATGTGTGCTATATCTGGAAGCAGATTAGATTGAGCTGATCTGAGGAGCAACAGCCATGGGTGTGCATGAGAACCAGATGAGATGCTGGATGCACAGGATCAGACTGCAGAATCTGCAAAAACCAAAATTATGTCGTTGCATGGTATGCGTGAAGACTGGGTCTGTGTCAAGCTGGGCTGGGCTAAATTGAAACACCCATCAGTTTACAAGAGAGGTAGGGCTGGGGGGTGGGGTGGGGGAGGGTGGGGCGGGGTGGGGGAGGGTGGGGCAAGATTGACCAGGCAGTTGCATCCACCAGTATGTAGTGTATATTGGCTTACTCCAAACAACTTGCCTTTTTATTGGTTATCAAATGCCCAGAGAGTGCCTGTCCTGTTTAGAAATGAAAATTTTACAGATCTAAGATTACATCATGGTACTTAAAAATGTTTTCAGTCTTTGGCTTTAGCAGATATTAGGCACAGAAAAATAACTACAATGTGCAAAGTCAACTATAGCAGCTGTGTATAAATCAAAATCACTGAAAGTAACCTAAACACAATATTAAAGAACGATTAAATAATTTTGTATGTATAATCACATCAATTGTTTTAACACAAGGTCAAAATCACAATTGTTTTAATAGAAATTTAATAGGAGGTTTATTTGGAACCAAGGAAGATAAATAAAAACATTTTTCTCCAATAAAAGAAGCAAGATTACTATTCTCATCACATGCATCTTATAATATATATAGGGCATTAAGGTTCAGTTTTACCAGCAAAAAGAAATGTGGGATATGGCTAGCACAGCAATTTGACTAAACTAACACAAATAATGGGTAAACAGGAATGTTTGATCAGTTAGGCATCTTACCATAACCACCACTGCAGTGATATCTAAGAAGCCTTGATTTCCTCTTCTTACTTGACTACATCAGCCCTTGTACATCAGTGTTTGATATCCTGGTGACCTATTGAGATGGAACTAATTCTTTCTTCACAGGAGATGGAAGACTTTGTGCAGAGCTCAGGAGAAGAAGGATTTGTGGTGTTTTCTCTGGGTTCAATGATCAGTAACATGACAGAAGAGAGGGCCAATGTGATTGCATCAGCTCTTGCCCAGCTTCCACAAAAGGTCAGAAAATGTGTCTTAATGTTGGACAGCTACTCAATGAGTGTCTTAAATTCTCCAGAAGGACTGATTAAAGAAACTATCTGGGAAAGCTAAGCTATAATGGAAACAGATTTATTTCTGATGTTAGTATAAAAACACCTCTCTGTATGTAGTATAATAATAGAACAGAAGTGGCTTTTAAGTGGAAAATATGTTTGACTTTAGAATCAACTCAGAAAATGACATATTTACTAGGGTTAGTGTGAGGTTTCCTTATCATGACATCACAGTCAGTGACATACTGATCACCAAATTCTTCAGTGTCACTTTGATTTTTCTGGTCCACCACACTTATTGATGCCATCTTATGCATTAAATGTGTTATGAGAATTCAGATAAATTGCAATTAATGAGTGAATGGATACAATCATGTTAAGTAGGTTTCACAAAAGGAAAAAGCAAAGACAAACAAACAAACAAATGAAAATCTCTAATACTTGCAGTCTTGATAGTCCAAGAAACCCCTAATAATACCCTTCTTGCATAGGTCCTCTCAAAGTGAAATTCCAGAATCTATACTAATAAAGAAAAAAATAGAGTTATGCAGGAGGAACTCCAACTGTGTTTGAAGCAGGAATATATATGAGATAGGGTAGCATTGGGTCTTCCTTGAAGACAGACCCAATGCATCCTAATATGTGGTGCCATAGTACTACACTCCTAGCCCATTATATTAGTACATTCCCAGAATGCAGGGGTTATAGGAAGGATCCATTAGCTATGACTACTAAGGGAAGAGGTTCAGAGACACTCCTGTATGATTTACAAAAGACATTAATTTTTGATACATGTGAGATAATTTTGATATTTAAGTAGTTATGAACTACTTTTTAGTTTTGCATTTAATGTAGAGTTCAAATATTATCCTAAACATATTTCTCTGACACTACAATTATAATTAATTTTCAAAGTGAAGATAACTTTGAAGTTTACAAGTCAGTAGTTTATTTTATTATTGGACATGTTAATGATCTGATTATAGCACTAGTCAGCAGTTTTTGGTGTCACTGCTAGTTACTGCATCACAGAAATGTTACTAGACATTTGAAAAATTACAACGTTTGTAGTTTTTGTTTTAGACACCAAATGAACTCTGATAACACCCCATATTAAAGTTGTTCAACTCAGAAATAATGCTCTTAATTCATTTTAAAATAACACGTAAATGGTCAGTATTGTGGCTCAGCAGGTTGTTTGTATTACAGTTTCCATTATCCCCTGTCATAGATTTTCTGCTGGAGTTAATCCTCTGCATCCAACCGCATATCCAGTTTTATCAATTTGTAGGCAGTAGCTCAGGTGTGGTTCCCACTCTTAACCTGTGTGTCTAACACAGAGTTATTGGTTTCAATCTATCTTAACCACCATCTGTTTCAGGCTTTTGCTAAACAAACCAGCCCATGGATTCATTCTGAATCCATCTCTCTCTCTCTCTCTCTCTCTCTCTCTCTCTCTCTCTCTCTCTCTCTCTCTCTCTCTCTCTCTCTCTCTTCTCACACACACACTCACACACCCCAGACACATATACACATATACTTTTCTCTGTTTCTCTCTCTCTACCTCTGTGTGTGTCTATTTTTTTTCTCCCTCATTTCAATTTATATTAAATTAAATAAGCAAACTAAATAAGTCACTTTAACTTTTTCCTGAATTAGTACTCAGGAAGTTGCAATAAAAACATATTAAATCTAGTCCTAACCTGAATTAGTTTATCACACATAATTTATTACATGAATTGAAGGAACAAGCAATGAAGCATACTTGTACTTTATGATTGCTAGTGAAAACAGTTAACATCACACTTGGAAGATGAGACCAACATCCTAATTCATGCATTTCAATATGTATATTAATTATAATGAGATACTCTGCTTGGCAGGAAATTGTGGCAGCTTAGAAATTCCTTAAACACTTGCTTTTGTCATGCTTCATCTTATTGGACCAAGGTAGATTATGTGAAGTCTCATTATTATGTTCCATGTCTGTTTGAATGTAAAATTACACAGAAAATATTTACATTCTGCTTACCTCATTGAGCATTTTTTTTACTTGATCTCTTTCCTCTTTTCCCTCTCTTTCATGTGCAAAGCACTTAACTATGTGACCTCTCAACATCCTCAAAATTCTAAGATACACTGATCTAAAATCCAACCATAAATGTTTATTTTCTTTCTATAATAGGTTATTTGGCGATTTGAGGGCAAGAAACCAAATACCTTAGGAAATAACACCCAGCTCTATAAGTGGATCCCTCAAAATGACCTTCTTGGTAAGCAAAATGAAAAAAAAAAGTGCTGAAACCATGAATAATATCCAATCAGGAGAGTTGACCAGCAGCAAACTGTTTGCCCACTTATTACGGAATAATACAGAAATCAAAACAAATGGCTTGATTTTGATTTCCATTCCTAGGGTGATACAATGAAGAAATACAGAAAATACTTCATTATGCACAAATTCTTAATATCCAGTAGTCTTATTTTAAGTGAGATTAATCACACTGAGAATTTCACACTAATTTTCTGATGGAAGGGCACTTGAATAGAGATTAAGATTTCACTTGGGACATTTGCATCATTAATTTTGTTCAAGTTTGATCTCCACATCTGCTTCTAATTTTCTGCTAATGTGCATCAAGGGGAGTAGCAAATGACGTCGCTTATCCTGTGGTCAATTTTATCAATACTCATGCCCTTGACTGAGTTCTTGGATCCTGACTGTGTCTTGCCTAGTCCCAGGTTTGAAGGAATTTGGAAAATGATTATCTCTTTTATCTCTTTTTTCTATATGTCTCACTCATTCTCTCCCTGCTTGTCAGATAAACTGTTAAAAATACTAATTACTAACTGCATTTCTCTGTTTCCAATTTCAGTCACTACATTTGTATTATCTCATTGTATAAAGGATTCCAAATGACCTTGAGTTAAAAAAAATCCACATTGTATTATGAAATACTCCGTACTTCTGTAGATTCAAAATCTTTATGATGAAATAAGAATGAATTTGAACATGACATATTATTGTTTGCTTTTATGAGTACAGTACCATGGTCATTCCACATCATGCTGTGCTATAACTACACATTAGCCACAATGGCTGCATTGTTCAAGAGAAATTCTAATATGAACTAGAACTCCTGACAAATACAATCTTACTTTTCTGGAAAATGTATCCTTTTGTCAGTCCTACCTGCTAATATTATTTTCAGTGATTAGGTTTCAAGTCACACAGCACCTTTTCATGTGCTCTTTAATGATCTCTCTATGGGATATAACTGTCTTTTCCTCTTGATCTCAAGGCAATGTGCATGCAGCTTCATTTCTGTTCATAATCTGCTATCAAGAGAGCACTACCCCATTGAGTGCCTCCAATTATGTTCAGTATTTTTTTGTTGCTCAGACACATCATTATTAACTTTATTGAGATTCTGTCTATTTCAGGTCATCCCAAAGCCAAAGCTTTTGTCACTCATGGTGGAGCCAATGGCATCTATGAAGCAATCCACCATGGTGTCCCTATGGTGGGCCTTCCTTTGTTCGGGGAGCAATATGATAACCTTGCCCATATGAAGGCCAAAGGAGCTGCTGTTAGACTGGACTGGAAAACCATGTCAAGTACAGAATTGTTTAATGCCTTGAAGACAGTCATTAATGATCCTTTGTGAGTATAATTTTACAAAAATCTAAATAGTATTTAATATATGCACTCCCCTAGTGATTCTGAAAAGACACAGTGTGTTGTGTACAATTCTGGTAATGTTGGGAAACAATAATTTCCTGACTTGGAAGATATACAAAATAAACTAGTAATTCACTTGAAATGCATAAGTTTGATTGTTTTTCTTATTTTTATTTGAAAGGCAGATTTACAAAGAGAAGAAGAGATAAAGAAGGTCTTTCATCTGATGGTTTGCTCTCTAAACGGTTGCAATGGCCAGAGCTGAGGTGATCTGATGTCAGGAGCTAGGAGCCTCTCCAAATCTCACACCTGGACGCTTGGTCTCAATGGCTTTTGCTGTTGTCTGCTGCTTTCCCATGCCATAAACAGAGAGTTGGATCAGAAGTTGAGCAATCAGGACAGGAAACTTTACCTGTAAGGGTTGAAAGTGCCATACATGGAGAATTAGCCTGTTGATACATGGAACCAGCCAAGTTGAAATATGTTTCCTCAATATTCAAAATATTTGTATAAGAAATACTCAAATCATTTGGCTAAATTATTAATTCAATTAAGTAATTAGCACTGTGTTTTATAGCAATAGTGCTTGGGATGCATTTGATTCCACTTATCAAATACTTACAGCAGTGTAAATGTAGAATTTTCTT
The DNA here is from genome assembly GCF_030435755.1 of Ochotona princeps. Taxonomy (NCBI): domain Eukaryota; kingdom Metazoa; phylum Chordata; class Mammalia; order Lagomorpha; family Ochotonidae; genus Ochotona; species Ochotona princeps. The sequence goes on from NC_080838.1 coordinate 71,822,962, forward strand.
TCTGAATGAATCATGAAATATGATAGTTAGGTTTAAAGAAGCATTAAGCTTCAAAGTTCAATAGCTGTTGTTCATTCTAATGAGCTTAATGAGAAGCACATTTTTTTCTTTATTTACAAACAATTTGTCTTCATGTTTGCAATTTTATTAAATTTTAATAGATGTAATGATAAGGAGTAAGGAGGGTTTCTTATAGCCAATTAAAATAGTATTATGTATAACACATTGTACTAGCTTTTAGCATATGTAAGTGATATGCTCTTTAGCACAAAGTTAGTTTTGTAACTGTTCTTATCTGACTATAATACTGTAATAATATTGAAGAATAATAGTGAGCTGGGAATGAGGAGATGAGAAAGCAAGGGGGAGGGAAAACAGTAATACATACAAGATATTACAAATTAATTTTTAAAACAGGTAATTAAAAGAAAGACAAAAACAAAAGAAAATAAAAATAAACCAAAATAAAACCTTTGTGCATAAATTTCTAAAATTCTTGAAGTATTTCTCTTGAAAGGAGTTTTCCAACTGTAATATTAAAATAACTTCAATGAAGTTAGTCTCTTTGAAGCTTCCTAAAAGTATTCACATGGGCCCAGCACAATAGCTTAGTGGCTTAATCCTTGCCTTAAAACATCTAAGAATCCATAAGGGTACCAGTTAGTGTCTCGGCTGTTCCACTTCCCATCTAGCTTCCTGCTTGTGTCCTGGGAAAGCAGTAGAAGATGACTGAAGGCCTTGGGACCCGGCACCCATGTGGGAGACCTGGAAAAAGTTCCTGGTTCCTGGCTTTGGATTGGCTCAGGTCTGACCTTGCGGCCACTTGGGGAGTGAATCAGCAGATGGAAGATATTTCTCTCTGTTTCCTCTTGTCTCTGTAAATCTGTCTTTCCAATAAAAGTAAATGAATATTGGAAGAAAGAAAGGAAAGGAATGAAAAAGAAGGAAGGAAGGAAGGAAGGAAGGAAGGAAGGAAGGAAGGAAGGAAGGAAGGAAGGAAGGAAAGAAGGAAAGAAAAATAAGTGTTCAGGTACCATGCTATTGTAGTTTATGATTTGAACTTGGTAAGCCACATTGCTAAAAACATCACTTACCTTCCAAATTAGTTCTCAATAGTCTCAACAATAGTCACAAAGTTAACTTCATTGAGAATATCCCCAGCACAGAAATCACAAAGCTAACAAGAATAATTATAATAGAAAGCACTAGGTGTTGGTTTAGTATATGAAAAGAATAAAACAAATGTTCAACAGATTGTGAATCAGACAAGTGAGGATCAGGTAATTTAGGTGATGATGCTTGCCAATCAATTTGAGAATGAACATGTAACAGTTGAGGTACATACTAAAAGGGAAAGTAAGACTCAGTGAAGGACTACAAAACATGCCAATTCAAATGTTAATGTACTAATTAATGAATAAGTTTAATAAAACACTTGACTGAGAACCACTCTACAAATTTTGATCACATATTTCAGAACTTTGTCATGGATTTGCCTCCTTTGTCTAAATTTCGACACTAACAGCAACTTATTGCATCAGGTTGAAAAGCCTTTCTTACAGAATCTTTATAACTTTTCATATCAAATGAGGGTTTTTAAGCAGTTGTTGTCACTTTTGGTTTGGTCTTCCATAAGAATTATCTGATTCCAAAATATAGGTTTTACTATTAGCAAGATTATTCTCTTCCATCTTCTCTCAACTCAACCATAACCTAGGGCATTCAACAAATTCCAACCCAGAAACTTGATTTCTCTGATGTTTGCTGAAAAAAATGTATTTTTCCTACCCTTTTACGTACATTCATCTTTACCATCTGCATAAATGCATCATATGTCCTTTTTTCTGATACATTCTATCAAGTTATGTTTACCAATTTCCCTTCAGCTATAAAGACAATGTCATGAAGTTGTCAAGAATTCACCATGATCAGCCCATGAAGCCCCTGGACCGAGCTGTCTTCTGGATCGAGCATGTCATGCGCCACAAGGGAGCCAAACACCTGCGGGTTGCAGCCCACGACCTCACCTGGTACCAGTACTACTCTCTGGATGTGATGGGATTCCTGCTGGTCTGTGTGACAATCATTTCTTATCTTGTCATAAAATTTTGCATGTTTAGTTATCAACAGATTGCTATGAGTGGAAAGAAAAAAAAGCGAGATTAGAAAGTTTTTTTCCAAATATGAGGCTAGTAGCCCTGATCGTGAGGTTATGCCGTTAATCCAACCATTAGGAATGCAAATGTGTCAAGCTTGCCTTCAATAGTTTATGAGTTGAATGCCTTCCAGATGTGTCAAAATATCATCGACTTGAACACAGTGCCATTAAGCAGAATGTATGTGTCCTTCCCAAAGTGAACTACAGCCAGATCCATTTTATGGGTGGTAAGAAAGATTTTACCTACAGAAAACTGATTCCATGTTAAATAAACTCAACTTCCACTAGGACAACTTAAAATCAAGTAAAAGTGACTATGATTTTCAATGTCAAGAAATGGGAAAATGAGGTAGTAATGAAAGTGAGCCAAAAGGATTTCCTCAAACTTATATCAAAGAAAAACTGAAGTTGGAAAGTGCTAAACTTGATTTGGTATGGTATGCTATAAAAGGTAGCATTATAGTTTTTGCAGGATTTAGGTTTCTTGAGCAAAGAATAAACAGGAAAATTGGAACCACCAGTTACAGATCTAACACATGAACCCACTGGAAGTGGGCAATGAGCTAACACCGATGAAGGCTGTTGCATGTGTCTTAGCAAATGTTTGAGCTATATAAAGTCACTGTGCATTTTTTTCATGAAATAAAAACATATAATCATGCAACCTTTTTTGTTTGGACTCAGATATTGCATATATCCCTACTTTACATCACATCTGAATCTACAACATAGTTAACACAGTCCGTTAGGAAGAAGAAAGGCTTTTTTCCATGTGAGACTTATTTCAGAGTTCCAATTTTCCTTCATTTGAGTCTGTTTCCCCTTAGTTTTGGATAGTATCATGGTCCAGAAAATTGCTCCATTATACATAGAATGTATGGCTAAAAGATTTACTACCTCCTACAAGAAGATATCCCATTTCTCCCTTTCTAATGATTTGTCTTTATTTATTTAAAATTGCAGTTACAGTAAAAGCATAGGAGAAACAAAGATAGTGAAAACTCCATCCACTGTTTCAGTCCCCAAATAGCTCGGTGCTAAGGCCTGGGCCTAACAGAAGCAAAGAGCCAGGAGCTTCTTCTGGATCTCTAGGGTTTAAAGGAGCTCAGGTTTTGAACTATTTATTGCTGATTTCCCAGGTTCACGAACATGGAACTTAATCAGAAGAGGAGCAGGCAGGACACGAAATGACACCCATTCAGTATACAAATGTTGCTGATACATACTATCTCACTGTGCTGACCCATTTTTTAACTGTGTCCCACGGATGTTACTTCAGTGTTTTTCATAATTCTGAGGTGTCATTGTCTTCATTGCTCCAGGGTTGAGAAAATCTAACACAGTCTATTGACTGATCAAGTCCACAATAGTGTATTCACAGGCCCAGTAATATATTGCAAATCAGGCCAGGGTAGTGTTCCAACCTTTTCTGCTTTCCATCCTCTGACAAGGCACTGGATCTCCTCTGCTGGCCTAGATGAGCTGACTGCTATGTCCCCCATGTGCATCTGGACATTCTGACAGGCATCAGCAAACTGTGGAGGCCCATTACCATATTGAACTCCTAGGTTGACCCAAATATAGTTTTATTTTCGCTGTGGCCAGATTTTGAGTCCAGCAATCCAGTTGGGGGTGTCCTCCAGAAAACCTCACCTGGGGTGACTTTAGATTTGACTGTCGCGTGTGCCAGCCCCACACCTGCACCAGCCAATGCACATGCCATTGCTTGTAACTGCCTGGGAAATTCTGCCACAGTTCCATCTCTCATGTAAACTAATGGGTGCTACTTCCCAGGCCAGTCCAGCCCACCACAAGTCTGATCTTCATGCCCACCAATGAATGCTGCATCCTAGATGAGGCAAACCCCAATAGCCCCACCACATCCACCTCTAGTCCATGTTTTCTTATGTGTCACTATATGCTGCAACCTAGCCCAGTCTGTCCTGTTATCATATGACTCTTGGTCCCACCCATGGGTCCTGCAGCTCAAGCCTGTTCAATCTACTCCTGGACTCAACCCATACTCGTGTCAATTGGTGCTGTCACCTTGCCCAACCTTGGTCCAATGCAAGCCCTGGCTCTTGTGCTCAGCAGCAGGTATTGCAGCCTAATGGGGCAGTGCCCACAGTTACCGTATAAGATCCGTTCTCACTCCTAGATGTTGTGCTTGCCAGAGGGTGTGTACTTTGTTCCATTTTAACACACCATGTACCCAGTACCACTCTTGCCAGTAGGTGCTGGTGCCTATCCTAGCTGGCCTGTCCCTATCCTGTGTATCAACGGGAGTGGTAGCCTGGTGTCAGACCCACCCCCAGTCACAGCTTTCATGCTCACAAGTGGAAACAGCAGCTCAACAAGGGAGTTCCAGAAATTTCCATGCCAGGCCTGTTCCCAGCCCTGGGTCTTGGGCATGCCACAGTTGCTACAGCCTAAGCTGTGATAGCCCGGTCTCAGTCTTGGCATTCACCAGCGGGTGCTTCAGCCTGCTTCAGCCCTGTCTGCTTCCAGTCCAAGCTCTTGTTGGCAGGTGCAGCAGCCTAGTCTGATTCAGAACGTTTTAAATATAGCCATAGGTACTGTATGTCATCATATACAGTAACAAAATTGACATGAAATTTTTCCTTTTAATACTATTTCATCAATCTTGTGTATAAGAAATATGCTGCTTAAAGCAATAAATTTGGAAACAAGCACCTCTCAGGCACAAACATCAAACAATTATACATTTCATTTGAATATAATAAGTAATGTTTAGACCATCTATGTTTGAGACTAATCAACTATGAGTTTTGTCAAGTAATTTCTATGTGGATGTCATACTTAGTATATGAATGCATCTATGTATTTTAATATTATTTATATACATTCTTGGATGTTCTGAAATACAGTCTTTAAAAAATATTCTTAAACAATAACTAAAATGTATAGTGGAACCCCGGAAAGGTTGCTATTCCTGCACCACATTCTTGTGTCAATCCAATGTTTTATAACGCTGAATCTCATCACTCATTACATTGGCAATGGAGAAATGTTTATATAGCATACATTCAATATCACAGAATGATTGAGGGACAATCATGAAGAAAGATCTTTTATCCTTTCATTTAATCCTAAATTAGGCATAAAACTGCTGCAGCTTCAGGTCAAAGAGCCTAAAAGAAAATAGACTCGCCCATTGGGTAAACAGATACACAGGTTCTTTGGTTGTTACCTACTGCCTCCCTGGATGAACTTCAGTAATAAACTAGATAAGAAGTGAGGCAGCAAGAACTGTAATGAGAACTCCAATCTGGTATGTAAATCTTCATGCAGGGATTTAACTGCTGTGCCACACATACACGGCTGTTTTACTTTTTCAAAGCAGATCAGAGTGACAGAAATCTAAGTTTCGTGTGTTAATATCTGTGTGACATTTTGATTCCTAGCCAAAGAAACCAGAATTGTGACTATGAGCATGCATTCCTCATGCTTCCTCATTTGATAACTGGTGGATTTATTGACTGGCTTTTGCACATAGCTGTGGATGTTGTGTTTGTTTTAAGGGAAAATAATGTGTTTAGCTTACAGTCTCATGGCATGACAGTTTACCTTGGCCGGTAGCGGGCATCCATGCAGTTGGGGCAAACAGTGCAATGGTATAAGGAGTACAACTCCCCTGTTGACAAGGCTACTAGAAATTTCTGGCTGCATGGCAAGGCCCTGCAGCATGTATGTCTAATCACCTCATTGCTGCCTGTACCCATTGTATGGACACTCAATCACCTCTTTGATATTTCTTGGAATTCTGTTGAGGATGTTGTTATTTATCTGCAAATGTGAAAGGATTTCTGTAACTGATATAATACCTGAAACTGATTTTATCTATCATGTTATGATAAAACGGTCTTTAGCAACTCAAGACAATGAGACTCAGCTAAAAACGTACAGTGGTACAATTGAGCCCACACTGTTTCCGGTACTGTTATGTACTCACCTTTGTCCTGGAGCTTGCCCTGATATAAGTAATGTTTTCCTTAAGAAATGACTTGATAATATTTTCGAAACAGATGACATTTACGGAGGTACAAAGAGTTTATTTACCATGCCTCTTCGAACTGTTGCAATACCTGGAGTGACAGCAGTCATTTTGGCTTTCGACCACGTAAAGCAAAAAGCATATGGGGCAATCTCTAAAAAGGAGTTAAATATTATGAGCCCCCAAGGGAAAATGGTTTAAAACTTCTACCTTCTATTGGAATTTATATCTAGGGAAAGCAAAAAGTCTGAAAAGATAAAAAGAAGTTTTTTGTGAAGGCCCTGTAGTCATAGAAATGCAGAGCTGTCCTCTTCTTCCCACTGCCCTGTAACAGAATAACAAAAAACAATTGAATCAGTAATAGGTGAAGGTGAGGATGGTTAGCATATGGCTGATTATAAGATTTAATAAGAACCTATGAAAAAAGCCTTTATAGGTTTCTTTCATTTATAAACTTTCTTTTTAATCTTATATTCTTGATTTTTTGAATAATATTAGTTCAAGTTTAGTCAAAATTGATTTTGGATATAAGTAAATCACCTGTTACTGTGTAACCGCATGTGCTGGTAACTGTGGAGTTCCTGGCTTTAGCCAGGTTACTGCAGGTCTAAATGCGTAATGGCTTGCTGAGAGTGTTCCTTTTGAAATAAAGTAATAATAATGTTTTTTTAAATTGTTTTGTAATCATTCTGAAACCATTGGATGTTTGTTCAAAGGCTTGTTGTGATTTCTGTATAAATAAAGAAGGCAGCTTTTTGAGTTGTCATCATGAGCATCAAATCTTAACGGCCTGCGTCTTCATTCTCAGCGTCATTGTCTTCCCTCTAAAACTTAGCTATTCCCCTGAAATAACTATTATCAATGCTTTCACCCTTCATCCACTTAATCTGCCTCGGCTGCACTATGTATGTTCTTCATTTCTAACTAATTCAGCTTGCATTTTCTTCAGTAACTTGATTTCATGGGATAAGCTTTGATTCCTGATTTACATGGATTTTCTTATTTCTTTGAAACTGTTTTTCCTGATTTTTGAATAAATAATAATAACAACAATAATAATAATGACAAACTATTATTATTGAATTCATTTTCAAGGATGTCTCCTGTCTCTTCATCTTTATGTTGTATTATATAGAAGTGTTTAATTACTTTTGGGGAGCCATAATCTTCCTTCTTCTTGTTTCTGTGTTTAACTTTAAGCATCTGGGAAAAGCACTAATTAGTTTTCTTCTGTGATGATCCTTATATTTAAATTATAGCTCTGTGGCATGCTGGAATAGCCACTTCGGTGGAAGTCCAGATGAGAATTCACGTTGAGGCCAAGCTACTCTTGCCAGTTCCCAAGTATCGGGCGGATGTCCAGTGTGTTACACACATTGGCCATGGCAAATCTCTTTGTAGAGTCTGTAACAGTGTTACAACTATTAGCATAACCACCACCTCATCTCCTGTCTTTCATTGTTATCAATTCCCTATGACGTGTAAATGTGGCTACAAACTTCACTCATTCGGGCACATGAATTACCCAGATCTGTGTGGTATCCTTTGTGAGTGCAGAATTCTGGTATATTATGCCTTCAGTTTTCTGAGAACTCTTAGTCTTTGATTTCAGAACAGTGAATTTCCAGAGCCCAAGGTCATATCACACAGTATCACGCAGCCACAGAATTTCTGCAGACTTTGTTCTGATTCCCCATAGTCACCAGGACTTGAGGAGCTGCTGAGCACTATATGTTTAACTTAAACACAAGAGCAGCTGTGTTCCTCCTGCCCCAACTTGCTGTGAGTGGTCTGTCTTGGGAAGTTGTAATTCCAAGCCTGTAGTATGAGAGCCTACCAATATGCCAGCTAGCACAGACTCAATGGCAAGAGGAGCATCTGTTTGATCCTCTCTTAAAATTCTCTGGATAAATGCCTACAGAGATAGTAATGAGTATCCCAGGCCCTGGTTACTTTCAGATACCTTTTGGTGTCATTAAGCCCCAGTTGGTCTAGGCCTTCCTGTTTTTGTTTCACAGACAAGAGGGACTGGGGGAAGAATGGTGTGCTGTTTTGGTGGCTAGTTTACAATCTCATGTAATATATGAAACATTACTCCATTGAAATTCATTTTTTCTTTAGCAATTCTGATTGGGCTAGTATTGCTATGCCCCCAAAACTTAGTAACATTAAAATCTTTGGCCATCAGATGCTGCCATAGAGGATAGAAAGCCTATCAGCAATCATTATTACTTAAGTAAATAGCAGTTAATACTAGTACATTTAGAGAACTATTACAAATTTTCCATGAGTTTGGAACATATGGGTCCCGACATGTTTTGACCAGCACCTGTGGATAATATCAAAAAGTCCCCTTGTGTTGCAATGTCTTTTAACTCTGCCTTACCCTGTCCATACATATTTCCAACTGCCTAGGGTCTGGTACACTGAAAATGTGACAAATAGAAACTGGCACAATTATTAAATGGATTCTTCCTTTGTATGATATAGAAAAAATAGATAGATGAAACCAAAGTTTGAATCATATCTATAATAATTTTTAGGGACTATACTTGAAAAAAACATTATAAAGGCAACAAAGATTTCAAAATACCTAATGTAAACATAGACAACAAAGCCTTTGAACTGCAAGAGACATCATGTGATGTGTTTCGGTGTTTCTCATGTTTAAATAACAATGCCCTGATCTTTGAGCAAGATCTTGTAGTGTTAGTCTTTCTGTGTCTGACTTGTTTTACATAACATAGTGTCCCAAGTTGCACCCATGTTTTTATGAATAAAGTGATTTCTAACTGTTCTAACTGAATAGTATTCTACTACTTACTACTCATTTATAAGTATTTTATCCATATATTCATCTCATTGGAAAGATTAACCTGATTCTTTCTCTTGTCCACTGTGCATAATGTCATAATACATATGAAAAGCAAGATTGTTTTCACTGACTTATCATATATATGTATATGCATATATATGTGCATGTATGTATGTATATATCTATATGTACATATAGATATATATTTCAGCTGGTTAGGAGGAACAGGTTTCAAGGAAGTGGTGCACAGCATGATGAAATTAATTGTCAGATGTTAAAACTTACGACAGTTTTTCAAAAGTCCTCAACTCAAAAAATCAGTATATGAATGAATAACAATGTTAATTTAAAAAAGTGTACTTCTGGGTCCAACGAAATTCCCAGTTGCTGAATCCTCAGCTTGCATGGCCAGGAAGCCATATGGGCACCAGTTGTCTCTCCAGTTGATCTGCTTGCCCTCCAGCTCCAGCCGCTGTGTCCACTTGGGGAGGGAACCAACACGCGGAGAATCTTTCTTTTTTTTCTTTTTCTTTTTCTTTTTCTTTCTTTTTTTTTTTTTTAAGATTGAGAGAATCTTTCTTTCTCTCCTTCTCTCTGCAAATTTGCCAGATTTTTTAAAGATATATTTATTTTTGTTGGAAAGGCAGATTTACAGAGAGGAAAAGACACAGAGAGAAAGATCCTCCACCCGCTGGTTCCCTCCCTAAGTGGCCACAATGACCGGAGCTGAGTCAATACAAAACCAGGAGCCTAGAGCCTCTTCTGGGTCTCCCACATGGGTGGCAGGGTCCCAATGCTTTGGGCCTTCTTCGAATGCCTTCCCAGGCCACAAGCAGGGAGCTGGATGGGAAGTGGAGCAGCTGGGACATGAACTGGCACCTACATGGTATACTGGCACGTGCAATGCAAGGATCCTAGCCACTAGGCTACCACACCAGGCTCAAATAAATAAATCTTAAAAATGAAAATATTAAAGAGATGTATTTTGTTACTCCAAACTGTAACATTTTAATTAAAAGCAAAACATATTTTAAAAAATCAACGTACATGTATAGTGCAAGGGAATCTTCTCTAATTTTTATGTTTAACTTTAGATTTCAGACATTATTTTGCAATAATCACAGCATATTTCCGCACATGTGTTTAACTGCAATAAATTCCATTAATGGTAAAAATTTTGAAATGGTGAAAGATTTCATGCAAAAAAATCCCTTGAAACATGCTGCTGAAAAAATGAGAACAAGTTGTGCAGTAATTTTATCTCTATGCTCTGTGTCAGAAAGCTTACAGATCCAAATCAAACTTTATGTCACTTTCATCATACTGATTCAGGAATCTTACTTAATTATGGATACCATACATATAAAGATCATGGTGTTCTAGGAAAATTAATCATAGAGAGTAAAATAATTTACATAAACAGAATAACATCTAACTTGATTTTTCCACTTGCCTTCTTGACCCACAATATCTGCTAGTTCATAAGTATTTAAACATTTCAAGTTACATTTTAATTATTTGGTTTTTTTTAAAGATTTATTTTTTATTGCAAAGTCAGATATATAGAGAGGAGGAGAGACAGAGAGGAAGATCTTCCATCCGATGATTCACTCCCCAAGTGAGCCGCAACGGGCTGGTGCTGCGCCAATCCGAAGCCAGGAACCTGGAACCTCTTCCGGGTCTCCCACGTGGGTGCAGGGTCCAAGGCTTTGGGCGTCCTCGACTGCTTTCCCAGGCCACAAGCAGGGAGCTGGACGGGAAGTGGAGCTGCCGGGATTAGAACCGGCACCCATATGGGATCCTGGGGCGTTCAAGGCGTGGACTTTAGCCACTAGGCCACGCTGCCGGGCCCATAATAGTATCAATTTTTAAAAAAAAAATTTTTTACTGCGTTATTGTTGACAATCATTACATAGTTAATTGCGGTTAAAAAAAAAAGTTCACAGGGTGTAGGGAAGTGGGTAATACTATTATGTCCATATTGTTTCCATCATGTATCTGAGGTAAAGGGGGATATTGAGGGAGAAGCCCCACCCGGTTTCCTGCCCACCCCAAGTCCCGGATGTGGGGCACGCTCTGAGATATTTGCTCAAGTGGTTTTAATAGTTCACCAGTTATGAATCGCTGCCAGTTTCGCTTGATGAGGTCGTCCACTGATTGATATGGTCCATCATGAAGTCTCTGTTTGCCCCATATTTCGCCCCCAACATATAGCTGAGAGGAATGATTGATCTGTTCTGTCTTCTGTCTTTTCTTGGTTAGAGTTCTGAGTCCAGCAGTTCGATTGGGGAGATCTCCAAAGAAACCTTGAAGTATTCCCAGACCAGATTCTTATATGTTCTAGCAAGCACAGTGTCTGGAACAGTCTATCGCCCCAATCAGCTGGTGGCTGTGATTGCTGGGTTGGTTCTGGTTTCAGTCCCGACTTCCACTGGAACCAATGGGTGTTGCAGTCCAGCCTGCTTCTACCCAGCACATACTCGGCCCTCACATAAACCAGTGGGAGCTGCAGCCTAGTCAGAGCGACCCACAATAACCCCCACCAGGCCAGCCCCCTACCCTGGCTTGCCAATATGTGTAGCAGACTAGTCCAGTCTGTCCCACACCCCATTCGGCTCTCGTACATGTCAATGGGTATTAAAGTCTAGTTCCATCTAACCAGCTCAACATTCCAGTCCTCATGGCGGTTGTTGAGTGCCTCTCTGTCTAGCCACCCCAGCCCCCGTCCTAGTTTTCATGCCCTCCCGCGGGACTGGTGACCCAGGAAGGGGGAACCCACTTTTTCCCTCCCAGGTTGTTCTCAGTCCCCGTTTATGCACTCTTTAGGTGGTTCTGTGATTTGACTTGACAGAATTAGCCCCCAGTGCCAGCTTCTGCCAGCTGATGCTGTAGCCAAGCCCAAACATCCCTCACCTGCTCTAATTTATGCTTGCACCAGTAGGAATAATCAGCCCAGCCTGGCTTTTCCCTGATCTAGTCCACATGAGGCCCACAGGCGTTGCAGCCTTGCTTAGTCTGGTCTGTCCCCATCCCAGCCCACGCTCTCCAGTGGGAGTAGCTGTCTGCCGAGGGGACCAGCTCCTTAATCCCCCTGCCAGCTCTGTCCCTCCCTTCCTGGATCTCATGTGTGCTGGTTGGGTGCTGCAGTCACATCCAGTACAGGCAACCTCACCCTGACATTCCATAATGTGTACTGGTTTTTGTCGCAACCAGACCCGGCTCAACCCACACTCTGTTCTGGTGTTCGGATTTGCCAGTGGATGATGACATGAACTGATTCAGCCTGGTCTGCCCCTGACCCATGCCGAATGTGTGCCAGTGGGAAACTTTCCATGGCCTGTTCTGGGCTGTTTCCTATCATGCTTCTTCGCTTACCTGCAGGGACTGTGTCCTGCCAGAGGAGTTGCCCAGGCTCCTTCATCAGAACCCCTCCCAATGCCAGATTTTGCACATACCAGGGGGTCCTTGAGCCAACACTACTCAGTTCACCTCCTGTCCTAGAAGGAACAGTGGCTTTTCCCGGCTGGCTTTCACCCCATTCTGGTTCTTGTTGTTGGATATTTCAGCCCAGCCATGGCTCGTCCATACCCACATACAGCTCACACATGGCTCAGTAGGGGGTTGAGACACAGCCTAGTCAGTCCCACATCTCCTCTGGTTCCCCATGACACCAGATGGTGTTGGGGTTGAACTGGCCTGGTGCATCCAATCCCAGTCCACACTAGTGCCTTGGGTGACTACAACTGTTTCCTAGATAGAACGCAGCCCCCATTCCAGTCCACGTGCCCCTTGGTGGGAACCTCAACCCTTTTAGGGTGTCCAACTAGGGAAACTTGTATTTCCATGGCTTGGGCCCACACAACCCCATAGTCTACCCCCAGACCAAGTTCTCTCACATGCTGGATACAGTCTTGACCCTGCCAAATGTGACCACTCCACCACTCCACCAAACAGTTGGGTAATGGTACCCATCACTACAAAGAGGCCCCCATCCATAGTATTGGTGTGCGCTGGTATGTGACGATCAGTGATGTTCTAGGCAAACAGGCCATTTCTGTATTCTGAATTGGGTTGGTGTATCTGACTAACCGTAATTGTCTCCTGGGTACTTCCCTCCAAACCACCAGGTCTCAGTCCACACGCATGCCTAAAACTTCCATGACCCTGTCACTGGGAATCACCCAAGATTCACTACTCACCTACACTAAAATTGGACTTAGGCATGGGTGTCCCCTGGCAGCAAACATATCTTAAAAAACCCCAGAGCAGGCCGCCGGGCGGCCAGCAGGCAAAGCCTGGCACCACATGGTGCACTGGTTCAGCCCAAGGACTTGTTCACTGCCTTGCGGCAGTATCTTTGGCGTGAGCCCCCAGCATTGGGTCCGACCCGGCAGGGGCACCCCCCACAGCCGCCACACTGTGAGGAGTGGCACTTGCCCCCAAACCCAAGGCCCGAACCCAATAGTATCAATTTTTTAAACCGTCATTGTAATGCAATAACCAAGCTAGCCAACACAGAAGAATGCCACACACTGATAAGATTCAAATGCCCTTATTTTTGTAGGTTGAAAGCCAGTTTATGCCACGAAAAATTTCTTGACCCCAAAGTACTAATATACAGGACTTGTAAATACAAAACCACAAAACAGGGAGGGGTCGGGCCAACTGAACTTCCTTAGGAATAAAAAATTGCCAACTTGGAAAACTCTTGGAAAACTCAGCCAGGTGAAACATTTTCCCTACTCATGCTTGAACAGTCTCATCAGGTGTTTGAGCGTTCTGTCCAAGCAGAACGCTAATTTCTCAGCCAGGTTGCAAGTGTCATCAGTTAAGGGGTTTGTTGGTGGTGGTGGTGAGGATAACCTTAGCTAAAATGGAGCCCTGGAGTTCCCTGTGACAGTCCTGTTACTTCAAATTTCACAAACTTACTTTTCTAGTCCATTCTCTTAGGTCTTGTTTATTCATTTTCCTTCAGTTACAAAGAGAATGTCATGAAGCTATCAAGAATTCACCATGATCATCCCATGAAGCCCTTGGATCAAGCCATCTTCTGGATTGAGCATGTCAGGTGCCACAAAGGAGCCAAACATCTTTGGGTTGCAGCCCACGACCTCACATGGTACCAGTACCACTCTCTGGATGTGATCGGATTCCTGTTAGCTTGTGTGACAGTCGTTATGTGTCTTGTCACAAAATTGTGCTTGTTTGCTCATCAAAAGTTTGTTAGGAGACAAAAGAAGAAAAAGTTAGATTAGAGCTCTTTCTGACATAAGCTTAACAGCCATGAAACACAAGATCATGCTATTCATTCAGTAAATAAGGATGCACATCAGTCAATATTATCTTGCACATAGTAAGATATGTTGACCTTCCTGGTTTACTAATATTTTAGTATTATCTAAGCATTAAGTAAGGCACAAATCTCATTTCAGATATCTTCAGGAAATTGTATGTTAATGCTAAATAATGTATAATGTTCTGGAAAACCTGAGAGACTCAATGAAACTAGGTAGCTCCACGGTTGATGGAATGTACACATGTATAAACAATATGGGAATCAATATGGAAATTCGTCAGATACCTGAAGTAGATCTGCCATATGACTCAGCCATTCTACTCCTGGGAATATAGCCAAACAGAACCAAATCAGCATTTGAGAGTATTACTTGCTTATTGTAGCAAAATTTACAATAGCTAAGCATGGAAACATCCCAATACCTATTAACAGACAGTGGATAAAACAAATGTAATAAATTTTCTCCTGCCATACTACTCCAGCAAAAAGAAAAAAAGAATGGTGTTTTTCTATTTTGCAACAAGAGGTTCCAAACTAACCTTCATTATGCTTAATAATGTTGTTTTTGATACATGGCAACTAATATACAACATGCTAAATATACATGCATATGTACATGTGTACAGAAACACACATATATACACATATATATGTACACACACATATATATACACACACATACAATAGAAGGGAGATTAGCATAATGGGATGAAATGGAGTTACACCGCATGCATCTTTACCCCAATTAATAGTAGAATACCTATTGATATATGTAAATATGCCTTTACAATATGATATCATACCGTCTACCTTGTCCTGTTGTTCTGTACTTAGCATGTCATGATACATTCATGTATCAGAATGTTAAGCTTGCAATGGTAAATGAAATAATTGCTTTATTATATTTTAAAAAGAAAGAAACCTTGAATATATCCATTATTCTGAATGAATGAAGAAGTTCTACATGTGCCACAAAAAAGCAAATTACAATCTGTCTCTCTTTTCACATTAACTTCTACAACTCCATTAATGACTTTCAAAATATATCTTATTTACAATTAGTTACATTAGGTCATTTAGGTCTATGCATGTTCATGAGAGATGAAAGCATTTCATTATTAATTTTGAGAAATTGTTCCACTGACTTTAAAACTTATATGCATAATTAGAACATTCATAGACATTAAGGTCTACTAGGAAGAGAATTATGAAATATCTCAATATAAAATCAATGTCAGGAGACAGTGTTGTGGCTCAATAGGATAATCCTCCACCTTATAGTGCTAGCATCCCATACTGACACCAGTTCTATTCCCTCCTGCCCCATTTCTGATTCAGCTCTCTTCCTAAGGACTGGAACGGTTGTGGAAAATGGCTCAAGTTCTTGGGCCCTTCCTCCCATGTGGGAGACTCAGAAGCATCCATGGCTTTGGATCAGTTCAGTTCTGGCTATTTAGATTTGGGAGGAAAAAAGTTGATAGAACGTCTCTTTTGCTCTTGCTCTTACTCTCATTTTTACATATCTGCCTTTCAAACCAAAAGCAAATATTTACAAAAGAATAAATGGCAAACACTGGGAGATTTTGCTTTTTAGTTTGTTAAGTCTTCTATTAATTAAAAAGAATAGATTTTACACATCACACTGGTACAATTCCAAGAATACAATCATAAACTTTCTAATTTATCTAATGAAGTTATGAGGATGAGGTGATTAATTTATGAAACACCTAAATATAAACAGAAAAGCTGAATAGATCTAATGTGTGGCACAATCTTTTAACACAGCAAAGAAAAATTAGTCTATACAGGACATAATCACTACTCTATCTCAAGAATCAAGAAACCCTACCAAAATCATTAGCACAACTTTTCAGTCTTTTTCTGCATATAACCAGCATGATCCTAATTCTTGATTTCTCAGCAATTTCTGTGCACTTGCTTTGAGTTGACTGAAACACTTTATCAAATACCGCTTCGGGTTTAGAGTAAGTGGGACTTAAAAATACCCTATTTGCATGGATATTTCAGAGGAATCCTTGTAAATATCAATGAACTTTTTTTTGAAAATATGGGAATAGATGTTTATGTTTAGCTTATTACCTTTCACTTTTAAAAAATTGTAAGAACATGATTTAAGAATAGCTTTTTAATTAATATCTACTACTCAATAAGTGTTAGGTTTTAGACACGCAAAGTTCTCACATACAGATAATTCCCACAATCAGGTCATCTTTACACGATAAGTTAATCACAAGCCAAACTCTCAGATGCAGCGAGGTACTTAGGAGGTCTTTTACTCCAACAGAGTTGGAACAGGTGTGGGGGAAAGGGGGTTGAGACCAAGAAGGGAAATGTCTCCTGCCATGATGGCAGATGGTGGAGGTTCTGCCATCGCAAGGGAAGGGAAAAAAATGGAGGAGGATGGGGGAGGTACATGAAAAAGGGGGGAAGGGGTACACATGGAGACTCATTTATACAACACAGGTGAGCCTGTAAGGTGTGGGGGGTGTGGGGAATTGGTTGGAAGGGTCTGTAGGTGAGCTTCAGGGACTGGTGACTGAGATCACCACAGGTGATGGGCAGGTGGGCAGCGACTAGAGGGAGGGACTATGAAAGAACGGTGGGTGATGTTCTCAGGTAAGACACCATAAGGTTACACTTCACTGGTGGATAACTGGAAAAGCATGATTTTTGCAAACTGTTGGAAAGGGAAGCAGGAAGTGATGCTAGGTCAAAAATGGAATGTTTGAATCACTCCTCACAATAAGATTTTCAAACTTTACACAAATATTTGGTAAAGATTTAATGAAGGAATGTGGTAAACCTCAATTTATAGTCTTTTTTGGTGTTATATGAAACTCTTATTGTTCAACATTAAGTGAATCATTTAGGTAATACAGAAATTTATTTTTTTAAAGATTTATTCATTTAATTACAGCCAGATATACAGAGAGGAGGAGAGACAGAGAGGAAGATCTTCCATCCGATGATTCACTCCCCAAGTGAGCCGCAATGGGCCGGTGCGCGCCGATCTGAAGCCAGGAACCCGGAACCTCTTGCGGGTCTCCCACGTGGGTGCAGGGTCCCAATGCATTGGGTCATCCTCGACTGCTTTCCCAGGCCACAAGCAGGGAGCTGGATGGGAAGTGGAGCTGCCGGGATTAGAACCAGCGCCCACATGGGATCCCGGGGCTTTCAAGGCGAGGACTTTAGCCACTAGGCCACGCCGCCGGGCCCAGAAATTTATTTTATTTTTTAAAGAGATCTATACCATGAAAAATGATTTCCTCAAAGTCGCATAAAATACAGAGATTTTTTTCAGCTTATTGGAAAGCAAATACATCTTTTACTCTCTAGTTGTTTATACGAAAAAGCTGTTTAAGATTATGAGTGGCCTATTCTCATTTGAGGGAATGTAGGAATGTATAGTGATGGAGTAATAGAGATTACTATATCCAGATACAGGGATACAATGCAATATGCATCCTTGCTTCCAAATCAAAGATGGACTCCCAATGAAACTGTTGGACATATATAGACGATGGGAGGCTGGACTGTCTGACATTGTCTGTACCAGCAATGTTGGGGCACACTTAAATAACAGGCTGATGGAATCATGACTCATTGTGAAGGACTATGTTGTTGTAACAACTTGCGGGGAATCAGTCGCAGGGTGAGATTTTTTTAGTGGGGAGAACCCAGCCTGTGTGAAATTGTACCATAAAATTCAAAAATTAAAAAACAAAAGAGTATGAATAGCCTAATTTGACATGATAGGAGAATGACTACACATATACATTATTTACACGTATGAAGAAACTTGGAAAAGTTCATAGAAAACAGTTAAATTTGTTTTAATGAACAAATTCTTACATAGATTTTACACATTACATACATTTTAATTCACTTTTAAAAGATACCTGGAAGATGCATCTCAAAACTTTTGAGCACTTAAACAAAAGTGTATTTCAATTTGCTTTTCTATGAACATTGAAGCACCCACATAAATGTCAACATCTAAAAGAAACTTCAGCATGCAAAAATACAATATATATACATACAGATATGTATGTTTCTTTAAAAGCACACATACATTTGATTTAATTTATCCCTAAATATTTAAATTTTTGAAGCTATTTTAAATGGGACTGATACTACAAATTTTTTCTCAGCTATGGCATGGTATGTGTGTACAAAGGTTATTAATTTTTGTGTTTTTTTTTTTTGTAGCCTGCAACTTTGCCAAGCTATCTCATTTTACAGCAATCTCTGGCTGGAGTCTTTTGGTTCCTTCTGTATAGGAACATATCATCAGTAAATAAGGATAAACTGACTTCCTCCTTTCTCTCTTTTTTTCTTCTATTTTTCTTTCTTGTCTAAAGGCTCTAGATAAAACTTCCAGAACAATATTTATTAGTAATGGCCAGAGCTGCCAGTTTTCCATCCACTCAGTATGATGCTACATCCATATTTGTCCCCTAGTGCCCTGATTGTGCTGAGGCATATTCCTTCTCTACCCAAATGTGCTTCAACTTTTATCAGGGAAGTACACTGTATATTATTAAATATTTCCTCTACATGTTTTGAAACAAAAATATAATTTTTATATTTAAGTTTCTAATGTGACGTATCACTGTTACTGCTCTGTGTGTGTTAGAATCACCATGAAAGATACTCAGGGTCACTAGCCATCAGGAAAAATGCCAATGTTAAACTGCAATGATGTCTTACCTTTCCCCACTTAAGAATGTCTACCTTCCAAAAATCAAAAAAAAAAAAAAAAATGCTGGTGAAGACAATGTAGAAAAATGTATCTTCATATGACTCTGGTAGAAATGTGAACCATCTCAGTTACTAAGAAAGACAGCATGAAGAATCCTCAGAAATCTGGAAATACATACATCATATAATGTAGGCAGCTCGCACCTGCTGTTTAAAGCAGCTCAACTCACAATAGCTAACATGTAGACACGACTGACCACCAATTGATACCTGGATAAAGAAATTGTGGTATATATACAAAACACAATAATTTTTAGCCTCAAAGAATAAAATATCATTGCCTTTCACACCTAAAACAATGGATGTAATTAGAGACCATTATGCTTAGTGATTGATATAAGCCATTTCCAAAAAGACAAATGTCATATGCCTTTCCTGATTTGTGATAATTAATATAAAGCACAATAAAAGTAATATATTGTATTATAAAATTAACTTTTTAATAATTAAAATGTTAAAGTGTCAATTGAATTATCACTTTGTGAATTCATTACTATTTATAAGTGTTGCAAATGGTCTTGAGCATGAGTGGTTTATCCACCTAACTTTTTTCCTTTTTTTTTTAAGATATACTTATTTTTATTGCAAAATCAGATATACAGAGAGAAGGAGAGACAGAGAGAAAGATGTTCCATCTGATGGTTTACTCCCAAGTGAGCACAATGGCCGGTACTGCACCGACCCAAAGCCAGGAGCCAGGAGCTTGTCCGGGTCTCCCATGTGGGTGCAGGGTCCCAATGCATTGGGCCATCCTCGACTGCTTACCCAGGTCACAAGCAGGAAGCTGGATGGGAAGCGGGGCCGCCGGGATTAGAACCGGGATTAGAACCGGTGACCATATGGGATCCCTGCATGTTCAAGGCGAGGACTTTAGCCGCTAGGCCACCACACCGGGCCCCCACTTAACTTTTGTTCATTTCTATATTTAGTGGAGCATTAAGTTTGTGATTATAAAATAGATTGAAAATATGCCATTGTATTTTTTAAACCATATTCCTTCCAAAGAAGGTATATTAAAGATTTATTTCTTTTTATTTGAAATAAGACTTTAAAAGTAGAAAAGCAGAAGAGATAGAGTTCTTCATTCCACTGTTCACTCCCCAAATATCAACAAAGACTTGAGCTAAGCTGAGCTGAAGCCTGGTGCCAGGATCTTCCGCTGGGGCTTCAATGATTTCAGGGCCTGAAGGTCTTAAGCCAACCTTGTTTCTCTCCCAGGTTGTAAGCTATGGTCTATATCAGAAATGGAAGTGCCAGGATATGAACTGGAGCCCATATGGGATGCTGGTGCCTCAAATGGATTACATTGCCATGACAGCTCACCAGTGTCATTGTAAAAGTTAAAAGCACAGTAAGAAGAGGACTGAGGGCTGAACAGGGGATAATAGATTAGGGAGGGAATTATCACTAACTCTTAAAACTTTATCTATGAAATACATGAAACCTTTCATATATATATTTTAAAGCACAAATATCTTAAAATCTTTGAATTAGTCATTTAAGAAGATCACCTTGCACGTCACTTGATAATGATCTTACATCTTACAGATTTTATACTCTTTCTCAGTTCCAGGAACAGCAACCACATTATATGACACAATGAGAAAAATTATGATTTGGCATGTTTAAACCACTGACATGTGGCTTTCTTTGTCTACCATTCCTAAGAATTTGTTCTGTTTTGTTTTGTTTTTTTCCTTTTTTGTTTTGAGGAAGGGCACCAGAACAAACCTGTAAAACCTCTTCCTCAAGTAAATTGAACTTCATTTCCTTGTTGGATTTTTTTGTTTCGTTTTACTTTGCTCTGCTTGTTTGTGCAAACTTAGTGGGAAAGACTCTGACTGTAGCATTCATAGTGTCTCAGTTCCTGGGAGAGTGACATACGTACAGCTTGCGAATTAGAAATGAAAATTCTCCATGTGTTAGCAGCACAGAAGGAAATGACGTATCTGAGAGAGCTTCAGTATATCGGCATTTGAATTAAATTTAAGTCATTGAGATTTAATATATTAAAAGGGATAACACATTTATGCAAACAATACTTGGACTTTCTTTTTTTCTTTTTTTGCAAGAATGATGTAAGTGCATTGGCATTCCCCAGGGACAAGTGTTAGATACGTAGAAAATAAAGTTACACTTTCAGTCACACATACCTCATTTTCCTTTGAATAAAGACTGGGAAAAAATAACCAATTAGGTGAAGATACTACAAGGGGAAACCACAACGCAAGGCACATTCGAAAGTGATCATAGAAAGTGTTCTAGTCACAGCTAAGCAGAGTGATGCAGGAAGCCGGGCAGTTGCGGCAAATGGTGCAGTGGTGTAAGGAGGACAGCGCCCCCTGTTGACAAGGCAGCTAGGAGTTTCTGGCTGTATGGCAAGGCCCTGCAGAATGTCTCTCATCATCTCATTGATGCCTCAACCCTTTGCATGGACACTCGATCACCTCTTTGATATTTCTTGGAATTCTCTTGAGGGTGGTGGTGTTTGTCTGCAAATGTGAAATGATTTCTGTAACTGGTATAATATCTGAAACGGATTTTATCTATCATGTTATGGTAAAAGGGTCTTTAGCTACTTAAGACAATGAGACTCAGCTAAAAGCATACAGTGGAATAACTGAGCCCACACTGTTCCAAACATCTTATTATGTGCCCACCTTTATCCTAGAATTTACCCTAACTTGTGTAATATTCTCTTTAAGAAATGGCTTGCTAATATTTTAGAAACAGATGGCAATTATGGAGGTACAAAGAGCTTATTTATCATGTAGCCTCAAACTGCTGCAATATTTGGAGTTACAGCAGTCATTTTGGATTTCGACCATGTAAAGCAAAAAGCATATGGGGCATCTTCTAAAAGGGAGAAAAATGTTGTGAGTCCCCAGAGGAAAATGGTTCGAAATTTCTATCTTATATTGACACTTATATTTAGGGAAAGATAATAGTCTGAAAAGATAAAAAGGGTTTTTTTTTCTTTTGCTTTAGTTTTTGTTTGTGAAAGCCCTCCATTCCTAGAAATGCAGAGCTGTAATGATCCTTCCCACTGCCCTGTAACAAAAGAAAAAGCAGTTGAATCAGTAATAGGTGCAGGTGATGGTAGTGAGTGTATAATTGAGTATAAGATTTAATAAGAATCCATGTGAAATGCCTTTATAAATTCCTTTCATTTGTAAGCTTTCTTTTTAGTTTTGTATTCTTGATTTTCAAGTAATACTAGTGTGAGTTTAGTGAGCATTGATTTTATATATAAATAAATTACTTGTCATTGTGTAAGCACACATGCTGCCAACTGTAGAATTCATGGTCTTAGGTGACTGTAGGTCTGAATGAGTAATGGCTTGTTGAGAATTTTTTTTAAGTAAATGCTAATAATTTTTAGGATTGTCTTTGTAATCAGTCTTTTAACCATGAAGAAAAAATGAAACAACTGGATGTTTGCACAAAACCTTGTGATAATTTCTGCACAAATAAAAAAGCAGCTTTTTTGAGTTGTTCGTACTCAGTGCTCATCATAGGGGTCCTCGTCTTGTCTTCCTCCTCTCCAATTTATGCCCTCTTGGCAATTTCCAAAATGAAATTGGTCTCTCAGAAACTGAGACCTAGATCTGTACAGAACCAGAAGAAATGAGGAATGGACAAAAGCTAACAGAAAAATAAAACAGTTTCTAAGACTCATAGTTCATACAGTCACAAGCTAAACAAAGATGTCGGTAATTCTGGAGAATCCACATGGAGCCAAGTCATCACAAAAGCCTGAATCATCTAAACGTGTACAGTGCAGGCTGGAGAAGTCAATCCGGGGAAGATAGATCAGCTTCCCTTTCAAAGCAGATTTCAAAAATAGTTTCCTTTGAAATAGAATGGCACAAATTAAAAACGAGAGCGAATATGTGCATTCCAGGCATAGGCTCTGCCCTCTAATCTTTTTAAACATTGCTAACACCATCCTGAGACACACACACACACACACACACACACGCGAAAAACATGGCCTTGGGATATAATCCAGATATTAAATCAATTGGGCTTTGATCGCCACCTAGTGTTCAATTGTCAGCAGTGACCAAGGATGTAGGAAACATTTTTTTTTTTAGTTTGATTTTTTATTTTATTTTTGACAATCTTTACATAATTAAGGGGAAAAAAGGTTCAAGGGCTATAGAGAAGGGGTAAGACTATAATTTCCATATTGTTTCCTTCATGTATCTGATGTAAAGGGGGATATTGAGGGAGAAGCCCCAACCCAGTTTCCCACCTGCCCCAGGTCCCCGATGTGGGGCATGCTCTGAGATACTTGCTCAAGTGGTTTTGATAGTTCACCAGTTATGAATCGCTGCCAATCTCACCACTCCAAGCACAATGAGGTCGTTGAAGAATCCATTGATTGACATAGTCCATCATAGAGTCTCCATTTGCCCAGTATTTCACTGCCAACATTTAGCTGAGGTGGTTGATTAAATTGTTCTGTATTCTGTCTTTTCTTGGCCAGGGTTCTGAGTCCAGCATTTCGATGGGGGAGATCTCCAAAGAAACTTTGGGGTATTCCCAGACCAAATTCTTGTATGTTCTAGCAAGCACAGTGTCCGGAACAGTCTATCGCCACGATCAGCTGGTGGTTGCAATTGATGGGTTGGTTCTGGTTTCAGTCCCGACTTCCACTGGAACCAATAGGTGTTGCAATCCAGTCTGGTTCTGCCCAGCACATACTCAGCCCTTACATAAACCAGTGGGAGCTGCAGCCTAGTCAGAGCGACCCACAATAACCCCCACCAGGCCCACCCCCTACCCTTGTTTCCCAGTATGTGTAGCAGACTAGTCCAGTCTGTCCCACACCCCATTCGCCTCTCGTACATGTCAATGGGTATTAAAGTCTAGTTCCATCTAACCAGCTCAACATTCCAGTCCTCATGGCAGTTGTTGAGTGCCTCTCTGTCTAGCCACCCCAGCTGCTGTCCCAGCTTTCATGTCCTCCCGTGGGAGTGGTCACCCAAGAGGGAGGAACCCACTATTTCCCTCCCAGGTTGTTCTCACTCCAGGAAATTGCACTCTTTAGGTGGTTCTGCGATTTGACTTGACAGAATTAGCCCCCAGTGCCAGCTTCTGCCAGCTGATGCTGTAGCCAAGCCCCCAAAACCCTCACCCACTCTGATTTTTGTTTGCACCAATGGGAACAATCAGCCCAGCCTGGCTTTTCCCTGGTCTAGTCCACATGAGGCCCACAGGTGTTGTAGCCCTGCTTAGTCTGGTCTACCCCCATCCCAGCCCACGCTCTCCAGTGGGAGTAGCTGTCCGATGAGGGGACCCCCTCCCTTATTTCTCCTGCCGACTCTGCCCCCTCCCTTCCTGGTTCTCACGCATGTACTGGTTGGGTGCTGCTGTCACATCCAGTACAGGCAACCTCACCTTGGCATTCCGTATTGTACACTGGTTTTTGTCGCAACCAAACCCGGCTCAACCCACACTCTGTTTTGGTGTTCGGATTTGCCAGTGGATGACGTCAACTGATTTGGCCAACCCATGCCAAATGTATGCCAGTGGGAAACTTTCCATGGCCTGTTCTGGGCTGTTTCCTATCATGCTTCTTGCGCTTACCTGCAGGGACTGTGTCCTGCCAGAGGAGTTGCCCAGGCTCCTCCATCAGAACCCCTCCCAACACCAGATTTTGCACATACCAGGGGGTCCTTGAGCCAGCCCTACTCAGTCTACCTCCTGTCCTAGCAGGAATAGTGGCTTTTCTTGACTGGCTTTCAACCCAATCTGGCTCTTGCTGTTGGATGTTTCAGCCCAGCCATGGCTCGTCCATACCCATATACGGCTCACATATTGTTCAGTAGGGGTTGAGACCTAGCCTAGTCCGTCCCACATCTCCTCTGGTCCTCCAGGACACCAGACGGTATTGGGGTCTGACCCGGCCTGGTGCATGCAGTCCCAGTCCACACTTGTGCCAAGGAAGACTACAACCATTTCCTGATCAGAACACAGCCCCCCATTCCAGCCCACGCGCCCCTTGGTGGGAACCTCAACCCAGTTAGGGTGTCCCCTTAGCGCTCCGACTGGGCCTGTTCCCAGCCATAGATCACGTGCATGCCAGTGGTTGCTCTGACTCAGCTTGGCTCAGCCCCTCACCTGTCCTGGCCTCTGCCTTAGACACTGTGGCTTAGCGTCCTTGACTCGAGCAGACCAGTAGGTGCAAAAGCCTAGCTCGGTATGACCTGTGCTCCATTCTGGTTTCTAGTTTCGCTTATAGGCTAAGGTTTGCTCAGTCCTGACCAGTACACCCCGTTCCATTACCAATTCACACATTACCCAGCTGTTGGAGCTACTTTGCCCAGCTTGTCTGACACCCAGGTCTGGACCACATGTTTACCAGTGGGAGCTATGACTCCCCAGGGCAGTTTCCCAAGTTTCTCCACTTGATCCCCTCCCAGACTCAGTTCTCATACATGCCAATGGGTTCTAGACCAGTGCCCGGCACAGTCTGGCCTTCCATTTGGCCTTATGTGAGCTGGTGAATGTTTCAGCCCAGCCCACCCCACACCCTATT
Source organism: Ochotona princeps (assembly GCF_030435755.1). Taxonomy (NCBI): domain Eukaryota; kingdom Metazoa; phylum Chordata; class Mammalia; order Lagomorpha; family Ochotonidae; genus Ochotona; species Ochotona princeps. The sequence goes on from NC_080838.1 coordinate 71,848,575, forward strand.
CAGGATGTACATTCGGGTGCTGCTGCCTTGACCAGTCCAGACTGTTGTGGGTTCCTTTACCTGTGATTGATGCCAAGCTCCTTGGTCATACCTAGCTTAGTCCATCACCACGCCAACTCTTGAGCTAACCAGTGGGGCTAGAATTTCCACAGATTGTGGCTCACACATCCCCCACAGAATCTACCCCCGGATATGGTTCTCGAGTGCTAGTTAATATCATTGCCCTGACTAATGTGACCCCTCTGCTGATCCATCATATCAGGTAATAGTATATCCTGCTGGACAAGCCCCGAGCTTTAGTTGTCGCATGAACTGGTATTCAGTGCTCAGCATTGTTAAGTGATTTCAAGTTCTTCAAAGGAAGAGTTACTGTCATTGGGAATCTTTAGGTTTGACTCACATCCCAGAAAAACTGTGGGTTCAACCTGGAACTACCTAAGCAGTGATTCAAAGAACCAAAACCCCAGAGCTCCCCGTCCAGGAGGCAGGCAAGCGGAGCCTGGCACCAAATGGTGCTGGCCGCCCAGGAACAGCTCACCACTGGCACATGGTGGTTGGCGTGTGGGATCCAGGCACGAGATGCCCCGACCTGAGGCCCACCAGCAGCCGGGAGGCTGCTGGAAGTTTAAGCCCCCAGGCCCAAGGTCGTGCCCCTCCCCATTCCCATTCACCACCCAATGAGGGTGGTGGGTGGGCCCTGGATCTACGCAGTCACAGAGACTTCCCCCCTCGTGTTCTCACCCCAAAAGGAACAGCCCCCTGAGTCCAGGCAGGCCCAGGAACAGCTCACCACTGGCACATGGTGGCTGGCATGTGGGATCCAGGCATGAGATGCCCTGTCCTGAGGCCCACCAGCAGCCTGGAGGCTGCTGGAAGTTTAACACCCCCAGGCCCAAGTTAATGTAGGAAACATTAAAGACCTCCTTAGAAGTTCAACAGAATGGAATGATAGCACATTTTCAAAGTACAGAAGCTGTCTACACCAAGAGGGACTTAGAATTTATGGCAAATGGATTCCAGAGCCACATCAACGTAGCGATGGCAATGAGAATTGCAAGAGGATAGTGAGGTTCCTGCAGATCAGTTACAGAAAAGCACTATGAGACTGGTGAGCATTTCCTAGTAGACAGTAGGTGTGTTGGGAATTTTCTGCTACTGGGGCAGCCTTATGGGGAACCTGCTTCCAAGGGAAACAATAAATATAAGGAAGTTTGATAGCCACTGCTGCCCTGGATTGCTCAACCACCCCAGTCTGATGTGACTTTTGCCCTTTGAGAGGGAGAGTTGGCAACATGTCCTCCTCCAAGAAATATCAGAAAGAAGATTCCGTATTCATGTCAATGAAAGATAAATCCAACAGGAGTTCAAACCAGAATGCAGCACTTATGTCACTACCATAGTATAATGTTGCTATGAGATGAAAAAAGTACCTGGAATTTGAAAAATCAAAAAATTACCAGGGATATGGAAATGCTACATGGAGTAGAGAAACACAAGAAGACTGAAAAATTTACACAGCACAACTTATAAATTAATCCTACGCATGGTCAAGGTGATGCCTGGGCTCTTCTTCCCTGATCTCCAAAAGTTAAAAAGGAAATTAGAGGGACACATGCAGTAGCTCTACAGGCTAATTTTCTACCGACAAGTGCTGGCAACTCATACACTGGGTGTTCCACTATTGATTGAGCTCCCTATTTCTGGCCTGAGATGGCAGCAGGGCTGTACTAAGTTTTTGGCACCCTGAATCTGTATGGGAGAACTGGAAGAAGTTCCTGGCTTCTGGCTTTGGATTGGCATCAAATGTGGTTGCTTGTTCCCATCTAGCTAATTCCATTCTGACCCAGCTCCAAATTCATGTACCTGGAAAAACATCCAAAACTTTGTACATTCATGTAGGAGAATGAAAAGAAGCTCCTGGGCCCTGGCTTCAGACTGGCCTAGCTCGGGCAATTTGGGGAGTGAACAGGCAAATGGAAGATCTCTCTCTCTCTTTCTCTCTCTCTCTCTCTGCAGCTTTATTTTTCAAACAGAAACAAATCTTAAAAAAATATATCTGGGACTTTAAGTTCTTGTACAGTCTAGCATCATGGTACTTTCATGGAAACAAATACATCAATATAACAGAATAAAAATGCAGATAAAGTCCAAACATCCAAACAATAGTTTGTTACAAAGGAGAAAAGAATGGGGAAAATGTGTTCTGAAATACTCTTGCAGAAAAATCAGACTTGCAGGGGTATGGCAAGGAAAAGGAGCAGGAGGAGGGTGGAAGTACAGGACAGAAAAGATGAGAGAAAGATCTGGAAGATTAAGCAAGATGGAAAATGGAAGGAAAGAAGGAAGAAAGAAAGGTAGTGAAAAAAATAGAAATAAGAGAAATCCCTCCATTTTAGGAAAGCATGTGCAACTTGGAAGATGATACATTAAATAAAATGAACTACACAGAGAAAACAATGTTGACCTAAATTGATGAGAAGTATGAAAAACATTTGATTTGATTCAAGTATAGAGTAGAACAGTGACTGCCACAGACTGACTAGAGAACAGAGGAGGGGAAGATCAGGACAGATTGGGCAGTGAGTACAAAGTCACAACAAGATAAGAAAAATAAACTCTATGCTCTTGCACATGAGAGAAATAACTCTACTAAGCTGAGTTATGGGTGACTGAAGTTGCCAGTAAGGTATTGTGTGTGTTGTCATAGTGAGAAAATGGGTAACTCCATATTTTAATATTCTCAACACAAAGAAATATCAAACAGGTGAGGAAATGGATATGCTAACTACTCTTATTTACAATGTGTATCTAAATAGCAAACTATATCCATAATATGTAAATTCTCAGATATTAACATTGAAAGAGAGTAAATTAATGAAAATGAACAAACTTTACTATTGAGCAATATGCTTGCCAATCATGTCTAACAAGACATTACAGTAAAAAAAACATGAGATTTTAGATAAAAATACCCAAAGATAAAATTCTAATATTACAAAAAATCCTCAATAATGACAAGACCGTAGGATATGAAAAAATACTTCTCCAAAAAAAGATTCATATATGCTGAAAACTATGAAAACTTTTTAATAAATGGAGCAAAATATGGTACACTTAAGTACAATTTACCATACTAATTCAATTTATAGAATATACAAAAAGTATGTAAAAATAATAATTAGATGGAGCATAATATGTTACATTCCATACTACAACTGAGCATGCTAATTAAATATATAGAATGTATGGAATATGTAAATATAGTTATCATTTGATTCAGAAATTCCATTTTTCGCTATACACGTAAGAAAACTGAAAATATATCCACAGCAAATTAGTTCATAGTACTAATGAAGACATTATTCAGTGGAGCCAAAAGAGCCCTGTGCAGGGGAGACAGATGTCCATCATCTTAAAATGAATAACATCATGTTGTATATCCCTACTCTCAAACATTGTACAACAGTAGGATAGAATGAAGTATACATATATGCTACAAAATAAGTGAGTTTTAAAACATTATCTTATTAGTAATCCAATCAAAAGTATGTACCTGTTATAAACACGTAATTTATATGAAATTCTCCAAATAAGAAAATCTATATGCTTAGGAAACAGGTTCAGAGGTGTTAGTGCTGGCAAATGGGAATTAGCTAAGTATTTAACTGGAGGTTTGCCAAATAAGTCTAAAAACAATTAGTGTTGGCCTGGCCCAATGGCTCACTGTCTGAATCCTCACCTTGAAGGTGCCAAGGTCACATATGTGCTCCAGTTAATGTGCCATCTCCCTCACCTCCCATCCAGCTCCCTGCTTGTGGCCTGGCAGAGCGGAAGAGGATGGCCTAAAGCTGTGGTACCCTAGGCTCTTTTAGGGGACCCCAGGAAGCTTCTGGCTCCTGATATTGGATAGGCTCAGTTCTGGCAGTTTTAGTTAGTTTGGGAGTGAGCCAGTGGACAGACGATCATTTTCTCCTATTCTCTTTCTGTAAATATGCCTTTCCAATAAACATAAAAATACATCTTAAAAGCAGTGATTTAAGCAGTGATTTAAATTCTGTGATATTTAGAACTACAGTCTAAGCTATACAGTGTATATAATACATATATATATATTCATATCATGGAAATTAATACAAAAATAAATGATCAAAGAAATTAAGTGAATGGTATGGCAAATGAATAAATTGAGAGCAAAATATTTTCACAAATGACAGAGAAGTTATTGAAATGATCAAATATCCAGGTGTATTATCCAGATATATTTTATCACTTTATCTCAAGTTCCGTATCAACAGTTATTATAATAGGTGATTCTTATTTATACTAGTCCGTTAAACTTTTTGTAAAGTAAGTGAAATGTATATTCAAAATCATGGGCTCCTGAATCCATGAAATTATAATAGAAACGTTATTGCATATGTCCATTAAAATATGAAGTCAAATTCAGTTTTTCCCGTGTGTCATCCAGGTACTCTGTTTGCTCATAAGTACCCGTACATTGACCTGTACAAGTTACATTTTAACTATGAAATTAGTCTCCCTGTATGTAGCCAACATAGAAGGAAACTACAGTTTTAAATGAAATTTCTGTTTTTATTGAGATGTCTACCAGGTGGATTTCAGTTCTTCTGCTGCTGCTGCTACAGTTCAGTTGCCACTTCAGCGCTGTGGGATGTGGAAAAGTATTGGTGTGGCCGATGGATTTCAGTCACTGGATCAATATGAAGACCATCCTGGATGAACTCGTGCAGAGGGGACATGAGGTGACTGTTCTCAAATCTTCAGTTTCTGTTCTGCTTGATCAGAACAATTCTTCAGCTATTAAGTTTGAAACTTTTCCTTCATCGATGCCCAAAGAAGAGTATGAGAAGTACTTTACGGAAGACCTCATGAACTATGTTCTTGAAATGGGAACTTGCTCATTTTGGAAATATTATTCAACTCTTCAAGAACTGTCATGGGTAGATTCTGATTTTTTTCAAAGTATCTGTAGAGATGCAGTTTTGAATAAGGAACTTGTGACAAAGCTGAAAGAATCAAGGTTTGATGTTATTTTTGCAGATGCCCTGTGTCCCTGTGGTGAGCTGCTGGCTGAGCTACTGAAAGTCCCCTTTCTGTACACACACCGCCTCTTTCCAGGCTACACGTATGAAAAGTACAGTGGAGGACTTTTGCTTCCCCCTTCCTATGTGCCTAATACCTTGTCAGAATTAACTGATAAAATGACATTCATGCAGAGAGTAAAAAATATGCTGTATGTGCTTTATTTTGACTTTTGGTTCCAAACTTTCAATGAGAAGAAATGGGATCAATTTTACAGTGAAGTGCTTGGTAAGTCTTGTTTTCTTTAGATGCTGTCACATCCTGACTATTTTGTGCTTTGCAGGTGACCTTGTATGCATATCAAATAATAGAAAATTGCCTTCTTTGTTTTAAAATGTTTATTTTCATTTTTATTTGAAAGGCAGCTTTACAGAGAGGAGAGACAGAGACAGAGAGAAAGATCTTCCATTTGATGATTCATTCCTCAAGTGTCCACGATAGCTAAAGTTAAGCTGATCTGAAGCCAGAAGCCAAAATGTTTTTTCAGGTCTCCCAAGGTGATGCAGGGTCCCAAAACCTTTGGCTAACATCTGCTTCCTTCCCAGGCTGTAAGCAGGGTGCTGGATCTGAAAAGAAGCAGAGGGGCATGAACCTGTACCCATTTGAAATGCTGTTGCAGACAGATCGAGGATTATGCTATTGATCCATGTATTGACCCCCCAAAACTGTTTTCCAAAAGTATAATGAGGGAATGAAAACCTAAGATATTGTGACGGAGCCTTGTGCAATGGCTCAATAGCTTATTCTCAGCTTGCATGCACTGGTTCCAATTACTGTCCAGGATGTTCCACTTCTCACCCAGCTTCCTCTTTGGTCTCAGAAAGCAGGAGAGGATGTGCCAAAGCATTGGGACCCTGCACACATGCTGGAGACCCAGTAGAAACTCCTTGATCTTGACTTCAGATTGTTTCAGCTCTGGGCTTTGCAGCCACCTGAGGAGTAAATCAGCAGAATGAAGATCTTTTTCTGTATCTCTCCTGTCTGTAAATCTGCCTTTCCTTAAAAATAATAAATTAATAAAAAAAAAAACATTGTGACAAACTCTAAGTACTATAGAAAATCTTAGATTATATATCAGCAATTGATAAGTTCCCCCATAGAGGATATTCCAAGAAGTCATAAAGCCCCAAAGTAAAGCAATGAGTGTTTCTCTAAGCAATTTCATATCCTCCTCAACATACTCCTTATTTTATCTTGAAAAACGGTGCTTTTTAGCCTACTAATCGTGATGAAAATAGTCTGAGAACTAACTTATGTATTTGTTTTCTGTTACATATATGTATATATACATAGCACTTTTAAAAAATTTTGTTACATATATAATAAATTTATGTATATATGTATAAATACATTTAGAATTAATGCCAACGTATTTTATTACATTACATAATAAATGCCACTGCAATTGGAATGTGTAGTATTTATAGTGCCGATACTCAGTAACAAAAATCAATCATTTAATTTTATAATTATCCTTTTTTTTTCAATAAGTTGTTGAAACCCTGTGTTGTGTAATAAAATGATTCAACTGGAGACCTTTATGCTTAGTGAAATAATCCTGTCCCAAAATGACCAACACACAATTTCCTGATCTGTTGAACCTAAACTCAGAATATTTTATAAGCAGAATATTTTATATTCTGTAGGAATGAAAACCACAGTTTGAAATTTGTTTACACTTTACAGTCTTACAATCTTGTGAAGCAATACTTTGTCTACTTGCTATTTGTTGAATTATTTACCTAATGGAGATTTACTAAAAATAGGTCATTGTATAAATTTTTAAATAAAAAAGGGGTTTCTTTGGTAATATTAGAGAAAAAAAATAATATTTGTACAAAAGACTCACTTTGAAAGCTTTTTAAAAAAGATTTATTTATTTTTATTGAAAAGGCAGATATACAGAGAAGAGGAGAGACAGAGCGGAAGATCTTCCGTCTGATGGTTCATTCCCCAAGAGGCCGCAACAGCTGGAGCTGAGCTGATCCTATGCCAGGAGTCAGGATCCAGGAGCTTTTCCGGGTCTCTCACATGGATGCGGGGTCCCAAGGCTTTGGGCGGTCCTCGACTGCTTTCCCAGGCCACAGGCAGGGAGCTGGATGGGAAGTGGAGCCTCCGGGATTAGAACCAATGACCATATGGGATCCTGGCACGTTCAAGGTGAGGACCTTAATCATTACACTATCACGCCATACCTAGAAACTATTTTGTATGTAAATATACTGAGGTGAGTTACAGCTGTAGTGTCTTTCCACAGTGTTTCTGGTATGCATACTTGCATGCTATCTTTAATATATTGATATCCACAAATACGTGGCACATCAGTTTTATCAATATAAAGACTTTGGAAAGTATCTTTGGAGACTTTCTCAAATCTCTTTCAGAAATCACCTGCAAGGTAAAGTCTACTGCTGTGGCCCCACAGGTTAAGTCACCATCACCTACAATATTAGAATCCCATATGAACAACAGGTTAAACCCAAGCTTCTCTGCTTCTGACAGAGCTCCCAGCTAAGATGTCTGGGAAAGCAGCGGGAACTGGTCCAACTACTTGTATTTCTGCCACCCAGGTGAGAGACCGTCGTGGAGCTCCGGGTTCCTAGTCAATCTCTAGCTGTAGCCATTTGGGAACTGAGCCAGCTAATGGATACCATACTCTTTTTGTTAGTTTGTTTCTCACAATGTCTTTCTCATTCTATAGGCCTGATTTCAAGGAAATCTTTTTCATAAAGAAATAGCATAAGTCATACTCACCTGATCCTTCTGTTTCCACTCTCTCCTTTAGGAAGACCCACTAAACTGACTGAGTTAATGCGGAAAGCTGAAATGTGGCTCATCAGAACCTACTGGGACCTGGAATTTCCTCATCCACTTTTACCAAATGTTGATTTTGTTGGAGGGCTCCACTGCAGACCTGCCAAACCCCTGCCTAAGGTAAACCTATTCCAGGCAGTTTGGTTCTACTTGTTTGGCTATTTAGGCAGAGATGTTTCTGCATTCTCCATTCAGTGCTTGAATTTTAGGGTGCTGTGGTCAGTGAAACACAGGATGCTAGCAAGAGAAAATGTATTTTTACTTGCAATGGCTATATGAATTTTATTTGTTCTATAAAGGAAGGGGGGCAAGCTGGGAGATTTTGAACATGAAGTTAGTTAAGATTTGTCAACAAGGAGGAATTCAATAATTATTCTTTCAAGGAATTCTGATAAGTGTGTATGATACTCCAGACTTAAGTACTTGTTACAGATAGAACATAAAAATGTTCTACGACCCAACACAGATTTTAAGTGTTACATGAAAGGATTTGCAAGTTGTATCATTTGAGTCAAAAGTGTTTTCAGATGTATTCTGCTAAGAAACTTCAGGAAAAGTTTCCTAAGTAACATGCATTTCGATAGTAAAATCGCCTGTGAGGACCAGCACAGGAAAACCTGCATGGGGCACAACAAAGACCACGTAATCTACCTGTACACAAAGGCAAATGTTTCTACTGGATATATGAGAACCCTGGTGTTATTGGCACTGCAAAAATACTTTATTATCGAGGATGAGCTGATTCAAAGCCAGGAGCCAAGAGCTTCTTCTGGGTCTCTCAGGTGGGTGCAGGACCCCAAGGCTTTGAGCTTCCTGTACTGCTTTCCTGGGCCACAAGCAGGGAGCTTGAAGGGAAGTTGAGCAGTTAGGATATGAACCATCACCCACATGGAATCCTGGTGCATGCAAGGTGAGGACTTTATCCACTAGGCAACTGTACCAGGCTGTTTTCATAATTTTTACAATTTTAATTTCTCTCAACAATTCCAGTTAACCCTCCATGAGGTAAAGCAGGAAAAAAAGCACATAAACAGACTTGTAAACAACAATGTAAGATCTCAACATGACCAATTTACTCATATAGAATACGTCATTGGTACTCTGTGCATCTTTGTATTGTTAAGAGTGGTAAACAGTGTTACTGCACTTTCAAATAGTGTCTTATGGGGTTTTTCTATATTTTCATTGACAGAAACAGAGAACCATGAATTCATTCAAAGGTTAAAATCCAGTGTTAATTGTTAAGTTTAAAAATCAAGCTTTCACAAGTAAAAAGTGTATTCAACTTAAGGAAAGTTCAATTAATATAGCTCTCTGTACTTCAAAGATTTCTTTTGTCTGTTTTAAGGTACAGTGGCCATACTGAAAGCACAGGATAAAAGCTGATTTTTGGAGGGATGAGAAAAATAAACACAGCCTAATTGTGATCATTTGCAATTGTTACTGTCATTAAAGTTACAAAAGTGAGATTTGAATCCACTTCCATAACCAAAAAGTTTAACTCATCATTAAAATTCTTTATAGAGCAAAATATTTTCTTTTACCAAATATAATTATAGATACATTTGACTATTTTAATAACCAATTTACCAAATGCATGAAATGTCTGAAAAACTCATATCTTTGACCAAAAGCTGTCTGTAGATTGGACATACTACTCACTGTCTCAGAGTTTCTGGTGGGAATTACTCTCTGACTCCTGGGCAAGGAAGTTTCCTTTAGATTGTCTCTTTGGAAGCTGATCGAGAATTTATTTCTCCCATGGGTAAGGTCTCAGACCAGCACTCATTTTTCAGAATTTTACCAAAAGTCTGTTCTGTCAAATATCTTAGCTTCTGGTTTTGAATTTTGCAGTGAGAAATTTCAGCATTTATTTGGAGATACATGAATCCCCTACACTGACTGCTTTCTGAGACCTGCTTCTTCCAGCACTGTCTCTCCTTCCCCCTTGCCATCCTTCCACCTTTCCCTCTGTGTTCCTTCAAGTCCCAGCCCACTCCTAGATCTGTCCACCTGGATACATTTATGCCTTTCTCCTTCAGCTCCTCAGTATGCCACATTCATTTAATCATTTACATCTGCCTCAAACAAGGAATCCCCTATTCCAAGGGATTCCATATCCCCTTGAAGCAAATATTTGTTGAAAAAAAAAGTAAAACTGACAGTATTTTATCAACTTGAACGCTCATCAGAAACATCTAGAGACTACAGGACATGCATCTCCTTAGCCTAAAATATAATCCAAAGCTTTCAGAAAATAAACCCTCCATATGAGGAAAAAAGAGTAGCTAAAGCAGTGTTAAACAAGCAAACAAGCAAAGCCAGAGCCAACACAATCTCGTACCATATCAAAGAACCTGGATGATTTTCCCTCGCAATAAAACAATGATGCTGTTACAAAACTTTGTGCAGAAAATCTTCATTTCTCATATCATCACTTATTAATACAAATTCTCACAAAAGCAGGTTTTCGTGGGACTATGTTCTATTAGTTACTCATTGAGTACTACATTTTGTGTACTGTTACATCTGTGATCTCCAGGAAATTGGAATGTATCATCATAAACAAAGGAAAAAGGAATGAAAGAAAGGAAGCTAGAGATGCTGGTATAGTTAAACCCTTTGAAACATGGGAAGTCTGGTCCCTTTATATTAACTCAGAAATAGGCATTTAAGTGACATAGGAAACTATGCCTGGTTTCATTGAAAAATAAAAAATAATATACCTTAGAGGAAATTTAAATAAATTAAAATTTCCATTTTTAGAAGGAATCTTGCTACGGGAACTTATCTAACTTGCTAAATTACTTTTAATTAATACAGTGAAATTATCTGCCAATCAATTTTCATTTAGTCATTATTGTTTTGTTTTTCTCTGTGTACTAAAAGATTGAATATCATTAGGATGCATTCCCAACTATGCTTCACTCAGCTTTCTAATCCTTTGCTTTAAATGTGTTCCAATATCACAAAATGTAGCTCTGTGTCATTTAATAATATGTAAGAATAACTACCACTAAAATACAGGAATCTGTTACCATGATTTAAAATTCCAGTAAAATAATCCCAAAAGTTCTGTTTATATTTGACTTATCATGGATAGTTTTCTGTTTCAGTGACACCTTTCACTCCAAAATCATATTTGAAACTTGATGTAGCAGGGAAATGTGCTGTCCATATCTCATCGCTTTATTATCTACAACAGGAATTGCCCATTTCAGAAAAATCCATGAGGTCTTTCTCCAATGGGAATCTCTCAATGTGTCCTATAACTACTGATGCCATTTACAGCTCCTGGTGAAGATGTATTTGTTTGGACGTACTGAGAATTTTATATGCAATCTTTGATTTTTGCTTAATGTAATCCAGACATGACAAGCTACACGTTGTTGCAAAAACACTTTTATCAAAAAATACAATGGAGAATTAAAAGCTTTCTGAATTGTCAAAATGATAAAGCCTCATCCTTTTGTAGATCCATTTGTTTTTATTAATTATTTTTTGCTGTCACAACAGTAATACCAAAATCTTTGCAAATTTTGAGAATAGTTCTCTTACTAATCATTGGCTGAAGGTTCTTTTCACAAGTATTTCTCAGAAAGAAAAATATATAAGACTATTAATATGTGATTATTAATTACCCATTGAATTCTGAAAATTATTTTAACTTGATGATGTAGGTTTCAATCACAACATACTATCCATATGATTTACATGGTGCATTCAGACAGCCAAACTCCACTGACAAGTCGCAACATTTGACATAATTTGTATTCATTGCTTTATCTCAAATACTAATCACCCTGTTTCATCCACACCAAAGAAATATTTTTCCTTTTATTAGTATAATGCAACCTATTTTATAATTTAAGAACTATCTCAGTCTGATCATTCTTATTCCTCATATATATGTATACTTATATATACATATACTTATATATATACACATATATATAGTGTGTGTGTGTGTGAAAAGTGTAAAGAACTAATATCCTTAAAATCTACAAACACATCCCTGTGTGCTTTCTTTGTGATCTGTTTTCTGTCAAGAAAAAAAGAGACAGAGAGAGAGAGAGAGAGAGAATGGGGAAATGATTAATGGCCAAAACACTCCAAGTGTACACGTGTACACATTTATTCATTAAGTTTGCCAGCTGATACAGTTGACATCTATACTTCTCCTCCAAATTACAAAGGAAGATCAAATCACTGATCTTAGACTAGAACACACACAATGACAATGAAAAAGTCTGTCATCCTCCATCAATTACCAGGTACAATCTGGAGATAAAAGGAGAGCAATTGCATTTGAAAAAAAATTAAAGATTTATTTTATTTTTTATTGGAAAGTCAGATATACAGAGAAGAGAAGAGACAGAGAGGAAGACCTTATGCCCCTTGATTCACTCCCCAAGCAGATGCAATAGCTAGAGCCACATTTGAAGCCAGGAACCTGGGGTCTCTTCTGGGTCTCCCATGTGGATGCAGGATTCCAAGGCTTTGTGCCATCCTGATTGCTTTTCCAGGCCACAACAGGGAGCTGTATGAGAAGCAAAGCTTCCAGGATTAGAAACAGAGCCCGTATGGAATCCTGGTGTTTGCAAGGCAAGGACTTTAGCTACTAGGCTACCAGGCCTGGTCCTGAAAAAAAAAAATTAACAGGCTTGTTAAAAACAGGATTTTCACAGATCTCCAGTTTAAAAATAGACAATCTATTGAGTGAATAAAAAAATGCCTGTTTATCCTAATACAAGAAAATATATAATTTATGATGTTTATCATTTTGCCTCTCAAGTTCTTCCTAATCTTCAGAATACAGATAAATGCCTTTATTAAAACTACTGTAAAACTTTGTATGCAAACAATATGTTTTGAATCATTCCTTTGGTGGGATGTGGAAATTTTTGTTGTTTCTCATAATAATTAGCACGGTTTTATTTTATTTAGTTTAAGTTTTTTGTAAATTTATTTGAAAGATATGAATATAAGAGACAATACTTATAAAATTATTGAAAAGCAAAAAACCGGAGAGACAAAGAGAATCTCCTATCTGCTGAATTGCTGCTCAAATTGTTGCAATGGTCAGAACAAAGCTGGTTCAAAGCCAGGATTCAGGAACATCTTCCAGGTCTCCCACTGAGTAGAAGGGCCCAGATACTTGGGCTATTTCTGCTGCTTTCCAGGGATATTAGCAGGAGTTGGACTGGAAGAGGAACAGCCAGGAATGGAACCTGTATCATTTGTGAAATGAACACCACAGACAACAGCCTAAGCCATGACAATTCCTCTGATAATCGATCTTCTACTTAGTGTTTGTTTTGCTGTGGTTATTTCATAATGAAACAAACACTTTCTTCACAGGACATGGAAGAGTTTGTGCAGAGCTCAGGAGAAGAGGGAGTCGTGGTGTTTTCTCTGGGCTCAATGATCAGTAACCTGACAGAAGAGAGGACCAATGTGATCGCATCAGCCCTTGCCCAGCTTCCACAAAAGGTCAGACAGTGTGCTTTATGGCAGCAACTACTGTAGACTTTCTCAGGAGGAGTTGATTTACTGACTGTTCTGTGCCCAGCTACTGCATCTGCAATTCAACTCCAAAGTCAAATTTAAAGGAAAAATGCACTTGTCAAATGATAAATAGTACTGACATTGCTGCTGATTATACAAAAACATTTGTACCTGACATTTTATCTGTAAGAAATATGCTTTATAGTTGCAATAAAATTAATATTACAGTGATATTGCAAGCTGGTATATCAGCAAACTCTGCTCTGTCATTTTGATGTTCTATTATAATATTACTGAGAACATTGTACACAATACAGATATGTTCACAATGGAGTAAAATGTCAATAACTGTACTAACACAGTAACTATTAATAAGTATTGAAAAAGAAAATACAGGAGTATATCACAAAATTTGGTCTTCACGTGGATTTCAAATATATTTTCTATACTTTTTAATATTCCTGTTCATTTTGCTATTTACTGAGATAATACAGAAAAAAAGAAAGGTGGGTCTAATCAAACTTGTTACCCAAACAATTTCACTCAGAGATGTGAAAATGTAGCCTTCTGTGGCTTAGCATCCTCTGTCAGTGTCTAAATGAGGAACATGTAAGTGAAAGATGGCAACAGAATGTAGTGTTCAGGCTGAACCCTTGAATAATTAAAAGTGGACCCACAAAGGTCGAACAATTATAAAATAACTTTGGAAAGTGACAAGCTCCTTACTATATATATTTTTTTAAAGATTTTATTATTATTGGAAAGCTGGATATACAGAGAGGAGGAGAGACAGAGAGGAAGATCTTCCATCCGATGTTTCACTCCCCAAGTGAGCCGCAACGGGCTGGTGCACGCCGATCCGAAGCCGGGAACCAGGAACCTCTTCCAGGTCTCCCACGTGGGTGCAGTGTCCCAATGCATTGGGCCGTCCTCGACTGCTTTCCCAGGCCACAAGCAGGGAGCTGGATGGGAAGTGGAGCTGCCGGGATTAGAACCGGCGCCCATATGGGATCCCGGGGCGTTCAAGGCGAGGACTTTAGCCTCTAGGCCACGCCGCCGGGCCCAAGCTCCTTACTATTAAACAAAATAATAAATAGACTGATACCAAACTTGTAAGAAGAAAGCTAAAAGAAAGCAAAGATGTATAAAATGAAATGGATGTATAGGCCATCAGAAATTTGCTATATAATTTGCACAAAAATTTACATAGCTGTCAATTTCTTACTAGCTTGAATTTGTCAGTAATGGCCTCATTTGTAGCACATCAAAACTACAACCCTTACCTATTTAAGTGTAAAAATAAGCATAGAATCCAAACATACTCTATTTAAACCACTGTTTCATACTTTTCATTATCCAACATCCTTTTTCCTCATTTGGTACATTTGTCAGGTGAAAGACATTTAAACATGTGAATTGTTACTCTGTTCAGAAGTCTAACTTGCTGTAATTTGGAATAAGTCTCATATAAGACATTGTCTTTTTCTGATTAGGTTCTATGGAGATACAGTGGCAAGAAACCACGTACATTAGGACCCAACACTCAGCTCTATACTTGGATTCCCCAGAATGACCTTCTCGGTAAGCCTGTGGGGAAGGAAGCCTAAAATACGAGAAATAATCATAAAAATTATTTCAGAGTGAGTGTTTGGAAAGTGAGTATTTGGGAAATGTTTGGAAAGTGAGTGTTTGGGAAGCCTTCATTCCATATCAGAGTACCTGAATTTGAGTCCCAGCTTGGCTCTGGATTCCAGTCCACTGCTAAATGCAGATCCAGGGAGGCACTGGGTCAGAGGGTTCAAGCTGTTGAGTACCTGCCATCATGTTGGAGACTCAGAGAGAAACCCTGAGTCCTGGGTCACCCCGGCCTCACAGGGAGGTTTTGTAGGGATTAGGGGACAAAGCAACAGATGGGAGATCATTTTATGTGTCTGGGTCACACTGTTTCCCCACTATTCAAATTAATAAGCAAAAGTTTAAAAACTACCCTAACTTCTCAAATTCATTTTAGTTACTTTTGGTTTCTTGGTATAAAATAATATTAAACAATCATTGGAATGTTTTATATATGTTCATATTTTTGTACTTAAATTTAAAATATTTATTTTAACTATAATAGCTCTAACAGAAATTTTCAGTAACTTCCCCATATGCCTGTTTTCTGTTTTTCCAATTTTCCTATTTTCCTACCACAGGAATATTTTAAGCGCCATTTGATTTGACTTTCGTTCCTATTACTGACTTGGTTTTTTTTCTGTGAGAAAAAAATCTTTATCTTGAAATAGTCATGTGTTTCATGAAATGCAGTCTCTCCTTACTTTAATGCCAGCACCATGGCATTCTCTCAGTCTGTGCATACCACATGTCAGATTTTGTGACCTAATGATTTCATTGAGAATATTATCTTATGTGCCCTCTTTTTTTTCATATGATTTTCTTTTATGTAATATCTGCATCTCCAATGCACTAAGGAGGCATTTCACTGACTTCAGTGCCATTTCTTGGCTGTAACAAAACTGCTTTCTAGAACTTTATCTTCAAATTACAGTAATTTGATTTTTCATTATACTTCTAAGATATATGATTAATCATCTTTTGTTGAAATTCACTCAACTCCAGGTCATCCAAACACCAAAGCTTTCATTACTCATGGTGGAACCAACGGCATCTACGAGGCAATTCACCATGGTGTGCCCTTGGTGGGCATTCCTTTGTTTGGGGATCAGTTTGATAACATTGCTCATGTGCAGGCCAAGGGAGCTGCTGTTAAATTGGACTTTATCACAATGTCAAGTGCAGATTTGCTCAGTGCAGTGAAGACAGTCATTAATGATCCTTCGTGAGTATAATAACGTTTTGTATGTTTATTGTTATTATTTTCTATAATGCAATTTTGTAGGAATAGAGATTTCCCCCTCCATCTTCCCTTCTTCCCTGTCCATTATCTATCCCAAAACCACTTTCTTCATACTGTTACAATAGTGTAGTCCTTCAACAATAGTACACGTCCAATATTCTGTTGTTTAAGAGCATCGCAATTTTAGAAGTGGCAATAATGATGGATAAATGGACATCGTTCAGTGTGTATGTATATTTGTCCTTCTGCATTTGATTTTGAGTCAGTGAAATTATTTAACTGTTGTGAAATATATTTCACTTCTCAATCAGTTTTTTGAAAGCTGCAAACCAAACTCACAGGTTTATGCATTGATTAGTAACAGATTGAATGATATTGCATATCAATATTTTAAAGTATGTAACTAAATTAGACACTTTTATTTCCAAATTTCTTTTGAAAATGAGGTATATTTATATACTATTAAAGTATAAATTTAAATTTAGTCCATGCTTAAGGTCATTAATTGTGATCAAAATATAATGTTCTGATTTAGGCTCTTTCTTTTCTCTTATGGCTGAAGATGGTAAATAATATTTCATGTACATTTTGAATATTCATTTATCATCTTGGGTAATGGCTCTTGCAATCACTTGTCACTTTTTTGTAGGTTACTACTAATTATTCTCTTGAGTTCTAAGAATTCTTTTTATAAAATAGTTGCAATCCCTCTCAGAATTGTAACTTGTAAATAACTCTCACGCCAAATGATTGATAGATCACTTTCTTGCAGCTATTTTCTAAGATACAGAACTACATAATTTTGATAAAATTGTCCTGAATAATCAATTTTTCAGCTTTTGAAGGAAATCAACTTGTGGAATATGGATCCCTAGCATAATCACTGTCAATTCAGCTTCTGTTTCTATTCTAAATTTTGATGTGTTCACTTTGGCAGCACATATAATAACGATGGTACTATCATCAATATTGGTAGTACCTATGTACAGTATCGCCTATATCACTCACAGTTAACAGTGTATTACCAAAAAGAAAACTGTAGTGAAATTTGTTGTTAGAAATGCTTCTGAGCAGACAAGAGAGGCGGGCACAGTGGCACAGTGCGTTGAATGTGTGTTTGTGGCACTGGTATCCTTTAATAGAATGCCTGATTAAGTTCTAGGTACACTGCGATCAGTCTAGCTTTCTGCTGGTGCACCAAGAAAAGCAACAAAGAATGAGTCAAGTGTGTGAGTCTGGCACCCATATGGCAGAACTGGATGGAATTCACAGCCAAAGACATCAGGGATATTTAAGGAGTTAACTGGCAAATGGAAGATCCCTCTCTCTCTCTGAAACATAACCAGATAAGTAAATAAAGTTGTTTGAAAAGGTACAAGACAGAAAATCAATATAATTCAGGGAAAAATTCTAACAAAATAAAAACTCTAAAATGGAGATATAGATATCAATATATTAGAATTTAACATTTAATGTAATCACTTTAATACAAAGATTGTCCAAGTAGATATTAACTAATAACAAGACATTCAAATTGAAATAAGGAATGGGAAGCTTCCAGAAATTAAAAAAAACATTTAACTAAAAACCATTATAGCTGTTCTAAACAGAAATAGCATACAAAAATCAAGGTCGGGCTCAGTGCAATAGCGTAGTTGTTAAAGTCCTTCCCTTACACACGCCGGGATCCCATATGGGCGCCAGTTTTAATCCCAGCAGCCCCGCTTCTCATCCAGCTCCCTGCTTGTGGCCTGGGAAAGCAGTTGAGGGCAGCCCAAAGTTTTGGGACCCTGCACCTATGTGGGAGACCTAGAAGAGGCTCCTAGCTTGGATTGGCTCAGCTCGAGCCATTTCAGCCGCTTGGGGAGTGAACCATCGGATGGAAAATCTTCCTCTTTGTTTCTCCCCCTCACTGTATATCTGCTTTTCCAATAAAAATAAATAAATCTTTAAAAAAACACAAAAATCAATGTCAAAAGTAATCATTTTTATAATGCTAAAGCATAAATGTTTAAATAATACAAGTTCCAGTTTTAGACATTTATTTGTCAATAAAAAAGAGTAAATTGCCATAAAGAGAAATATAGATGTATGTGTATAGTAACAGTGCAAAGCTTTTGTATTCCTCTCCCAATAACAGAAAATGTCTTAAAAAATAATGAATACATTGTGGCCAGCACTGTGTCACAGTAGACTGAAATTTCGCCTGCAGCACTGCAGCACCCCAGGGTACTGGTTCAAGTTGCAGCTGCACCTTTCTCTTCCCAGCCACGTGCTAGCCTGCCTGGGATAGCATCAGAAGGTGTCCTAAGTGCTTGGCCCCTGCACCCAGATAGGAGACCCAGATGAAGCTTCTGGCTGCCTGCCACACGTTGGCCCAGCTGTTTCAGTTTGTGCCACTTAGGGAGTGAATCAATGGATGCATGACTTTCTCTGTCTCTCCCTCTGCCTTTCATATAATTATAAATCCTACAAAAGTAAACTATCAAAATTACTGAGTAATTTACAATTGGTAGTCATACCTAGAGGAGTGCAGGCATTTTTACAGGGTACTGATTCTTTTCCCAGCTACTCGACTTAACACCCAGGTTCATACTAATGGCTCCAGAAAAGCATTGTTTGGGCCCTGGCATGCACATGGGAGACCCAGGTGATGCTCCTGTCTCCTAACATTGCCTGGTTCAGCTGCTAAAGCTATCTAGAAGGCGAACCAGCAATTGTAAGATATCTCGTTCTCTCTTTCCTCTCTCATTCTGTAGCTTTGACTTAATATGTAATTTAAAAAAAAAAGCCTTAAGAAGAACACAATTGCTGTAAGTAATCAATATGAGCAATATATAATTCCCCAAAGACACAATGAGATTTCAAATGTTCACAGAAATTCACACTCTTTCAATTTCAGTTTCAGGCAATGGGTCAATTTTCCATGACACATTGTAAGTTATCCCACCACAACATTTTACACAATAAAATGAAAACATTAGCCAATTTTGGAATATATATATGTGTGTATATATATATTTTTTTAAGATTTATTTATTTTTATTGGAAAGACAGATATACAGAGAAGAGGAGAGACAAAGAGGAAGATATTTCGTCTGATGGTTCACTCCCCAAGCAGCTGCAATGGCTCGAGCTGAGCCAATCCAAGCCAGGAGCCAGGAGCTCTTCCAGATCTCCCACATAGGTGCAGGGTCCCAAGGCTTTGGGCTACCCTCAACTGCTTTCCCAGGCCACAGGCAGGGAGCTGGATGAGAAGCGGGGCTACTGGGATTAAAACCAGCGCCCAAATGGGATCCTGGCACGTGTAAGGCAAGGACTTTAATCACTACACTATCGCACTGGGCCCAGAATATATATTTTTAAATAGAGGTAAACTGAATCTTTAAAATATTAATGGAGTCTTTCAATGAAAAATGAGAATATGATTTAAAAATTATTTTGAGAATGTCATACTTTTTCAGCAAAATTTCTTTTAATTCCATTTCTATGATCATTCTGAAACCTCCTCTCATACATTTATTTAAACACATAAATACATGTATGCTTATATATCTGTATCTATGGATACATGTATCAGAATAGAAAAATTTATCTTTCATTGTACATAAGACAGATAATGAAATTATCAGCAGAGACAACAGGTGGTGACCTAAATGCTGAGTCAGTAATGACAATGGAGGAGACCTGATCAGTACAGACTCCTGGCTGCTGCCCTGCCCATCCTGAGCTGTTTCAATTACCAGCTGAGAAGTCAACAGCAGACGCGAAGTCTTCCTCCCTCAAATATGTCTGCCTGTCTTTCTCTCTCTCTCTCTCTCTCTCCACATTGAAATGAAATTAAAATCAATTGATTATTTAAAGGAAGGATGTAATGTGGAAAAAATGGAAAAAAGAAACAAATATAAATTTTGGAAATGAAAAAAATATGCTTAAAATAACTAAGTATTTAGTTAAAAATCATAATTTAACATGACTCTTTATCTCAGGAAATCCACATTTAGGTATTTAGCAAAAGGAATATATGACTATGTAAACCACAGGTATATATGAAATGTGTCTAATTATACTAAAAATAATGTAAAATTAGTAATAACCCGAACATCACTCAGTCATTGACTCACAATATGATCATGGCACTAAACACAACACAGTGAGACTTAACATAGAAATAATATTAACCAAATATTTTTATGAAAGATAGAAAAAATTCATTTTATAATATTCTAGTGAATTACTAAGCAGAATCCGTGATACAAGAGTCAGGAAGCGATTACTCTGGGCAAAGAAGTCAGACTTACACATTCTGCCCAGCTTCTTGCCAGCTGCACAAGGGTGGTCACCTGATGAGGAGGTGCACCCTGCACCATAATTTTTCAGACAATTATTAAGTTGCCAAGAACTCACTCAGGATAACTGGATGTTTGTCAAACATGATTTAATTTGCATAATACTTGTATAGTATGTTGTAAAATTCTCACATCAAAGACAAAAATAATCATAAAACAACAGGAGCAGTGGCTATAAATACTTGCATACATTGAAAGGAAGAGCTTCTAAAAGTATTAATGTCAGCATGTTCATCAAAAGGCAAAACCCAACTAGGGAGAAGCAGGGTGAAATCATCCGGGGAGGATATGGGTGAGGGAGCAAAACGCAGAAACAAACCTCATGGCATCAAAGCAAAATCACACACAAAAGTGCCTGGAAAAGTACACACATTGGGCAAGCAATAGGAAAAGACATTTGTACTGTATCATCTTTTAGAGCTCAATCATCGAAGAGTTCTAGATTTTATTATAAATCTAATGACCAATGGAAGGATTAGTAGGATGGTATCCTAATGCAACACATAGTATTTACAATATCATTTCAGCTTCTGACAGTACTTCAGAGAGTTAAGGGATATGATAGACAAGGCACGAGACTGCTTAAGAAGTGTTTCCACAGCATGACACAAGTCTTTTTTAAAAATCTTAAAACACTCATTCTCAAAATGCATTTTGATCATTTCGTTCCTATTTGGAATGCTTCTTTACCTTTTGTCTATTGGGAAAAACATATTCCATGGTATTTTGAAATTTGCCTTCGAAAAATATTTCAACCAGGAAAAGTCCAGTTTAAAATGCCAGTTTCTGAGATGACTTAATTAAGCACATCTCTTCCTCAGTTACTTACAATACTCACAGAAAACAAAGCAAACTGTCATAGATTATCCTAGTCTTTACTCTCTTGCAATGTTGTTATCTTT
This sequence comes from Ochotona princeps, assembly GCF_030435755.1. NCBI lineage: Eukaryota > Metazoa > Chordata > Mammalia > Lagomorpha > Ochotonidae > Ochotona > Ochotona princeps. The sequence goes on from NC_080838.1 coordinate 71,870,108, forward strand.
ATGTTGCCCTTTAGGTATAAAGAGAATGCCATGACATTATCAAGAATTCACCACGATCAGCCTGTGAAGCCCCTGGACCGAGCTGTCTTCTGGATCGAGCATGTCATGCGCCACAAGGGAGCCAAACACCTGCGGGTTGCAGCCCATGACCTCACCTGGTACCAGTACCACTCTCTGGATGTGATTGGGTTCCTGCTGGCCTGTGTGGCCACTGCTGCACTCATCATTATAAAATGTTTTCTCTTTTGTTACCGGATGTTTCCTAAAACTGTTAAGAGCAAAAGGGAGTAGTTTATGGGCCGTCTTCTGATTAATTTAGCAAAGTGAAGATCTGATGCAAGTTTATCTTCTTCCTGTGACAAAATAACACTCTTCAGTCTACCCACAGAAGACAAAGTTGTTTTCAAGATTCAAATCCTCTTTAAAAACTGGAGATTCCAAGCCTAAATGGGAGAAAAATTTATAAACTTTAAAAAAGAAAATAAAATGTGTATGTGAATTCTGAAAATTTAATTAATATTTGTGTGCTTTAAAAAATCATTGTGTGTGTCCCACAAGTTCTACAAAAATTATGAAGTATTTGAAATCCAAACTTTTTCTGACAATTCCGCTTATCAAGGTTTCAGAACCCTTAACTTTACTCAGTGCATAATTTGTAGATCTCCTTTTTCTGAACAATCTTTTAAATAATTAGAATTGTGTGAAAAATCTCAATTCATCCATTTGCAGGCCTGTAATGTAGGATGACTTTCTTTTTTTTTTTAATTTTTTATTTATATTGTTGACAATCTTTATATAGTTAGTTACGGTAAAAAGGTTCAGGGGCTATAGGGAAGTGGGTAAGCCTATTATGTCCGTATTGTTTCCTTCTTGTATCTGAGGTAAAGAGGGATATTGAGGGAGAAGCCCCACCCAGTTTCCCACCTGCCCCAAGTCCCCGATATGGGGCATGCTCTGAGATACTTGCTCAAGTGGTTTTAATAGTTCACCAGTTATGAATCGCTGCCATTTTCGCCAGTCCCAGCTCGGTGAGGTTGTTGAAGAATCCACTGATTATTAGCCTTCATTTGCCCAGTATTTCGCTGCCAACATTTAGCTGAGGTGGTTGATTGATCTGTTCTTTCTTCTGTCTTTTCTTGGCTAGGGTTCTGAGTCCAGCATTTCGATGGGGGAGATCCCCACAGAAACACTGAGGTATTCCCAGACCAGATTCTTGTATGTTCTAGCAAGCACAGGGCCCGGCACAGTCCATCACCACGATCAGCTGGTGGTTGCAATTGCTGGGTTGGTTCTGGTTTCAGTCCCGAGTTGCAGTGGAACCAACGGGTGTTGCAGTCCAGCCTGCTTCTGCCCACCAAGTACTTTACCCTCACATAAACCAGTGGGAGCTGCAGCCTAATCGGAGTGACCCACAATAACACCCACCAGGCCCGCCCCCTACCCTGGTTTGCCAGTATGTGTAGCACATTAGTCCAGTCTGTCCCACACCCCATTCGGCTCTCATACATGTCAATGGGTATTAAAGTCTAGTTCCATCTAACCAGCTCAACATTCCAGTCCTCATGGCGGTTGTTGAGTGCCTCTCTATCTAGCCACCCCAGCTCCTTGTCCTAGTTTTCATGCTCTTCCGTGGGAGTAGTAACCCAAGAGGGGGGAACCCACTATTTCCCTCCCAGATCTCTCTCAATCCCGGAAATTGCACTCTTTAGGTGGTTCTGTGGTTTGACTTGACAGAATTAGTCCCCAGCGCCAGCTTCTGCCAGCTGATGCTGTGGCTAAGCCCCCAAAACATCCCTCACCCACTCTGATTTATGCTTGCACCAGTAGGAATAATCAGCCCAGCCTGGCTTTTCCCTGATCTAGTCCACATGCGGCACACAGGTGTTGTAGCCCTGCTTAGTCTGGTCTGTCCCCATCCCAGCCCACGCTCTCCAGTGGGAGTAGCTGTCTGGCGAGGGGACCAGCTCCTTAATCCCCCTGCCGGCTCTGCCCCCTCCCTTCCTGGTTCTCCCACGTGCTGGTTGGGTGCTGCAGTCACATCCAGTACAGGCAATCTCACCCTGACATTCCATATTGTGCACTGGGTTTTGTTGCGATCAAATCTGGCTCGACCCACACTCTGTTTTGGTGTTCGGACTTGCCAGTGGATGGATGATATGTACTGATTCAGCCTGGTCTGCCCCTGACCCATGCCAAATGTATGCCAGTGGGAAACTTTCCATGGCCTATTCTGGGCTGTTTCCTATCATGCTTCTTGCACTTACCTGCAGGGACTGTGTCCTGCCAGAGAAGTTGCCCAGGCTCCTCCATCAGAACCCCTCCCAATGCCAGATTTTGTGCATACCGGGGGTCCATGAGCCAGACCTACTCAGTCCACCTCCTGTCCTAGCAGGAACAGTGGTTTTTCTTGACTGGCTTTCAACCCAATCTGGTTCTTGTTGTTGGATATTTCAGCCCAGCCATGACTCATCCATACCCACATACAGCTCACACATGGCTCAGTAGAGGGTTGAGACCCAGCCTAGTCAGTCCCACATCCATCCTGGTTCTCCAGGACACCAGATGGTATTGGGGTCTGACCCGGCCTGGTGCATCCAATCCCAGTCCACACTTGTGCCACGGGAGATTACGACTGTTTCCTAGTTAGAACGCAGCCCCCCATTCCAGCACACGCACCTTGGTGGGAACCTCAACCCTTTTAGGGTGTCCCCTTAGCTCTCCGACTGGGCCTGTTCCCAGCCATAGATCACGTGCATGCCAGTGGTTGCTCTGACTCAGCTTGGCTCAGTCCCTCACTTGTCCTGGCCTCCGCCTTAGACACTGTGGCTTAGCGTACTTGACTCATGTAGACCATTAGGTACAAGAGCCTAGTTCAGCATGACCTGTGCTCCATCCTGGCTTCCAGTTTTGCTTGTAGGCTAAGGTTTGCTCAGTCCTGCCCAGTACATGCCATTCCATTACCAATTTACACATTACCCAACTGTTGGAGCTACTTTGCCCAGCTTGTCTGACACCCAGGTCTGGACCACATGTTCACCAGCAGGAGCTATGACTCCCCAGGAGAGTTTTCCAAGATCCTCCACTTGATCTACTCCCAGACCTAGTTCTCATACATGCCAATGGGTTTTAGGCCAGTGCCCGGCTCAGTCTGGCCTTCCATTTGGCCTTATGTGAGCTGGTGAATGTTTCAGCCCGGCCCACCGCACACCCTATTCTGGATGCACTTTCGGGTGCTGCTGCCTTGACCAGTCCAGACTGCTGCAGGTTTCTTTACCTGTGATTGATGGCAGGCTCCTTGGTCACACCTAGCTTATGGCCCTGGCTAAGGTGACCAGTCTCCGAGTCATCATCATGTCAGGTAAAAGGATATCCTGCTGGACAAGCCCCAAGCCTTAGCTTTTGCATGAACTGGTGTTCACCGCTCAGCATTGTTATGGGTTTACAAGTTCTTCAAAGGAAGAGTTACTGCCATGGGAATGTTTAGGATTGACTCAGATCCCAGAAGCACAATGGGATCAACCTGGAGCTACCTAAGCAGCAATTCAGACAACCACTACCCCAGAGCTCCCTGGCAGGGTGACCAGCAAGCAGAGCCTGGCACCAAATGGCGCACTGGCCACCCGGGGACAGCTCACCACATGCACATGGTGGCTGGAGTTGGGATCCGAGCACAACACCCCTTCCTGGGGCCCACCAACAGCCTCCCAGCTGCTGGAAGTTTAAATCCCCAGGCCCAAGGTTGCGCCCCCTCCCCAATCCCATTCACCGCCCAATGAGGGTGGTGGGTAGGCCCCAGACCTACCCAGTCACGGAGACTTCCCCCCTCAGTGTACTCACCCCGAAAGGAAGCAGCCCCCGATTCCAGGCATGCCCGGGGACAGGTCACGTGCACATGGTCTCTGGAGTTGGGATCTGAGCAGGACACCCCTTCCTGGGGCCCACCAGGATGACTTTCAATGTACATCCAGCCTCCACGTGTCTTCAATTCAAAAGATTACAGAATGTTTTCCCATCCAATAAGCTCATTTTCTGATGGAATACATGTGGCTTTTGAAACACTTTCAGTCTCATTGCCAGTTATTATAAAAATATTTTACTGAGAATATTATTTTTTGTTTTTTAGTCTATTTCTTATTACTTTGAAAGGAAGCACTGGCACTGGACCTGGTCAAAGCCTGCAGCTACACCTGTCTCCTTTGTAGCTAGAAGGAATCCATGGTCTGAGCAATTTTCTACAGCCTTCTGGATGTGTTAGCAGGAATCTGCGTAGAAAAGCATACAGGAGAATCAAACACAGGCATTTCCATAGGGAATACAGGAAATGACTTAACTTGCTATGCCACAATGGCCAGTCTACAATATAAACTATTGAAAAATCGCTGATGCGTAAAAAAAGAATGACAATATTCAACAAATAATTATGCCAAATTGGTGTTTCATTTCTCAAAGAATATGATTTGGAATGATAGCTTATAATAAATTTGAAATATAGTATCTTATCATGCATTTTACTTAAGAGAGTCAGTCATGTAGAAATGTTTGCATACATGGATATTTATGTAAGGAATATTCCTTCTAGAATTTAAATAGCTATGCACAAGTGGACACAGTTCAATTGAATGCTATAAGGTAAAAACTCATTATAAAAGATTGGTACATTACAGGGAAACTATCGAGTACCAGACTTGAATAGAAATAAAATCCAGAAATCTGTGAAAATTCTTTGGAACAAATAAAGCATGCATGTGCAATTACAGACACAGAAAACAGACTAGAAGCATACACTTAATTAAAGGGCAAAACAATGTTTGATCCTTGTACTTCCTTAGTGTTGGTCTTTGGCAGATGATTTCCATGAATTATGTGCTTTACAGGTTAGTTAGTGACACAGTCATTTGACATAATGTTTAATCAAAGATTAGGAAATGTCCATTCTCACTCAGACCTTTGATCATGAGGAAACTAGTTTAACACAAAAAGCGCTTAGCAGTTTTCTTCAGACACTCTAGAGTTAAGTGTTGGAATTAAAAAAAAAAGTTAAGTGAAAGTTCTCTATGATTTGGAAACTAAGAAATACATGTATCAATAATTAAGAGACAAGAAAATTAAATATACATGTAGCATATCAATTATACTCCAAAACATGTGTGTGAAGTACAAAAGCCAAGGGCAAGAAGTAGGAGGCAGGGTTCCCTTTGGGAGTTCCCTTTTGTTCTGGTTCCAAATTCCCAATCCTTTATTTGTGGGTAAGGGTGCCCTCCTGTAGCTCACTTGGACTCACCTTACTTCTGGGCTGCTGACTACAACATCTTGCATTTTCAACAGCTGTTCTTTGTAAAGTTCAACTTCTCTCTGATGGCCTCCAGGGAGCTCCAGTGACCGTGTTTGGTGGTTTTCTTTTTCTAGATCTGTGCTCCATCCGACTTTGTCTTGTGGCTCTTTTTACACTCTCGGATACACTTTCCTTCCTCAATTAGCCATCTTTACTCCCTGGAACTCTCAAAGGCTGAGACAAAATTTAAATAATGTACTTGTGATTTAAAATAATTTGGATTATAATCTCACAATATTACAAAATTATGCTAAATTTATTGCATCATATATGCTATTAAAATAGAAGAGCATTTATGTTCATTGGTCAAAATGTTTCCTACTCATGAAATCGATCCAGATTGTAAATTACTTGTGTTCTTACTTACAAGGAAATATGTGAGATTTTGCCTTTGCAGGAGAACAACGAATTCTTTAAAGATGTATAGTAAAATTGGTCATAATGTGTATATTTTCTGAATGTTTGCCTTTAAAACAATGGAGTTGAAGTCTGAGTCTTTGTGGAAAACAGTGTTTTAACATCTTCTTTTAAGTAATTTTCATTTTATTGATAACCAAACCTGTTAACTAACTTCAGTAAATTCCAAGGTAGTCTCTCAAGACAACAGCTAAATTTAAGTTTTTTCAGCTCTCTTGACTTCAATAAAACAGAAGTTTAGGGGAAGCTCCAGGCCTATCAGCCATAAAACAAGGAAGGGACATGCTTGGAGTCTGCCCTTTGAAGAATTTGGGACTTTGACTTTGTCCCTGTTGTGGTGATTCTTATCTGCCTTCATTTTAAAAGGGAAAAATTTCCAAATCAGCTAGAAGAAGACTGAAAAAACTTCTCTTTCCCAGTTTTGAGGAGGATTTGTGCTAAAATGTGTTTCCATGAATTATGAGAAATGATTGAAAATTGCTTAAAGCCATTGTATTTAAAGTTGGTATCCTTTTATTAAGAAAATGTCTTAAGAAAAGTTGAGGAATGAATCTTGTAAGCTTTACATATAATTGGCTATAATTTTAAAGATACTATTACAACATTGTGTAACTCTTTAACATTAATACCTAATACATGCTGATGTTAGAATTGATATCTGTATTCAAAAAAAGTTTTTGAAGTGTGTATACATAGCAATGCTAGTAAATACCTAAAAATAAAAATATCTCCAATTTTGAAAGCTGTTAAGAAATTGAAGCATTGAAAAAAAAATTGAAACATTGAACTTTAGGTAGTCTCTGTTTAATGGGTAGCTTTGTCAATTGTCTATCCAGCTTCAGTAAGCTCTATTCTTGTTCCAACCTTTGAGTTTGTTACAGTTCTTAAACAGTTAAGAGATGATTTTATGCACTAATTCCCATGTTTAAGTTTATATCTCCCTTTTGGTGACTGACTAAGGAAATATACATTTTGCCTTTCAGTTAGATAATCCCTTGTGTTCTGTATATTGTCTTTGTTAAATTCTCATGATTTAAAAGAACTGTGTTTAAGGGTATTTTCTGGTATGTACTTACTTTAAAATGTTTGGGTGATCATTTATAAGTGATAAAAAAATTTTTTTTTGATGTGTTGCTGTTTGAATCAGTCTGACTAAGTGAATGGATATTATAATGAGGAATCTTTGATCAGATACTTTAAGAACTCTTGGCATATTTAATAGGTTTAACTCTTCTGGTTCTGGAATTTCTAAATAGGCCCCTGACAGTCTCAAACTCAGAAGAATGTGTTTCAAAGGTTGTATCTTTCTGCTAATGAAGTTAATTGTGAGACAAATAATTAATTAAATCTAAAAAAAATTAAATTGGGGGTGAGAGGGGATTGCAGAAAAGACATTGGGAAACCTTGCCAGTGGGAAGCCAGGACGGCTAAGTCTAAAAAAGTACAAGAGTGTGTAAAATCCTACAGGTGGTATCAGAGCTAAACATAGATATTTTGCTTTCTAGGATTCCAGCAAGTCTATTGCATCCATTAAAGCTAAAGTTTAATTGTAAACTATAGGTATGGTTTATTCAGATTACTAAGAGCAAAATGTAATTCTAAACAATTGGTAACTTGAACATACTTAACAGAATTCTCAAGTAGCTGTTACAAAAGCTGTTTTGTTTTATGTGTGTTATCTGATATGCATGTACATGTTTATGAATGAAAATTGCTAAGCTAAATCCTTTTTAAAAATTATGTATAGATGCATAATTAAGCTCTTAGAGAGTCATGTCTGTTACTGTTTTCTTAGGACCTACAAGATCTGTTCAGCTCAATAGTTCTACACGATTTTAAATGGACTTACTGCTAGCGTACAGTTTCAAGATTGGCCATGGGAGCCCAAATCCTCATAAGCTAGATGGAAAATATATGGGTATATGTATGCAAGTGTTTAATGATAACTCAGATGTCAGAGAATGTTAAAATGCTCCAACATGGGAAACAGCTCTTACAGCAGACTCATAGACTGTCAATTTTAAGAAGCACTCAGTGGCCTCAGAATCAGCCCAAAAGGCATTCTGATCTGACAGGAGAGCCAGCAAGAGAGCAAGCATATCAGGTGTGGAATGCCAGGACACTGCTGCTAAGCGTGTCCCTCCGTGAAGGAGCTCAGTGGTCCACGCCCCAGTGCAAAGAAGCAACCACCGAGGATGGTTGTGCTCTTCTCTCAATGGAGGAGAGAACTTCCACTTTGTGTGTTGCCAGGTCTAATGGGGTTGTTGTTGATTCAAGAGGCTTCCACAGCCTAAACATTGCATGTCTGGAGCCTCAGGTGATAACTGACGTCACATATAAGAGTGCTAATTTGTTAAATCCACTAGAGTCACTGTGTACACTGGCTTCCCATGCAGGACTGTATATTCAGAGTCATAGTAAAATTAATAGTACACCTTGCTGTATGTTAGTATAAAGATTTATCATCTCAGTTTTTTATTATGTCTGAATATTTAACTCTTTTGCTCTAAGAAGTCAGTTTGCATTTACCTGTCCTGTGATGGGCTTATATCCTGATGCTGTATGCTAACCCTTGCATTGTTACTGTGCCTTCTGATTGATCTAGGTTAGCAATTTCATGCAGCTCCAAAGAAATTTCATGTGTTCCATTGAGCTCATTGAATATGTTCCAAAATTTGAGACTTCAAGGAGTTAATTTAGACAGATGTAAATCTAGTCCACAGTCTTAAATTAAAGTTTACTCTGACAAAGATTGAAAGCTAACAATTCTTTTACATCTAAGTTCTGAAGCTCAAGTATTCAAACTGCTAACCGAACTCACAACCTGCTAGGCTGGGAAAGTTAACTATGTTATGACTTGTTATTTAGACTTCAAGAAAGAGAAACCTTTCAAGTGCCAGAATGTACATCGAACACCTAATGACTTCTGCCTTCTATCAGGAACCACTAGATGGATCCCCTACAGCTGCTGTTACCCAACGGCGCCCCCCTCTCAGCAGGAAGTAGTTAAGAACAGATAACGGTGTCCCTTTTCCCTAAAAGCAGCTGGGTCCATTTCTCTGTTTGGAAATGTAGGAGCTAGATGGGATAATGGGCAGTTAGGGCCTCTGGTTCCTGGTAAAACTGTCTTGTGTACATGTAACAATGTTAGTGTTATGAGATTCTTGAATGTTAGTATTTTCAACAATACTTATATATTGTTAAGTATGTCCTTTTGAATCTCACCAGCCAGCTACTCCCCAATATACCATCATATATGTGTCACTCCAGTAAAAGTCCACAATGTTTTGGCCAGAGTGATAAAAATCAACCAATACCTCCAGGGACAATGGTCTAGCACCTTCCTAAATTTCACCAGTTAGCTACCAGTATAATTAAAGTAAATGAGACCCGAGTTCCACCCATCTCAGAAGTTATTCTAAATGGCATTAAACTGGCAGCTTGCATGTTCAAGGAATGGAGCAGGATGATGGCCTTAGAAACCTTGATGGTTGCTGCACTAGTAGTTGCCATGCTCTTCCTGTACTGCATGCACAAACAGCAGGCCTGGGAGCAAGTTGTCATTGGACAAGCCATGATGGCACTGGCTGTGGAAAATCCTAGCGCTCAAGTTTGGCTGAGCATGATGTGTTAATAGGTGATCAGAGACAGATAAGATCTGACGGGACTCTCCAAGTGATAACCCCCCACATCATGCCATGCGTCTCCAGTCTTCAAAGAGGCTTGTCTAATATAATGGGGCACAGCCTTTGCCAGATAAGCATTTAGCCAATGACGGGCACCTTTCTGATACCCTGCCAACCTAAGACAGGGAGCCCTGGATGACTGACAGGGCTGCCCAGAGACGGGTAAGAGCTGAGGGTCCCTCAGAATGAACCTAAGACAGGCAGTGCTTATCTTGCTTCACGAACCTTTCTCTTTTCGCCGCTTTCACTGATATATAGAAAAAAGGGGGAGATGTCAGGAGCCATGCAGTATAGCCACACTGAAGCCATTTTGAATATAGACCTATGGGACAGTGGAAACCCCCGGTTGGCTAGATGCTTGGGAAAGAAGTTATGAAACTAATCACAAGCTTAGCTTCAATTGTTCCTAGCAACTGTTTCAGAATCTGATTGATGCTGTACTTACCAACATCTTGTTACTGATTACCTACGCTATTGTCGATATGTTGGTTACTATTGTTGATATGGTGGCTGCTCAAGAACAATCGGTCTTGAAACCATGGCTTGCATCCCAGCTTCTCTTTCCCTGAGCCTTAGTTACTGAAGAATATAAAAACCCTCAGTTGAAATCAATAAACTGACAGCTTGATCAGACCTACTGTCTTGCTGTCCATTCTTTGTGTCTCTTGTCCCTTCATTCTCTCCTAGGTGGCTGCGACCCCGTTGACTGTCCTGCTGGACAGGACATATTTGAATGTCTGTGGACAATAGGATGATGGACTCTCTAACATTGTTGTATGCCTACAATATCAGAATACACTTAAATAGCAGATTGATGGACATATGACTAATTGTGAAGGACTACTAATGTAATGACATGAGGAAAATCACAGGGGTTGGGATTTGAGAATGTGGGAATGGGATTTCCAGAGACTATAGAACAGTATAATGAAATAATAAAATAAATAGATAATTAGAAATGTATGTTGGATTTGGAGTTCTTATACAATTTAGCATCACAGTACTTTCATGAAAAAGTACATCAATATGACAGAATAAAAATCCAGATAAAATTGAAACATTCAAACAATTAATTACTAATGAAAAAGAATGGAGAAAAGGTATGGTCTTTAGGAAATAGTTCTCAGAAGATGTCATATTCACTTGCAGAAAAATCACACTTGAAGGAGTATGAGAAGGAGGAGAAGAAGGGGAAGAGAGGAAGAAAAAGGAAAAGATCTGGAAGATTCAGCAAGGGAGAGAAGAAGGAAGAATAGAGGGAAGGAAAGAAGGAAGAATAGAAATAGAAGAATTCCTGTCATTTTAGGAAAGCATATACAAACTTTAAGGATGAAACATTAAATAAAATGAACCAGACAGATAAAGCATTAATAGCCTAAATTGATGAGAAATCTAAAAAAAAACATTTTATTTTACTGAAGTTAGGGTAGAAAAGTGACTGCCACAGTCTGACTAGAGAACAGAAGAGGGGAGGATCAGGACAGATTAGGCAATGAGTACAAATTGACAACAAGATAAGAAAAATAATCTCTGTTTTCTTGCACAACAGAGAAATAACTCTGCTGAGTAATAGAATGGCCAGAGTTATCAATAATATGTAGTATAAATGATCATAGTTAGAAAATGGGTAAATGTACATTTTAATAGTCTCAACACAAAGCAATACCAAATGCATTAGGGAATGGATATACTAATTACCCAGATTTACAATATGCATCTAAGTAACAAACTATACCCACAATAGGTAAAGATCTTAGGTATTAAATATGGAGAATAAAAGAATGAAAGTGAATAAACTTCAACATTGAACAATATGTTTGCAAATTACATATATGATAAGATAGTTGAATCAAAAATACATAAGATATTTGCATCAAAACTACATGATGAGATATTAGAACGAAAGATTATATAAAGCTAAAATTTCAGTATTACAAAACCACAATAATGACATTGCCACAGGTTAAAAAATATTTCTCTAGAAAGGATTAATATATATTGAAAACATGAAAAAATACTCAATATATGGAGCAAAATATGGCACACTTGGCTATAATTTAGCATACTAATTCAATATATGGAATGTTAAAAAGCATTTAAAAATATTCACTAGATGGAGAATAATGTGATACACTCCATGCCAATTTACACTAATTCATACTAATCCATGCTAATTGGCACTAATCAAAGTGAATTTTACACATGGAATGTATGAAACATATAATTATATTTATCATTTGATTCAGAAATTTTCTTGCCACACAACCAAGAAAACTGAGAATATGTCCACAACAAATTGATTCATAGTACTAATGAAGATATGATTAAATAGAGCCAAAAGACCCCTGTGCAGGGGAGACAAATGTCCATCAACTTAGAATGAATAACATAGTAGCTTATATCTCTAATCTGAAATGTTGTCCAACTATAGAATAGGATGAAGTATACATATATGCTACAAGATGAGTAAGTCTCTAATGTATTATATAGTGTGTACTGTTGGCAACGCCCCGAGCTGAGCGGAGGGACTAGGGTTACAAGAAAACACGCAGTGAGACAACACAAGACAACACGCAGTACACAGAATGCCGATCGATGATAGATTGATAGATTGATCTTTATTGCAACTCCAGGCTTTCTTTTATACTCTGCCTAGCTCCTCCCAGTGTTTATCCAGTCCTCAAATGGCCACCTTAAATCCTTCGAGTTCCTCCCAGTAGTGGCCACCCTAAATCCCTTGAGTTCCTCCCAGTGTTTATCCAATCCCTTGGCAGATAACTTGACAAATAGGAAGCAGGAACTTATGGTTAAGCCAGTGGCTAGATGTATCAGGCCAAAATTGCTCATCCTGTTACCCTCTGAGAAACAAGCTAAGCTGTGGAGTTAATCCTTGGGAGACTGGGGCCTGCAGTGTACATATTACATGGTTCAATTTGTTTGAAATTCTCTAAATAAGAAAATCTATATAGGTAGGAAATAGGTCAGGAGTTGCTAGTGCTGCTAAAGGCAATTGGCTAAGGAATTATTTGGGGGTTTAGAAAATGTTCTAGAATTCATGGACATTGACACGATGGCTCAGTGGCTAACCCTTGCCTTGAAGGCTCCAGGATATCATATGGGCATCATTTCATACCCAGGCTACTCTAATTTCCATCCAGCTCCCTGCTTGTGGCCTGCGAAAGCAGCAGAGAATGACTAAAAGCCTTGGGACCACCCCTACCCTCCACCTACCTGAAAGAACTTGAAGAAGCTCCAGAATCCTGGCTTTAGATCAGCTTTGCACTGGCCTTTGGAGCTACTTGGGGAATGAACAAAAGATCATTCACTCTGTCTTTCCTTCTCAGCAAATCTGCCTTTACAATAAAAAAAAAAGTCTTAAAAATAGTGATTGATGTCAAATTACAATTCTATGACACTTAGACAATGTATGCTAAACTACAGAATTATATAAAAAACATACTATGAAAAATAATATAAATAATAAATAAGCAAAGAGAAAAATGAATGAAATGTGTGGTATACAGATACAGTCCAACAAAATATTTAAACATTTATTTATTCAACCCAAGACATGATGATCCAGATGTATTATTACTTTATTTTTGCTCTGAACCAACAGTCATAATGCATGATTGTTAATTACGATGTTCCAAAAACTTTTTGTAAAATAGGTGAAATGTACACTCAAAGCCGTGGGCTCGTGAATCCATGAAATTATAATAGAAATGCTATTGCATATGTCCATTAAAATATGAAGTCAAATTCATTTTTTTCCATGAGTCATCCAGGTACTCTGTTTGCTCATAAGTACCCGTACATTGACCTGTACAAGTTACATTTTAACTATGAAATTAGTCTCCTTGTATGTAGCCACCATAGAAGGAAGCTACAGTTTTAAATGAAATTTCTCCTTTTATTGAGATGTCTACCAGGTGGATTTCAGTTCTTCTGCTGCTGCTGCTACAGTTCAGCTGCCACTTCAGTGCTGTGGGATGTGGAAAAGTATTGGTGTGGCCGATGGATTTCAGTCACTGGATCAATATGAAGACCATCCTGGATGAACTCGTGCAGAGGGGACATGAGGTGACTGTTCTCAAATCTTCAGCTTCTGTTCTGCTTGATCAGAACAATTCTTCAGCTATTAAGTTTGAAACTTTTCCTGTATCAATATCCAAAGATGAGTATGAGATGATTTTCACAGAAGACCTAATGAAATATGTTTATGAACTGGCTAAATATTCAGTTTGGAAATATTTTTCAGAACTTCAAAAACTGGCATATATTGAATCTGATTTTTCTGAAAACATATGTAGAGATGCAGTTTTGAATAAGGAACTTATGACAAAGCTGAAAGAGTCGAGGTTTGATGTTATTTTTGCAGATGCCCTGTGTCCCTGTGGTGAGCTGCTGGCTGAGCTACTGAAAGTCCCCTTTCTGTACACACACCGCCTCTTTCCAGGCTACACGTATGAAAAGTACAGTGGAGGACTTTTGCTTCCCCCTTCCTATGTGCCTAATACCTTGTCAGAATTAACTGATAAAATGACATTCATGCAGAGAGTAAAAAATATGTTGTACGTGCTTTATTTTGACTTTTGGTTCCAAACTTTCAATGAGAAGAAATGGGATCAATTTTACAGTGAAGTGCTTGGTAAGTCTTGTTTTCTTTAGATGCTGTCACATCCTGACTACTTTGTGCTTTGCAGGTGACCTTGTATGCATATCAAATAATAGAAAATTGCCTTCTTTGTTTTAAAATGTTTATTTTCATTTTTATTTGAAAGGCAGCTTTACAGAGAGAAGGAGAGACAGAGAGAGAGAAAGATCTTCCATTTGATGATTCATTCCTCAAGTTCCCACGATGGCTAATGTTAAGCTGATCTGAAGCCAGAAATCAGGATCTTCTTTCAGGTCTCCCATAGTGATGCAGGGTCTCAAGTTTTGGGTTAACATCTGCTTCCTTCCCAGGCTGTAAGCAGGGTGCTGGATCTCAGAAGAAGCAGCTGGGAAATGAACCAGCACCTGTATGAAATGCTGGCACAAGCAGGTAGAGAATTAGCCTGTCGGTGTACTGCACTGACCCCAAAACTTGTCTTCTAATAGTATAATGAGGGAATGAAAACATAAAATAATATTTCAGAGCTTTGCACAATGGCTCAATGTCTTAAACCTCACACTGAAAGCAATGGGGTCCTATAATGGTGTAAGTTTGTGTCTTGGTTGCTCCACTTTCCATCCTGCTTCCTTCTTTGGTCTGGAAAAGCAGTAGCTAATGGCCCAACGCATTGGGAGTCTGCATTCATATGGGAGAACTAGCTTAAGATTCTGGCTCTTGGCTTCATACTGGCTCAATTCCAGCTGTTGCCACCATTTGCAGAGGGTATCAGAAGATTGAAGATGTTTGTCTCTCCTTCCATTTGTAAATCTAACTTTTCAACAAAATAAATAAATCTTTAAAAAATGAGACAAATTTGAAATGCAGAGGAGCTGAGATTATATATCAGTTAACGATAGATAATTTTCGGGCTTGGCATGATTGCGTAGCGGCTAAAGTCCTCACTGAACGTGCTGTGATCCCATATGCGCACCGGTTCTGTTTCTGGCGGCCTTGCTTCCCATCCAGCTCCCTGCCTGTGGCCTGGGAAAATAGTCAAGGATGGCCCAAAGTCTTGGAACGCTGTACCAATGTGGGAGATTCAGAAGAAGCTCTTGGCTCCTGATTCCTGGCTTCAGTTTGGCTCAGCTCCAACCATTGTCAGCGCTTGGGAAGAGAAGCAATAGAAGGAAGATCTTCCTCTCTGTCTCTCCTCCTCTCTGTATATCTGCCTTTCCAATAAAAATAAATGAGATCTTAAAAAAAATTGCTTATCTTCCACCAAAGAAGTAATTCTAAGAAGCCCCAAAGTAAACCAATGTTGATTTCTCTAAGCTATTATGCACCCCCTTTGCCATACTCCATATATTTTGGGAAATAACTCACATATTTTATAAAAATTTGTTTTATATATAAATATAAACACACACATACATATATATTTAAAAGTTACACTATTTTATTACCTAATAAATTTCCACCACAGTTGGGATATGCAGTATTTATATCTCACACACTGAAAAACAGAAACTAATGTTTAGCTTTGGAGTAATTATAATTTTTAAAAGTGAGCTATCAATTCATCTACTTTCAGAACCACAATCTAGAATACTACTCAGTCATTAAAAGGAATGAGGTGAGTTACAGCTGCAGTGTCTTTCCGCAATGTTCCTGTTATATACAGCTGTATACTCTCTTTTTAACATACTTGCATACACACAAGGTGGAGGAATCCACCATGGTGGGAGGGTTTGGGGAGGGGTGGGGAGAATCCAAGTACCTATGAAACTGTGTCACATGATAAAATGGAATTAATGAATTAAAAATTAAAAATACATTAAAAAACATACTTGCATACACAAACCTCCGGCAAATCATTCTTATCAATAGAAGAACTTTTGAAAATATCTTTGGAGACTTGCAAATCTCTTTCAAATATTACCTGACAAGGTCCAGTATTGTGGGCCCTGCAGGTGACGTCACCATTACTTACCATACTGGAATCCATATGAATCCAAGTATCTCTGCTTCTGAAATGGCTCCCTTGGAAAGCAGTGGAGAATGGCTCAAGTACTTGTACTTCCAGAAACCTGGATGCATCTTCAGTGTCCTAGCCTATCTTTAGCTGCAGCTATTTGGTAACTGAGCCAGCTCAAGGGATATCACACTCTCTCTTTTTCACATCTTTTCTCTTTCTCTCTCATCCCATAAGCCTGATTTTAAGTAAATCTTACATAAAACAACAACAACAAAACATTGATTTATGTTTTTGCAAAGTTGGATTTACAGAGAGAAGGAGAAACCAAGAGAAAAATCTTTTGTCCACACATTTACTTTGCAATGGCTGGGGCTAATCTGATCCAAAGATAGGAACCATGAGCTTCCCAAGGCATGGGGCCATCCTCAAGTGCTTTGGCTGGCCACAAGCAGGGAGCTAGATGGGAAGTATAGCAGCCAGGACATGAACTGGCATCCATACGGGACCCCAGCACATGTAAGGCAAAGTCTTTAGCCAATGGTGTACTGTGCCAGGCCCTCAAGTAAATCATTTTAATAAAGGAATAAAGCAGTCATACTCACCTAACCCTTTTATTTTCTTCTCTCCTTAGGCAGACCCACTAAACTGACTGAGTTAATGGGGAAAGCTGAAATATGGCTTATCAGGACCTACTGGGATGTGGAATTTCCTCGCCCACTCTTACCAAATGTTGATTTTGTTGGAGGGCTCCACTGCAGACCTGCCAAACCCCTGCCTAAGGTAAACCTATTCCAGGCAGTTTGGTTCTGCTTGTTTGCTGAACGAGGTTGCAATCTTTCTGCATTCTTCACTCAAGTGTTTGTGTCTCAGGGTGTTATGGGCAGTGGAACACAGGATCTTAGCAAGACAAACTAATTCTGTACCCATAGCAGCTATATTAATTTCATTGTGCTATAAAGCAATGAGGCCAAACTTGAAAAATTTCAGTATAAAGTCAGTTAAAATTGGGTCTTTATTTGTAAACAAAAAAGACTGCATTAATTATTCTTTCAAGGAATTTTGATAAGTGTGTATGATACATCTGACTTAAGTGCTAGATACAGATAGAGAGAACATAGAAAATATTTTACCTTCTTGCAGATGAGGAAGTACTATTCAGCATGAGAAAAGCAGTATCGGATGTGTTCTGCCTAGAGTTAGACTCTAAGATACTTCAGGAAAATTTCCCTGAGTAGCATGCATCTCCATAGCACATGTCTGTGAGGACCAGCACAGAGGCAACCTGCTTGAGGCTCTACAAAAACCATGAAGTCTATCTATACAAAAAGGCAGATGTTTCTTCCGGATGTATCAGAAATCTGCTGTTATTGGAATTGCAAAAATATTTTTAGCATTTATGTTGGTATTTTTCATGATGGCAAAAAATGATTTTAATTATACATTGTAATTCTATCTTTATAAAGTTTTTCATGTATTTCATTCACAGTCTGGATGTGGGGGCAGAGCGACACTTGTCACACTACACTTTTCACTCATGTTCCCACCTTCTCTCTTCCTTTCTCCTTTATGTGTTTTTAATTTGTACAATGACATATTTTCAGGTTTCTTAACAATCCCAGCCTTAACTCTCCATTAGGTAAAGAATTCAATCAATAACAAGCAGAGAAAAAAAAACTGCTTCTCAAGAGTGTAGACTAAGTCTATAAACAATAATAAAATCTCAACATGACCAATTTGGTCATATTTAATACATTGTTGGCACTCTGTACATTTTTATGATACAACTAGAAAGTAAGAAGTATTTGCAACAGCTTTATCAGGTCTCCTATTTACTATTGGTAGAAACAAAACCATGAAGTTTTAAAAACTTAAAATCCAATGTTAATTTTTGGAGTTAGGAATTACCTTCACAAGCAAAAAGTTGCAGTCAACTTAAGGAAAGTTCAGTTAATGTAACTCTCTATCTGGAATAGTCCTCTGTCTGTGTTAAGGGAAAATAACAGCATCCCACAGATACAAAAAAAGCTGATTTTGCAGGAGGATGAGAAAGTTGAATATTGTATAATTGTGAATTCAATTGTCTGATTGCAATTGTTGATATCATAAAAAGTTGCAAAAACAATATTTCTATCCACTTTCAGAAACAAGAAGTTTGGGAAGAATATCCTATCTGTAAAATGCATCAAGTTTCTGAAAGATGCATATAATGCATTTGGGTATCTGGGCATTCTTTTCAAGGTTGTCCATTCACAGTGCAACATTGCTAATTTATAATCCTGTTAAATTAACATGATAAGAATATACTTCCCTGAATTTCTTGTTACCTTCAATCTGCTCAGATGGCTCCTCTTTCTTCCCCTTGTAATGTGTGAATACCCAATACTACACAGCACCTCTTTCCTCATTTGTAATTACTGGGTTCTAAGCTGAGCTCACTTTGCCTTCTTTCTGCAAAATCCTATTGCAATACCCTACAACATTACTGTGTAACACAGAGATTATGAATAAAGTTAGCTTTGCTCTATACCCAGTGTCAGGAATTCTGATTTTCCTTTCTAAGAAGTCTTTGCTAATGCATGTGCCTTGCAGATTGTTCCCCATGTCTTGCTCTAGTAATTTGATGGTGTCTGCACATAGGTTAATCGCTTGGTTCACTTAGAGTTGATTTTTGTATAGGAAGAAAGCTAAGTGTCTTGTTCTTCTAAACCTACCTAGCCGATTTTCCAAGAACAGTTTGTAAAAAAGAGTATCTTTTCTCTCTGGGTTGATTTTTGAATTGTTACCTGGCTACATCTTAGAGATCAAGGTCAGATTCATTTTGGAGACCTAGACGTTTTCTCCAGCATGCAGTGGTGAATCTCTGGAAACTGTGTTGATGCATGGATCTTGGATCAGTGCGTTAGTCAAAATCTAAAACCATTGCTCTCTGGAAACCTACAGAGAATCTTCTAAGGACACATTCCGGTTGCTTTGAAAGTGTGTGTTCTCATAGGGTCAATTATTAATACACATTCTCATAAGGAGGTTTTTGTTGGAGAATTTTCTTTCTGCTATTTACTACATTTAATGGATTATTACATATGTGATCATTCAGGAAATTGAAATGCATCATCACAAACAAAATAAAAAAGAATGAAAGAATGAAAGTTGGAGAGATATTAGTGTACTACAGACTTATAATTTAATCTTTGAAATAAAAGAAATCTGTTCTTGTATTAATTTAAAAATAAGCACTTGATTATGCTTTATTTGATTATTATTTTTTCTTTGAAAAATCAGCTACATAATGGCATACTTATAGTAGAAATTTAAATAATCTATCATGCATTATTTAAAAGGAGACTCATTATTAGATCTTATATGATTTGCTAAATCACTTGTAATTATTATGGGGAAATTGGTTCTGGCAATCAATTTTCATTTAGTCATTGTTTTATTTCTCTATGTGCATTTACAAAATTGAATATATTAGAATGAATTTACAACTATCCTTTTCTCAGTTCTCTAATTTTTTGCTTTAAGTGCTTTTAAATATCCTAAAACAGAATAATTACCACTAAAATACAGAAATCTGTTACTGTGATATAAAATTCCAGTAAAATAATCCTAAAAGTCCTATTTATACTTTACTAATTTATGGATAGTTATTTGTTTAAGTAATCATGCTTTTGGTCTTATGTATGTGTAACATTTTTTCTTCAAAGTCATATTTTAAAATTGATACAACAATGAAATGTGCTGCCCGTATCTGACGAATAGTGCTTGCCTCATCATTTAACTCTTTGTAACAGGAATTACCCGTTTCAGAGAGACCATGAGGCCTTTCTTCAGTGGAGACCCCACAATGTGTCCTATAACTACTGATGCTATTTACAGCTCCTGCTGAAGACTTGTTTGTCTGGACTTACTGAGAATTTTTTTTAATACAATTTTTGATTTTTGCCTAATGCAATCCATACATCAGAAGTTGCACATTGTTCCAAAACCTCTCTCATCCAAAAAATACAATGAAGCTTTCTGAATTGTTAAAAGCATAATGATACATCCTTTTGTGGATCATCTATATTCAAGTAAATAATTATTATTTTCTATTATTAAAATAATACTTAGCTTTTGCAAGTTTTAACAACAGTATTTTCTTTTGCTAATTACTTGTTGAAGCTTCTTTTCAAAATGTTATTTTTCAGAAAGAAGCAAATGTTTCAGATTTGATTATGTAGACTATGAGTTGTCCTTTGCATTCTTAAAAAGCATTTTAACTTGATGGCATCAGTTTCTTTTTTTTTTTTTTTTTTTTTTTTTTTTTTTTTTAATTGTTTATTATTTAACTTCAGTAATTACATTGTATTATGTGACACAGTTACATAGATACTTGGGTTCTCCCCACCCCTCCCCAAACCCTCCCACCATGGTGGATTCCTCCACCTTATTGCATAACCACAGCTCAAGTTCAGTTGAGATTTCCCCATTGCAAGCGTATACCAAACATAGAGTCCAGCATCTTATTGTCCCGTCAAGTTCAACGGTTTCTTAGGTATACCCTCTCTGGTCTGATGACAGAGCCAGCAGAGTATCATCCCAGTCAATTGAAAGCTCCAACATACCATCAGCAAAAATTTACATCATTATGGAATTAATTGACATAGTAATGAGTAACCAATATGTTAAAAGTAAATGCGGGTTCCCAGCCACCTTCTGTGACCACCTCACCTATACTTCAATTTTAGTTTATACACAACATATAACATTCAAAACATAACATGTTATACATAACATCATATCATCTTAAATTAAGGCAAACATGTGGTATTTAACCTTTTGGGATTGGCTCATTTCCCTTAGCATTATGGTTTCCAGTTTGGCCCATTTGGCCACAAAGAACTGCATTTTGTTTTTTTTAATAGCTGAGTAGTATTCCATGGAGTAGATGAACCATAGCTTTCTTATCCAATCCTCTGTTGATGGGCATTTTGGTTGTTTCCATGTTTTTGCAATTACTGATTGTGCTGCTATGAACATAGGAGTACATGTTGGTTTCTCATAGAACAAGTGTTCTGGATATATTCCTAGGAGTGCTATTGCTGGATCATACGGTATGTTGAATTTGAGTTGTTTGAATATTCTCCATACTGATTTCCATAGAGGCTGTACCAGCCTGCAGCCCCACCAGCAGTGGAGTAGGGTTCCCTTTTCCCCGCAACCTCGCCAACAAGTGTCGTTGGTGCTTTTATTCATGTGGGCCAGTCTTACTGGCGTTAGGTGGTACCTCATTGATGTTTTAATTTGGATTTCCCTTATTGCCAGGGAACTTGAGCATTTTTTCATATGTTTATTTGCCATTTGGGTTTGTTCCTTTGTGAAGTGTCTGCCCATTTCCCGTGCCCATTTCTTGAGTGGCTTGTTTGTTTTGACATTTTGGTTGTTTTGTAGCTCTTTGTATATTCTGGATATTAGCCCTCTATCACCTATGTCGTGTGCGAAGATCTTCTCCCATTCTGTGGGTTGCCTTTTTACTTTGTTGATTGTTTCTCTAGCTGTACAGAAGCTTCTTAGTTTGATGAGGTCCCAATTGTTTATTTTGGTCTTGATTTCTACTGCATCTGGAGTCTTTTTTAGGAAGTGAGGGCCTACCCCTAAGTGTTCCAGTGTGTTTCCAACTTTTTCTTCCAAAAGTTTGAAGGTTTCTGGATGTAGGTTTAGATCTGTTATCCATTTAGATCTGATCTTAGTGTATGGTGAGAGATGTGGATCTATTTTTTTGTTTCTGCAGGCTATCAACCAGTTGTCCCAGCAGCATTTATTGAACAGACCTTCCCATTTGCCTGGGTTGTCGTTTGTCTTTTTGTCAAAGATTATTTGGCTGTATCTGTGTGGGTTTCCTTCTGGCGTTTCTATTCTGCTCCATTGATCTTCCTCTCTATCTTTGTGCCAGTACCAGGCTGTTTTGATAACCACTGCCCTATAGTATGTCCAGAGGTCCGGAACTGTGATTCCCCCTGCTAACTTCCTGTTCTTCAGGATAGTTCTAGCTATCCGTGGTTTTTTGTGCTTCCAGATGAACCTTTGGATCATTGTTTCCAGTTCCATGAAGAATATTTTGGGCAATTTGATTGGGATTGCGTTGAATGTATATATTGCTTTTGGCAGTATAGACATTTTAATGATATTGATTTTACCTATCCAGGAGCATGGGATGTTACTCCATCTTTTGAGGTCTTGTTCAATTTCTTTTTTAAGCAGATTGTAGTTTTCTTCAAATAAGTCTTCTACATTTTTGGTTAGATTTATTCCCAGATATTTCATACTTTTCTCTGTTATTTTGAATGGTATCTTGCTGGTTAAGTCTTTTTCCATCTTGGGGCTGTTCGCATACACTATGGCTGTTGATTTTTGTTCATTAATTTTGTACCCTGCCACTCTACCAAACTCTCGTACAAGTTCTAGCAGTCTCTGTATTGAGTCTCTTGGCTCTTCTACATAAAGAATCATATCATCTGCGTATAGTGAGAGCTTGACTTCTTCGTTTCCCATTTGGATTCCTCTGATTTTTTTTCTTGTCTTATGGCCTCAGCGAGTACCTCTAGGACTATGTTGAATAGTAGTGGAGAAAGTGGACATCCCTGTCTTGTTCCAGATCTCAGTGGGAAGGGTTCCAGCTTTTCTCCATTCAGTATGATGCTGGCGTTGGGTTTTTCGTATATTGCTTTAATTATGTTGTGGATTTTTCCATCTATGCCTACCTTGGTTAGGGTTTTTAGTAGGAAGTGATGTTGGATTTTGTCGAAAGCTTTTTCCGCATCTATTGATACTATCATGTGATTCTTGTTTTTCAGTTTTTGGATGTGGTGTATCACATTTATAGATTTTCGAATGTTGAACCATCCCTGCATTCCAGGGATGAATCCTACTTGATCTGGATGAATGATCTGTCTGATGTGTTTTTGAATTCTGTTGGCTAGGATTTTGTTGAGAATCTTAGCATCAATGTTCATCAAAGAGATAGGTCTGTAGTTTTCCTTCTCTGTTAGTTCTCTGTCTGGTTTTGGGATTAAGGTAATGTTGGCTTCATAGAATGAGTTTGGAAGGGTTGCCTCTTTTTCTATTGTTTTGAAGAGTTTGTAGAGGATTGGGGTCAGCTCTGTTCGGAATGTTTTGTAGAATTCTGGAGTGAAGCCGTCTGGGCCTGGGCTTTTCCTTGTTGGGAGGTCTTTAATCACTGATTCAATCTCTACTTCAGTTATGGGTTTGTTCAGGTCGTTTGTTGCCTCTGGGCTAAGTTTTGGCAAGTGGTAGAAGTCTAAGAACTTTTCCATTTCTTGGTGATCTTCTGATTTGTTGGAGTACAGTGCTTTGTAGTAATTTCTGATTATGGCCTTAATGGATGCGGTGTCTGTTGTTATGTTGCCTTTTTCATCTTTGATGCTGTTAATTCTTGCCTTCTCTTGTTTTTTCTTTGTCAGTCGGGCCAGTGGGGTGTCTATCTTGTTTATCTTCTCAAAAAACCAGCTTTTTGATTCATTGATTTTGTGTATGGTTTTTTTTATTTCTATCTGGTTGATTTCCTCCCTTGTTTTGATGATTTCTTGTTTCCTATTGTGTGTGGGGCTCTTCTGCTGTTGTTTTTCCAGTTCCTGGAGGTGTGTGTTTAGTTCCTGTATTTGGCGCCTCTCTTGGGCCTTGACATGAGCTCCAATTGCGATGAGTTTACCCCGTAGCACTGCTTTGGCAGTGTCCCACAAATTTTGGAATGTTGTGTCAGAGTTTTCATTGGTTTCCATAAATTTTTTGATCTCATCTTTAATTTCTTCTCTGATCCATTGTTCGTTTAGTAGCATATTGTTCAGCCTCCAAGAGTTTCTGTATTTCCTGGGGCATTTTGAATTGCTGATTTCCAGCTTCATTCCGTGGTGGTCTGAGAGGGTACATGGTATGATTCCTATCTTTTTGAAGTTATTTAGATTTGCTTTGTGTCCTATCATGTGGTCGATCCTGGAGAAGGTGCCATGTACTGCTGAAAAAAATGTATAATCTGTGGCCTTAGGGTAAAAAATTCTATAAATGTCAACCAAGTCCAGTTGTTCTATTGTTTGTATGAGTTCTGTTGTTTCTTTGTTGAGTTTTTGTTTTGTTGATCTGTCTATAGTTGTTAGTGGGGTGTTAAGATCACCCACTATTATTGTGTGCATATCTATGTCTCCCCTTAAGTCCATGAGTAATTGCTTCACGTAGCTAGGTGCGTTTGAATTTGGTGCATATATGTTCACAATGGTAATTACTTCCTGATGGATCAGTCCCTTCACCAATATATAATGTCCTTCCCTGTCCTTTTTGATGTGTGTCAGATTGAAGTCCACATCATCTGAAATTAAGACAGCTACCCCAGCCTTTTTTTCTCGTCCATTGGCATGAAATATCTGTTTCCAACCTTTCACTTTCAGCTTCTTTGAATCTCTTCTGGTTAGATGTGTCTCTTGTAGGCAACAGATAGTTGGGTGCTGTTTGATAATCCATTCTGTTAATCTATGCCTTTTGATTGGTGAGTTCAGGCCATTTGTGTTGAGAGTTAAAATTGAGAGGTTGTGATTTTGCCCTGCCATACTTGTTTTTGTGGGTGTTGATATCTGTGTTATTGCCCTTCCTTGTGTGGACTTTAGTGGGGAGACCTTCCTGTTTGCCATCTTTGCTTATGATTCACCTCCTTTTTTTCTGGAATTAGTGCATTTCTAAGGAGATTTTGTAGAGCTGGTTTTGTGCTGGCATATTCTTCTAATTTCTCTTTGCTGTGAAAGTATTTGATTTCGTTCTCAAATACGAATGAGATCTTTGCTGGGTACAATATTCTTGGTTGACAGTTGTTCTGATTCAGGATTTGGAAGATCTTTGTCCATTCTCTTCTTGCTTGTAAGGTCTCTTCAGAAAAGTCAGCCGTGATCCTGATTGGTTTTCCCCGGTATGTGATCTTTTCTCTGCTTCGTACTTGTCTCAGGATTCTTTCTTTGTCTTCGTTGGAGTGGAACTTGAGCACCATATGTCTGGGTGAAGATCGCTTTGGGTCATATCTGCTGGGAGTCCTCTGACCGTCCTGGATTTGAGCTGGATTCATGTTCCAAGTGTTTTGAAAGTTTTCCTGTATAATTTCGTCGAGCACCATTTGCATTCCTGATTCTTTTTCCGCTCCTTCAGGAAGGCCAATAATCCTAATATTTGATTTTCTGAGGTTGTCTTTCATTTCTTGTATGGTCTTATTGGCTTTGTTCAGACTTGTCTCCAGCTGTTTCATGAACTGGGTGTGTTCGTTTTGTGTGTCTTCCGTTTCAGAGATCCTCTCTTCTGCTGTATTTGTTCTGTTGGTTAGGCTCTCAATTTTGTGCTCTAAGTCAAGGATTTTACTTTTCATTTGTTGTATTTCTGAGGCTATGTGGTTCTTGAATTCCTTGAAGTCCTCCCAATTCTTCTCATTGTCTCTGACATATTTTAACATTATTTTTTTGAATTCCTTGTCTGGTAGATCTTCTATGTCTTCATCTCGCATCTCCGAAATAGACATTGGCTTTCGATCCTTTATTGGTAGGGTGTTGGCACTCTCATCTGGATCATTACCTTTTCTGGTATTTCTTCCCATTGTGTTAGTGTTTCTTTTTTGAGAGACCTAGGCACCAGTGTGCTGAGGGGTCTCCAAGCACTATCCTGTAGAGATCGGAGTCTGCAGGCGTGGAGTAGCAGGGTGTGGGAATTTTCAAGGCACTTTTGGTGCGTCTCCAGAACACTGGACCTCAGGGCGCCTCTTCCAGCGCCCAGAGGATTCAAAGCGCACTCTCAGCTCGTCCCCTACAGGTATGCTACCACAGGGCGTGGGGGAGTGAAGGCACTCTCTGTGCGCGCACCCTGTGTACTGGATCACAGGGCTCGGAGCAAGGGACTATAGGGCGTGTTCCAGGTGCTCTCTGGAAACGCCTCCTGCGCAGGTCCGCCCACCTCAGCACTTGCAGGGGACCGACCGCCCCTGCGCTAGCAGGGAACTGCCCAGCCCAGAGGCGTGCTTGGGTTCCTGTGGGATAGCACCGCCCAGCTGAGTGCCACACCGCAAAGGCACAGGGGAGTATCCAGTGTGCCTTTTGCCTTTCTCCCAGACACAGTTTTGGCGGTCTCAAGGCACTCGCCCTGTGTCTCTAGAGGCTGGAGCCTGGGGGGGGGGAGGGGCGGGGAGGCCAATTGTGTTCAGGCTCTGTCCGTGCCCCTGGGGGGCCAACTCCCGAAGCCTCCAACCCACCACTGTCCCCACCCAACTCACTCAAACCTCAGGTTCTTGCAGTCTGCCTCTTCCTCTGGTGGGAATCCTGGCCGCCAGTGCGTCTCCCGACTGCTGCGTCCGTTGCTGGTCTCCGCGCGGGTCGCGATGGAGCCTGGAGGCTGCGGCTGGTGCAGGTCCCGGGGGTTGGCGACCAGGGTGGGCAGATGCCGGCGGGTCCCGGTGATTCAGGGTCCTGGTGTCCGCAGCGGGGCAGGTCCTGGCGAGTCCTGGTGACCAGGGTGAGCAGATGCCAGCGGGTCCCAATCACCTCCGGTCCTCACGGCCACAGCGTCTTCAGGTCGGTCTTTGGGTGGGTTCGGCGGCTTTCAGCGTCTGCACTCAGAGGTGATTCAGCAGGTCAGGAGCGGAAAGTCGTCTTCCCTGTCCTTTGTTTTGTTTTTCCCTGGTTGCTCTTCCGAGTTGTGTGGATTTTTTTGGCTCCACACTGTCCAGGGAACTTCACGTTCTTCTCCCTGTAGTTCTATGCTGCTCCACTTACGCTTTTGTCGCGTTCTAGCCCTCTCTGTCTGTGAGCTCTCTCACAGTCTTCCTCCTATGTCGGCCATCTTGCGAGTCTCCTCCGGCATCAGTTTCAATAAGGAAGTACTATCCCTATAATTTGCATGGAGCATTCAGATATTCACAATTCAATGACCAGCAGCAACATTTGAAATAATTTTATTCATTGCTTTGTCTTAAATATTAACCATTGTCTTTTATCCACACAATGAACTATGCTTTCCTACTTTGTTATAGTAATGCAATCCCTCTGTACAAATCAATGACTAACTCAACCGGTTATTCTTATACCTTGAAAAGACACAAAACAATTAACTCAAATTAAATTTTTTTCAAAAGAAGCAAAGAAAGAAGTAATAGCATACATATATTCCTGTTTGAAAGTTATGTGTTTTCTTTCTTATCTGTTTTCTGTCATGGAGGGGGAACAAGAGCAAGGGAAAAAGGGTGAAACACTCCAAGTGCACACATTTATCCAAGAAATTTGCCAGCTGATACAGTTGAGATCTGTTGTTTCCCTGCAAATTACAAAGGAAGATTAATTTTAAAGGTCTCAGATTACAAAACAGACTATAACAATGGAAAAGTCTGTCATCCTTCGTCAATGACCGAGTACAATCTGGAGATATAAGGACACTGAATGCATTAGCTAAACAGACTTGTTAAAAACAGAATTTGAGAATCAAGATGGCAGAATAGGGTACAGACAACTTTAAATAGGCAGAGAAACATTAGCCTGTGTGAATCAGAGAGAGTATTCCATGAAATAGGAGAGATCGGAACAACAGCAGAGGGGTATCTGGAGACTTACAGACACAGGAAATCAGACGACAAGACGGTGCGATGTTGCAGTGTCTGATACCCCAGAAGTGTTCAGTGAGTGGTGATCTGAATTGTAAAGAAAAGTTAAAAGAACATGCCTCTTCCAAATCTGCCCTACAAAAGATACTTCAAGAAGTTCTCTTGACAGAGAAGAGCAATAGCACCAAACAAAACCAAAGGCAAATGTGAAGAACATCCCAGTAAAATAAAAACAGAAGGCTAAATCAATAAACAACCTATTGCTAAAATGACAGGACCAAAGTACCACCCATTCATATTAACCCTGAATGTAAATGGCTTAAGCTCAATAAAAGGTCATAGATTAGTAGACTGGATTAAAAAACAAAACCCATCTATTTGTTGCCTACAGGAGACACATTTCACCAACAAAGATCAGTGGAAACAATATCTCATGGATTTTGATCTTTTTTTGTTAGTCTCATCTCTTCAAAACACTTTTTTCTGATTAAATTTTTTAATGACTCATAGATCATGCAGTAACATCATTTTCTTGAAAAAGGTTCTTGGTTTTCTTTTAATTTTTTCGCCAACACATTAGTCATTCAGTAGCATTTTATTTAACTTCATGGTGTTAATTTCTTTCTTCTTCCTGTTGTTGATTTTGTTTTGTGCCTTTTCGTTTAAGGGGATGTATAGTAACTGTGTAATAGAGACTATCATATATAGTAGCATGTTATTTAACTTCATGGCATTGTAAATTTCTATTTTTCTTCCTAGTGTTGATTTTTTTATTGTGGGTTTTCAGTTAAGGGGATGTATAGTAACTGTGTAATGGAGACTATCATATCCAGACATGAGGATACACTGCAGTATACATCTCCACTTCCAGACAAAGATGAACTCCCAATGAAATTGTTTACTGTATCTTGACATACCATTGTTCATGCCTGCAATGATGCACATATGACTGTGTATGAAGAACTATAGTTATAATATAGGGGAACTCAGTGAGTGGGGAGGGAATAAGGTAGGGGTTAAGGGAAATCCCAGGATATATGCAACTGTACAATAAAATAATAATAATAATAAAAGAAGTACAAATAACAGAATTTTCACAAATCTTAAGTTTCAAAATTATCTACTGAATGAATTTTAAAAAAAAGTAAAATGAAACCAATTAAATATGACTATTTATCCTAATACAAGAAATATAAATTTTATTATATTTATAATTTTGCCTCTCAATTCCTACCTAATCTTAATGGCAGAGATATATCTATTAGTAAAATGATTTTAGTAGATTTGCATGCAAACAGTAGGTTTTGAATCATCCCTTAGCTAGGATGTTAAAATTTTTATTGTTTCTAATAATAATTAGCATGAATTTATTTTATTTTAAAATTTTTATTAATTTTTTGAAAGGCTGAATTACAGAGAGAAGTAGAGAGAATCTTCCATCTGCTGATTCACTCCATAGATGACTACAGTGTTTAGAGCTGAGCTGTTCCAAAGCAAAGTTTCAGGAATTTCTTCCAGGTTCCACATGATTTCAGAGACCTGAGCAGGCATGCTGTTCTTTGCTTTCTCAAGCACCTTAGCAGGGAGCTAGACTGGAAGAGGAGCAGCCTGAAATAGAATCTGAGCCATTTGGGAAATGGACACTACAGTCAACAGACTAGGCAATGACATTGCTTCTGATAATCGATCTTCATAATGATTGCTTTGTGTTAGCACTTTCCTAATGAAATACTTTCTTCACAGGACATGGAAGACTTTGTGCAGAGCTCTGGAGAGGAGGGAGTTGTGGTGTTTTCTCTGGGCTCAATGATCAGTAACATGACAGAAGAGAGGGCCAATGTGATCGCATCAGCCCTTGCCCAGCTTCCCCAAAAGGTAAAGGGTACTTTGTGCTGGAAAAATCTGTCAGTTCTATTAGGAGTTGATTTACTGATAATGGATCTGTGCCCAGCAACTATATCTGTAATTAATCTCCAAAGTCACTTTTAAAATTAAAAAAAAAAAGTTAGATGATAAATAGTACTGACAATTACTGCAGATTACAAGAAAAGGCACATCTGATCAACCTTGATCCTAATTATGTGGCACCCAGCCCATATGACTCAGAGTATGTCAAAAAGGTAGTCTTTCTTGACGATGCATGGTTGTGCCAAAGTCCAGCAAGGAACACGTAAGAGGAAAGTGACAATGGAATCCAGTGCTCAGGATGAACCTTGTGCATAAATAAAGGTGGCCCCATGAAGCTCAAATACAATTACAAAATAATGTTTGAAACCAGCAAACCCTTCACCATTAAAACAAGCAATAAACAGATTAATACCAAAATTTTTACTAAAAGTGTGTGGTCTCCCCCACAGATTCCTTTAGTACCCCATTGCCGGAGGGGATGGGCCTGCTGCCAGCCACCCAGCCTCCCAGCCTCCCAGCCTCCCAGCCCGCGAGAGACAAACAGACGGACAGGGTTTCTGTCTCTAAGCAGTTCCGATTTATTGGGGAAATTCAATTTCTTATATAGGGTAAGGGATAGCCTCAGGCCGGGAATTTTGGGAATTCCAGGAGGGGAGAAACTAGGAGCCAATTACCAGAATGACTGTGGAAGCCACCTCCCATAGGCCAGGGGTAGGCGAGCGAGATGGCCCTGGTTAATCAGTATGTCCTTGGAGCTACGTGACTCCTGCCCTGATTCATGCCCAGGGCTCTGTCAATGGCTGCCATCTTGCCCGCCAGTAACCTGAACTGTTAGTCGCCATCTTAGTGACCTCTTTGCCCCTGAGCCCCACAAAGAGGACTAACATGAAACATAAATCAATAAAAGAAAATGGATGTGTAGGTCATCAGAATTGGGCATATAATTACACAAAAATTTACATAGCTATCAATTTCTTTTTTTATTAATTATGTTTCATTATGTGACACAGATTCAAAGGCTCTGGGATTCCCTCAACCTCTCTGCGGGCCCTCCCCCCTTGGTGGATTCCTCCACCTAATTACAGTATTACAGTTCAAATTAAGTCTAGATTCTTTCATTGCAATCATCTACCAAGCATAGAGTCCAGCATCTTATTGTCCAGATAAATTCAACAGTTTCTTAGGGAGACCTGCTCTGGTCTGAAGGCAGAGCTGGCAGAATATCGTCCCGATCAATTAGAAGCCCCAGCACAACATCAGCAACAATTTACAACATTATAGAATTAATTGACATAGTATTGAGTAATCAATACATTATAACAGTGCAAATTCTTAACCACCTCCTGTGATTACTTCATTGACCCTTCAATTTTTGTTTGTACACAGAACCGGCTGCTATACACCTTAAAGTGGCTATAGGGTACTATTCAGCTGTCTCGTGTCTGTTTTCATTTTTGTATTTAGCTGTTCATTGTGTTGACGCATAATTTTGCTGAACTTGGTAGATTTTAGGATAGTCTTAAACTGGCTTAAAAATCTAACCAGGTGTTTGTCTACAGTTGAGGTGCAGAACAGTTTTAGGAGGGGTGTGCAGAGAAATCTTCCATACCCTAGTGAGGAGTAACTAATCTTTGTGTCCTATCTAGTAAGGTATATGTGGATACACTCTGATCGCTTCCTGTTTGGTTCTAAGCTTTCCTTGTATTTCTCTGACTATCTATTCTATTTTTTTTGGTGGGGTGGGCTCCGGGGTGATCCTGATGGTCATTGCAAGAGAGGGAGGGGATCCAAAGCTGGAACTAAGTAAGGACCAGAAGAAGCTCCTCTCCCTAGTCCTAAAGGAAGTTTACTGTTCTTCTGTTTCTGCAGATCTCTCAGGGCTCCTGGCTGTTGTTCCAATGACCTTGGATCCTGTCAGGAAGGATTTGGGCCTCTTCCATTCCATGTGGTAGATCCAAACGGGGCTGGGTGACCTTGGAGTTCTCAGGCTCGGAAGGCACTCCAATTCCCCATGTTCTCCTTGTCTGTTGGGATGTAGTCCTTGGTGAGGATCCCAGTCTTCAGGGTTGGGATACAAGCTTCCTCCTGTCCCCCTGCTCCACTCTGGGGTCCCCCGCCTGCTCTGTGCATATAACCTCCTGTTAACAGGTTGTCAGGATCGCTCTTGATGCCCCCTGTATGTCTTTGTCATTTAACTATTGTTTAATGCTGATTCGAGTCTGTTGTCTATGAATTATCTGTTATGCTTCTGTTAGGTTATACTTTACATCGTCCTCACACATTCTAAGGAGATGGAAGATTTCCCTGTTCTTCTACTCCATTTCCGAGTGGCTTAGGGTCTTAAAAGTGTATTAGGTTTTACAATTCTTTGATGCAGTACATAAGCAGTCTGATTCACATTAATTCTATGTTCATTAAATATATCACAATGTCTTACTGCATTAGATACAGGCTGTTTGAGGTTAAATAATATTACAATACAATTTCTTTAAAAGTCTTAAAATTCTTAAACTTTCTTAAAATTCTTAAAATATTACAATATTTCTTAAAAAGCTGAATTTGTCACTAATGGCCTCTTGTCTAGCACATCAAAACTACAACCCTCTTCTATCTAAATGTGAAAGTAATCGGAATACAAACATATTCCATTTATGATGGAATTATTTCATACATGAATCATTCAATTATTTCATACATTTCATTACTTAAAATCTGTTTTTGTAATTGCCTGTCTCTGTTCTGTGAGGGGCTGAACTTTGTGAACTGCTGTCCTCTTCAGAAGTCTAACTTGCTGAAATTTGGAATGAGATTCATGTAAAGCATTTCCTTTTATGAAATAGGTTCTATGGAGATATAGTGGCAACAAACCACGTACATTAGGATCCAACACTCAGCTCTACACTTGGATTCCCCAGAATGATCTTCTCGGTAAGCCTGTGGGAAAGAAAGCTTAAAGTATGAGGAATAATCATAAAAATTATTTCAAAATGAGTGTTTGATGCAGCAGTTTGGAAAACCTTCATTCTTTATCATAGCATCTGAATTTGAGTCCCAGCTTGGTTCTGGATTCCAGCTCACTGCTAAATTCATATCTAGGGAGGCAATGGGTCAGATGGCTCAGGTTTTTGAGTACCTGCCATCTTGTTGAGGACTGTGAGAGAGTCCTTGCGTCTTGAGTCTTTGCTTGCCCTGAAAGGAGGTTTTGCAAGAATCATGGGAGTGAACCAACAGGTGGGAGATCCCCTTCTGTGTTAGATCAACCTGTCTCCCCACCATTCAAAATTAATAAACAAAAGCTTAAGAACTCTTCTAATTGACCAAGTTTTATTTTGGGCCTAAATATGGCAAATATTAATCATTGACATTTTATTAGACATAGTGACATTTTTAGAATTAAAATATCTGCTTTAATGTAACTATCTCTAAGAATTTTTCAATAGTTTCCAGTTTGTTTCACCTTTCTACATTTTTCCCTGTACTTTTTCCACAACAAAAATCTTTTAAGAGTCATGGGTATTGACTCTCATTCCTATGATCAACTTCATACTTTTCAGTAAGAAAAACTTACTTTTATTTCATTAGGCGAGCATGTGTCCTTTGCTTTGATAAGGTTTTCTTTGATGTAAGATCCACTTTTTCTTTCCTTTTTCCCATTTGCCACCCTATGTTCCTTAATCACATCTCAAGTCATACACCACCTCTTGCAGGTGGCATTCACTCCCCTCTCCAGTGCACTGAGGTGTCACTTCCTGACTTCAATGCCCTTTGATGTCAATAACGAATCTGTTTTCCAGAAAATTTCTATTTTTCACTAAAATTTACTCAATTCAGGTCACCCAAAAACCAAAGCGTTCATTACTCATGGTGGAACCAATGGCATTTACGAGGCGATTCACCATGGCGTCCCTATGGTGGGCATTCCTCTGTTTGCGGATCAGTTTGATAACATCGCTCGCATGAAGGCCAAGGGAGCTGCTGTTAAAGTGGACTTGATCACAATGTCAAGTGCAGATTTGCTCAGTGCAGTGAAGACAGTCATTAATAATCCTTCGTAAGTATCGTAATTTTTCAATTTCTTTCATGTTTTTATTCTTATTGCTATTTCTCATGATATGGTTTTGCAGGTATAGGCATTCCTCCCTCCACATATTCTTCTTCCCTGCCCAATCTCCAACATACTCTTCATGTTTTACCCATATTATTGCAAAAATGTAGTTCTTCAGCAACAGTCACAGTCCAACATTATGCCATTTAAGTTTGTCACAATTTTAGAAATGGTATTAATATCATCCTTCAGTGTGTGTATCATTTTTTTCTTTTGCATTTGATTTTGAGACAGTGAAGTTATTTAACTGTTGTGTGATGTGTTTTACTTCTGATTCAGTGTTTTTGAATGTTGCAAACCAAATTCAGACTTACACAGCTTTATTAGGAACAGGTTGAATGATGCTGTATGCACTATTCTGAAGTATGTTTTTATTTTGCAATGATTTAGGAAAGTGCAATATGTGCACCAATTATTATATTAAGTGTAAAAATAAAATTAATTTAGTAAACTATTACAGTTATCAAAAACTTATCAAAATATAATGTTAATTTTTTTGTCAAACGAAAAATGCGTGACATGTCCTAAAATTATCTCTGCCCTTACCTCGAAATCCTGTGCAATCTACCATTTTACTTTATGTGTCTTTGAAAAAATCCATCTGGTCCCCTGTTTGAATGGAATCCTGCAATATAGAGTGCGTTACAAATGGTGTCTTTCTCTTGGGATCATTTCACTAGACTGATATATCTTAACTTCATCCAGATTAGTGATACATTGATTTTTTTCTATTTAATTTTTAAATGTTTTTTGATTTTTGCTATAACTATCTCTTGGGTGTGACAGAACATTTCACTTTAGCTCTTCATTTCTCTTAAGGCTGAAGATGGTAGATAATTTTTCATATATTTTTGGACCATTCATTCTTTTCTGTTAAAAGTCTATTATAATCACTTGTCACTTTTTATGTAACATTCTTTTCATCTGTCTCTTGAGTTCTCAAAAACTTTTTATGTGATAGACACAATTTCTTTCAAAAATGGATGATTCACATATCATTTTATTGAAGTTGTTGTTTGAAGTATATAACTATGCAAGTTTGATAAAACTATAATCAATGTTTTCCACTTTCAAAGGAAATGAGATTGCAGAAGATGTATTTCCTAGCATAATCACTGTAAATTCAGCATCCATTGCTATGATCAATATGTATGTGTTTACTTTGGCAGCACATGTAATAACGTTGGTACTATCACCACTATCAGTACTACATATGAAGAGTATCACCTGTATCACTCATAGTTAACAATGTGTTACCAAAAAGAAAACCATAGTGAAATTTGTTGTTAGAAATGCTTCTGAGCAGACAAGAGAGGCGGGCACAGTGGCACAGTGCGTTGAATGTGTGTTTGTGGCACTGGTATCCTTTAATAGAATGCCTGATTAAGTTCTAGGTACACTGCGATCAGTCTAGCTTTCTGCTGGTGCACCAAGAAAAGCAACAAGGGATGAGCCAAATATGTGAGTCTGGCACCCATATGGGAGAACTGGATGGAATTCACAGCCAGCCACATACACCAGGGATATTTAGAGTTAACTGACAAATGGAATATGTATCTCTCTCTGAAACATAACCAGATAAGTAAATAAAGTTGTTTGAAAAGGTACAAGACAGAAAATCAATATAATTCAGGGAAAAATTCTAACAAAATATAAGCTCTAAAATGGAGATATCAATATAAATATATTAGAATTTAACATTTGATATAAATACAAAAATCACTTAAATACACAGATTGACCAACTGGATGTTAACTATTAAGTAGATACTTAACAAGATATTTGAATAGAAATAAAGAGATAGCTTTCAGAGGTTAAAAAATGCATTTAATTAATAAGCATTGTATGCTATTTTATCTGTTCTAAAAAGAAATAGCAATGAAAAAAATCAATGCTAAAAGTTCAGAGAATTATTTTCATAATATTAACTGGTAAATGTTGAAACGACACAAGTTCTAGCTCATATACACTAATGTACAGCATTAATAGAACTGGAATTAATTACCATAAGGAGAAATACAGATATGTGGTATAGTTACAATAGAATATTTTCATATGCCTTTCTCAATAACAGAAATGTCTTGATACATTAATGAATACATTATGGTCAGCATTGTGTCACAGTAGACTTAAATTTTGCCCTCAGCATTGCTGATCCCCAGGGTACTGACTCAACTTCCAGCTGCACCACTTTCTATGCCGCTCCCTGCTAGCCTTACAGGGAAAGCATCAGAAAATGCCCTAAGTGCCTGGGCCCCTGCATCCAGGTAGGAGACGGATGAAGCTTCCAACTCCTTGCCTCAGAGTGTCCCAGCTCTTTCTGTTTGTGCCACTTGTGGAATGAACCAGCAGATGGAAGCTTTTTCCTGTTCTTCTCTCTGTCTAATTCTGCCTTTCAAATAAGAATAAATCAAACAAAAAAAAAATCCTACCAAAAAAGAAAGAATATATAATGCATGGTTTGGAGGGCATGCCAGCAAGCATGTAGGCATTTTTTTTAATTTATTAATTTATTAATTTCATTGCATTATGTGACACATTTTTTTTATGCACTGGAATTCCCCCCGCCCCTCCCCAAACCCTCCCCACCCACGGCGGATTGCTCCACCTTGTTGCATTTCCATAGTTCAAATTCAGTTGAGATTCTTTCATTAGAGGTTTTGACCAATCATAAAGTCCAACATCTTATTGTCCTGGTTAGTTCAATGGCTTCTTGGTGATACCATCTCTGGTCTGAAGGTAGAACCAGCAGAGTATCATCCCAATCAAGTAAAAAACCCAACATAATATTTATAACTATTTACAACATTGTGGCATTAATTGACATGGTATTGATTAACCAATATGTTAATAGGGAAATGCAGGTTCTCGACCGAAACCTGTGACTTCCTCATAGACATTTCAATTTTGGTTTATATTCAACCATGTTCTATACATTTTTACATAGGTACTTATTTTTTCCCCAGCTGCTCCAGCTAACGTCTAGTTCCCTGCTAATAGTTCCAGAAAAACAGTGTTTGGGCTCTGGCATGCACATGGGAGACCCAGATGATACTCCTATCTCCTGAATTTGACCTGGTTTAGTCCTAATTGTTGAGCTGTTGAGGCTATGTGGAGGTCAAACCAATGGTTGTAATCTCTCTCTCTCTCTCTCTCCCTTTCTTTCCTTCCTTCTCTGTTTTGTTTCTGTAGCTTTGTCAGATAAATATGTAATGAAAAAAATAAACTGAAAAACACAATTGTTGTAAGTACCCAGTATGAGCATCACATAATCCCACATATCAGGACACAAGGAGGTTTCAAAATGTTCATAGACAGTTCATATAGTTTATCAATTCCACTTTCCCAAAACATTCATAATTATTTGCTTATTTATTTGAAAGGCACTTAAAGAGAGGAAGAGATAAAAAAGGTCTTCCAACCTCTGGTTCCACAGACAAATGGTAACAATAGTCTTGGCTGAGCCAGGTTGCAGCCAAGAGCTTCTTCTGGCTCTCATCATGAGTTGTAGAGGCCCACACACACTTAGGCCATCTTCCTGTTGCTTTTCCAGGAATGTGATTAGGGAACAGGAATGAAAGTGGAGTAACTGAGACATGACCCATCATCCATATGGTACCCAGTATCACAGGTAGTGGTTTATCTTCTATGCCACAATGTTGATGATCCCACCAAAGCATTTTTAAATCATCCCATACACAATAAAATTAAAACATGAGCTAATTTTGGAACCAGTTTATTTTTTAATATCTGGGTACACTGGATCTTAAAAATATTGATATGATCATTAAAATATAAATGTAAATGTACATTACAAAAATATTTGAGAAAGTTAAATTTTTCCTTTATTATTTCATTAAATATATTTATAAAACCAGTTTCTCTTTCTGCACCTTTTGGGATTCACATAACTCTTATATTTGGCCTCTTAATAGTGTCCTTCAATTTGTTTTTTGGCCTGATTCAGCTCCGCTTCCAGCTTTTTGTTTGCTTCTCCCGATGACAGGAAATATCTTCCAATTCTGAGATTCTTTCTTCTGCTTGCTTCATTCTATTTTGGAGACCCTCCACTGTACTTTTAATTTGCTCCACTGTGTTCTTAATTTCTGATATATCAGCCTTGATTTGCTTTATTGCTGCTGTTGCTTTTGTAAAATATTCCTTAAATCCTTTGAACTGTTGCATGTGATTCTCATTGTTGATCAGAAGCTTTAAAATGAGTTTTCTGAATTCTGTGTCCCCCATTTTCTCGATGTTAACTCTGAGGTTGGCATAGGGTTTTGCTCCTTTGCAGGGGAGTTTTCAGTAATATTCATTGTGCCTTTGTCTCTTCTTTTGTTTCTGGTCATTGCACTTCGGTTAGCAGTGTCTTCTCCTTGAGCCAGGTTTCTAAGCTGTGTCACCTCCAGGTCTACAGTTCAATTTCACTTATTGTAGTTGGTACACAACTCTTTGCTTATAGCCACTTGTGTCACTCCCTCCAGCGAGTTCCAGGTCTGGGTTCTTATATTAGATTTCCACAAAGAACTCCATAACCCCAACTCCTGGCTCTCCATTCTCCACCTCCTGTGTTACCATGCTGAGGCTGCACCGTTGTCTGTACAACCTTTCTCCCACTTCCGGTTGGAGCAGGTTCCAGGATTAGAGAGACACCAGGTGTCCTATATAGCTAGATTGTTGGTACGCTACTTGCCTGAACCTGTTGGATGTTAAGTCTGGTGCCACACAGACCTATTTTGACCTATTATTTTCCTATGGGACTAGTGCAATCCACAGAACTCAGTGAGTTCTCGCGAGCACAGCACAGGCGCAGTTCACTGTTGTCCCCTGCAGCCCGAAAGCTTTTGTCACAGTGTACAAAATGGTGCCTGACGTACCATTACTAGAGTTCTGCTGGCCATCAGGTCTGATGGCTACCCAGACCTGTCTTAGGTGGAACCTGTAGAATACCACGTTGCTGCAATTCACTGAGTCAGAAATGAGTTCACTCCCAGATCAGTGTATGCTTAGTCCTTTCCCTTGCCTTTGCCTCTTTAAGCAAAATGGCACCCAATTTGGTTCTAGGGGGCTTACTGTGCTCTGAAATCCACCCTGTTCTCACACTTCCCGTCTAGGATCTGCCAATCTATCTCTGCTCCTGATCAAATCAAACGGACCAGCAGGGCGGACGATTCTTTGTTTGGGT
Source organism: Ochotona princeps (assembly GCF_030435755.1). Lineage (NCBI taxonomy): Eukaryota > Metazoa > Chordata > Mammalia > Lagomorpha > Ochotonidae > Ochotona > Ochotona princeps. The sequence goes on from NC_080838.1 coordinate 71,908,924, forward strand.
TTACCTCCCCAGCACCCAGTGAAAGTCCCTTCCCACTTGGTTGCTTGTAGAGTTCCAGCTGCTGGTGGAGTTCAGATCACCATTAGCTGAATGCCACTGGAGTATGAGTCACTGCAACATCATATAGTTGTGTCTACCGCTTTCCTGTGTCTGTCAGTGTCAAGGTACCCCTCTGCTGTTGTTCTGTCCTCTATTATTTCCTGGAATATGTCCTCTCTACTTCATCCTGATTAAATGTTTCTCCATCCGTTTAAACCTGCCGTTACCCTATTGCATTATCTTGATTCTCCCCACAGTAAGATTTTAAAGAACAACATAATTAACTGATTTTTGGAAAAAGACACTAATTAATTTGTTTTGGAAGATTCAAGTACATCACCAAGCAGAAATGATGTGTTGCACAAAGCCAGGAAGTAATTACTTTGGGGAAGGAAGTCGTACCTAAACAGTCCAAAAGAGGCAGTGCTTCTCCCCAGCTGTGCAATGCTGGTCATCTGATGAGGAGGTGCCTGGAATTTTCCCTGCACCATAGCTTTCAGGAAATCATGAAGTTACCAGCAACTCACTCAGGAAAACTGGATTTTTTCTTGTTTGTCCAACATAAATTGCATTTGTATAAAATGCTTATGTTGTAAAAATATCATATCAAAATAAAAAATAATCATAACACACTGAGGAGATGCCTACAAATACTGATTATGTCATCAAAAAGAACTTCTGTGACTGCGAGAAGCAGTGTCGGCATATCCATCAAGAGGTAAAATCAAACTTAGGGGAGAAACAGGTAGAAATTATCCAGGAATTGACATGGAGCAGTAAGGTTAAGGGAGCTAGCTGTCCATATATTCTGTTCTCCATTCTCAGCTATGATATCAGATGTCTTCTGTAGGCCTCAATGGGCTACCATGTCCTTCATGTGCACCACTGTCTGCCGGCCAACACTCCATTATCTATATATGGACATATATATGTTTATTGGAACCCAGACAAATAATGACAGCAAATTTCTGAATGATTGGAGACTATAACGTCGGCTGCATCAGCCAATGGACATTAGAAGGAATTCCTCATTCACTGATTGGTGGCTTGACAGCATTTTGGAATTATCACATCCACTGGGGCAGAATTCTGGGAGCATGTGAACATTGTGACCCTGGGTTGATAATGGGTGACGTTTCCCTATCCTTGGATACTGGGATGGTTGGGAGGCTGGATATGGCCTTTCTTTTTATCTCTCCCCCCCACCAAGAAATAGGAGGAAGAAATAGAGTTTGGAAGCAATGATCACACCTGCTTCTCCCTAACCATAGATCCTTCCCACCCTGATTAACTATGTAAACATCATCTGAAAGAATGCTATTAGTGGCCAGAAATTAATGCAAATGTAGCGTTATGAAAACAAAAGTTAAAGGGAGCTAAATGCAGAATACACTTCATGGCATCAAAGCAAAGTCATAGACATAGGTGTGTGCATTGGTAAGCAACAGAAAAAGACATTTGTAGTGTGTCATCTTTTAGAGCTCAATAATCAAAGGAGAGTTTTAGATCTCATTCTAAATCTACTGACCAGTAAGTTGGAAATGCTTGTAGAACAGTATCCTGATCCAACATGTAAGTTTAAAATATAGTTCTAGCTTCTGACAGTTAAGGGATAAGATAGACAGGTCACAGAGACTTCTAAAGAAAGGCTTCCTCATGATTGCACAATTCTCCTGTAAAAATTTTAAAGCCCTCATTCTCAAAAGGTGTTTTGATCACTTGATTCCCATTTGGAATGCTGCTTTATTTTTTCCTATCAGAAAGAACATAGTTCCCATAGTAGTTTGAAAATCTGTCACCCAGAAAAAAAGTCAAGCTTAAAATGCCAGCTTATGAGCTGACTCAAAATTACATCTATTCTTTCATTATTTAAAATACTCATTTTCAGACAACTTTTCAGCAAACTGTCATAAATACAATATTCCTAGTCAAATTAACTCTCTTGCAATGCTGTTGTCTTTATGTTGCCCTTTTAGATACAAAGAGAATGCCATGACATTATCGAGAATTCACCACGATCAGCCCATGAAGCCCCTGGACCGAGCTGTCTTCTGGATCGAGCATGTCATGCACCACAAGGGAGCCAAACACCTGCGGGTTGCAGCCCACGACCTCACCTGGTACCAGTACCACTCTCTGGATGTGATTGGGTTCCTGCTGGCCTGTGTGGCCACTGCTGCACTCATCATCATCAAATGTTGTCTCTTTTGTTACCGGATGTTTGTTAAAACTGTTAAGAGAAAAAGGGAATAGCTTCAGCATGTTAACTTGAAGCTGAGAAACCTGCTAGATGGTCCGTCTTCAATTTAATTTAGCAAGGTGAAGATCTGATGCAAGTTTGTCTTCTTCCGGTGACCAAAAAACTTCAGTCTACCCACAGAAGACAAAGTTGTTTTTCTGAGATTCAAATCCTCTTTAAAAACTGGAAAGATTCCAAGCCTAAATGGCGTACAATCAAATTAATCACATGTACCACCTATCTAGAAATTTTCCATGGTCATCAATAAAATTCCCCATTATCTCTTTGATTTGGTTTAAGTACTGTATTGTAAGGGTACTTACATTGTGACAGACTTCTTGTACTGCCCCCTGCAAGTAACATTAATGCTTCATTGTGGACCATTACTCAGGTTACTCAGTAAGAGACAGAGGTCTTTGTACCAGGAAGGAGAGGATTAGGAATCATTCCTTTTTTAGTGATATTTTTTCTGTGATGACAGCCCTTTTTGCTCTTCTTCTCAGGGGGCTCTTTGCAGATAAAAATGCTAGCATATCCAGCCCTTATTTGCAACTCTTGCATAGATTATCTTTTCTCTTGGCACTAGCAAGACCTGTATATACATAAGGCACTTCTGTTCATTTTCTCTGTTCATGACAAAATAGATCTAATTGTAAAATTTCATTGCCATTTACACTCCCATTATCTGACCATGTTTCCTTGTCTCCCAATTTATATTGTGGCCAGGTTCAAAGAAAAGTTTAACCTCCTCTTATACATTTTGGTTCAGACTGTGGTCCATTTTGAAAATACATGTAAAGAACTGTGTGATACGGTGAATCAGGTTTCTAAACTAACAGTGATTTGAAAAGTGGTGAAGAACTGAATTGGGGAATGATGAAGAATCTTTTGGCTTTTCCATTAGGTAATTCTTTTCATGTAGCACAATTGCTACATGTTTTGCTTTGGGAGTCTTTATTTCCATCAGGCTGAACTACCACTTTTATTTTTTAAAGATTTATATTATTTTTTTATTGAAAAGTCAGATTCACAGAGAGAATGAGATACAGAGAAAAAGATATTCCATCCGCTGCTTTACTCCCCAAGTAGTGACAATGGCCAGAGCTGAGCCAATCCAAAGCCAGGAGCCAAGAGTTTCTTCTGGGACTCACATGGAGGTACAGGGTCCCAAGGTATTGGGTATCTGTAGCTGCTTTCCCAGGCCACAAGCAGGGAGCTAGATGGGATGTGGTGCTGGGGTCCATGCAGTAGATGTGGATGACATGAAGGTGTGAAGAGAACAGCTCCCCTGTTTGGCAGGGTCCAGGGGAGCTTCCAGCTGTTTGGCAAGGCCCGACGGAAGTCTCTCTGAGTACCTTGATGCTGTTTCACCCCCTGTTTGCATGGACACTCAAGCACCCCACTAAGAATTCTGTTATCCATTGAGGCATTGTTGTTTGCCCCTGTGAGACGGTTTTTGCAACCGATGTGAGCTTGAGAGTTAATGTCACTGATAATGTCTTGGTAGTGGGCCTTTGACAATTTACACACAGGTGCACAATGAAGTCCATGCCATTTTTGGACACCTTATTGGGTACTTAACCATTGCCTCAGAATTTGGCCCAGATATGTAGTACTCCTTCTGGGAAGGGGCTTGAAAATATCCTAAATATTAATGCAAGTGATGGGAGTGAGGGCTGAAACTGCTATGGCAGTAAATATAGTTATTGTTATCTCAAAGGCTAGCCTGTCTTTGCAATTTTTTGGAATATAGAAAATGTAATTGTTTTAGCCGCTTTTATAATTTTAGCTGGAGGAACTAAGGATGCTTTTATTAAAGAAAAATGATTTTGATTATTGTCTGATTGTTTATGGGGTTGTAGAGTCTATAGTTGCAGAGGGATTTTATGTTTGAAATTTCTGTTTTAGATTTTAGGTTTTTTCCCTTGTAACCTGCTTTCCCATTAAATAATGGGTAAATCGTAGAAATAGAAATGTGGTAGGTAATCACATGTGCCTTGGCCTTGGAGTACTGGCTGTTGCTCCATGGCTACTGTTGAAGAATAAATAATGGCTTGCTTTGAAGAATATGAATACAATATTTTGCAGAATTATCTTTAGGGGCACCTACTTAGCCTTGAAGTACAGACGGAGTGACCAAATGTCTGTACATGCCCCCTTAGTTTTGAAGTAAAAATAGAATAATTAGTTGTTTGTGTAGAAGCTTGTGAGGTGTCTGAGTAAATAAAAAGGATAGCTTTTTCTTGGGCTGTTGTGAGAACGCACCAAGTGTCAGTGTCTGTGTCTTTCTTTATCGCCAACTCCACGCACTCTTGCCGAGTTCTGAACTCGGCAATGTGGAGTAGTGGGGATATGAACCAAAGTCCATATGGGATCCAAGTGCATGTAATTTGAAGACTTTATCCACTAGACTACTTTGCCAGACTTTGAATATCCACTTTCGATCTATGATCTGATATGGCAACATAAGCTACTTAATGTTTGCCTCACCCAAGATTCTGTTGGTCCCCAGAAGAGAAGGAAAGAATCTAGCCTGCTGCTCTTGTAGGGTTTGCATACTCATGTTCCTCTCTCTCTCTCTCTCCATGCCTATATCTATAATTATATCTATATCTATATCTATATCTATATCTGCATCTATGTCATTTATATCTATATCTATCTATATCTATGTCTATATATTTATATCCAAGCTGGCATGTGGCTGCTTGCATTGAGAGGGTAGATACACCCATTGGCCTTTTACCTTTCTTTCTTCCAAGCTTTATGTGCCACACTAAAGTGATCACATGGCTTCCAGGGAACTTCCTTCAGGACATGAGTGTATTTCCTGGGGGCAAAGACTCCTCATGAGCTTATTACTCTGATCCTCAGGTGAGTATGAGACACTTCCTTCATCAGGAATATCTAGAGGTACCTGGAGATTCTGGAGTACGGTTCGGGTAAGGATGAAAGTACATAGGGGATGCTGCCAGACTCCTGACACTGCCTTCCTAACTGTGGTCAGGCTCTGGAGGGGAGGGAAAGTGCACACACTGAAGCTATTCCCCTCACACTCTGCCGACTCAACAACAGCTCCCCTCAGTTGTTATCACTTTTATTTTTCTGGGTATCCAGCAGAAATGCAAAAGGATATGAGGTCACACTACGCCAAATTTGTATCACCCTCCCCCTGGGGATTGTCAGCGGTAAAACTGGGTGTCAGGAGAGGTCATGCACCTCTGTCGTCTACTGCAGAATTTTTCAGGATCTCTCTTTAAACAAATTTTAATTTCAAAATTAAAAATTGTAATTTAAAACCTTTTAAAAGTTTTGATGAACTTAAAAATGTAAACTGATTACTTATGTACATGTGACTGCAATAGGAATGTGCTGAGGAAGCAATAAGGAAATTGTTTCTTCCTGATTAATTCACTTCTTCCTGACTAACTCACTTTGCTCACATAAGCTTAAAAATATTTTACCACATTATGGTGCCCACAACCTTCACCCTTGAGTGGAAAGGTTTCTCAGGGTGAGTGACATGACATCAGAAGCTTAGTTTCCACCTATGATGTGGGTATCCCATCATGGAGCCTGTTTTAGTCTGGGCAGTGCTGCTGGAGACTAGATCCAGCTGAGTTCAGAGCATGAGAAGGATGTGTGGAATCGGAAAAAAAGGAGACATGGACAACTATGACTCAGTGGTCAGAATGAACAACTCCAGCAGGCTGTATTCTTTATTTGTACAAAAATTGTCACAAGCTTTTGCACAAACTTACTTACTTCAAACTCAAGCAGGTGTTTTCAAAGATAATTCGGCAAATCATTTCACTTTAAAGCAGTCTTGTTTGGGCTGTTCCCTGCCTTGGGTCTTATGCTCACCTGTAGGTACCGCATCGTGCAAAGGAGTTCCCTAGGCTTCTCTATCAGGTCTCCTCCCAGGGACAGATTTTGCGCACACCAGTGTGTCTTTGGCCCAGACTGACTTCATCTACCTCCTGTCCTTGCAGGAACAGTGGTCCTGCTGAAATTGGCCTGCATCCATTCTGGTTCTTACTGTTGGGTGTTAGAGCCCAGCCTCACTTGGTCCACATCCAGACACAGGTCTCATGTAATTCTGTGGTTGTTCAAACATCCTATAACCTTCCTGGTTCTCATGAGTACCAGTGCATGCTGGAGCCTAGTCCAGCCTGGAATACCCCAGACCTAGTGCACACCCATGCTGAGGGAAACTGCAGTCATCTCCAGACTGGATTGTTGTCCCTATTCCAGCTCCTATGCTCATCAGTGGGAACCATGACCCAAACAGGATGCTCGCTTAATACCCCAATCATGCCTGTTCTCTGCCACAAATCTTGCACATGCCAGCGATTGCTCTGAAAAGCTCAACATTGCCCATCAGAAGCTACAGCCTGACCTGTTCCAGCCTTCCCCCAGACCTAACTCTTTCTGGATGATGCTGCAGCCTAACCCCATCAAGTGTGTTCCCATCCCTGCGTCATGTATACCAATAGTTGTGATAGCCTATCCCAGCTTACCTGCACTCCCTCCTGGCTTTCATGGCCTGACCAACACCTAGGTCAGAATCATGCTCACCAACAGGAACTATGTACCACCAGGGGAGTTTTCCATGTTCCCCTACCTGGCCCACTTCAAGACCCAAATTTCACATATACCAGTGTTGCTAGGCTCTTACCCAGTGTGGTCTGCCCCCTGTGTCCTGGCCTTTGTATGAGCTAGTGAATGTTGTGACCTGCCCATTTCACACTCTGTTCTTGGGTACATCTGTGGATGCTACAGCCTGGACCAGTCTTGCTTGTTCCCAACACCAGCACCCATGTGTTTTGGAGGGTTTCACTGTCATGCCTAGCTCTGCCTGTCAGCACACCAGCTCTTAAGCAAATGGAAGATAGTTCAGTTCCACAGGAGTTGGCCCATATATCCCCACAGACCATGTCCCCAGACCTGATTCCCTCATATACTGGTTATTGTCATGTCCCAGTTATGGCTAACATTACCAGTCCCTGTTCTGACTGCCACTGGCTGGTGCTGTGATCTAGCCCTACTAGGTAAGCTGCCAGCCAGAGCTTTAATGTGTGCTGGTGAGTGGTAATCAGTGGTAACTCATGCTAACTAGCCCAGCTCAGGTCTCCTATGTGGGCTTCTGTATCTGTCATATCCATAAATGTCCTCCGTCTTCCCCTCTCCAAATCACTGGGTCCCCTCACTCACAAGTACAGTAGTCTTGTCTATGAAAGTTCCTCAGAAGACATTCCTCACCTGCAATAAAGTCCTTCAGCTGTCCTCCCCCAACATGTCCTCTTGTCATTTTCCCTGGTCCCTATGCCCCAGACCCTGTGTCTGGGGGTGCGTAGGGTGCCCAGTGCCAATGGTCCTTGCAGGCCCATAAGAGCCAGGCTAGACCTGGTGCCAATAATGCTACCAGGCCTACTTGATTCTGGCTCATTTTTGAATTTTCATAAATCTTTCCACTGACTTCAAAAAGTATATTCATAACTAAAAATATACATATTAATGTATACTAGATAGGACTAGTGAATGCCAAGGGAGAGTGTGGTAGCTCATCAGGATAATACTCCACCTATAGTGTTGAGAGCCCATATGGACACCAGTTTTAGTCCTTGCGACTCCATTTATAATCCAGCTCTCTGCTTATGGAAAAAGTAGTTGGTATGGGCATAGAGAAATGGTTACTGTTTTTAGGAGGGGAGCTTGCTCTATCCATTATGGAAAATAGGAGACTCTTCACAAAGTAAACATTCCACATAAGATGATTTGCCCAGCGGCCTGGAGCAATAGCTTAGTGGCTAAAGTCCTTGCCTTGCATGCACCAGGATCCCATATGGGCATAGTTCCTAATCCTGATGGCCCTGCTTCCCATCCAGGTCCCAGCTTGTGGCCTGGGAAAACAGTCAAGGACTACCCAAAGCCTTGGGACCCTACACCCATTTGGGAGACCTGGAAGGAGCTCTGGATTTCTGGCTTTGGATTGACTTAGCTCCAGCCATTTTGGCTGCATGGGGAGTGAATTATTGAATGGAAGATCTTCATCTCTGTCTCTCCTCCTGTATATATATCTGGCTTTCCAATAAAAATAAATAAATCTTTTTAAAAAGAGAGAGAAGATTTGCATGGTTACATGCATTGGTACATCTTCATTACAGCTGGCATATGGGATTTCCTTGAATAGATTAGACAGAAGGAAAAAATATAGTGTGTCTACAGAATGAAACATTATTCAGGCTTTGAAGAAGACACGAGTCTGTCATTTGGAAACATGTGTGACCCTTGAGAACATTATATTTAATACTGTTATCCTAGCACAGAAAGATAAAGACAGTATTATCTCACCTATAAGTGGAATATAAAATAATTTTTAAATTAAAGATGGAGAATTGCATGATTCCTATCAAGGCCTAGGATAGTGAGAAGAAGAAAATTAATTGAAAGTTTCTGGTCAGTTGGTACAAAATCTGAGCTAGTTTTAAATTTGTTTGCTTGTTTTGGTTGTTGTTTAATATTTATTTTTATTGGAAAGGCAGATCAGATTTATGGAGAGAAAGAGAAGCAGAGAAAAAGATCTTGAATCTGCTGGTTAATTCCTCAAATGGCCACAGTGGCCAGAACTAAGCTGATCTGAGATCAGAAGCCAGGAACATCTGCTGGGTCTCCCATATCTGTGTCTCCCGTCCCGCGGAAGAAATCACCTGATACTGGAGAGCGTTTCAGAGGCACTTTTATTCCAACCTTCAGTTCCTTCTTTGGGGCAGAAGCCTCTGGCTTATATATCCCTCCTGTCCGTTAAATCCGTTACCCAGAAGCCTTCAGTTAAGTCAGTTAAGTCCGTTATTTCCGTTACACAGAGAACCTCCTCACCCCTCCCCCAAGGCCCCTGGCTATCTCTCAATCCTCCAATCAGCTTACACGCCTGAGGCAAGCAGTAAAGGGCCAATCACAGGGCACTTCCTGAAACCTGTCTCCAAGAGGAAGTAGGGTCCAGGCATCATCTTAGGGCAGGGCACACGTGCAGTGCTCCCAACATCCCAGATAGGTAGGTGCAGGCATCAATTAGTTTGGGCCATCCTCTGTTAGCTTCTCAGGCCATAAGCTGGGAACTGGATGGAAAGTGACACAATTGAGACAACAACCAGTACCCATATGGGATCCCTGTTCTTGCATGGTGAGGATTTAGCCATTGAGACATGATGCGGGGGACCCAGTTTTATATCTTTGTAATGGCAGGATGACAGGATGGCTATAGCCAACAATAATGCAGTGTGATTTTCAAAATACCTGAGTGTGCCTTTCAAAGATATCACGCTAAAAATATTAAACAATAGGGCTATGAATATGTTAATAAGTATAACACTATTTCACATTGGGCCTGACATGGTGGCCTAATGGCTCAAGTTCTTACCTTGAATGAGCCAAGAAGCTGTATGGGCACCAGTTCGTGTTCCAGCTGCTCCACTTCCCATCCAGCCCCCTGCTTGTGGCCTGGGAAAAGCAGTCGAGAATGGCCCAAAGCCTTGGGTTTCTGCACCCATGTGGAAGGCCTGGAAGAAGCCCCTGGCTCTTGGCTTCGGATCAGCTCACTTTGGCCGTTGTGGTCACTTGGGGAGTGAACCATCAGACAGAAGATCTTCTTCTCTGTCTCTCCTCCTCTCTGTATACATATCTGACTTGCCAGTAAAAATAAATAAATCTAAAAAAAAAACACTATTTCACGTTGTATGTGTCTCAAACCATTTAAATGTTGACTAAAAATTAAATTATTGGTTTGATATAATATTTAATGAAAACATTTTAAAATATTTTTCTAGATTAAAAGCAACAATACACATGTCATTTCACTGTAGATGTCTGCATCTAAGAATTTTTCCTGTAGAAGTACTGGCAATGACCATGCACAGGAAAAAGATTATCCCTCCAAGCACTTGAAAGATTATACAACAGGGTATACTTTGCTTTCTTCTTCTTCTTCTTCTTCTTCTTCTTCTTCTTCTTCTTCTTCTTCTTCTTCTTCTTCTTCTTCAACAGCAGAGCTACAGATAGAGAGGGAATGACAGAAATCTTCCATCTTGATTCACTCCCCAAATGGTTGCAATGGACTAGGCAGGGGCCAGGATATAAGAACTCTTAGTCTCCCTCATAGCTGAACAGGCTTAAGGACTTGGACAATCATATGTTGCTTTCCCAGGTGCATTAGCAGAGAGCTGTATTGGAAGTGCAGCAGCTAGGACTCAGGCCAGGAAGATAACATACTGATGCTGCAGGAAACAGTTTAACTCACTAAGCCACAGCATCAGCCACACAGGGTATATTTTCTTTCCATCAAAAAATGTTAGCAGGTATTTAGCATTAGAGAAAAATGGTTGATGATATTGTCAGTGTTGAATGATCTCCATCTCACCTTGCTGGATTGCATAAGACTTCAGAAGAAAAGTAAAATTTATAGTCTTCTTTGGATATAAAAGTTTTATTTCTGTAACCACAAAAAGATCTGAAAGAATACATAGAATTTTCATTTATGAGAATGTTAATTTTTGATCCATGTACTTCATTGCTAAACTACACAAAAATGTTTTCATGTTTTATGTGGTTTAAAATTATTTAAATATAGTACTCATTTTCATAATTTGCTTAAGACCTATTATTTATTGTCATTGAACATAAAATGTTTTGAAAACCTGTTACATTGTCTGTGTGATCTGAATCATGCTATTCATGATACCTGTATTATACTTAACATGTCTCTGAGTTAGGATATATTCTATTGAAATTTTCAGAATTGTAAGCCTTCTAAATCAGTTACTGTGATTTGTCAATATTTAATTATTTTTACAACACTTGTAACCTCTACTGGTGACTCAAGAGGTATTATTTGTGCTATTTTACGACATGATTAAAGCATTTGTAATTCCAGTCCTTTCAGTGAGGTTGCCCAGAATTCAGATGCAGACTGAAATGAGAGACATTGTAAGAAAAAGGAATGTCACAGTTATGCTTAATATGCTCAAGAAAATTCCAACCTTCTAAACTGCAAACTGCATTTGGTTAGCTCACCTTTCCAAATCACTTTCAATAATGTCTCACTTGATCTCTTGAAATTTTCCATTGACACAATTTTCAGTACTCCATTATGAATGACCCTGCATTACTGCTCTATGATCATTTTTCATTCTTCTCAAAATCACAGTCACTTTTTATTATGGTTGATCTTTAGATCAGTGTATTCTGGAGTCACTCTTCCATTCTACAGGGGTTTGCACGGACTATGTCTTGCCACCTATAACTAGTATGAAACTTTAACTCTGTTTGATAAGAAGTATATTTGCAACTTCAGTACATTGTATTTAGCTGAATAAGTTTTCTGGAAATGTACAGGAGAAGAACAGGACTCTTCTGAAACTAAGGAAAATATCCAGTGAATCTCTTTTTTTAAAAAAACTCCACAATTAGTATTGTTATATGAATAAACAGATTTATCAGTACGCTTTGCTCCATCCTGCTTGAACAAAAGTGAATGATGTCAAAGTCATTATTGCCTTGGATCTGAAGGCTCTAATCCCTTTTTTTTCCCTTTTCTGCCTTAACAAGCTTCTGACAAGCAAACAGGCAAAATTTTATGACAAGGTGAGTAATGATTGCCGCACAGGCCAGCAGGAACCCAATCACATCCAGAGAGTGGTACTGGTACCAGGTGAGGTCGTGAGCTGCAACCCGCAGGTGTTTGGCTCCTTTGTGGCGCATGACATGCTCGATCCAGAAGACAGCTCGGTCCAGGGGCTTCACGGGCTGATCATGGTGAATTCTAGATAATGTCATCACATTCTCTTTGTAGCTGAAGCAAAATAGATATACATTTATAAAATGACCTAGAGAAGTAGGTATGCGATATTTTTGCACAAATGGCAAAGATGAGAGAGTCACTTAGAAGAGATATGTATACATTTCAATATACATTACAATATATTGGAATAGGTTAAGTTTCAAAGGCCAAAAATACTGTCAACAATTTAAAAATTATGTGAGGTGTGGTGTTTAATTTGTCCTTAAATAATGGTTTATAGGCTTGGGATACAAGGTTCAGATTAGCATCAACATTTAGATATAACAGGCAGAGTTGACAGGGAATTGGCATCAGAAAACTGCCATTAAGTTTAATATTTAAGCAGTGTGTTAGCTAATAAATTTATGAAGGCATGAAAGTGAATTGCCTTTCTTTGCAGGCTTACACTGACTTACCTTTTCCTTTTTTAAATTTCATGACCCCAGGTTTTTCTGGTGAAGTGGAATAGATGGTGACAGTGCTTTTTCACTTGATTGTTGTAAATAAAAATACATTGATTTTAAGAACCACTTGAATCATTTTTATGAGTGTGGCAGTAAATGTTGTATAGTAGTGTTAGTATTCTTCCCAATACCTTTGTGATTGTAGCCTCTTGAGCCTGCTTATGGGGATGAAGGATTAATGGACCAGATAGAATGGTGGATAGAATGCACAGATGTGTTTGCCCAGTCTAAATCACAAAGTGTAATAGGTGGGAACTGTAGCAATTGCAGTGGAGAAAGCTTTCTTTGGTATTACTTAAAAAATGCAGTGGGAAAAGTTTTCAAAGAAGTGTACTATCACTGATTATTTCATTAGTGCGCTGGAGAAACATTCGGAGAAGACAATCACAGAATACATAACCACATGTCCAGAAACAACTCATACCACATCACATGTAACTACTTCATTACAGTTAAGAAATCCTCTCATTCTTCTGTATCACTTTTATTACAAATTCTTGAATGTTTAAAAACATTTACACTACGAAGATGTGTTTTCTTGTAAAATTAATGAATTAAATCTCTTCCTGATAGAAAAACAAAAGTAAGCTTGCTTTCAGGATGCTTAGTTGGTTGACCAACTGATGTCATAAATTTCAAGTCCAACTACTTTTAAACCTAACAGTGACTTGTATTATTCTCACCAAGAAACTACCGAACAAAATGCTGCATATCCATTTTAAATCATTACAAAAAAAGAAAATATTTGTAAGACATTATTGATATCAAGAATATAATGATAACAGCATAACCAAATTTGTTGGCATCATGGGATATCTTACGGACAAAATGTTTCTGGCTATGAAGATGTTTATTATGGAGCCAACCTATTCCAACATCTTTCTTATGCAAATTATATCTTCCTTTTACAATTAATCCAAAAACATAAAAATCTCATTTGTAAATATCAACATGTTGATATTTAAAACAAATAATCAGTATTTTCAAATTAGTTTTCACTGAGAAAATTTGAAGGCGCTGGATGTTTACCATCTACCATGTAAAAACAAAATGTTCTAATAGAAGAATGATTGTTAAGTCTAATGAGGAATGTGGCCAATGCCGTGGCTTAACAGGCTCATTCTTCTGTAAGACCTCACATCCCATCTGGGTGCTGGTTCCTGCACATACTGCTCCCTTTCCATCTCTTTTACAGTCTGGAAAAGGAGTGGGGAATGACTCAAGGCCACGTAGGAGACCCAGAAGAGGCTCTTGGCTGCTGGATATGGGTCAGCTCAGCTCCAGCCATGGTGGCCATTTTGGGGTGTGACCCAGCAGATGAAAGATCTCTATTTATCTCTCCAACTCTCTAGAAACTTTTCCAATAAAAAATAATCTTTAAAAAATATAATGAGAATAATATTTAAAAGCACAAAAATCTGAGTACAATGTGAGACAAAAAAGAATAAATTGTCCCTATCTACCCCCTATTTTACTATGTGTTTATCATACATTCTTTATATCTAAAAACCAATATAATGAAATCTATTTAAAATATTGTATGATGAATACTCAAGGAAAGAGCAAGCCGTAATTGCGATGAGCATTGTTCATGTTGTTGTAGCAGTCATGGCGCCCTGCCTCAGCACTGTTCCTAAGACTTCCCTGTAATCTTGTTACCTGCTTCAGTGATGCTCCTAATTCCATACAGTGGCTTTTTCAAACTTTGTGCATTAACTTTAAGCTGCTGAAAATATTTCAACAAACCACAAATATATTGGCCATTTCTACTTTGAATTATTAATTATTATTTTTCAGCTATAATCAAAGCTGTGTAATTGTATTATTTTCAGACTCAGTTAAACCAGAAGCAGCAATTATTTTGGATTAATACTCACGAAGGATCATTAATGACTGTCTTCACAGCATCGAGTAACTCTGAACTTGATATTGTTTTCCAATCCAACCTAACAGCCGCTCCCTTGGCCTTCATGTAGACAGAGTTATCATATTGCTCAGACAACATGGGAAAAGTCACCATGGGGATGCCATGGTAGATTGCCTCATAAATTCCATTGGCTCCACCATGAGTTACAAAGGCCTTGGTTTTTGGATGACCTAAAATTAGGAATTTTAAGTAAAATTATTAATGATAAGCTTTAAAAATTAAATGAGCAATGTACAACCTCTAGCACTAAAAGTGAAGGTGAACTCTAGACTACATGAAGCTTCACGCGTGAAGCTGTCTTTAAATTGCTTTCAGTTTCAAATGAAGAATTATCTAAACCCATCAGTGCAGTGAGTAAAGTGTCTGTAGGAGTGGTGAGTGACTTGAAAAAACAGATGAATACAGATGAAGGCTGACAGACTTAAGCAAGTGAACATTCTAAGTAAAAGACATTACATATTGTGCCCAACTCTTCCCAAGAAATACAGGGTCAAATAAATGATGGAACATTTTCTCTGAGAACTAGTGCACTTACTAAGACTGTGGTGTTGGATACACCCTACACTAGGGAGTGGCAGAGTCTCAGGGCTAGAATCAGAGAAAAGAGAGTCCATACTTTTTCTGCAAGTGTGCTATCACTACATGAACCTTGAGGATAGAGTGGGGATTATCACTATGCTCTTGATACACCTGGTGAAGGACATGAAATCTGTTCACCTTAAATAAATATAATAGATTACAATGTTGAAAAAAGAGATTATGAGTTTTTCCTACAGAAAACTCAGAGTACTTCATAATAGCAGATGAGTATTATTTTTAGTAACATTTGAAAACTCTGTTTGGGGGGAAATAGTACAGGTAAGGAATACAATAGAAGACAGACAAACCAGGAAATTATTATTCTATATATTTATAACACACACACACACACACACACACACACAGATGAGAGAGAGTGATCCCAACTGCTGCTTCATTATTCATACATGCAACTGCTGGGGCAGAGCAGCAAGAAGCCAGAAACTCAACTGAGGTCTGCAGTATAGGTATAGGAACCTAAAACTCTAGCATCTCCCATAGTACGTATCAACATATTATTGTGATCAGATGTAGAAGCAGCACTGCAATGTAGATGTTCCTACAGGGCATGAAACATGTCCCAGGTAATGACCCAATGCTCTGTGTGAAAAGCACTCTCACAGCGCTTTATAAAGAAATTCTGTGAGAGTTATCTACACCTGAAATAAGGAGACTGAGCATGCAGAATTTGTGTTGAATAAATACTGAATGTTAACTATTCATTGTATGCCTCCTAGTATTCCCTAGTGACTGGAAAATAAGCAGAAAGGCATTTGATTTCACTTTTGGGCCTTCCAATAATAAGTAGCCAAGCACTTTTCTGTTGATCTACTGTCATCCTGATTGGCTATTACTCATGGTTTCCAGCACTTGTGCTCCAGATTCATACCTAGAAGGTCATTCTGGGGGAGCCACTTATAGATGCGAGTATTGGTTCCTAAGGATGCTGGTTTCTTGCCTTCAAATCGCCAAAGAACCTGTTAGGGGAAGAAAATACTGGTGTTGTGAGCTAAATTTCAAAATGAAACTTCGGGTTTTCTAAACAGATGGAGAGATCAGCTACTTAAGTGCCTTAGTGGGAAAGGTAAGGAAAGGCCCAAAGAGGGGGTTAAGTACTGAGGACTAGTAAATGACGGAAGTGAGCATATTATCAACATTTCCTATAGTGCTTTAATATTCAGGTGTGAGTTATAATAATTATGCTTCATATTTAGTGCCTTAGTCAACTGAGATGAAGTGTGACAAATTGAAGTACTGAAGAAATTTTGAGGCTGTCATAATTCTAGCTCAATTATACTAATTACCAGCAATTCACATTTTAACTCTATTAATTAATGTTTAGACCTCACCTTCCAAATTTAATGTCTTTTTATTTTTAAAAACAGAAATGAAGACATGCCCTTATTCGCTTTCCATATTTTGTTTAAATTAAACATTTCATAATTCAGAGAAAAGCAAATTCATGCAATAAGGTACACTAAAGGAACATTAATTCTGCTTAGGATCTACTCTTAATCTGTTTTGGATTATAAATCATTGACAGTGTTTCTAGAAAAAAAATAATAACAGTTATGCAATTTATTCATTCACGTATTTTACTGTTTACTTGAAAGGGTGAATGGGTTGCAGGCCAGCCTGAAATGAATACATTTTGTTAGGCTTCTATGTACGCAACAGCAGGGACCTAAGCCTAGAGTCCTTGTGTATGTTTTATGATTATAATAATTAATTAATATTATATGATTATGGTAAAGTTATTTACCATTACAAACGCCATCTGTGATATTGGTCCCCTGCTAATAGAGTTATCTTAAATTAACATCAGAAATAAAGGCTAGCATTCATAGCAGTTTGGATTCCATACAAGAAGCTTCTCTAGTATTGATATGATGATATACTGTTTAATAATTCTCTAATCTGTCCCTTTGCAGACCTTACATGCCCATTCAGTATCTGCACTGTTAGGATGCTTATTCTAACCTTTTGTGGAAGCTGGGCTAGGGCTGCAGCCATCACATTGGTCCTTTCTTCTGTCATGTCAGTGACCATTGAGCCCAGAGAAAACACCACCACTCCATGTTCTCCAGAGCTCTGCACAAAGTCTTCCATTTCCTGTAAAGAAAGAATTCACTCCATCCAGAATGACAGCAGCACGTCAAGCGCTAGTAAGGACTGGGGCAATCCACCAAGGTGAGAGTCACATGCTGTCAGAAATTAGAATTGTGGCTGTGATACAATGTGTTGCTGCCAGGATTTTCCACCCTACCCATTTCTAAGTGTACAGGTGATCTTGTTATGTTCTATTACATTGTTGTGCTCTGAGTTGCCCAAATGTTTTCTTCCCAGACTAAAATGTTATGCCCATGTATATGTATTGAATTATATCTTATATTCCTTTTGCTTTCTTTAAAAAGTCATATATTTATTTTCTTTGCTCAAATATTTATAATTGTATTTCCTATTGTGACTCATTTAATGTTATTAAGTATTATTTATTAAGAGAATTGTGGAAATGTGATATAGCCATATAAAATCAATTTAAGCATTCTTTGATATTTAGTTTGAGTATTTTCATAAATTACTGCTATACACACAAACTCTTCATATTTTAATTACTTTTCTGTATATTGTGTCACAGTAGTAGCTTCTTAAACCAAGGTGATGACAATTTTCAATTATTGATACAATCTCAAAATTCTGATTTCTCTTTTTAAAAAGGAAAAAAGTTAACCCAAGTATCTAATAAATAAGGAAGTCAAGTTGCTTGGGAAGCAAAATTATATTCTACAGAGAAATAACAGATTTCATAGTCTGGATTAATTTTAATAAAACAGATATTATTAATAATGATCATTATAGTACAACTCACACTTACACTTTCCTTGTCCTTCTCTTCTTCCTTTTTTCTAAAAGCATAGTTTGTGTTTATACAAATTAGGATATGATTAATGATACAAAAATACATATAAAGCTCATTACTATTGCCTGAGACCCTTTGCCTTTAAAATTTAACATTTACTAGCTCAATTAATTATTGTATTTTAGCATCTTAATATTAGTTATAAAGTCATATATAAGATGGTAAATACAAGGTATCTCTTAGATCACATAATGCAGGACTGCAATTTACTTGTTTTCTACATATATTTTTATTGTGTGGTATGATTCTAAATTAGATTTAATTTCCATCTTCCCTTTGAAGATCTCTGTCCTAAATGTTGGCATAATTCTATTTCAGTTATTAAATAAAATTCCTTTTCAGGCACTACTAGTAGAAATTGTTAAGTCTTCATTCAAGCACAGTGAACCCTGGAACTGGTCCCATTTTTTTCCAGGTAGCTAAGATGCCAAAATTCACTTCCTTAAGAGAGTTTTACTGAGATGTCCTATAGGCTTGGTGTAGGTAGAAACCACTTGTCTGAGAAGACAGAGAACATCTGGCCCAGTGAAATTTGGTTTGGCACTGTCAGGGTACTCAGTTATATCCAAATTATCTGGTATATCTTAGGTTTAATTATACTGGTAATTACCAAAAAAAAAAAAAAACAAAGAGAGAGAGAGAGATAAAGAAATAGAGAAAGAGAGAGAGAGAGAGAGGAGGAAAGGAAAAAAGAAAAGAAAGAAAACAGTAAACATTAATTCTGGATTATTGAGTTAAGTGTCAGTGTTCACTTATTTTTTAGCTTATACATGAATATTATACATATTTACAAGGTATCAGATATCTATATGTATATACATTATTTACATAATGTCAAAATTATGGAAAGCATATTGATGTCCTCAAAAAGTATTACTTATTAAAAAAACATAAAATCATTTCTTAAATTTCAAAAAAGTATAGTAAAACATCATAGTTTATAATTACCCTGCGATGTAATAGAACACCAGAAATTTTCACCCCTATCCAAATATAATTTAGTTTCCCATCGTTCCACACCTCTACTTTCCCCAGCCTCTGATATCTACCATTCCCTCCACATCAATGAGATGAATTTTGTCATTCTAGCCATGTTATGACATCATGCAATACTTGTCTGTCAGTACAGTCTTATTTCACTTAGCTCCATGACTTTCGGTTCCATCCATGTTGTGATTCACAAGATTTTACCCTTTTTACAATTGAGTAATATCCATTCTGTTTACTGCTGCATTTTCTTTATTCATTTGTCAGTAGATGGTCAATGACACTGTCTTCATTTCTTGGCTATTGTGAACAATGATGCAATGAACATGTGGATGCAATTACCCTTTTGACAAACTATTTGGGATTGCTTTGGATATCAGGGATATTTTAAGTGCTTTATTATGTTAACACTCTTCCACACAACAAGGGTGATATTTATTATTTTAAATTAATGATTAATTATGTCTGTGAATATTAGGATCTTACTCTCCATTTTCTGCTAATTGTACTTTACAATCTCCTTAATTCTTGCTCTTCATACAGTCACACTGTGCAGTCTAATCCACTAACTGAATCTCAAGGGAATTTTGGCTATTGTTGTTGTCAAAGTGAATCTGATCACATCTTCACTAGTTCAACTCTTCTTTCCAGTTGTTTACTCAATGCATTTATGGTGCATTTTTAGCTTTATTCACATTATGTGATAATAAATAACCTCTCTACCAAAGACTCTATTCAATTTCTACTATTGAAATAAGCTTGTGTTTACATCTGTCTTCTTCCTTCATCCCTAGTCTGTTCATGCATATCATTCATATATCTTTCATTATCAGTCATTGAGACAATTTCTATGGTCTCTGCTAGGTACATGAAAGATCATTGTCCACCTCTTTAAAACATTTTTGAAAGGTTTTTTATTTATATTTCCAAAGGGAATGTAAGATGTTACAGAGATCAGAAACTCTTTCTATTCCTCTAAATGTGTAGCGTGTTGTACATTCCTACCTTTATGAAAATACAGCTGATATTTTGTAATGTATTGAGTAACAAAGACCTTAATTTAACTTGTTCTGATATCAAAGTATGAGGGTACTATGTTACAATCATTAAATCAGGATACATGTGTTTGTATTTGATGATTTAACATAATTTAAAGAAATAAATGCATTTAGTAAATATGTTTCATTTCAATTTCTGGCTGATCAGGTGTTGTATCACATTTCCAATATCTTCGATTGTGAGTCAGATGTTCTAAATGACTAATGCAGAGTAATTTCTACCTAATCAAGCAAACAAAAGAAAACAAACAATGACACATTTACCTTAGGAAGAGGTTTGGCAGGTTTACAGTGGAGCCCTCCAACAAATTTAACATTTGGTAAAAGTGGACGGGGAAACTCCAAATCCCAATAGCTTCGAATGAGCCACAGATCAGCTTTGCCCACCAACTCAGCGAATGTGACAGGTCTTCCTGAACGAAGAAGAAAAAACAAGAAAAAGGGTAAATGAGAGAATTACGTGGAATGCAGCACTTAATTTTCTGAGAGGTGTTGAAAATAAGTGGCCAATGGTGCACAAAATGTCTATGTTTTTATGTAACGAAGATTTATACATAATAAAAATTACATGCACAATTTATTAGCTTTTCACATATATGCTATATATAAAGGAAATGTATGTAATGTCATCAGAATATAGTCACAATGCTTGTTGTTAAAATAGAGTTCTATTTAATACATTAATTTTCTCTATAAACTTGTAAAAATAGTAGATCCCCAAAAATGACAATTTAACCTTAGAATCAAGAAATACTACCAAGATCATAACCACAATTATTCGTCTTCAAAAACTAACATGATTCCTGATTCTTGATTTTCTTCAGTGAGTTGTTTACTGTTTGTTCTTAGTTTGTTGAATTCATTTCATCTAATACTGCTTCCGCTTTAGTTATGGTGCTTATGAATGCTTATTTACATGATATTTGTATAGAAATGCTTGCAAATGCATATGAAGTTTCGTTGGAGATCCTTCCAACTGAATTGTAGATCTCAGAACCCCAACCATGAAGAGACTGTGTCAGCCAGTGGACTCCAAATAGGTTTCATTGTGATTGGAATGGCAAGATTGGCAGCAATCCAGAACTGTTGAACTATGAGAAATGCTTGAGCAGGACCCTTGGAGCATGCCTCCCGATGGGAATCTGGGATGGGTGGGAGGCTAGGCGGGGCTTTTCCCTTTGTTTCTCCCCTGACCCCAGATACAGGGAAAAATGATAATATTAGTGTGGAAACAATGGTATTACCCACTTTCACCCTGTAGCCCTTGACCCTTTGTACCCTAATCAACTAAGGAAGATTATTAAAAAGTAACAGTAACCCCCCCAAAAATAGAGAAATGAAACCAAATAACTTCCTTTACATAATTTATTTTGGTTTTAGGTAGGTATCAGAATTAGAAAATGAATACATTAGTTGCATTTTTATGAACTTAAAATACCCAAAATAAAGTAACATTATAAAATAAAAAATAAAAATGCTTGCAAATGCCAATGGAATTTTTTGAATTACAAGAATATTTATGTTCATCTTATTTTTCATTTTTGAAGAAGAACAGGAACATAATTTTAAAATTGGTATTAATTACATGTCTATGTATTTCAACAAGATTTTAAATCTTACACAAACTATGAAGATATTTTTGTCAAATAGAATTTACATTTCATTTTATTTTCATTTTTATTGTTAATTTCACATATATTTAGATACATTTCCACTTAACTGCTATTTCTTTTTTTATTTATCAAACAATGTTTGTTTCAGTTATAGTTAAAAATCATCACTTCTCAACCATTTGGTTAATATCAAGTGCAGTGTCATTTATGAAGATTTAATTAAGGAATATGGCAAAATTCCAAACCTCAACATACAGTTTTTAAGGTCTTACGTGAAACTTTTATTTCCCCAACACTGAAGAAATCTTTTAGGTAATACAGAAATTTATTTTGTTTTTTTTTTAAATGTAAGAAAAATTATATCCTCAAGGTCACATAGACTATACTACAAATATCTGTAACAGATCAATTCACCTGTATTCATTCACCATCATTAGGGAACTATCAATTGACATTTCATAATATGAAAAAAGTACAGTATGATGGACATGCAATTGTGTAATTAAATGACCACCAGGAATGCCCTATAGTAGCAATGATCCACTGCCTTCTAGCTCATCCTGGAATCTAAGTCATTCCCAAACACTTGTGAGATGGACATAAGTCTTTGTAGTTCAAGTTATTAATTTGCCTATGAAAAATGTCTCCAATTTTTCACTTATAGAAAATTATAGAAATATTATGAATACACACCAGAAACAAAAAGCATAACTTACCCAGGACTTCACTGTAAAATTTATCCAAGGCCCTGTCATTAAATGTTTGGAACCAAAAATCAAAATAAAGCATCCATAGCATATTTTTTACCCTCTCCATGAATGTCATATTTCCACTTAATGTTGACATTATAACAGGTACGTAGGAAGGTGGAAAATGAAGTCCTGCACAATACTTCTCATATTTGTAGCCAGGAGTGAAGCGCAGACTGTACACGAGGGGGATTTCCAGGAGCTCGGCCAGCAGCTCCCCACAGGGGACAACAGCATCCGCAACAATCACATCGAACCTCGATGCTAGCAGGTTTTTCATGACTTCCTTGTTCAAAACTAATTCTTTGCAGAGTTTGTCAAAAATAGCAGAATGTTTTAAAAAGAATTTTTGCCATCGTGGAAAATAATCCCAATATTTATATCTTGACATATCATTTAACAATACATTGATCCAATACTTGAAAAAATCATCTATTTCTTCTTTAGTAAAAGATGTAGGAAAATTTGCAAATTTCATTTCCAATTCTTTACTGGGATCGAAAAAAATATATGGTGAAGATGTCAGTACAGTTATTTCGTGACCTCGCTGAATAAGTTCATCCAGGATTGTCCTTAAATTGAGCCAATGACTGTACTCCATAGGCCAGACCAGCACCTTTCCACAACTTACAGAATGGATACAGCAATTTAGTTGTAGCAGCAGCAGAACTGAAGCACACTTCATAGACATCCTGATCCAACTGAATGTTTCCTCTTCAGCTGCTTTCCTCTCAGTGGCAGCTCATGCTCATATCTAAGGAGCTAGCTATGAAGAAGTTAAAATATAACCTGCATTACTCAAAGTAAATATCTTGTAGAAACAATCAAAGCTTGTAAACCTGAAAGTCAGGTAGAAACAGCTAGAAAATTTGCAACTTAGCTATGTTACATAAGAGATACTAGAAAGGTACCAAAAGCAGTTACTACGTGAGAGGTGATTTTGATCTGCAATTTCCCTGACACAGACCTAAAGATAATTACAGTCAATTACATGAATAATGCAGTTGGAAAGATTTTTATTTGTATGAAAACTCAGATGAAGTTCAATTCATGTTGCATAGAATTCCCAAATGACTACTACAATTCAGTGTTTCACAATATATTCATATGAATGTGCAACCAACAACACTATCATTTGTTAGTATTTCAATCCTCAAAGAGATTTCCAGTACCCTTTACCATTTGTTCTCCCAACATGCTCTGATTTCTTATTCCTCCAATCATAGCTAAGTCCTAGTTTGCTTTCTGTCCCCATAAATCTTCCTGTTGTGGGTATTTCTTGTAAATGGAATCATATGTAGATTCAGGAAGGGACTGTATACAAAACATCTTTCTGTCTTGGAATAAGTGTATTTTTTGCTATTTTTGAGCATATCTTCTTATGCAGCCTCTGTAGCAATAAGGTAGCTGTATTTGAACAAAGACCAGATGTCTGATGTTCTCTCTCTGCATAATGGGGTTTGGTGGGTATCATAATGTTCAACAAGAAACTATGAGTAGAAGGCATCTGTTAATTTTGTGCATAATATTTTTGTTATGCTAACTAGCTGTGAGGGAGCAGATCACGTGTTAAATAACACAGTAACTCACTGATTTTCCTTTTATTTATAATTTATTTTGTTAAATTTGTTAGAATCTAAATTTCACAACAAAGATATAACAAGTACAAAAAGCTATTCAGATTCAAGGTAATTCATAGATAAAACTCAAGTAATGGTGCTTACCTTTCTGCTGAGTTCCCTCCCTCCCTCCTTCATTCTTTCCTTCCCTCCCTCCTGTTGCCTTCTTTCTTTAATTCTGTCTTTTTTTGTTTTTGAGATAACATTTTATTCACCATTATAGTCAAAGACTTAATTATGCACTTTAAGAAACCCATAAAGTAAAAAGTAAAAAGATCGTAGTTCAATAAGAATTAAGACAAGAGCTATAAACATTAGGATTGTGCCAGCATTGCATATGGTGCCAGCTTGAGTCCCAATTGCTTTATTTCCAGAGCAGCTCCCTGCTAATATGCCGAGGAAAGCAGCAAAATATGTCCCAAGCACTTAGGGTCCCTGAAACCACATGGAAGAACCGGAATGACTCTATGCTATAGGCTTCAGATCAGCCCAGCTCTAAGCTCTGCATCCATATGGGGAGCAAACCAGTAGGAGCAGATGCTTACTCTCTTGCTCTCTAGCTCTGTCTCACTCTCATGCTCTCTCTCTCTTCTCTCTGTAAATCTGATATTTGACTTAAAAATAAATAATTAAACTCTTTAAAACAAATACATACGAATAATTTCACAGAAATTAACTCATGTAAGGTCACAGATATATCAACAAAACCTACTGATATGAAAAATCTGAACCTGGGCACTATAGTTCAGTGGATAAATCTTTGCCTTGCATGCGCCGTGATCCCGTATGTGTGCCAGTTTGTATACTGGTTGCTCCATTTCCATTCCAGCTCCCTGTCTTTGGCCTGGGAAAGCAGTCGAGGAAGGCCCAAAGCCTTAGAACTCTGCACTTGTATGGGAGACCCAGAAGTAACTCCTGGATCTTGGTTTTGGATTGATTCAGCTCCAGTCTTTGTGGCTGCTTTGGGATTGAACCAGCAGATGGAAGATCTTTCTGTCTCTCCTCTCTGTAAATCTAACTTTGCAATAAAAGTTTAAAAATACATCTGGGACAGCACTTCCTTGAAATTTAAAAAAAATGTGTTCAATTGGAACACAGAACTCTTCACATATGTGCATTTTAGAATTCCCTTCATTGTTGTGGGCTGAGTTGATCACAAATGATTCAATGATTTTCTACTCTCCTCAGACACCTACACATCAGGAAGATAAAACAGCACAAAACAACCTACACATCCAAGAGTCAGCATATGAGGAATTTAAAAATAGATACTTCCAATGATTATAAAAAGTAACTTTTGGTAAGAACACGAACAAAAAAATAAACTCTAACAGTAAAATAAAAATTGACTCTGTCTCTACAGAGTTCAAACACTATGTTAAAATAGATGAATTGAGACATAAATTAAACCTTCTGAAGGAATGTCCTCACAATATAGGGATTACCCAAAGTCTTAAGGAATTACATATTCAAGATTAACTCTTAGAAAACCAAGAGGCAGTGACCAAAGATCACAGACAAGAAAACATCAGAATCAGATTTTAAAATGAGCATGATTAAAATGTTTAGAAGTGAGAGTCACTAATTTCAGACATGACATCATTTAGCGTGAAATACAAAAGTCAATAAGGCTCCTATTGAGAAATAGGGCTGAACCTTTGATCAAGAATCCACTTGAGAAAGCACATCCTAACCCAGAGTGTTGGTTGGGGACCCTGCCATTCTACTTCAGTTTAGAATCCTTTTTTTATTATTATTAATTATTTTGCATTATGTGACAGTTTCATAGGTTCTGGGAATCCCCCCACCCCTCCCCATGCCCTTCCCCTATGGTGGATTCCTCCACCTAGTTGCAGTATTACAGTTCAAATTAAGTCTAGATTCTTTCATTGCAATCATATACCAAGCATAGCGTCCAGCAACTTATTGTCCAGATGAATTAGACAGTTTCTTGGGGAGACCATTTCTGGTCTGAAGGTAGAGCCGTCAGAATATCATCCCAATCAATTAAGAGCCCCAACATAACATCAACGGCAATTTACAACATTATGGAATTGACATGGCTTTGAGTAACTAGTATGTTAAAAAAAAAAAAAAGAAAAAAAATGTAAATTCTTAACCAATCCTATGATTAGCTCATTGACATTTCAATTTTAGTTTATATACAGGACCGGCTGCTATACACCTTAAAATGGCTATAGGGTACTATTCAGCTGTCTCGTGTCTATTTTCATTTTAGTATTTAGCCGTTTGTTGTGTTGAAGTCTAATTTGCCGAACTTGGCAGATTTTAGGATAATCTAGACTGGCTTATAACTCCAACAACACATTTGTCGACAACTAAGGTGCAGAACATTTTTTTTTTTAGAGAAGTGTGCAGGGAAATCTTCAACACCTGTTTAATGCTTCCCAAGTGGCAGCACAGGAGACCTCAAGTGCTTGGGCTCCTGTTGTTCACAAGGAATTCCTGTCATTTGTTTTGAGATAGGTTCCCTAATCCATCTGTTTTGGGATAGTTAACATTGAAAAAACATCGACACACAGTAAAAATCCATGACCCTATAAAGAGAATTTTGGTTAAAGCAAATGTAAGTTGCTACTTTGAAATCTGACAACACATCTAAAAAAGGCACATAAAACAGGGAGCAGGCCAAGTCCTGGGACAGAAGGGCAGTTCTTTTTTTTTTTTTTTTTTTTTTAAGATTTATTCATTTTATCACAGCCAGATATACACAGAGGAGGAGAGACAGAGAGGAAGATCTTCCATCCGATGATTCACTCCCCAAGTGAGCAGCAACGGGCCAGTGAGTGCCAATCTGAAGCCCGGAACCTGGAACCTCTTCCAGGTCTCCCAGGTGGGTGCAGTGTCCCAATGCATTGGGCCGTCCTCAACTGCTTTCCCAGGCCACAAGCAGGGAGCTGGATGGGAAGTGGAGCTGCCGGGATTAGAACTGGCACCCATATAGGATCCCGGGGCTTTCAAGGTGAGGACTTTAGCTGCTAGGCCACGCCGCCGGGCCCCAGAAGGGCAGTTCTGAAGTAGAAGTGGCTACTGCTCTCTCAGTGATCAATTCTATTGCAATAATCTCCCAACTCTCATAGAAAGATGAGATCCTTGTAATACCAGTATTTACAAAGCCAAATTGACTAGATTATTTCTATTTTTTTTCTGTCTGATGTGTGATTTTGATCATAACATTCACTTTTCCACAGTATGTAATCTTTTCTATCTAGGCATGCATAAGGCAGCTTTGTCCAGGCATCATGTATGAGGCAGGCCTCTGAGATTTTCTCTGTAAGGTGGATTCTGAAGGGTGCATTTTCACCATCCTGTGCAACACACTCCCACAGAATTTTAAGCAATTTCCCATCAAAGTCTATGTGACATCTAAGATTTTGCTTAGAATTTTGTGGGTCAGATCTCAGTCACTGGAGAGCTAATTTATCCTCTGCATCTATGTGTTAGGTTTAGCACAGCCGGGTGCTGGCCTGAGGCTAAGTGAGAGTTTGTCCCTGAGGGATCATCCAGGCCCCATCTCTTCAGGCAAGTTTGGAAAGCCCTCTAGGAACCACTCAGGCATCGTCTCAGCATTCCAAGATGAGTTCCCTGAGCTATAGATCCCTTACTACAGGTCACTGGCAAGAGCAATGTGAGGAGCTGCTGCCTTCTTCCACCTCTCCCCCCATATCTAAGTTTATAAAAAGCCCAGGGCTGTATGCCTGGATGGCCATTTCCCTCACAGGGTCACCTGCTCACGTGATGTGGCACTGACCATTTCCCACCAGGGAGCAGTCCCAGACTTTCTCCCCACTAATGAAACTGCATGAATGAAAAATCTCTCTTTTGCTCTCTCCCCTGACTCTAACATTATCTCCTTAGATTTCCTGAGAACACTCTGAAATCTGATCTCACAACACCAAGACACAGGAACTGAAGCAGCAGCTGCAATAATGAGAGTCACAGGCAGGAGAGGCAGCCATTTTCCCCCTTCACCTGACTCTCTCCTGCAGTGCTAGGTCTCCCAAACCTGCTTAACACAAGCCCAGAGAATGTTCCAGAAGGCAATCTCTCCCTTTCCTTTTACACCTTCTGAACCACTGCATACACTTTATCTCAATCTGCCAAATCAAATCATGCACACCTTGGGATATTACTGCAGAACAGAAGGGAGGAGATAGTTTAAGTTTCTGCATACAGAAGCTCCTGAGCTTGCTAGCTGGCGATATTCCACCGCTCTGTGGCCTGGCTTTGAAACTTGTCCTTAGGCTTGGCTTTGCTAACTACAGATTTTGTTTTTTGGGGTTTTTTTTGTTTTGTTTTGTTTTTTTAAAGATTTATTCATTTTATTACAGCCAGATATACACAGAGGAGGAGAGACAGAGAGGAAGATCTTCCATCCGATGATTCACTCCCCAAGTGAGCCGCAACGGGCCGATGCGCGCCAATCCAAAGCCCGGAACCTGGAACCTCTTCCGGGTCTCCCACGCGGGTGCATGGTCCCAAAGCATTGGGCCGTCCTCAACTGCTTTCCCAGGCCACAAGCAGGGAGCTGGATGGGAAGTGGAGCTGCCGGGTTTAGAACCGGCGCCCATATGGGATCTCGGGGCTTTCAAGGTGAGGACTTTAGCTGCTGGGCCACGCCACCGGGCCCCAGATTTTGTTTTGTGTCAATACCCTAGAAAGTTTCTGTTCCAAGACTCCCAGTTCATTCACACCTTGCTCATTCCATTTAAAGCTGCATTATCTATCTGTATTTATTTATTTATTTATTTATTTATTTATTTATTTATTTATTTATTTAGGGAATCTCCTCTGGCATTTTTTATGCATGATGGAAACTTCCCTAATAGTTTTTCTACAAACAGTAAAGTAATAAGGAAAATATTCCATCTGTCTTCTCTTTGTTGGTTTAGCCCAAAGATCTGTTTGACCTAAATTCTCTCTCTTTTTCCTTTTTTTCATCTGCTGACCTCCAATTATATTTAGAATATCTCAACATTTCTGTGTTATAACCTCAAAATCTCATGACTTTTTAAAGATTTATTTGTATTTATTTCGAATGCAGAGTTAGAGTGGGAAGAGACAAAAAGAATCTTCACTAAGTCAGCTCATTCTCCAATGGCCCAGAAAGGCCGTTGCGTGGACCGGGCTTTTGCTAGCACAGTCGAGATGTTCTTTCAGAACTGGGAATTGTGGAACTCTGCTGGTGTGGCACACAGCACAATATATCATCCTGAAGCAACATAAACATGAAAAAATATTCTGGATAAGCTTATACGAAGAGATCATGAAGTAATTGCTCTAACATTTCAGCTGTTTCCTTGTGAATGCCAATGAACATTCAGTATTAAACCTGAAGTTTATTGTTTATAACCAAAAATGATTGACCCATCAATGAGAACAGAGTCATCCATGGTCATATTTTGGGCAGTTTTCACTAATAACAAAAAAAATTATTTGGACTAATCTAACTGCAATGAAAAATTCTATTAAATGTAATTTTAAAGTAAAAACCTATCACACAATTAAGAAAGAATCAAAGCTTGATGTTGTTCTTGTGGATGACACAGGACCCTGTAGCGAATTCCTGGCTGAGTCACTTTACTGCTCTTGCTTTACAGTGTCTCTTTCACATCCTGCTATATATTCGAGAATTGGGGTGCAGGACTTCTGTTTCCTGATTTCTCTCTGTCTCATTTTCCATCATAACTATTCAATAAAATAGCATTCATAGACAGGGCGAAGATGATTAATTTTAGTTTTCAATATTTAACAAGTAGAAGGGGATCAGCTTTGCAGTGAAGTTACAGACAAGTCATAGTTTCAATTGGTGATTTGACATCCTAATCACCCTTGGCATTAGGGCTGAACTTATATTGAATATAAAGTCAGAGAAATCATTTTTATAAGTGAAATGATAACAGGAAACTGTAAAGATAGTCTATCAACCTCACAAACACATTGAGAGGTTTACTTTATAAGGCCAGTTGCCCCTGTGTACTCATCAAATGCTTGTTCCTGTACTCAAGGAATACCACAGTTCTGTCAACTGAACCACAAGACACTTTTCAGAACAGTTATATGTTTATTTTAGCAAATCTGAATCCACACTACATCAGTAATATAAAACCTCAGTAAAACTCTTGATGGACCTTGAAATGTAGGAATAATTATCTATGAATGTATGACTGTCAGAAGAAAAAACGTACTAAGGAAACTATTTCTCATTATAATTCATTTCCTTCTGTGAGGGCTGAGAAGTTTTTCTCTAAGTACTGCAATCACAAGCCTTCACAGTGATTGAAAATAGGTCTCAGGCCCGGTGCGAAAGCGTAATGGTTAAGGTCCTCGCCTTGTTTGCCAGGACCCCATATGTTCGCCAGTTCTAATCCCAGCGGCCCTGCTTCCCATCCAGCTCCCTGCTTGTGGCCTGGGAAAGCAGTCAAGGATGGCCCAAAGCTTTGGGGTCCTGCACCCACATGGGAGACCCAGAAGAGCTCCTGGCTCCTGGCTTCAGATTGGCTCAGTTCCAGCCGTTGCGGCCACTTGGGGAGTGAACCATCGGATGGGAGATCTTTCTCTCTGTCTCTCCTCCTCTGTATATCCACCCTTCCAATTAGAATAAATAAATTTTAAAAGAAGAAAATATGTCTCTATCACAGATATAGAAAACTTAATTTGAATTTTCTATGGCATATATATATGTATAAGTATATATATATATATATATATATATATATACCAATCATATGAATATGCTATAAAATACTATTGAAAAAGATTATACAAATTTTGTTTTTAAATTGCATCTTTCCAATAATTAACACATGAACCAAATTGCGGGTGAGGATATGTCTTACCTTGAGCATTTCGGGAAGTTTTCCAATTGCTATTTAAAATTTTATGTGGTTAATGAGTAAATTCACATTGTAGCTGCTAGAAGTTTGTCTCTAGTCCCATATAATATACAGGGCACATGAGAGTCAGGGACTGGCCTGGTGGATTATACAATGTAGAATGAGTGTCTCTGGAAAACGGGCTGCATGAATATGGTACACTACCCATTACCTTAAATCATTCTTTCATTTAAATTATTACAGAATGAAACATGCATTTATTTTCCATTAAAGCCATGTAGTCTCATTGCTCATTCGTGTGCATACTTTGACTTGTAAAAGTTACATTTTAGCCACAAGAATAGTTCCCTTTTATATAACCAAAAGCCAAGGCAGTAACAGTTGGAACACAGGCTTCACCTTCTGCTGAAATGTCTGCCAGGTAGATTTCAGTTCTGCTGCTGCTGCAGTTCAGCTGCCACTTCAGCGCTGTGGGATGTGGAAAGGTGTTGGTGTGGCCGATGGATTTCAGTCACTGGATCAATATGAAGACCATCCTGGATGAACTCGTGCAGAGGGGACATGAGGTGACTGTTCTCAGACCTTCAGTTTCTGTTCTGCTGTTAAGTTTGGGAATTTCCCTGCATCAATGTCCAAAGATGAATATGAGAAGTATTTCAAAGAATAAATCAGGAAACATATTTATGAGATGGCTATTATTCATTTTGAAAATATTTTTCAGAACTTCAAAAAATGGCACATGAAGAATCTGATTTTTGCAAACTATGTGTAGAGATGCAATTTTGAACCAGAAATTGTGATAAAGCTGAAAGAATCGAGGTTTGATGTTATTTTTGCAGATGCCCTGTGTCCCTGTGGTGAGCTGCTGGCTGAGCTACTGAAAGTCCGCTTTCTGTACACACACCGCCTCTTTCCAGGCTACACGTATGAAACATACAGTGGAGGACTTTTGTTCCCTCATTTCTACCTGTCTAATATCAAGTCAGAATTAACTGGTAAAATGACATTCATTGAGAGAGTGAAAAATATGTTGTATGTGTTTTATTTTGATTTTTGGTTCCAAACTTAATGAGAAGAAATGAGATCATTTTTCCAGTGAAGTACTGGGTAAGTCATGTTTTCATTAGATAATGCCACATGCTGGCTATTTGTACTTTTGAGGTGACCTTGTATGCATATCAAATCATGCAAAA
This sequence comes from Ochotona princeps, assembly GCF_030435755.1. Taxonomy (NCBI): domain Eukaryota; kingdom Metazoa; phylum Chordata; class Mammalia; order Lagomorpha; family Ochotonidae; genus Ochotona; species Ochotona princeps. The sequence continues at coordinate 71,941,003 of NC_080838.1, forward strand.
AAATGTCTTTTTTTAAAATGCTTATTTTTATTTGAAAGGCAGCTTTACAGAGAGAAGGAAAGACAAGAGATGGAAATATCTTCCATTACCTGTTTCACTGCACAAATGGCTGCAATGTGCAGGTCTGAGATGACCTGAAGCTAGAAGTCAGGATCTTCCATGTTTACCATGCCAGTGCAGAGTCCCTTTGTCTCTGGCTAGCTTATGCCCCTTTCCCACGCCATTAGCAGGGAGCTGGATCTGATGTGCAGCAGCGTGCGCATGCACCTGTGCCCACATGAAATCATGGCATTTTCAGGTGGAGAATTACACTGTTGGTCTAATGTGTTGACCCCAGAAACTTGTCTTCTAAAAGAATAATGAGTGAATGAAATCATAAAATAATGTGGCAGTGCCCAGCGCTATGTCTTAGTTGTTAAGTTTTCACCTTTCAAGGGTTGGTATCCTATATGTACATAAGTTCATATCTCAGCTATTCCTGTTTCACTCCAGCTCCTTATTTTGATCTTGAAAAGCAGTAGAAGATGATTCCAAGCCTTGGAATCCTGAATCCACATTGGAGACTCAAAATAAGTTCCTGGCTGTTGGCTTTGGATTGGCTCAGTCCTAGTTGTTGAAGCCATTTTTGAGAATGAAGCGGCAGAATTGAAGTTTTTGTTTGTTTGTTTGTTTTTGTCTAGTCTTCTATGTGCAAATATCCCTCTCAGACAAAAAATAAATAGATCTTAAAAAAGAAAATCACGCTGGACTAGTGGCTAAAGTCCTCGCCTTCTCTGTGCCGGGATCCCATATGAGTTCCGGTTCTCATCCTGGCAGCCCTGCTTCCCATCCAGCTCCTGCTTGTCGCCTAGGAAAGCAGATAAGGAAAGCCCAAAGCCTTTGGACCCTGCACCCATGTGGGAGACCCGGAAGAAGCTCCTGGCTCCTGCTTCAGATTGGTACAGCTCTGGCTGTTGCAATCACTTGGAGAGTGAATCATCAGATGGAAGCTCTTCCTCTCTGTCTCTCCTCCTCTCTGTATATCTGACTTTGTAATAAAAAATAAATAAATCTTTAAAAAAAAAAGAAAATAATGCAGCAAGCTCCATATGCTACAGAAACCTAAGATTGTAGGTCAACTAACAACTGATAATTTTCCCTCATATAAAATATTTCAAGAATTTATAAAGCCCCAAAATAAATCAATGAAGATTTTTCTTAGCAATTACGTATCCTTTTGCCTAATCTTAGTTCGTCTTAAAGAAAAGTGCTCTTTAGCCAAAGAACCATGATGAAGGTGGTCTGGGAACTAACTTATGTATTTTTATACTTTTTGTTTGTTTTTTTTGTTATGTTATATTTAGAACTTACCTTATTTCATTACATCACTTAATAAAATCCTATCACAATTGAGATATGTGGTATTTATATCTCAGAAACAGAAGCCAATAAGTTGAGCTTTGAAGTATTTATTCTTTTTTTTTTCTAACAAGATCTATCAATTCATCTGCTCTCAGAACCACAATCTGGAACACTAGTCAGCCAAAAAGAGGAATGAAATACTGTGTTTTACAAAATGATTCAATGGTAGACTTTTACACTTAGCAAAATAATCTAATCCCAAAGTAACCAACATATGACTTCCTGATCTGTTGAACTTAAAATCAGAATTTTATACAAGAAGAGTATTTATTTTTTCTTCTATAGGAATGAAAATTGCATTTAAAATTTGTTTAGGAATGGAAATTATATTTAAAATTTGTTTAGAATTTAGTGTTACACTATTGTGAAGAAGTATTTATTTTTTTGTCTACTTGCTATTTATTAGATTATTTACCAAAGACAGACTTACTGAAAGTTGGTAATTGTGACAAATTTAAAATAAAATAAAAAATGAGTTACTTTGGTAGTTTTTGAGAGAAAATTAACACTTATATAAAAGTAGACTCTCTTACTTTAAGAAATGCTTATGAAAGTGGATACCCTGAGGAGAGTTATAGCTGTAGCACTGTTCCCCAATGTTCCTGTTATGTATATCTATATGCTGTCATTTTTATTTTATTCTTTTTAATTAAATTTTTATTTTTGGTGATGTTTACATAGCTAATCAAGGTGGGAAGGATGAAGAGTTAGGGGAAAGTGAGTGAGACTATTGTTTCCAGACTTTTCTTTTTCTTTTTCCTGTATCTGGGGTAGGGATGGGACTTGATAAGGGGAGAAGTCACACCAGCCCACTACCCAGGGATTGGGAATGGCCACCCAATACATACATGCCATATGAAAATAAAATCAGTACATCAAAAGTATAGGTGCACTTCTATGGTTGGTGTGAAGTTGTTCAGATAGTCAAAGTTTAGAAGTGAGTGAAAAGAGACCCTAAACAATGGCATACTAATTAGGAAGAGGAGATGGAAAGGAGATGGAAGAGGAAAAGGAGGAAGTAGCGGAAGGGAAGGATGAAGAGGAAGAGGAAGATGAGAAAGACTTAGAGAAAAGAGGAAGAAATGAAGGAAGGGAAGATAGAGCACAGAAAAAAAAGAAAAAATTTGTTATTTTAGGGCAACATTTATAAATCTGGCAGATGTTACATTAAATAAACGTTACAGTAAATGAACTAGATAGAGAAAACAGTGTGTGGACTGGGACAGACTGGGCAATGTGTACAAAGTGACAACCACATAAACAAAATAAACTCTGTTCGTTTGCACAACAGAGAAATAAATTCTGTAATCCTGAGCTATAGAGTGACTGGAGTTACCAGTTAGATATCATGTATGCCATCATGATTAGAAAATGGGTAAATGCATTTTTTTATTCTCTCCAGATAGATATGTCAAATGCATGAAGGCATAGTTATGCCCATTCTGATATTTGATCAATATACAATAGAGATACAATATACAATCTGAGTAAGAAATGACCCAATGATACAAATTGATGTTTTCAAAAGAAGCAATACAAATGTCCAAAAAATATATGAAAAATTTTCAGTAGCTCTAACCCAGAAGGAAATGTAAATAAAGAACAAGATTAACTGTTACCACACAACTTACATTGAATATTAGCAAAAAAGACAAAAATTAAGAAATGCTTTCATTTTAGAATTGGAGTCATTATATAATAATATCCCTTTCATTCTTGCTGTTGTATTCATTGTAGTGATTTTAACATTGTGCAATAGAGGATTCCGAGTCTCAAAAATTTTATATATACATTTCTATATATTCTAGGTTATATAGAGTTGCAATGTTTTATTTTTAAGACTTATTTTTAATTGAAAACGCATACACATGGGAAAGGAGACGCAGAAAGGGAAGGAATCGCGATCTGCTGACTCACTCACAAATAGCCATAACGGTCGAAGGAGAACCGATTTGAGGCCAGGAACCCAGAGGTTCTTTCAGGACTCTCACCTGAGTTCAGAGTTCCAAGAATCTGAGCCATTCTCTGCTGCTTTGCCAGGCTACAAGCTGAGAACTAAAGTGGAAGTGAAACGACTTGGATATGAACACACCCATATAGAATGCCGGCACTAAAAGATGCAAGATTGGAATGTTAAGAAATGTTGCCAGCCACAAAGCATTCCAAAAGTAATTGCTGTGTGCTGACTTTAAAACTTTTGAAACTACACTGTAAGTTATTTAATTATATAGTTAAAATATGTGGATTTTATGGTGTGTGGTTACTATGTCAACAAAATATTTTCACAAGTAACAGAGGGTATAAAGCATATTGAAGATATACTGGTCCACGGGCATTATCACTTCATTTCTATTTCAGAACAAAAAGACATAAGGACTTTGCAGTATCCAGTTGCAGTATAAATGCTGTTGACACTATTCCAGAAACTTCTATGTAAAATAAGTGAAATGGACATGCAAAGTAATCAGCTGTTATATCCACACTTCACACACCCATTTACAATAGGGATCAAACTCAGTTTCCTTTCTCTGTTATCCGGGTACTCTGATTGCTCATACTTTGACCTGTGGAAGTTATATTTTAACCACAAGAATAGTTCCCTTTTATATAGCCAAAAGCCAAGGCAGTAACAGTTGGAACACAGGCTTCACCTTCTGCTGAAATGTCTGCCAGGTGGATTTCAGTTCTGCTGCTGCTACAGCTCAGCTGCCACTTCAGCGCTGTGGGATGCGGAAAGGTGTTGGTGTGGCCGATGGATTTCAGTCACTGGATCAATATGAAGACCATCCTGGATGAACTCGTGCAGAGGGGACATGAGGTGACTGTTCTCAAATCTTCAGCTTCTGTTCTGCTTGATCACAATGAATCTTCAGCTATTAAGTATGAGACTTTTCCTGTATCAACACCCAAAGATGTGTATGAGAAGGCTTTCTCAAATGATCTAATGAAACATGTTTATGAATTACATAAATATTCATTTTGGAATTTTCTTTCAAAACTTCAACAAATACAATATGAAATTTCTGATTTTTTTCAAATTATATGTAGAGATGCAGTTTTGAACAAGGAACTTGTGACAAAGCTGAAAGAATCGAGGTTTGATGTTATTTTTGCAGATACCCTGTGTCCCTGTGGTGAGCTGCTGGCTGAGCTACTGAAAGTCCCCTTTCTGTACACACACCGCCTCTTTCCAGGCTACACGTATGAAAAGTACAGTGGAGGATTTTTGCTTCCCCCTTCCTATGTGCCTATTACCATGTCAGAATTAACTGATAAAATGACATTCATGCAGAGAGTGAAAAATATGCTGTATGTGCTTTATTTTGATTTTTGGTTTCAATTTTTCAATGAGAAGAAATGGGATCAATTTTACAGTGAAGTGCTTGGTAAGTCTTGTTTTTATTGGATATCACCAAATCCTTCTTGTATTTTGGTTGGAACTTAGTATGATATCAAATAATAGAAATGTGAACTCTTTGTTTCTCTGTTCTTTTGGGTTTTTTTTTTCAGATATATTTTATTTTGTTTAAAAAGCAGTTTTATAGAGAGACAGAAAAAAACCTTTATCCACTGTGCTTCAGACCCCAATGGTGAAGCCCAATGCTCAGTCATTCTGAAACTAGGAGCCATGAGCTCTTGATCTAAATCGCTCACATTGGTGAATTTGCCCAAGACTTGGGCAACTTCCATTGCTTTTCTAGGCCAGAAGGAGGGAGCTCAATGGAAGTGGAGCATCCAGATCATGAACCGGCACCCAAATGGGATGGTAGTGATTGAAGGTGGAGGATTAACCTGTTGTGCTACCATGCCAGCCCCAGAAATTTGTCTTCTAAAAATTTAGTGAGAGGATAACCATGTAAGACAACCTGGCCAACTCAAAATGCTACAGAAAAACTGAGATTATCAATCAGTTAGTACCTGATCGCATTTACAGAGAGCCTTCTGAGAAGTCATAAACACAACAGCAAAGAAATGAAGACTTATCTGAGCAATAATGCATCCACTGTTCTATACCTCTTATTTTATCTTGGAGAGAAAGAGAGAGACAGAGAAAGACAGAGAGACAGAGAGAGAGACTTAGTGCAATGATGAATGTAGATAGGTAGTTTGGGAAATATTATTTCTTTTTTTCTCTTTTTAAAATTTTTTTTTGTCATTATATAAAAATGTGTGTGTGTGTGTGTGTGTGTGTGTGTGTGTGTGTGTTGTGTGTCTAACAAAGTCAAAGTGCTATGGAACAAATTCCATGCATTTCATATAGGCAGCTTCAAGGGCTAAAGTAACTATCTAAATAGCACTGAGAAACTGGCTTCCCCTACGTGAACTAGTTTCCTTATTTAGAACTTACACTATTTTATTACATTACCGTATGAATGTATTCACAGTTGGGACATGTAGTTTTTAAATCTCAAATTAAGTAAGACACAGGAAATCCAAAAATCTGACCTTGGGAATCATGATGAATTTTTTTTCACTGAGATCATTCAATTAATCTAACTTAATAATGAGAACCTGGAATACTACTCAACCATAAAATTGAATGAAAACTTGTCTTTTGCTACAAAATGATGCAATTTGAGACTTTCATGCTTAGTAAAATGATTCAGTTCCAAAAATACCAACATATTTTTTCTTGAATTATGATATCTAAAATCAGAATATTTTATGTAGAAAGCAGTTTATGTTATATTCTGTATCGGCAAAATTAAAAATTTGAGATTCATTTACAATTTATAGTCCTCTACTGTTATGAAACAGTGATTCTTTTATTTCACTACTTGTTATTTGTTGAATTGTTTATCTACTGACGTTTAACTGAGATTATATTATTTTAAAAATTTTAAAACAAAACAAGGAAAGAGGAAAGTGACTGCGTGCATGTGCAGAGTTGAGAGGGAAGGTGGGTAGAACGTATCACTTTACTCCTAAATCTGTATTGCAAAACACATAATTTCTACCTTTTAAAAATAAAATTAAATTTACTTTAAAATTACAATTTCTAAATATTGGCATGTAAAGCATTAGTATATAGTTTCTTTTAAAAAATGTATTCCCCTTAAGAGGAAAACATGTCACAAACTGAGAACAAAATAGATAAATAAATAAATAATCTCAGTTTCAAAATTTTGGGGAAATCGTTAGAGTTTGGATGTGTGGGAATCAGAACTCAAACCAGTGCCCATATAGTATGCCAGTATTTCAGCTGATAGCTTGACCTCCTACACCAAGTGCCAGCCCCAGTATCAAGCTTCTAAACAAAACAGTATCAAGCTTCTAAACAAAACGGGGAAATAGAGCACTTTGGAAAAGTTTTTTCCTGGGTATAGTAGGATCAATAAGGTGCAGATTTCGATATATGTTCCAATTACTATTAGTATTTTTATTGTGATTTGTTAATTTTTATTCCTTTAAAATTTTAGCTGACATACAGATTTATACATATTTATGGGGTGCCATGAGATATTTCTGTAGATGAACACACTACCTACTTACAAAGAAGGGTGAATATAGTTATCATTTCAAATCTTTAACACTTATTTATGATGAATCCCTGAAACCATGTGCATTAATTTTACCTATACACCTGTTATGTGTAATAAATACACAAACTTCTACTCTTGCTCAGCAATAATTCAAGACATACAAGTCAGCATTTTTTATTCTCCCTTGTTCTCTCCTAGTATCTGGGTCACATCATTATGTTTGTATTTTCTATGAGCTCATATTTTTGTATCTCTCCGTGAATGACATACTGTGACACTTGTCTTTTCAGTCTGGTTAACAGTGCTAAATCTAAGAATCCTGAGTATCCCCAAGCTAGTACAATAGAAAAGAATTCACTACTTTCTTTGGTAAATAGCACTGCAATCTATGAATATGTTATAATTTTCTTAGCAATTTATTGTTGGATAAACTTTTAATCTGTTTGAAGTTCTTGGTTATTCTTAGTGCTGCAATAAAGATGGGAGTGCAGATATAACATTGACGGATGGATTTCATTTCCATGGAAAAATATATAAATACACAAATATATTCTATGTACATGAATATCATGTGTGTACCCACTATTGGACTTGTGGGCTAATATACATTTGTCACTTTAGCAAGTGTTAGAGAGAAAATTGTTACCTGTGGAAATACAGACACTCTTACTCTAAAAACTGTTTATGAAAGTGAATTTACTGAGGGGATGATGGTTGTAGTGAGTTTTCACAATGTTCCTCTTATGTATGCACATATGTATCTGTATGCATATTAACATACACATATGAGTCATACTCACCTGACACTGTTACTTTCTTTCTCTCATTAGGAAGACCCACTAAACTGACTGAGTTAATGGGGAAAGCTGAAATGTGGCTCATCAGAACCTACTGGGACCTGGAATTTCCTCGCCCACTCTTACCAAATGTTGATTTTGTTGGAGGGCTCCACTGCAGACCTGCCAAACCCCTGCCTAAGGTAAACCTATTCCAGTTGTGTTTTTGTTCTGTTTACCTTTCAACTGAGGTAAAAATATTTCTGCATTCTTCACTCACACTGAATCTCAATTGTGTATTACGGGCAGTGGGACACAGTATCCTAACAATAAAAACTCCAGTTTTCTATTTGCGTAGCTATATAATTGCACTTTGTTATCAAGCAATGAGAATAAACTGATGGCTTTTGAACATAACGTCATTTAATTTTGGGTCTTTACTTGTCAACAAAGAAGAAAGCATCAGGGGTTTCATCAAGGAATTCTGTTAAATGATTGTGATGCCTCAACTTAAGTACTAGCTCTGAATAGCCTACATATAGACAAGTTCTGATTCCCAACACACTTGTTAAGTGTTACATGAAAGCATGAACAAGCTGTATAGATTGGATGATAAGTTTTATCAGATGTGTTCTGCTTAGAGCAAAACTACAAGAAGCTTTAGGACACATTCCCTGAGTACCATGCATCTCCACAGCACAATTGCCTGTGAGGACCAGCACAGGGGCAACCCACTGAGGTACAACAAAGACCATGCAGCTCTACCAAAAGCAAGTGTGTTACTGGATACATCATCAGACTGCCATTATTAGAACGGCAAAAATACTATGTTGCCACTTATGATGGTTCACTTCATGAAGGAAAAGAAAAACTTAATGATTAAGGAAAGTCCAATTAATGTAACCTTCTACTTGAAAGATTTTCTCCTCTGTGTTAAAAGAAATTGGCAGTGTCAGCAAGGCAGGAAAAAGGCTGGTTTTGGAGGAGGAAGAAAAGAATGGACACAGTTGAATTGTAGTGTTAGCAGTTGTTGTTGTCATTAAAATTGCCGACAGGATGAATCTGCTTCCATAAATATGAAGTTGGTTTAATTTATTTTAAAATATTATGTGTTGCGCAAATTACTTCCTTAATACAAACTATAATTTTACTTCTATGTATTTTTTAAAAGCAACTTATTTTATAAGATACAACAAGTGTCTGAAAAATGATTTGTTTTACATCATAATTAGGATTGATTTGATCATGGCATTTTACATACATCTGTCAAAACAAAACTGGCACAATCTAAACCTAGACACTTTTCATGTATGATTTAAAATAGTATTCATGCATGTGTACATACATTACTTATCAACAGAAAAAATGCATGTTGGGGGATCAGTGCTGCGGTGTAGTGAATAAGGCCAATCCCACTCTCTGTCTCCCTCTCTCTGAATAACTGGGTCATTCAGATGAACAGGTAATTTTTCAAAAAACGAAGATCAATAACATCATGAATTGAACACATGTCATTCTGCATGTGTGTCTGAAAATGTTCATGTGCTTATGTAGCGAACATAAGAGCCATCACATGCCAGTGGCCTTCTCTGGCCAGGTTCTTGGAACATTTTCTCTCAAAGACTTTTAATTTCTTCTGATATGTAGATGTTCTTTTCTCAGTTATCCAATCAAACAACAAATTTACTAATTCAGAATCCTGTTAAATTAATATAATAAGAATACACCACCCTGGATATCTTCTCACCTTTAATCTGCTCTCAGATGGCTCCTCTTTCTTCCCTATGTGATGTGTGACTCTCCAAGGCTGCCTTCAGTGATAATCCTGCTGTGTCAGTGCGGTCCTAATTCCCATTGACCCTTGATGTTCTCTCTTATTAACTGTCTTTTCAGAACCACATACAGCATGTCTTTCCCTCTTTGTAATTTTTGTATTCTGGGCTGAGTTCAATTTCTCTCACTCCATGCAAGATCCTAAGCTGCTCCATGGAGCAGCCACCATATGACTGGCTGCCCATGGGCTGCAGGTTCAGCCCCATGCTTATGGCTGCCTGGAGATGCAGGCTTCTGGTTGCTTCAGGGAATGCTTCTGGCAAGGCCATAAATAGACTGGGACTTTGATCAAGGCTGGAAAGTGAGTCTGGGAATTTCCCCACAGACATTTTCACTTGGATTGGTCAGAGAAGGGAGCAAGGACATGTGTGGGAGGGAAGATGACTGAGGTCATAGGTAGCAGGCAAGAAATTAATTTGAGGGACTCCCATCGACAATGCCACTGTACTTACAAGGATAGTGAGGTGGCTGAGACCAAGCATTTTGGAGGATTGAAGCCGCGGGACTTCTATGGGTCAGACAGACCCGCCAGTCCATGTGGGTGATCTCGGCTAGTGTACTTAAAGCTGGTGCGATGGGCCTGCCTAGCAGGCAAGATCCAGGTACCCACCAGTGAGAGTATAACAGGGGACGAGTAATGTTAGGCTGGGTTATAAACACTAGGCAACACGCAACAGAACCATATCAAAGGGAAGATTCTGGGACATACATGAGCCCACCCCCATTGGACTGCCATAACAGCTGATTTGTTTAAGAGTTGGGGGTAGTGATAGGCTGAACTAAGTATGACCATGGAACTTTCCAATACTCATGGATGCTGGGGATTTGAATAGACTTGGTGAATCCATGCTGCAGTACTCACAGTTGTACACAAAAATAGGCTGTAAGGAGGCTGGGCTACAACATCCCCAGCTCATATAAAGGCCATGACAGAGGAAGTGAACTATGCCAGGAAAGGGCCTAGTACCCCCACCGGCACGTGTTAGGCATTGGCCCTGGTAGGGAAACTTGGGAAACTTCCCTGATGGGCTATAGCTTTAGCTGGTGAGCATGTGATTTGGATTTGGGTATTGGTCGGGCCAGGCTAGGTAGCACCACTCATTGGCAAGTGTGTGAGTTGGTTCTGGGAAGAGAGGCAGACTAGGCAGGGCCAGACCACCCTCAACTCTCTGGCATGTGCTGAAGCCATGCTGGAGTGTAGGTCATGCCAGGCTAGGCTATCACACCTACCAGTTTGCATGAGCCAAGGTTGGGAGATTCTGGGCAGGGCTAAGCAGCAGTGAGAGTTGCTACTAAAGGTGGTCCAGCATAGGTCAAGCTGCGACATCCAGTGGCAAAGGCCAAATGAGCTGGATCAGAGCAGCTATTGGCACATGTAATATCTGTGGCAGTAAACAGCCATGATTAGATAGCTAAAGAGATATTTTGGGTTAGTTGTGGTTCCCACTGTTGAGCACAAGCTGAAATGGGGATGGCCATCTGGACTGGACATGATCGCAGGATTGCAGTATCCCTCAGCATGGTTGTGGGCTGGATCTGGGGTGCTCCAGACTGGGCTAGGCTGCAGCACCAGCTGGTGCTCATGAGAGCCAGGGTGGGTGTAGGATGGACATGGATAGATCTTGGTGTCCACTGAACCATCTTAGAACTATATCTGGGTGTGGACAAGGTGTGGCTTACTATAACACCCAACAGTAAAAACTGGAATGGATATGGGCCAGTTGGAAAAGGCCACTGTGCCTGCCAGGACAGGAGGTAGAGTAAGTCAGCATTTTCCAAGGACCTACCAGTGTATAAGAAATCTACCACTAGGAGCAAGCCTGACAAAGGAGCTTGGGCTACAACTTTGTCAGGATATAGTCCCTATAGTCCCTGCAGATGAGTGCAAGAATCAAGGTTGCAAGCCACCCAGATCATGCCAGGTTGCCTTAAATGGCAGAACATGTGTGGGTCAGATTTAGGTGCAGATCAGGCTGGGTTAGTTCATAATAAACACTGGCATATGCAAGATACAAGTTTGGGTATAGGATAGGCTGGGTTAGGCTTCAACCAGACAGTTCACATTAGGGTTGCAATTGGGCGTTGGCTGGGTGAGACGTGGCAGTGGCATCTCCCCAGCATGAGCTAGAACTGTGGGCATACTGGGCTCTACCAGGCTACAACACCTGCTAGCTAATGGCAAGTCAAGGAGGACCATGCCAGACTGTGTCACAGCACCAACTGGCACAAATGAGACCCCAAAGTGTGGTGACAAAATGGTAGGGGAGATTTGGAGGGCTCTACTGCTGGGCTGCTTTTCTACTGATGAGCATGAGTACTAGAAAAAGAGTCAGACCAGACAGTGCTGTAACATCTGTTGACCTGCATGTGTGCTGGCTTAAGGAGAGAACCAGTATGGGCTAATCGGCTGTATCCACTGGGGTAGGCATGAGCCAGAGCAAATGCAGGCTGGAGGGGCATGGCTGTATCATCAACTGACAAGTGTTGGGCCTGGGGGCATATCCTGTCAAACAAGACTACAGAATTCCCTGGAGAGTACAAGATCCAGGGCTGGGAATGGGCACAGTAGGGAAATGATTGCGTCCTCTGTGATGGCCTGCAATTCCCATTGGTGAGCAAGAGAATCAGAGCTGGGGGTGGGCCTGGCCAGACATTTGTTGACAACCACCAGTATTTTATTTATTTATTTTTTGTAATTATACTTTTTTGTAAGATTTATTATTATTGGAAAGCCGGATATACAGAGAGGAGGAGAGACAGAGATGAAGATCTTCCATCCGATGCTTCACTCCCCAAGTGAGCCGCAATGGGCCAGCGCGCGCCAATCCGATGCCAGGAACCTGGAACTTCTTCCGGGTCTCCCACGCGGGTGCAGTGTCCCAAGGCTTTGCGCTGTCCTCAACTGCTCTCCCAGGCCACAAGCAAGGAGCTGGATGGGAAGTGGAGCTGCTGGGATTAGAACCGGCGCCCATATAGGATCCCGGGGCGTTCAAGGCGAGGACTTTAGCTGCTAGGCCACGCCGCCGGGCCCAACCACCAAAATTTTAGCAGGCTGGATAGTGGGGTCAGTTGGATTTAGCTAGGCTTCAATGCCCATTGATGTGCACAAGAACTGACTAGGACACAGGGCAGACTGAGCCAGTCTGCTGCACAAACTGGCAAGCATAAGAACCAGGACTGGGAGTGTGCCTTTTCGGGGCTATTAGGAGTCACAGCAACTAGGCTGCAGTTATTGTTGGTGAACATGACAGTCAAGCGTGTGGTGTGCAGGACTGGGCTGTGCCAAAGCATGCATTGGTATACATAAGAGACAGAGTTTGCAATTGAGCTGATCCAGTGTAGGCTGATATGGGTGATGGAATGAGCCAGATCCCATACTGGCAGACACACACAAGAGTCTGATCTGGGATTGCTTCAGATGCAGTTTCTGTGGAGAACCTCCAACTGAAACGCTGGTTAGAACTCCAACTATAGGGAGACTTGTAGGATCTATGACCATGGAGTGCATGTGTCAGAACTGTACCTCTTTAGTGTCTAAGATGGAACAACGTATGGCATGCCCAGATGCACATGGAGGATATGGCAGCCCATTAAGGCCCGTATAGGACATCTGGTACCAATGCAGAGGAAGGAAGGCAGAACAAATTGGAAAACTACTCCAGCCAAGTTGAAAGCAAGTATCTGGGCTAGTGGAGACTGAGATAGACTGTGCCAGCAGATAGATATTGGAAGAATTTCTGGAGTGGACCCGTTGGAAAATGTCCCACATTGAGTATGCTGGGATGTCATAGGGTGGGTGTTCTCCATTCTCAGGTAGTGGGGTGGTAGGGAAGTTGGCTGTGGCTTCTCTGCTAATTCCTCCTCCTCTACTTCTGCCAGATGCAGGAGGAACTGGGGGAAGATTTGGAAATAATGGTCTCACCCACACTCGCCTAGTCATCGATCCTCCCCTCCATTGTCAAATATGTAAACATCATCAATAACAAAAAATGGAATTAAAAATCCTATCACAATACCTTGAAAAGTTACTATAAGTGGGCTTATGATCTTTATTTACACAGTGTCAAGATTCAGCTTGTCTTTTCTAAGAAATCTGCCTAGGCAGTGTCATACAGGGTGTTCCTCACATCTTCCACTAGAAATTTCATAGTGTCAGGGCATTGGTCTAGATTCTTGATTCTTTTAGAGCTGATGTTTGTATAAGATGGATGACAGAGATCTGGCTCTTAATTTTGTAAGTGTAGAAGCTGTTAAACTGTAGGCTTTGACCAATAGCTGTTTGTAGACAGGGTATTTACTCGCTGTCTCTCAGTGTTTCTAGGTGTGAGGATTGTTCTCTGACTCATGGGTAATGGAGTTTCCTTTTAACTATCTCTTTGTGAGGCTCATTGAGAACTCATTTCTCCTATGGGGGCATCTCAGTCCAGCACTCACTTTAGGAAATTTTGCTGAGGATCTGTTCTGCAAATAAAATTGTTGCTTCTGCTTCTGATTTTAGTACAGATAATCCAGATCATGTGTATTCCTTTGGAGAGCAGTTGACTCCCACATACTGACTATTCTGAGACCTGCTTTATTCCATCACCACCCCCTCCTTCCTCACTGTATCTCTTCATTCTTCCCTTTTGACATCCGTGCACTTTTCCCTGTGTCTTCCTTCAACTCCCAGCCCGCCCCCTAAATATGTCCACCTTGAAACATTTATGCCCTTCCCCTTCAGCTACTCAGCTTGCGACAGTCATTTAATCATTTACTACTGCAATAGTCATGGACTTTGAAGAGACCTGTATTCCACAGGAGCAAACATTCCATATTGAAAAGGAAACCATATAAGTAAGATTGACTATATTTTATCAATTCAAATGCTCATCAGAAGCATTTAGAGACTGCAGGACATATATCTCCTTAGCCTGAAATACAATCCAGAGCTTCCAGAGAATAACTCCTCAATATGAGGGCAAAAGAGTTGCTAAAGCAATCTTAAACAAGGAAAGCTGGATCAAACACAAGGTCACACAACATGTGACAACATGTGTAGATAATTTTTCCTAGCAATAAAACAGTGAAACTGGACCCAGCGCAGTAGCTGAGCAGCTGAAGTCGTTGTCTTGCAAGGACCAGGATCCCATATGGGCACAGGTTCTAATCCTCACTTCCTATTCAGCTTTCTGCTTGTGGCTTGAAAAAGCATTCCAGGATGGTGCAAAGCCTTGCGACCCTACACCTGCATGGGAGACCTGGAAGAAGTTCCTGGCTCCTGACTTCAGATCGGCATACCTCCTGCCATTGCGGTCACTTGGGGAGTGAATCATTGGATGGAAGATCTTCCTCTCTGTCGCTCCTCCTCTCTGTATACCTGACTTTCCAATAAAAATAAAATAAATCTCTAAAAAAAAAAACAGTGATACAATCACAGCACTTTGTGCTCAGAATCTTGTCATATGATCAATTATTAACATACATTCTCAAAAGGAGGCTGTTTGTGGAACAATGTTCTTTCTACTTTTTATTTGTTGAGCACTATGTGTGGTGGACTATTTATATTAATCTAAAAAGAAACATTTAATGACACAGGAAACTATGCTGGAGTTAATCTGAAAATAAGCTACAAAACTGTATACCTTTGTATAAATTGAAAGCAAGCAGATGTTTGTGTTTTTAAAAGGAGGAATGCTGCATGAACTTATCTGATTTGTTAAATCACTGGTAATTATTCCAGGGATATTGCCTCTCAAGCAATATTCATTTAATCATTATTGTCTCGTTGCTCTTTGTGTGTTTTTAAAAGTTAAGTATTATTAGGCGCATTTGTTGCTAAATTTTTCTTAGCTCTCTAATATTTTCCTTTAAATGTGTTCCAGTATCCTAAAACATGGTCCTCATCATTGTCATTCCTTAGTATGATTTTAAAAATTTGCTCAAATCAGCCTCAATACAAAATACTCCTGTTTGAAATTGATGTGGTTTCTTTGTAATCTGTGTTCTGTCAAGGAGAGAGAGAGAGAGAGAGAGAGAGAGAGACGAAGGTCAGTTCAGTGCAAGGGGAAGGCCCATGAGTGGAACAATAAAGTGTACACATTTACCCACCGAGTTTGTTAGCTTGTACAGTTGTAATCTGCACATCCTCTTCAAATCACAAAGCAAGATCAGGATTACAGATTTCATACCACAACACACAATGGTAATGAAAAATGTCTGTCGCTCTCCATCACTTAATGAGGTGTAATCTGGAGACATGGGGACAGCGAATGAATTTGCAAAAACTGTCTGAATAGACTTGTTAAATCTTCAAAGAAAATAGAAAATCTGTTGAAAGTACCTCAAAAAAATGAGATATGGTTCTTTATCCTAATATAAGAAAATGTGTATCTTAGAATATTTATCATTTTGCCTCTCAAATTTCTATCTAAATTTTATGGCATAAGCAAATATCCTTTAATAAAATGATTGTAAGAGTTTTATATGCATACAATATGTTTTGAATATTTTTAGGTAGGATGTTAAAATTTTTAATGTTTCTCATAATTAGAATGGATCTCCTTCATTTAATTTTAAAAATTTTATTTGAAAGGTGAAATTATAGAGAGAAGTGCAGACACAAGACAACCTTCCATCTGCTGACTTCCTCCCGAAGTAGCTGCAGTGGTCAGAGTGGGGTTAGTCCATGCCAGTATTAAGGAACTTCTTCCAGGTCTCCCACACTATTGCAGGGATGTAAACACTTGGCTTGTCCTCTGCAGCTTTCTCAGGCACATTAGCAGGGAGCTCAATTGGAAGAGGGGCAGCCAGGAACGGAACCGGTGCCCATTTGCCAACAGCCCAGGCCATGGCAATGCTCCTTTTATTCATTTTCATTGTCTCTGTTTTGCTGTACTTATTTTGTAATGGAACAAACACTTTCTTTACAGGAGTTGGAAGACTTCATTCAGAGCTCTGGAGAAGAGGGCATTGTGTTGTTTTCTCTGGGCTCAATGGTCAGTAATCTGAAAGAAGAAACCGCCAATGTGATCGCTACAGCCCTTGCCCAGCTTCCACAAAAGGTGAGAAAGAGTGTTTTACTTTGTAACTACTGCAAACACCTAAAATCTGTATAGGATTTTGGTTTATTGCCCTTGTTTTGTGCTGTATTTTGTAGTTTACTTCCAAAATTATTTTTATAAGAAAAATAATGATTAAGAGCACAGATATTAGAGCTGATTACATCAAAAGCATTGGTAGCTGGCATTTCACCAGCAAGATTTTAACTTTATAGGTGCAACATTGGTTAATATCACAGTGGTCTAGCAGGATAACAAACCATAATTGGCCAATTCTCCTTTTCTGTTTCATTTCTTCTATCCAGGATTGCTGAGAGCAATATACACAAAATAGATATATTCACAATGAATAACTGTACTAGTACAGTAACTATGAGCAAGTGTTGAATGAAAAAGGACAGAAGTGCATTACATAATTTAGTCTTCACATAGAAACCGAAGCATTTTAGTAGCCCTATGTTCTGTGGGATGCAAATTCATTGTGATCTTCACATTGACAGCCAAGAAAGTGTGGGCAGGTCTAATCAAGCTTGAGTCAAAAGGCCCTGTACCTAACCAATTTGAGAGAATATGAAACAGTAGCCTTCATCAGTGCATGCGGCTCTGCCAGTATCTAAATGAGGAACATGCAAATGAAAGAAATGGGATCTAATCTTTAAAATAAAGAGTCTGCACAGCAAAACTTCCATGTCATGATGATTCACACTCTTATAAAATAACTACTGAAACAATCAAGAATTCAATGTTATCACAAAGATACCAGGCTGATATTGAAACTTTAGCATGAGGGCTAGAACAAAGCATTCATTTATTAGATACATGGATGTGTGGGTCATCAGGAATTTGCTATGGAATATACACAAAAATTTACATAGCTATCAACTTCTTAAAAACCTAAGTTGGTCACTGACTCACTAGTCTGGCACATCAAAACTTTATTCCTCACTAATCTAAATGTAAATACAAGCACAGAATCAAAGCATATTCTATTTAAGGTTTCATACTTTCCATTACTTACCATCTGATTTTGTCACTTCCTAACTTTGTCCTGTGAGAAACACTTAACCATGTAAACTGTTATTCTCTTCAGAACTCTAACTTGTTGCAATTTGGACTATGATTCAGGTAAGACATTGCCTTTTCTTGAGCAGGTTCTATGGAGATACAGTGGCAAGAAACCACGCACCTTAGGACCCAACACTCAGCTTCATACTTGGGTTCCTCAGAATGACCTTCTCGGTAAGCCTGTGGAGAAGAAAGTTTAAGATATGAGAAATAATCAAAAAAAGTATTTCAGAGTGAGTGTTTGATGCGGTAGTTTAAGAAGCCTTCATCTGACAACAGAGTACCTGGATTTGAGTCCCAGTTTAGCTCTGGAATACAGCTCACTGCTAAATGCATATTCAAGGAGGCACTGAGTCATATGATTCAAGTTGTTGAGCACCTGCCATCTTTGTTGGAGATCCAAATAGAGTTCATGAGTTCTGAATTGGCTTGCCCTGAAAGGAGGTTTTGCAGGGATTGAAGTAGTGAATTAACAGGTGGGTGATTTCCTTGTGTCTTAGATCACTCTGTCTCCCTACCATTCATATTATTAAAAAAAATTTTAAGAAATACCCTAAGTTCTTCAATTTTATTTTCATTTCATTTTGGATTTTGGTGACAAAATAAGGTAAATACAGGTCATTGAAATTTTCTTAGATACAATGGCCTTTTTATTTATAATCAAATTATGCATTTTAGTATAATTACCTCTGAGCATTTGTCAGTAACATCCTGTTTATGTCCCATTTCTGCAATTTTCCCTATTCTTTTCCCACACAGGAGCCTACAATTGATAGCCTTTACCTTGAAATATTAGTGTGTTTCATAAAACGCAGTCTCTCCTTCCTTGAATGGTAGCACCGTGGCACTCTCAGTGTGAACATGCCACATGTGTGATCTTGCAACCTCATCTTTTCAATGAGAAAATATGTGTCTTCTGTTTTCTGTAAAGATTTTCTGTTAGGTGTGATCCACTTTTTCCCACTTGCTCATCCTGTATTCTTTAATCACATCTCAAGTCACACACTATTTCTTTAGGTGGTTTCATTTACCTCTCAAATGCACTGAGGTGACACTTCCTCTGATTTCAATGCCCTTGGATACCCATAACAAATCTTTTCCAGAAAACTTCTATCTTTCACTGAAATTTTATTAATTGCAGGTCACCCCAAAACCAGAGCTTTCATCACTCATGGTGGAACCAACGGCATCTACGAGGCGATTCACCATGGTGTGCCCTTAGTAGGCATTCCTCTGTTTGCGGATCAGTTTGATAACATTGCTCATGTGAAGGCCAAGGGAGCTGCTGTTAAAGTGGACTTTATCACAATGTCAAGTGCAGATTTGCTCAGTGCAGTGAAGACAGTCATTAATGATCCTTCGTGAGTATAACATTTTTTAAATTTGGTAGCATTTATAAAGATGAATGGTCATCATTCAATGTGTGTATCATTTCTTTTTCATTTGATATTCACAAAATAAAATGATATAGTTATTGTAAAATAAAATGTACTTTTCAACAAGTTGTTTGAAAGCTGCAAATCAGTATCTTCAACTTATGGTTTGGTTAGTAAGTATTTGAATGATGTTGTATGCAAATATTTAAAAGTATGTAACTCAAAGCACACAGATTTGGACCCAGCATGGTAGCCTAGTTGCTGTGTCTATGCCTTGCATGTGCCAGAATTACATACAGGCTTTGGTGAGTTTCTCAGATGCTCCACTTCCCATGTAGTTTCCTTCTTATGGCCTAGGAAAGCAGTAGAGGACAGCCCCAAGCCTTGTGACCCAGCCTCTGCATGGGAGACCTGTAAGAAACCCCTGGTTGCTGTCTACGAATTGGCTGGCTCTGGTCGTTGCAGTCACTTGGGGAGTGAGCTAGAGGATGAAAGGTTTTTCTCTCTGCCTCTCCTTCTCCCTGTAAATCTGTCTTTCCAATAAATAAATAGAAAAAAAATTAAAGAGAACACAGTTTCACACAGAATGATATTTTCAGAAGAAAAGAATGACATTGAAGAAATATGATAGAACATTTAAATTCAACATGTAAACTTCCTAGAACTCTACCTATTAGCTCAATCATTGATTTTGCTTTCTAATTATTTTTTAAAAATAGAATATATTTACATATGGCTATAATTAAAGTGTGAACAAATGATTTAAATATACTTTTATGCTTAACAAATCTTATGAAAATACAATGTTCATGATTTTTTTCACCAGAGCAAAACGATATGACATGCCCTAAAAATGACTGTTGTTGTTTTAATCCTAAACCCTGTACAGACATGTTTTATTTTACGTGTTTCAACACAAGCTATCTGGAGATTGCTTTCAATGCAATCCTAAAATATTCAGTGCTTTGCGTCTAGTATCTTTTGCTTACAAAAGTTTCACTAATGTATCTCAGTTTCATCCAGTTTGGTGAATTTGTGTTTGTATCTATATAATTTTCTTTAAGATTGGATATAAAACACTATGTTTCCATTTAACTAATCTGTTAGGGATAATTTGCCTGAAACTTTGGTGATTAACATAGCAATATATATGCTATTTTGCTTAAACGTAAGTTTTTAGTAACTTATGATTTGCATCTTAATGAAAATGTTCCAAATATTTTCAAAATTAATTGTGATGTTGACATTTCTACCTGTGATATGGGAGGTTTCCATCAAACCCATCACTGCTAATGCTTTAATGTTTCTTTGTTTTGTTGTAACTAGCCTACTGAGTGCAATACGATGTCTCGTTTTAGCTCTTGGTTTCCATTTCTCTTATGGTTGAAGACGTAAACAATTTTTTTTGTCATTTTTGACTATTAATTTATCTTTTTTGAGCAAAGAGCTATCACAATCGCTTGTCTTTGTATGTAAGTTACTTCTCGTTTGTTCTTGAGTTCCCAGAATTGTTTTTATGTGATATATACAAATCTCTTATCAGAAATATGATTTCTAAATATCCCTAACACTAAACAATTGATTTGCCATTATCTTGAATTTGTCTTTTGAAGCACAGGACTACATAATTTTAAAGAATTATCTTAAATAACCAAAATTTTCAGCCTTCATAAGATATGAGGTTGTGGAATATGTATTCTCTAGAATAGTCAATATCATTCAACATCTATTATTATACCAATATTGACATGCTCATTTTGGAAGCACATATAAAAATCGCAACTATTATCAAGTGCTTGTGATCCTGCACCCAGATAGAAGACCTGGATAAAACTACTGACTCTTTGCCTCAGACTACCCCAGCTGTTCCATTTGTGCCACTTGCAGGGGGAATCACTAGATGGAAGCTTTCGCTATTTGTCCTTCTCTCTCTGTAACTCTACTTTTAAAAATAAGAATAAATCCTACAAACTAAATGATAAAAATAGGGAATAAATTACAATTGGAAGGCAAGTCACCAGGCTGTAGGCTCTCTTACCTGGGTATGGATTCTTTTCCCAGCTACTGCACTTCACACCCACAACCCTGCTAATGGACCCAGAATAGTAGTAAAACAGAGGCCAGGTCTTTGTGCCCCTGACATGGACATGGGAGACCCAGATTATGTTCCTGTCTCTTGACTTTGGCCTGGTAAATCCCTAACAGTTGAGACTACTTAGAGACTGAACCAAAAGTTACAGGGTTTCTCTGTGTCTGTCTTTCTCTCTCTCTCCAATTCTCTCTTGTTTCTGTAGTTTTGATTTTCAAATATATATATATATCATTTTCAAAAACCCACAATTATTGTAAGTAACTAATATGAGAAACACATACTGCCATCCACATGGCACCAGAAGGTTTCAAAATTGTCTCTCAATTCACTTTTCCAAACACATTTTTATTATCTATAGCAAATATGACACTTAAGCATTATTTTACTGCTTTCCCCAGCATTATTAGGGAACTGAAGTGAAAATGGAGCAGCTGAGACTTAAACCAAAATTCATAGGTATGGCAGTGTCACAGGGTGTAACTCTTAAGTAACACAATGTCAGTCATCCAAACAAAATATTTTTAATTCCTCTCAATCGTACCAAATTTAAAATATATTATTTCTAGGACCTTTTTAAAAATCAAGATACACAATAATGAAAATGCGTAATACAAAAATTATGAAAGCATTGCTAACATGTGCCATCATCAAAATATCATTTAATTCCATTTTCATAATAATTTTGTAACCTCCTCATATATACTGAGTTAAACATAAATATACAAACTTTTTGTATATATATATATATGCACCCATTTATATTCACACGTATCATATTTGAAATTGCACATCCTTCAACAATATTGACTGTACCATATGCTAAGCCATAGGAAAAACAGATTGGAAAGTTTCGAGCAAAATGATATGGGTCAGGCCTTTGTTACAGGAGGTCTTCATCCTATGTGCCTGAGTTCAGCTCCCCTCTTTGCTTTTGAATATAGGCTTTCACTAAAGTACACCCTTAGGGACAACAGGTGATGAACTAAGTACTTAGCCCTTCAACACAATGGAGAACTGATTGGGATCCAGACTCCTGCACTGCCTGGCCCAATGTGGGCTATTGCTAGCACTTGTACACTGAACCAGGAGAAGGAAGGGCCCTTCACTCATATCTGTTTCTTTTTCTCTGTCTCTCAGCATTCAAACAAAATTAATAAAATTACTAATTCATATACAGAATGCATTGTAAAAAAATTTGGAAAAAGAAACTGAAACAGCTATAACTATTGGAAAGGAAATAATACACTTCGAAAATAATATTTTTAAAAATCATAATTGCACACAGATATTTATCTTAGGAAATCAACCTGTAAGTGTTTACCAAGCCAAAAATATGCAGATAAATAAACCACAAAATGTGTACAAATTGTGTGTAACTGCATTAGAAATAATAGTGAGAAACTGTGAACAACCTAAAGCTCTCTGTCATTGAATCAAAATACAATCATGGAATTAAACACAACACATTGAGATATAATACAGGAATGCAATTAAGCAACTATTTTTATTCTAAAAATGAATGCACTTTGTAAGAATCCAGTATATTACCAAGCAGAATTAGTGTGTGACACATAAAATAGGAAGTACTTACTTTGGGAAAGTGGTCAGTGCTTCTCCCCAGCTGTGCAAGGGTGGTCACCTGACAGGAGGTGCTGGATGTCTTCCCTGCACCACAGTTTTTCAGGCAATTATGAAGCTGCCAGCAACTCACTCAGGATATCTGCATATTTTCATATTTGTCCAACATAAATCTATTTGTATAAAATATTTCTATACTATATTGTAAAATTATCATATTAAATCCCAGCGCAGTAGCCTAGTGGCAACGATTCTCACCTTGCTCATGCTGGGATCCCATGTGGGCATTGATTCTGATCCTGGTGGCCCCACTTTCCATCCAGCTCCCTGCTTGTGGCCTGGGAAAGCAGTCGAGGACGGCCCAAAGCACTGGGACCCTGCACCTGTGTGGGAAACCCAGAGGAGGCTACTGGCTTCTGGCTTCATTTTGGCTCAGCTCTGACCATTCTGGCCACTCCACTCCGGGAGTGAATTGGCAGAGGGAGGGTCTTCCTCGCTGTCTCTCCTCTCTGTATAACTGACTTTCTAATTAAAATAAATAAATCAAAACAAATGTTTTTTTTAAAAAGAAAAAGTATCCCATTAAAGCAAAAACAATCATAAAGCAGCAGGAGAGTTGGCTACAAATACTAACATATATTGACAGGAAGAGCTTCTGAGAAAGTATTAATGTCATCCATCAAGAGGTAAAATCAAGCTCAGGGGAGATGCAGGGTAAATCACCCTGCAGACAACATGGAGCAATAACATTAAGGGAGCTAAATGCGGAGAATGCTTCATGGTATCAAAGCAAAATCACAAAGGTGCCTAGAAATGTGTGTGTATTGGGCAAGCAATAAAAAAAGACATTTGTAGTGTGTCATGCTTTGAAATCAATAGTCAAAAAAAAAGTTTAAGATTCTGTTCTAAGTCTAGTAACCAGCAGCATGAAATATTAAGAAGACAATATACTGCTCAAACACATAATATTTAAGCTATCATTTCAATTCTCATTTTTTATTTATTTAATGACACAGTTTAAATCTGGTCACCAGATAAAAGTCCAGCAAAAATTTATTAAATCATCTGATAAATTACATTTCAGGGCCTGGCGCAGTAGCCTAGTGGGTAAAGTCCTTGCCTTGCACGTGCCAGGATCACATATGAACAATGATTTGTGTCCTGGCAGCCCTGCTTCCCATAAAGCTTCCTACTTAGGGCCTGGAAGGCAATGGAAGACACCCCAAACCTCGAGACCCTGCACCCACCGGGAAGACCTGGAAGAGCTCTGGGCTCCTAGCTTTGGATCAGCACGGTTCCGGCCGTTGGTGCTACTTTGGGAGTGAATCATCAAACAGAAGATCTTTCTCTCTGTCTCTCCTCCTCTCTGTATTAAAAAAAAAATTTTCACTTTTTCTTCATTTATATGTACACTACTTATTTTAAGACAATATCATATTCTTAACTAGATTTCCTTGCAATGTTAATATCTTTATGTTTTCCCTTTAGGTATAAAGAGAATGCGATGACATTATCAAGAATTCACCACGATCACCCCATGAAGCCCCTGGACCGAGCAGCCTTCTGGATTGAGCATGTCATGCGCCACAAGGGAGCCAAACACCTGCGGGTTGCAGCTCACGACCTCACCTGGTACCAGTACCACTCTCTGGATGTGATTGGGTTCCTGCTGGCCTGTGTGGCCACTGCTGCACTCATCATCATCAAATGTTGTCTCTTTTGTTACCGGATGTTTGTTAAAAGTGTTAAGAGGAAAAGGGAGTAGATCAAGTATGCTAACTTGAAGGAGGAACACCTGATAGATGAGCTGTCCCCGGCTTAATTCAGCAAGCTGAGGCTATAACGTAGGTCAGTTTGGTTGCCAGAAGGCCTCAAGTGTGGGAGTAGGAAAACCAAAGACTAAGACTCACTTATCTAGTAGTGATGGTTGTTGACACCTTCAATGTAACCTGCAAGTAAAGACCCTAATAACTTCATAGAAATGAATTGGATTCAATCTAATAAAACTGTTGTCTGTTAATTGTGCTCTCCTATTTCCCTGGAGTGCGTCTGGCCCCCTGGTCCCTGTTATCCTATCTTAAATCCTGTGTAATCTCTCATTCTTTCCTCTGCTGTTTTAAAGCTTGTATGTCTAAATCTTTCAGATCTGACCTTTCGCCCTTGAGTGTATGTTATTCTTCCATTTTCAATTTTCCAATGGAAATTTTTAGCTAATCCATTGATTTCTACACTGACACATTCATCATATAAAAGCATGGTGTTAAATTTAATGTATTTGTAAATTCCTAAATTTATTCTTCTGTTTGATAATCAGGTATATTTTTTTGTTGTCTCTTAAGGCACTAACATTGGCAATAAAGTTTTACAATCACACATAAAATAGTATTTTTTTAATGTTTTTACCACAGGGGCCTGGCACAATGGCTCAGTGGCTAAATCCTTGCCTCGCACAAGCCACGATCCCATTTGGGTGCCTGTTTGTGTCCCTGTGGCTCCACATCCCAATCCAGTTCCATGCTTGTGGCCTGGGAAAGTAGTAAATGTGGGGGTGGGAAGTAGCACAGAGTCTTGGGACCCTGTATCAGCATGGAAAACCCAGAGGAAACTGCTGGCTTTTGGCTTTGAATCAGCTCAACTTTGGCTGTTGGGGCCACTTCGGAAGTGAATCAGTGGACTGAAGAACTTTTTTTCTGTGTTTGTCTCTGTAAATCTATCATTCTAATAAAAATAAATAAAGCTTTAAGACAAATAAATATTCTCACTACAAAGAAATGATAATTACAGGAGGTGAAGGATATGATAACCATACATATTTGATAAATATGCAAGAATCCCATGTATATAATTAACACATCTTATACCATATAAACAATTAAAATGCAGCAGTAAAATATTTAAAGTGAGAAGAGTAAAAATTATATTTCAAATTTTGAACTTCATATTAAAGTATACACATCAGCTGACCAAATAATAACAATTTAATCAAAAATGACCAGTCTTAACAGACATTAAAATGCATGATTGTCCAATAAGCATATGAATATGTGCTCAACATAAGTTTCTCAATAGTATTAGAGCAAATCAAGTCAAAATCACAATGGTGAGCACAATTACTAGCGTAGTTGAAAGAAGGCAAAAAAATTAGCAAAAACATGAAGAAATTATCAAATACATTATAAAAATGAAAAAATGGTGAATTCACTAGGGAAATACAGTTCTAAAAATATTAAACATGGATTTGTCCCATGCTTAAGCAAATCCTCTTCTTATAAACTCAGTAATGATTTTATATTGTGGCCAAGTAGAATTAAAAGAGAAAGATTAACCTCATTTTCTTTCAACATTTGGGTCAAAAGGAGGCCAGATTTTGAAAACCTATGGTGGTAGAGAATGGTGTGATCGTGAGTCAGTTTTCTGACTAAACAGGAATTGAGAAATGGTGATGAAAAAATAATTTCCATATTTGGCATTGCCATTAAATAATTCTTACCATGTAGAATAATTGCTAATGGTTCTAAATCCCTTCTTTGAAGAGCTTTCATCTGTCTGTATCCCCACTTTTCATCCATGTTCTGCCATGGCAGCATTAGCTATTTAATGTTTGCCTCACCAAAGCTTCTGTCCACCCCTAGGAGAGAAAAAAATAATCCAGACTGCTGCTCCTGGAGGGTTTGCACACTGAGGGCTACTGCTTCGAGAAGCAAGATACACCCAATGGCCTTTTACCTTTCTTTATTCCATTGTGTGTGACCCTACAGTGACCTCATGCTTCCAGGGTACTCCCCTTCTGGACATGGGTGTACTTCCTGGTGTCAAAGACTTCCCCTGGGTCTGCTGCTCTCAGCCCCAGGTGGGTAGGATACTCCTCCTGAGGAGCGCCTGGAGGCTGCCTGGGGATTCTGGAATTGGGCTGCCAGACTCCTGACTCACTGCTTTCCTAACTGTGGTCAGGCTCTGGAGAGAAGGGAAAGTACACACACACTGCAGCCACTCCCCTTTGCACTCTGCCACTCAACAAGTGCTCTTGTCAGTTGTTATCTTTTTTTTCTTTCTTTCCTGGGTATTCGGATGAAATGCCAAGTTCTTATCACCCTCCCCTTGTGGGGATCGTCAACTCTAGAACGGGGTTCCAGGAGAGGCCACAGGCTTCTTTCACCTACTGCAGCATTTATCAGTGGGAGAAGTTTTTAATTTTTTAAGTAGTCCCTAAATCTGTAAACAAAATACAATTTAACATTAAATAAGCTGAGTTGTAAAACTTTACGAAAAGGACCTGATGAACTTAGAATTGTTGCTCGTGTTTGTGTAAGTACAATCTGGATTGTACTGAGGAAATTGGTTCTTCCTGAGCAACTCATTCATTCAGAGCTAAAAATATTTTATCACATAAAAGTGCCCACACCCTTCAGAGTTGAGTGCAAAGTTGTCTCAGGGCAGGTGCTGTGTCAACAAGCTAAGTTTCCTTATATGATATGAGTAACCCATTGTGGTACCCATTTTAGTCTGGGGAGCTCCACCAGATCCACCTCCCTGCTGATAACCTTGGAAAGCAGTGGAGGAAGGCACAAGTCCTTGGGCCCCTAGACCCACATGGGGGACCTGGAAGAAGCGCTATGTAACTGCCTTCAGATTAGTTCATGTCTGGCCCTAGTGGCCAAACGGAGAGAAAAACATTGATTTCAAAGTTCTCTCCTCTCTCTTTCTCTCTCTCTCTCTACATAGACACATACACATATACATATGCATTTTTCTGTTCTTTCTGTAACTCAGCCTTTGAAACAAACAGGAATAAAATAATACTCTCACAGGAGGAAATAGCACATATCAGATAATGAGTATATGGTCAAATGCGTTAAATTAAGGTCCTTGAGATTTAACATACTAAGAATAATCATCATTTCTGCAAAGAATGTCTTCACATTTATCTCCCAAAGAATGTTTATAAATGCCATAGCATTCCCCAGAGCAAGGTGCTGGCAGTGCAGATAAACATTAACTACAGTATCTGCCACACACTTCAATTCCCACTTGAATTGAGAGACTGGAGACAAGTAAGTTGAATTGTGTGGAAAATACTATAGGGAAAGACCACATGCCAAGGATGATTCATAAGGCAACATAGCAAGTGTCCCACGGACACAGATAAACAAAGAGGAATCTAGACCTGTATGGGAACAGAAGAAGAAATGAGGGATGAGTAAAAGATAACAAAACAGCAAGGCAGTTTCTAGGACTGCAAGTTTCTATAGCAACAGACTAAATAAGGAGGTAGACAAATTTGAAGCAGCCATGAGGAGCCAGGCCATCTTAAAGAGCCTGAAATACCTAAACATCCCTGGAATCAAGGAGAAAGTCATGATAAGATCAACATGTGTTTCATAACAGAATTCAAAATGCTTTGCTTTCAAATAGAGTTGGAGAAGTTGAAAAGGAGGAGAGCTTAGGATTTGGTTGAAAGAGTGACAGACAATGGAAATCTACATGAACATTGTTATAGAGATGGCAATGGCTAATGTTATGATATCTGACAATCCTGTAATCTGTTCTATGACAAATACACTTAAAATATTCTAAATATCTCTGGTACATGCCAGTGTTCCAATAGGACATTTTATTTTTTCCTACTTTAACACTATTACCGAAGCTGTTAATTTGCTGACATTTCCTAGAAAAGTTTTGTTTATTTATTATTTCATGATACAGTTCCATAGGCTCTGGAATTTCCCTACTCGCCTCCCCAAAGCTCCGCCCCCTGCATTGATTTCCCCTGTATCATTATAGTAGTGCAGTCCTCCATAAATGATCATAAGCCCATCATTCTGTTATTTAAGTGTATCCTGAAATTGTAGAGATGGACAATTGCAGAGATTCTAGCATCCCATTGTCAAGTTATGGTTAACAGTTTCATTAGGCGCCAATCTTTGACTTGAAAGTAGAAATGCATAGTTCATTGTATCTTCACATCTGGATATGATAGTTTCTATTAAGTGCTACTTATAAAACTGTTCAAATGAAAGGCATGAAACAAAATCAACAGGAAGAAAATAGAAAATTTACAATAACATAAGGTACAATAACATGCAAGGAAATTACCAATGTTGTAGCTGAAGAAATAAAAAAGAAAATCAAAATGCTTCTTGAAGAAAATGATGCTACTATATGACCTATAAGTCAGTGAAGAAATTAGAAAGGAATAAAAGGGTTTTTTTTCCAGAAATGAAAATTTTAAAAATATTAAAATTGGGGGCCTGGCATGGCGGGAGTCAGTTCTAATTTCAGCTGCTCAGCGTCTCATCCAGCTCCCTGCTTGTGGCCTGGGAAAGCAGTCGAAGACAGCCCAAAGCCTTGGGACCCTGCATCTGAGTGGGAGACCTAGAGGAATTTCTTGACTCCTGGCTTCAGATCAGCGCAGCACCGACTGTTGCAGTCACCTGGGGAGTGAATCATCGAATGGAAGATCTTCCTCTCTGTCTTTCCTCCTCTCTATATATCTGACTTGGCAATAAAAATGAAAATAAAGTAATAAAATCCTTGAGATCTAGCAAAAGCATTATTGTAAGGGCTGTTGATCTCATATTTTACATGAAAGCTGCTATATATCAGAGAGAACATGTGATTCTTATTGTTTGGGGATTGATTTGTTTCACTGAGGATAACAATCTCTACTTGGGACCATTTGGTTGCAAATGGTAGAATTTCATTCTTTTTAATGGCTAAGCATTATTCTGTTGAGTAGATGTACAAAAGTTTCTTTATCCATTCCTTTTTTGACAAGCATCTGGGTTGTTTCTATGTCTTTGCTACTGTAGATTGTGCTGCTGTAAATGCAGGATTACAGATCCCTTTCTTATATACAGATTTCATTTCCTTTGAACAAATTCCCAAGTGGGAGTCTAGGTCATATGGCAGGCCAATTTTCAGTTGTCTTTGCACTCTGCATACTGACCTCCATAATGGTTGTATTTGCCTAAACTCCCACCCCCAGTGAAGGCGGGTACTTCTCTTCCCACATCAATGCCAGCAGGTGTTGTTAGTAGAGCTCTGAATGCAGGCCAATTTAACTGGAGTTAGGCAGAACCTCAAAATGTTTTTCATTTTTATTTCCCTGATAACTAGGAAGCCTGAGTATTTTGTCACATGTTTATTGCCTATTTGAATTTGCTCTTTTAATATTTGTGCAGGAACTGATTTTCCAATAGATTAACATTGTATTTCCAAGATTGAACAACATGGTACTCATAAGCAATGTATTATGAAGAAGCTATAAAATTCTTCATTTTAAAAGGTGATGTAAGTGCTTCAGTGATTAAATCCTCGCCTTGCTCGTGCTGAGATCCCATGTGGGCACCAGTTCGTGCCTCCGCTCCTCCACTTCCCATGCAGCTCTTTGCTTTGGCCTGGAAATTTTGCAGAGGATTCTCAAAGCCTTGGGGGACTCGGAAGAAGCTCCTGGATCCTGGCTTCAGATTTGCTGAGCTCTTGCTATTGCAGCCACTTGGAAGATCTTTCTTTCTTTAAGTCCTCCTTTCCAAAATAAATAAATAAATGAATAAATAAATAAATAAATCTTTTTAAAAACAAACGTATTAAATTCAGCAGTTGAATGAGCAAGTAATATACTACAAATGTGTTGCATGTGTTGAGGCTCTCTGTAGGAGCATTCAACTTTAAACAGCTATATCAGTGTCTGTGAATGGAACCCCTGTACCCACTTATAGCACGAGGCTTGTATTCCAGCCCAGCCATATTCATCTGACTTCAAGCCCAAGTAGCACAACACATAGTCATCATCTTTTCAGAGGAAAAGGAGTGAAGAAGGAGCAAGTTACTGCTCGAGTCCAAGGCTTCACAGTGAGATCTTGCTAGCTAGAATCCCAGACAATGACTACAGAACAGAGACAAGAGGCTGTTTAGTTCCCAGATGTAGACTGCCCAGGAGGAAATGGACTAATCTCTTTTAATTTCCCTAAAACCATCCTGAGAAACACACATACCACACACACACACACACACACACAGATTGGTGATAAGCTAGGTCTTCTTTAGGAGTATCAGTCCACCCTGAGAAGCGGATTGGGAACGCCTCTGAGCCGCCATGCCAGGGACTGGAGTGGGGGAGGAGCTAGCAAGATCCAGGCGGGGGCCCAAGCAGCTTGGCCCCGGGCCGCCATGCGGCCCAGGTGCGAAGGTCCCTGCCATGATTCCAGCCTAACACAGTCAAGCTTTCCACCACCTGCGCAGGTACATGGGGTGCGAGGCTCTCGGGCGGCCAGTGCGCCATTTGGCACCAGGCTTCGCCTACTGGCCGCCCGGCCAGGAAGTTCTGGAATTTGGTTTCTCTGATATGCTGCGTGAGACGCTCCGTGCTGAACCCACAGTACTCTGAGAATATGTATTAGTCCTTAAGCTTTTCAAAGGCATTTAGTCTTCCTCTGAAGAACCTGTAGTCACTTTATAGTGCCGATCGCCAACATCAGCTCACTTAAAAGGCAAAATTCCGGGCTTGTCCAGCAGGATGCCCCATTACCTGATAGGATGAGGGATCAGCAGAGGGGTCACAGAAGGCAGGACTATGACACTGACTGGCATTCAAGGACCATACTCGGGGCTAGAATGTGTGAGGCATGCGTGGACCAATCCCCTGACACTCTGACCCCATTGGACGGTTTAGAAGGGCCGGTGGAGTCTATGCAGGAGGCATGACAGTCTATAGGACGCTCTGGGCTGACCAGAGCAACCTCTGGCACAGTTAACACTGGCTGGCAACAGGCCTGGTTGGAGAGCGTGGTGGAGGCCTTGGCTGCGTGGAGCCTACCACTTAGGGGCACAGGAACTGGAGGGAGGCTGAGTTCTGGTCGGGTCACAGTTGTAATCCCTTGGCACAAATATCAATTCGGCTTTGACGCACCATGCCGGATTAGACCACAGCACAGTTTGATGCTCCGGAGGACCAGGATAGACGTTGGACGGGCTCGGTTAGGCCTCAACCCCATCTGAGCCATATATGAGATATACGTGGGTATGGACGAGCCGTGGCTGGGCTGAAACTCTCAACAGCAGGAACCAGAATGGATTGAAGAGCGGAGCTGGCCGAAGGACCTGCTGGAATGCGTGAAGCCCGACACCATGAAGGAGTCAGAGGGAGGAACCTGAACAGTTCCTCTGACAGGACACTGATTCTACAAATAAACACAAGAAGCATGGAGGTAAATAACCCAGAAGAAGCTTTGGAATGTGACCCACTGGAATACACTTGGCTCGGGTTGGGGCAGACCAGGCTGAGTCGGTTCATGTCATCCACTGGCAAGCCCAAGTGCTGAAACTGTGTGCCAAGGTGAAATGGCCTGTGCTAGTAGGGAATGCAACACCCGACCAGCACTCCTCCCACTGGTTTAGGTGAGGGACGAGAGTGTGATGGGCAGAGCCGGGGAGAGATGCGATACTCATTGGTTCCAATAGAGGTCGGGGCTCAGAAGAGAACCAACCCAGGGATTAAAACCATCAGCTGATCGGAGTGATGGACGGTGGCAAGCACTGTGCTTACTAGTAGTACATGTAGGAGCCTGGACTGGGAATGCCTCAAAGTTTTTTTTAGGGGGATTCCCCTGAACAAAATGGAGGAATCAAAGCATTAATCAAAAAAAGATGGAAAATGGAGAAGATGAATCAACCACCTCAGCTTTATGCTTGCAGCGGAAAATTGGACAAGGGGAAACCCTAAGACGGACTATGTCAATCAGTGGACTCTGCACCAGCCTCATCATACCTGGACTGTTGCTGATGATATGTTGGAGCTTCTAATTGATCGAGGTGACGCTCTGCTGGCTCTGCCTACAAACCTGAGAGGGCCTCCCTAAGAGGCCGTTGAACTTGAACTGGACAAGTGGGATGATGGACTCTGTATGGTGTAAACTTTTAATTAGGGAACCTCAACGGAACTTGAGCTGTGGTTATGCATCAAGGTGAAGGAATTCATGATGGGGGAAGGGTTTGGGGTGAAGGGGGGGAATCCCAGTACCTATGAAATTGTGTCATGTAATGCAATGTAACTAATGAATAAATGAATATTAAAAAAATTTTTAAAAAAAAGGTAAGGTCATTTTTTTTTAAGATTGAGAAAAAAAAAAAAAAAAAGAAAGAAAGGAAATCAGTTTGGATTTTGGTGCTACCTTGTGCTGAATTATCGGCAGTGGCCAAAGAGGAGAAAACATCAAAAAGCTTGCCTAGAACTTCTGAACAGCAAAATATATACTCAGTTTTCCAATGTACAGAAGCTGTTAACACCAATTATCCAGAATTTGAAGCAAGTGGATTCCAACGACTCACCAAGATACAAACTCTAGGTGAGAGCAGCGAGTGTTCAGAGTGGCTAGTGAGGTTCCTGGGGAGCAGGCCGGCTGGGAAGCAGCTTTGGGCTGGTGAGCATTTCCATAGCAGACAGGAGGTGTGCGTGGGAATTTAATTGTGCTGGAGCAGGCTTCTGGGGAACGCTCTTGGAGGGGAACACACCTGTGACTCCTCATTATATTTTCAACACTTACGTAAATCATTTTCTGAAATTCACTCACTTCGTGTCATGCTAAAACTAAAACTTTCATAACTCATGATGGAACCAATGGCATCTATGAGGCGAAACCCCATGCCACCCCTGTGGTTAGAATTCCTTTTTTGATGATCGGTCTGATAGTATTGCTTGTGTGAAGACCAAAGTAGCTGCTTTTAAACCAGAATTCATCACAATGTCAAGTACAGACTTGCTCAGTGTTTTAGAGACAGTCATCAAGAATCCTTCATGAGTATAATGATTTTTAAATATGGTATTATTATAGATGAATTTTCATCTTTCTGTGTGTTTCACTTGCTATTTTCATTTGATTTCACAAATAAAGATAATATAACTATTGTAATATGTGCTTTATTTTCAACCAGTTGTTTGAAAGCTGCAAATCAACCTATGGATTTGCAGGTTGATTAGTAATGGGTAACACAATGTTATACACAAATATTTTAATGTGTTTAACTAAATGAAAGAATGAAATTTGTACATGATGAAAATTTAAGAAGAAAATAATGATGCCAGTGAAGAAATATGATTAAGTGAAACAACTAAACTTTCTGAAAGTACATGGCTTTTTGCCCAAATATTGGTTTTTATTTTCAGTTGTTTTAAAGATTTTGGAGACTTATTTTCACATATTTTGTACCATAAAGCATAAATATTAGACACAGTATATAATTCAAATGAAATTAGTATATTCATAGTTTTAACAAATTCTTATCAAAACATTATGATGGAACACTTTTTACTTTTTGTCAGACCAAGATACCTGTTATGTATTAAAATTAATTCCAGCCTTAATGCCAAACACTGTAATCCAATATTTTAGTATCTTTTTATGAAATAATCTGTCTGGAGATTTGCTTTAAGCAGAAACCTTCAATGTATAATGTACAATAATTACATTAGAACTTACACCAAATATAAGGACAATAATCATTCAAAGATAAATGTTGTCAAACTGGATGACAGCTACTAACCATATACCTGTTTTTACAAGACATTTTAGTACAAGCAAGAGAGTGCATGTAGAAAGAGAAGAAAAGTTTAGTTACCATTATAAGCTTTTTTAGCTATATTAAAATCGGAAGCAGACAAAACAATCAGTGCTGAAAATCAACATTTCATGGTATTAATTTGAAAATCTTACAATAATATTAATGTCAGTTTGTATGCACCTATCTATGAAACCTCAAAATGACAGATTGTTGACATATAAAATATATAGATGAAAGTAAAGTTAAAATATAAATCTTTTATATACTCTATATAATAGGAAACGTTTTAAAAATAATGACTGCACTGTGACCTGCTCTGTGACGTAGAAAGCCAAGCACCTATGACTCTGGCACCACCTATGGACATTGGTTCAAATCCCGCTGCTGCACCCAGGATCCAGCTCACACCATTAGCTGGGACACCTAGGATCCAGCTCACACCATTAGCTGGGACACCTAGGATCCAGCTCACACCATTAGCTACACCTAGGATCCAGCTCACACCATTAGCTGGGACACCTAGGATCCAGCTCACACCATTAGCTACACCTAGGATCCAGCTCACACCATTAGCTGGGACACCTAGGATCCAGCTCACACCATTAGCTACACCTAGGATCCAGATCACACCATTAGCTGCACCTAGGATCCAGCTCACACCATTAGCTGGGACAGTGCCTGGAAAACCAGCAGGAGCTTTCCTAAGAGCATGGCACCTGCACTGAAGTGGGAAATTGAGATGAAAATCTGGCTGTTTGCTTCAGACCAATCCATCCCTTGGTGTTTGGATCATTTAGCATGTGAAGCAGTGGATGAAAAATCTCTGTCTGTCTTTCCTGCTCTCTGTTATAACTATGTCTTTTAAATAAAATTAAATCCTTTAAAAATAATAAATAAATAGACAAATAAACACATAAACGAATAGATAAATATTTTGAGGTTGGCCACCAATGACGCAGGCGTCCTCTAACAGGTACCCTACTTCCCATCAGGCTCCCGGCAGGTGACGTCAGAAAAGTGGTGAAAGATGATCCAAGTGTTTGATCTCCTGATACACACACAGAAGACCCTGATGAAGCTCCTGGCCCCTGATTTCACCCTGCTGATCCTTAGCTTTTTAGGCTATCTAGGGAATGGGCCTACAAATGAGGATCATTCTCTCTTTTTTTCTATTTCTCTTTTATTTTCAAATACATAAATAAACAATCCTTTCTCCCTCACAAAAACTTAAGGAACACGCAAATTGAAAGTAATCAATGTGAGCTACACATAAAGACACAAGATTTCAAAATTTTTATGGAAAATTCACATTGTCTATCCATTCCACCTAGTCAAAAACATTTTTTATGATTTTTTTTATTTGTTTGAAAGGCAGAGGCCACATAAGTCATCTACTGCTTTGCCCATGTCATTATTAGGAAGCTAGAATAGAAGTAGAGCAGCCATGACATGAACCAGCATCCATATGCCATGCCAGTGTCTCAGGCAGTGGGTAAATCTTCTATGCCATGAGGTCAGTCATCCATATAAAATAATTAAATTCCTCTCATACATAATAAAATTAAAATTTGAATTACCTGTGGAACATTTTGTTAAATCAAGGAACATTGGACCTTTATAATATCTAGTAGTGGTGGTTGTTGACACCTTTGTTGTAATCTGCAAGTAAAGAAAAGACCCTAATAACTTTATAGAGATGAATTGGACTCAATCTAATAAAACTGTTGTATCTTAATTGTGCTCTCCTATTTCCCTGGTGAGTGCCTCTGGTCCCCTGGTCCCTGTTATCCTATCTTAAATGTTATGTGATCTCTCATTCTTTCCTCTGCTGTTTTAAAGCTTGTATGTCTAAATCTTTCAGATCCTATCTTTCTTTTTTTTTCTTTTCAATCTAACTTTTATTTTTTCCTTTTTTTAAATTAATTACATTGCATTATGTGATACATTTTTTTATGCACTGGGATTCCCCCCGCCCCTCCCCAAACCCTCCCCCCTCACCACCACGGTGGATTGCTCCACCTTGTTGCATTTCCATAGTTCAAATTCAGTTGACATTCTTTCATTGGAGGTATTTACCAAGCATAAAGTCCAGCATCTTATTGTCCTGGTAAGTTCAATGGTTTCTTGGTGAGACCATCTCTGGTCTGAAGGTAGAACCAGCAGAGTATCATCCCAATCAATTAAAAGCCCCAACATAATGTTTCCAACCATTTACAACATTGTGGCATTAATTGACATGGTATTGATTAACCAATATGTTAATGGGAAAATGCAGGTTCTCAACCACAACCTGTGACTTCTTCATAGACATTTCAATCTTGGTTTACATTCAACCGTGTTCTATACACCTTAAAATGGCTTAGATTGCTATTCAGCTGTCTCATGCCTATTTTAATTTTAGTCTTTAGCAGTTTACAGCATTGAAGCATGATTTCGCTGGAGCACCGAGGACTACATCCCTACTGCCAAGGAGACCACAGGGAAATGGAGTGCCTTCGGAGGCCAAGAACTCTGAGGTCGACCACCCCCATTTGGATCTACCACATGGGATAGAAGAAGCCCAAGTCCTGCCTTGCAGGATCCAAGGTCATCGGAACAACAACCAGGATCCCAGAGTGGTCCGTAGAAACAGAAGAACAGTAAACTTCCTTAGGGACTAGGGAGAGGAGCTTTCTCTGGTCCTTGCCGGCTTCCAACTTTGGGTCCCCAACCCCCTCTCGTAATAACCATCAGGATCGCTCCAGAAACCCCTCAAAACAAACAAACAAAACTAGAATTGATAGACAGAGAACAACAAGGAAAGCTTAGAACCAGACAGGAAACGGTCAGTGGGGATGCACTTATACCTCACTGGGTGGGACACAAAGATTAGTTACTCCTCACTGGGGTATGGAAGATTTCTCTGCACACCCCTCCTAAACATGCTCATCTAAACTGTTGACATATATCCTGTTAGAATTATAGAGTTAGACCACCCGAAAAACAGATCCTATATTTCACCCTTGCTTCTAGCAGGACATTTGTGTGC
This sequence comes from Ochotona princeps, assembly GCF_030435755.1. Taxonomy (NCBI): domain Eukaryota; kingdom Metazoa; phylum Chordata; class Mammalia; order Lagomorpha; family Ochotonidae; genus Ochotona; species Ochotona princeps. The sequence goes on from NC_080838.1 coordinate 71,978,228, forward strand.
TCGTGCAGCACATCACATGGGTTATGGTATGTTGTTCTCCCATTTTCAATTTGCAAGAAATAATTTTTAGCTAATCCACTGATTTCTTCATTGACACATTCATCTTATAAATTTTTCAATATTCGTACAATTTATAAACATTCTTCTCTTTGATTTCCAGGTATATTCCATTATTGTCTGTTAAGACACTAATGTTGACAGTAAAATCTTTTACAATAACAGATAAAATTGTTCTTTAAAAATGTTCTCACCACATTGACCCAACACAATGGCTCAGTGGCTAAATCCTTGCCAGTTTGTGTTCCAGCTGCTCTGCTTCCCATGCAACTCCTTACTTGTAGACTGGGAAATCAATGGAGTTGACCCAAAACCTTGGGACCTTGCACCCATGTTCCAGGTGGAAAGATGCTCCTGGCTCCCAGCTTCTGATCAGTTCAGGTCTGGCAACTTTGGCCCTTTAAGGTGTGAACCTGCAGATGGATGATCTCTCTGGCTCTTTATATCTGCCTTTCAACTGAAATTATTAAATCTCTCAAAAAATGCACTGTTTGTGAGATTTTTTTTCTATTTATTTTTATTTCTTTGAAAATGTGACACAGAAAGAGACAAACACAGTCTGAGACAGAGACAGAGAGATAAAGTCTCCATTCTCTGTTTCAATCCCCAAAGGCTCTCAACCATTGACATTGGGCTGTTTTCAAACCACCAATCTGGAACTCCATCTGAGACTCCTATGTAGGTGACAAGTACCCATGTAGTTGAGTCATCTTCTGTTCTTCCCAGATGAGTTAGCAGGTATCTGGATGGAAAGGCATACACGGAAATTAACCCCAGATATTTAAACATGGGACTCAGGGCCTGGCATAGTAACCTAGCGGCTACAGTCCTCTCCTTGATCTAAAGACTGCAGGCTAAGGAGTAATTCTAGCAGAAATACACAGATGCAGGTATTTAATAAGACTTGTAGAGAGGCACATCAAAGTATGCAAAGCAGCTGAAGATGGGAATAAAGGTGTTAAATGTAGAAGAAAGCAGCAAAGATGACGGAAGTAAAAGAACTCATGGGAGCCAGTGTTAGGAAATCCTAGATTCCCCAAAGAGGTCAGGAAGTTCCAACTCACATCAAAAGAAGACGGAAACAGATTTAGCAGAGCTCATTTTCAGTCCAGGTTTGAGAAAGGAGTTTTATCTTAGCTGCTGGTTCCAGTGGGAGAAGTAGGTTACAGATTTGCCTCACGAAAAGAACATTTTCCTGCACAGGATTGGAAAAATGCTCCCTACACCAGAGAGAGCCAGTAAGTAATATTCCCAGCCCGTCAGGTAACTCTCAATCAGAATTTGAAATCTCACTAGCTGCTGTTTCCCTAGGACTTCCATCCCTGGCAACAGAAAACAACTATTTTCCCCACCTTTGCTCTAATTGAATCTGCAGAGAATACTCAGGTTCAATCAGAACCTGCCCTAAGAAACTTCAGTGGAGGTTTTTACAGAGCAATGGTTCAGGTATTTGACACACTAGTTAATTGCAGACAAATGACTCATGAATGAAGAAAGGGGTTTCAAAGGGACAAACTTACACTCTGGAATCCAATGAAAAATCACTTGTTTGAGCTGCAGCAGGGTAATTGTTATATAAAAGCATAACTGATAGGGCTGTCACCATGACATAGTTGGGAAAGCTTCCATCTGCCATGCTGGCATCCCATATGGGCACAAAATCATGTCCTGCTGCTCCATTTCCAATTAAGCTTCCTGCTACGGCCTGGGGAAGCAGCAGAAGATGGCCCACAACCTTAAGACCCTGCTCCCACGTGGTAAACCCAGAGTATGTTCCTGGCTCCTGGCTTGGGATCAGCTCAGCCCTGGCCATTTGTGGCCATTTGGGATGTGAACCAGCAGACAGGAGATCTTTCTCTCTCTGTCTGTCTTTTTTTCTGTAAATGAGGGAGTATAAATAGTTCCTGACAAAAGAAAGCTTAGACAGGCCCATGGTGTTTGCTGTCCAACTGGGGCAGATACCCTAAGATTCAGAATTGACATTTATGAAGCTTGGATTTTTCTATTTTTACTTCAAAACTAGCTAGTTCAGTGTTGCCTAGAGTAAGTCTTCTTTGTTGGGCTCCTATATGGGCTTCAACCAATAATACACATCTAGGCCTGGCACGATGGCCTAGTGGCTAAAGTCCTCGCCTTGAATGTGCCGGGATCCCATATGGGTGCCAGTTCTAATCCCAGCAGCTCCACTTCCCATCCCATCCTGTGATGGCAGTCAAGGATGGCCCAAAGCCTTGGGACCCTGCACAGGCTTGGGAGATCTGAAACAAGTTCCTGGCTCCTGGCTTCAGATCGGTGCAGTGCCAGTCATTGCGGTCACTTAGGGAGTGAATCATTGGACGGACGATCTTCCTCTCTGTCTCTTCTCCTCTCTGTATATCTGATTTTGCAATAAAAATAAATAAATCTTAAAAAAAAATACACATCTGTCAAACTAACAATAGTGACAAGTTACTTGGTGCCTAATTTGGTGAATGTAATTTTATTTCAATCCGGTCTCCACTTACAATATTTTGACATGATTTCCTTTTTCTTTTATTATAAAACCTATATTTATATGTGTATATATATGTACATACATACATGTATATATATATATATACATATACATACATATGGACCAAAAAGTGTGCTTTGAATTATAATCTTTTTTGGACTAAAGATATGTCATACCAATACTTTTGATGCTGCACAGCCGTGGTTCACAGTTTTAAGTTAGCCAATCAGGCAGCAAGGTAAACAATCAAGAATCTACAAGGTTTTGCAAAGCTTTGATGGTCTTTGGCTAAATGTATTTAATGTACAACTTATTTAACTTTAACCTAAGGTGAAGAGTATTTATATAGATTAGTTTATTTTATAAATCTCTAATGATTAATCTGATAGATCATCTTTTTAAATTTATATTCCACTGGTTTTCTAGGTCACATATTGTACTCTTTCTTTTTTTTTTTTCCAGTGAAGATTTTCTGCTGACTTTGTGAAGCAGAAGAGTTACAAAGGGTAATTTTTTTTTTTTTGCTTGAGTTACAAAGGGTGATTTTTTTGCTTGGTTTTAGAAAATCCGAAATCCTAAGTCATGAGAATTCAGAATGATTGGAAAAGAAATAAGACTAGCAATGGCCAAATACACTGATTATAATTATTGGAAGATTCAAGCTAGGAGAACATGAGCTTTGGAATTTGGTCAATTAATTATAATGAGATCATACAGTTTGCAAGAATTGAGATTTGAATAAAATGCAGGTGAAAGTATATTTCAGCCTTAAAAGCAGAATGAAATTTCATTATTTGTGATGGTGTGGCAAAATCTGAAGCTCATTATCCTACAGATTGTGAATACCTCATGATATTTCTCTTGTAGATGAAGGAGCTGAGTGTGTCAGTGAACACGGAGCATTATCACAAGCCAGGAACATCTGGGTTTGTGACTAACCTTAGAATACCTGCCTCCCTCTGGTTAAAAAGAATAGAAAGCATCTCTGTCCTCAATACTATCTTATCTTCTTGCTTTCCAAGAGTTGTAAATAATGCATCAAAGCATACCGATTCTCTGTGTTAATGTCATCTTCCTTACTGTTTTAGTTATAGTTAACATAAGGAAAGCTATTCTAAGAATGGCCAGCTTCAACGTGAGATAAGGATTAAAGAGAGCTCTGTCGGATGCCTGGGTTCTTTTGTGGTCTAAAAGGCTGTATTTGCTGTATTTTCTTAGACAATGTAGATCATCCTAACAGTGTGGATGATGGCCTCAGTGTAGATTAATAAAATCATTTCTCTGTTAAGTATCTTCTTGTTTTTTTTTTTTTTTTTTTTTATCAATCATGACATCTGGCACCATGAACAGGGACTTCAAGAAAACTGGAAGAAACCAAAAGGAAGATGGAAGGCTCAAGATAAGTGAACTCTCAGCATTTCATAATGTGAAATTCCTCTTCAGTCAAGAAGCAGTATACTGATCTGCTTTATGGATTGGTGGCAGGAACAGGGGCTGAAGTTAAATGCAGTACTTTTGAAATCTTTGACGTTGTTAATCATCATCGATTTCACCCTACAAACAAGTGCATGCTTAACTACAATGTACAGTCTAAGGTTTTGTGGACTTTAAGATGGGCACAGGAGAAAGGAAAAATGATTCCTGTGAAAGTCTGCACTCCGTGCACTTTAATATCAATGAACCTTAAGCCCGTACATGGAGACTGAGAGACTTGGAAAGAGGTTATCACTGATATGGACTATAAACCAGAGCTCCCACAAGAGATGAGAATATGCCAAACCGCAGAGGAAACTGCACAGAGAGGACTGGGGACAGAGGGAAGGGTGTCTAACCCTGTGCTAGAGCAAGCGGCTCTTCTGTAAGCTCTGCACCCACTCTGATTCTGATGATTCAGAAGGGGAGTCAGAGGCTGTCAGCACTAAAGCACAGTATTAAAGTTTACTGAAGCAAATAGGAGTTGGCTAAAGAAATATGTAAAACTTGTATACAAGAGATATTGGGATAACTAATGTGTAGTACAGAAACTTACTGAAGGAGATAGGAAAGTTAACTAGAGAAATAAATAAAGTTGGTGCACAAGAGAAAAAAGAACGGATGCCTACAGCTCTGCAGCTGCTGCCTCCTCCACCATCTCTTCCTGTTTAGAACAAGCACCTCATACATACCCTGTAACTTTCACATGCCTCCACTGGACAAGCTGGTCCACAATATCCTATTGCGATTAACCAGTGCCAGTGGAATGAGTAGGACATCAATGTCTTTAAGAAATTTAAGAGGGTCCTGTCTCCGTGGCCTAGCAGCTAAAGTCCTCTCCTTGAACGTGCCAGGATCCCATATGGGCACCAGTTATAACCCCAGCAGCTCCACTTCCTATCCAGCTCTCTGCTTGTGTCCTGGGAAAGCAGTCGAGGAAGACCCAAAGCCTTGGGATCCTGCACCCATGTGGGAGACCTGGAGGAAGTTCCAGGCTCCTGGCTTCAGATTGGCTCAGCTCCAACAGTTGCAGTCACTTGGGGAGTACTTCATTGGATGGAAGATCTTTCTCTCTGTCTCTCCTCCTCTCTGTATATCTGACTTTCAAATAAAAATAAATAAATGTAAAAAAAAGAAATTTAAGAGAGCCATAACTACATATGGGATGCACCCCATTTATCCTTGTGGTTTGTTAAATACACTTGCTTCTCAATCTCTGGGAATCACTATTAAAAACTATACTGCAGTCAGGATGGTAATATACAGCTGAAGAAATGGTGAGAGGATGAAGCCAAGCAGCAGGCTAAGAAAAATTGAGAAAAAAACGTTGCAGTTATCATGGAGCAGTTACTGGAGATTGGACAATGGCTGGGAACTTAGGCACAATTGATGTATGATGATCAAGCTATTAATCAGGTGCTACAATGTTGCATATGAGCCTGGGACTGGATAGAGGAAGCAGGAAAGATTTACCATTCTTTTGTGAAGATGGTGCATGGCAAAAGGAACCTAATGTAGGCTTTATCTCTGGTTTATGGGAGGTGCTGCAGTGGATTATTTCACAGATAGATGTGCAGGATCTGTTGTTACAAACCTTGGTTTATGAACCCCCAAATAATTAAAGTGGTCGGAGGAAGCCTAGCTGAGTATAGGAGGACATGTATGGACAATCAGCTCTCAAGGGTACATGGCTAAAATGTTGGCTGCCGCATTAAGTACTAGGTTAGAGCAGAATCAACTTGATGTTACAATTCTGGTAAATGTGGACATATGTAAAAATATTGTAGAAAATGAAACACCCAGAAATTCAGTAAATAAGTTATGGGATATCTAAAGTTCTTCCATAATATAGGCACCTTCAAGCATCCTACTCCTCTGGCAGAACTCCAAATCTTGCTAGTCAAAAGCAAATGAATACTAAATGTTTTAAATGTGGCAAGCCCAGACACCTTGGAAAACAATGTGGAACACCTCTTTAACTCAATTATATGCTACTAATACTACTAAGGATCACTCCCCTAAAATAAGTCCTAAAGCCATAGATGCTAACATTGGGCAAAACACTGCAAATCTAAAAATGCTTGCTATTGCTGTGGCCAGGAAACTCTTAGCAGGGTCAGCTTGAGGCCCCTCAAAATCAGACGGTTGCAAAACCCCAATATCTCATCCAATTTGTGTGTATGAAAGAATGACAGTCTTAAAGCCTGCTACTATTGGAAGTGCTAATTCAATATTGATATCTCTCAGGATTTCACTGTCATTCTTCTCAATTCCCCACCGGGTCTCTACCTTGTACTTCTCATTCTGCAGGTGAATATCCTCAAGGATAGAGTGTTGTGCCAGATTTTGAGATCCCCAGAAAATCATGGAGTCTGAAGTCGGTGCTAACGCAGAAAGAGCAGTTTATTCAGATTAACCTAGGTCTTCCAGCCACTCCCGAGGCTGCAGCAGGAACAGCAGGGCAGAAAAAAGAGTGAGGTTGAACAGCACAGGGTTCTTACAAATTTCAGGTCAATTCCATGTAATTATACAGGCATGATTGGTCAGTTTAACTGTTAACTTTCAAAAAGAGCAAGTTGGCAGGCTTCTATTAGTGGGTTTGAAGCAAGCAACTTTCCAAAAGTACAGACTAATGAGCCATAGGGCAGTGGGTCTTATCACACACCAGGTACTTCCTTGCTGAGGAGGATTCTGCCAGGTGCCTGCCCGGTATCACATAGACTGAGTTCATACAGCCCCCAGCCAAGCAAGTAAGGCAGAAATCACAAAAGCAGGAAACATCTAGGTTCTTCAACAGTTCTAACCAATTGTGGCAAATGGATGTTACTCATATCTCTTTTTTTTCCTAAACAAACATTTATATGAGCTAAACCAATGTACTAATTCTTTTCTACAAATTTTATATTAAGGTAATCTATGTGTTCTCTGTATTATTAAATTTTCGTTGTTTAAAATTAATGAAGCTATGTTCTTTGGAAGCATTTGATTGATGGCTTTGTGTCAGTAATTAGCCTATATTACGTCAGCTAAAAAGATCCTATTTCTATCAGATGCCTTCTTGTCATTCTGAAAGGCATCCAAAAATTCAAAAGTTACAAATTTTGGGACTTTGGTATTTCTAATGGTCTCCTGGAATATGAAGGGATTTATCTCTCATTTTGTAGTGACAACTGCTGATCAGACTATTTGGATTACATTAAAGATATTGTCAAATGACATGTAGGGCAAAATTTTGCTCTATCAAGATGTTACTGCTACAGATGCCTAAAAAACCTACAAAAGTCTAATTCAAAGTTGTGTACTTTCAATAGTTTCAGGACAGGTGATGCCTAACAATAATGAAATGTAGGCCAAAAACCAGAAAAATGTAAATGTATCCAAGTTGTTCCTCACCTATCTCTTAGAGTAATTTATATTGCTGGAAAAGCTGAAATATGGGTCATCAATTTAATGGATGAATTTTACAGTAATAACCACTTTTTCCTCTCGGGATTTTGATTCAGATTGAATTTTCATGGTGATTTTTACTTGCTAATTTCTAATGGGCACTGCCATCACCAAGCTTGATTTAAAAGACTCTTTAGTATATCCTAAATTTGTCTAGCGTGATCACTCTCACTCCCTGCAACATTTTGGAGAACCAGTCAAACAGCAGTGACGATCCTGAGCTCGTCTGTCTGGGGAGGTCACAGTGATGATTAACATGGTCCCAGAAGTCAATCCCAACTTTTTGGTTCACAGTATGTGCACTGACCTTTACCCATAAGCACTTTCTCAACATCTGACCCATTTCAATTTTGATTACTCATCTGGACTGAAAAAGGCTGAACGCAGCACAACCTCTTGAGGAAGGGTTCATACAAGATGTTGTTATAATCCACAAAGTTTGGGTTCCCATTAGGTTCCTGAATTGTTTTGGCTACTTGTCTGTCATGATGTCCATCAAATTTGTCAATACTGCTTGACTGAACAGGGCCAGTGCCAAGAAAGTTGGTGATTGGAGCTTTTTTCTAACAGTGCCTCGGAACAGAGGAACTTGATAGTTGTGTCAACCTCTACCTTACTGTCTGTTGTTATAAGGGACTAAATAGTTGTATAAGAGACCTATGTCTTGGGTTAAAGATTACATTTCTGTACACCTTGGAGATTGGAGAGGCCAGCATTTCCAGAGGAAGATGATAAATGACTTAAAAATTGTATTTCTGTAAATTTCTCTGATGAGTCTATTTTAGTCATGTAGGTGTCTGGATATCTGTCCTCCTGGCACTTGCTTGGGAAGAATCTCCCTTCTTTCTGATGTTACACACTCTTATTAAAGAATTGTACAAAAAAGAGAAAAAAGATTAATTTGAATATTAATGACTGCCACTCTGGGAATTATTGCAATCACAGCCACAGCAGCAGTAGCAGGAGTTGCCTTACATCAAGAAGCTCAAACATTGCATATCATGCAACAATGACAAAAAGATGTTGAGCACTTACAGGTGACTTGGTGACAGATTGACTTTCAGCTACACACTGGGATTACTGATCTTGATTCTGGCATTTTGTTACTGAGTGATCAATTACAATCTATCAATAGACAGCCCCTAAGTGTGATCGGAATTTTACTTCAGTTTGTGTAACACCTGTCACTTGGGACAAAACTCTTTCCCCTTGGGTTAATTTAAGTATCAGTATTGTTACAAAAAAAAAAAATCTGCCTCCCAAAAGAAAACAGGTGAGGTACCTCTTGAAAGAAGAGAGGGAGAGACACCAACTATTTGAGGAGGGATCTTGAAATTCTAAGCTCATTATTGGATGGGAAACCACAGGTAAAAGTTTCCCCATCAATGTTCTCTTAACCAGTTAGAAATGGCTAGGCAATTCTTGTGCCACATACTTGAAGGTATCACCCAGGTAATAGTGAGCATGGATGGTCTCAGTATGAGAATTTCTGTGGATAAATTCTCAAGTAAAACAAGCACAACTAATCAAAGTTATTTAAATATGCAGCCATTCTCCTTCTATGGGAATTTTTCTGTGCTGTGCTGCATGTAATAAGAGATAGAAAAAGAAGGAGAAAGAGGCAGAAATTCAGGACTCAAATTAACAGTGACAACCGTGGCATTTAATCCCTAACCTGCTTCCTCGCCACTCTTCCTAACCCAGTGTTATAGCAAGGACACCGAAGGTAGGTACATCCTAGACTAAAAGCTACCTCTCCACAATTCCCAAGTCAAAGTGAGATCAGAAATTGCCCCTGGCAGCCATATTTGTGCTCTCCTGTCTTTCTCACAGCATGGTGCTATGTTACAGCAGCCAAAATCAGAGTGGCAAAGATGGATTTTCTTTCTTTCATCCAGTCATATTTTTAACAAATGCAGAGGCTCCATTCAGGCACAACACATTTTTCAGATCATTCAAAGTCAGGGGAATCCCATAATGAGAAAAGAAAACTAAGAATACAGATTAGATTTACTCCGCAAGAAGAGATAACACTCAGAGAAATGTGCCAGTGCTGCTTCCGTATGGAACATATGGCTCCAATTACTTGAGATTCTGACAACAGATAAAACTATAGAAACATATAAGTTAGGGTTGAGACTCATAAGATGGCCGACATAGGAGGATGGATGTGAGGGAGCTCACAGAGAGAGAGGGATAGAACGCAACAAAAGCGTAAGTGGAGCAGCATAGAGCTGCAGGGAGAGGAGCGTGAAGTTCTCTGGACAGTGTGGAGCCAAAAAAAATCCACACAACTTGGAAGAGCAACCAGGAAAAAACAAAACAAAATAAAACAAAAGGCAGGGAAGACGGCATTCCGCTCCAGACCTGCTGAGTCACGTTTAAGCGCAGCCACAGGAGCCGCAGCCACAGTAGATGTAGCTGCAGGAACCGCAGCAGCCAGGAGCCACGAGCCACCAGGAGACGCAGCCAGACGCTAAGGAAGGTTGGAGGGATCAACACTGGCGAAGGTCCTCACCCGCCGCAGAGGCAGACTGCAAGAGCCTGAGGTTTGGGGGAGCGGGGTAGGGGCAGCAGTGGGTCGGAGGCTCCCGGAGTTCACCCTCCAGGGGCACGAACAGAGCCCGAACATCCTTGGTGCTCATCTCCCCACCCCTCCTGCCCGGAGATTCCAGCGTCTGGGGACACAGGGCAAGTGCCTTGAAACTGCCGAAACTGTGTCTTGGAGGTGACGCACAGCAGTCCTGTGCACTGAGGAGACAGGCAGAAGGCACACTGAATACTCCCCCGTGCATTGCGGACTGGCACACAGCTAGGCAGTACAGACCCACACCACCCGCCCACGCATCTGGGCTGTGCGGACCCATGCATGCCTCTGGGCTGGGCAGACCTGTGCAAGCGCTGGGGTGGGTGATCCCGCGCTGCTGGGGTGGGCGGACCTGCGCAGGAGGCACTTCCAGAGAGCACCTGGAACACTCCACGCCCTACACTCCAGTGATTGGGAGACACACCAGGAGGGCACTGCGAATCCGCCTGCAGGGGGCGTTCCCAGAGAGCACCTGGAACCTCCACGCACTGCAGTCCCTAGCATGGGGGACACACCGAGAAAGCATCTAGAACCCTCCATGCCCTGTGAACCTGCACACAGGGGGCGCACCCAGAGAGTGCCTTCATTCTCCCATGCCCTGTGGTCACATACGTGTAGGGGACGAGCTGAGAGTGCTGGGCCTTGGGAATGGTACCCTGAGGGCCAGTGCACTGGAAACACACCAAAAGTGCCTTGAAAACTCCCGCACCCTGCAGGCTCCGATCTCTGCAGGATAGCACTTGGAGACCCCTAACCATGCCGGAGCCTGGGTCTCTCAAATAGAAACACTAACACAATGGGAAGAAATACCAGAAAAGGTAATGATCCAGATGAGAGAGCCAGCACCCCACCAATAAAGGATCAAAAGCCAGTGTCTATTTCAGAGATGCGAGATGAAGACATGGAAGATCTACCAGACAAGGAATTCAAAAAAATAATGTTAAAATCGGTCAGAGACAATGAGAAGAATTGGGAGGACTTCAAGGAATTCAAGAACCACATAGTGACAAAAATACAACAAATGAAAAGTAAAATCCTTACCTTAGAGCACAAAATTGAGAGCCTAACCAACAGAATAAATACAGCAGAAGAGAAGATCTCTGAAACAGAAGACACGTAAAATGAAGATACCCAGCTCATTAAACAGCTGGAGACAAGTCTGAATAAAGCCAATAAGACCATGCAAGAAATGAAAGACAACCTCAGAAAATCGAATATTAGGATTATTGGCCTTCCTGAAGGAGCAGAAAAAGAGAGTCAGGAATGCAAATGGTGCTCGACGAAATTATACAGGAAAACTTCCAAAACACTTGGAACATGAACCCAGCCCAAATCCAGGAAGGTCAGGGGACTCCCAGCAGATATGACCCAAAGAGATCTTCACCCAGACATATGGTGCTCAAGTTCCACTCCAACGAAGACAAAGAAAGAATCCTGAGACAAGTACAAAGCAGAGAAAAGATCACATACAGGGAAAAACCAATCAGAATCACTGCTGACTTCTCTGAAGAGACCCTACAAGCAAGAAGAGAATGGACAAAGGTCTTCCAAATCCTGAATCAGAACAACTGTCAACCACAAATAATGTACCCAGCAAAGATCTCATTCGTATTTGAGAATGAAATCAGATACTTTCATAGCAAAGAGAAACTAGAAGAATATGCCAGCACAATACCAGCTCTACAAAATCTCCTTAGAAATGCGCTAAATCCAAAAAAAAGGAGGCGAATCATAAGCAAAAATGGCAAACAGGAAGGTCTCCCCACTAAAGTCCACACAAGGAGGGGCAACTACACAGATATCAACACCAACAAAAACACATATGTATGGCAGGGCAAAATCGCAACCTCTCAACTTTAACTTTTAACACAAATGACCTAAACTCACCAATCAAAAGACATAGATTAACAGAATGGATCATCAAACAGGACCCAACTATCTGTTGCCTACAAGAAACACATCTAACCAGAAAAGAGTCTAAGAAACTGAAAGTGATAAGCATTAGAGAAAACACAAATCTAATATTAAGGAGTGATTGAGAAGTTTATATATGTATATATGACATTATAACAATGATTTTAACAAATAACTCATACTAATATTAAATCAGTCAAAATAGAAGCTTAGTTGAAAACAGAATGGCAAAAATTAAATAGAATACTATCACTTTTTTCTGTAGAATTAGAAAGGATTATAATTGAGGATTGTTATTTTTTTACATGCATATCACATAATGTGCTTAAGGCATAACATTTTCTTCTTGCAAGGAAAAGAAATTGAGGACATCGATAACACAACAACATGACAGTCAACACCACCACTTGTACACGTAGAATGAATCAGATGAAAATTTCGTCTGAAGCGTGTCTTAACCATGGTCACTATTCTAGTAATTCCTGACGATGCTTGCTTATTATTCATTTCTTTTTTGTCTCTACCAGTCCCTCCAATTGCTTGCTGCCATGTTTCTTCTTTGTGACAATTTCCTCTTCACAGGAAATAGAAGAATTTGTACAGAGTTATGGAGAAAACGGAGTTGTAGTGGTTTCTTTGGGCTCCATGGTTTATAGTATGTCTGAAGATAAGGCCAATATGTTTGCAACTGCTCTTGCCCAACTCCCACAAAAGGTGAGAAAGTGTCCTGCTGCTGGCAGCTACTCGGTGGATCTGTTAAACTCTACATACAGAATCCTACTGTGGAAAGGTGAATTGTTAAAATAGTGTTCATTTTTCTAAGGTACCAATTTAAACACAAACTGTACTGGTGAAGTACAAAAGTAGCAAAGAAAGCATTTTGATTGCTAATTTTGGAACTAACATTATGATCAGAAAGATATGTATTTAAGAGATATAGTGCACAGCTTTATAATTATCACGATATTGCAATGAGGAACACAAAAGTCATCAGATTCTCCCCTGACTTTTGTTTTTTTCCCTTGTAGGATTGTTGAGTCCATCATATATGTTAAAACTGTTTTCAGAAAATAGCTAAATGTGAATTTCTGGAGGCACTAGAAGCAATTATAATAAGCCTGATATTGTGCTCAAGAAAAAAAGGTCTGAAATATATCATGCCCTTGAGCCTTCCCATGCAATCCTTGCCTCTTTATCCCCCTAACTTGGGGAAAGGACTAATCAATGTGTGGTTCAGGAACCTGTTCAGAAAAGAGGTTGCCAGGATTCAACAGCTCCAACTGTAGGTGTCCATATGTGTAGCCTGATATTGAGCTGGATCTACTGCTGTCTGAAGTTGGTGTTTTAACAAAAAGAGTGGGGACTTACAAAACTGCAGCCCGTGAGCTCCTCACCCATGAGCTTAATAGTTCCTCCCTTCTGAGGAATTAAAAAGGCAATGTAGGTCTGAATTAGAAAGTTCAGATGTCCTTCTCTCTAAATTATATTTGAAATTAATTTTGTGATACATGCAAGTTATGATCTCTTGATATTTATGAACAACTTTTTTTATTTTCTGAGATACACCTGTTAATATTTTTTTCAGAATCTGAAATTGGTTTTAACTTTCACTTAACAATTTAAAAATCTCAGCACTTCAAAATGAAATTCTGGCATATCAGGTAGTTTGTGAATTATAAGATCAGAACTTAACAGTTGAACAAAATTTAGTATTATCATAAATATGCAGTATTTTCAGCTACCAAGTTTTTTGATAACTGTCTCTTTTCCTAACTTTTAAATAATTCCCTTCAAAAATGCAACTTGAGACTTTTCAAAGAAAAAAGTCATTAAAAATGTGTAATCTACAAGTGAACTATAGCAGCTAAACAAAATTTCTTTCTCACATATGTTCAATTACGTACATTTGATTTGTTTTGTTGGTAAATTGAAATACGTCAAAGCTGACACGTAAGTTATGAAAATCTGAATATATTAAACTCTCATTCTACTTTTTTTAACGATTTTTTAAAATTTTTATCGTAAAGTCAGATAGAGAGGAGGAGAGACAGAGAGGAAGATCTTCCATCCAATGATTCATTCCCCAAGTGACCGCAATGGCCGGTGCTGTGCTGATCTGGAGCCAGGAGCTTTTTCCAGGTGTCCCACAGGGGTGTAGGGTCCCAAGGCTTTGGGCTGTGATCGACTGCCTTCCCAGGACACAAGCAGGGAGCTGGATAGGAAGCGGGGCTGCAGGAATTAGAATCAGTGTCCATATGGGATTCAAGGTGAGGACTTTAGCTGCTAGGCCACCACGCTGGGCCCTCATTCTATTTTTTGAAAGATAATTTGGAAGAAACTAACAATATAAGTATGTATATTTATAAGGCTCAGATCACTGAAGTTACTCCTCTTTGCACTAAAATAATTAGCATATTTTTGTTTTCATTATTTAAACTCCCTCCTTGATATTTTTTTCTATAGAAGATATTTCATGAGGGATCTCTTTGTTTAGAATTCTAACATGGTTTACTTTTACATATTGAACCTAACTTAAAATTCAATTCTAAATTTTAAACTTATGAATGAGGTGTTTTCTTTACCTAACAGGTTCTTTGGTGATTTGATGGCAAGAAACCAGATACCTTAGGACCCAACACTCACCTCTATAAGTGGATCCCCCAGAATGACCTTCTTGGTAAGATACTGGACAGGAAACACTGAAAACATGAACCACAACCAATCAGGAAGCCGTCAACCATTTATTATGGAATAAATGAAAGTGAAATCAATTTCCCCAAATGTATTTTCCAGTTCTAAGGGAGATAGCAATTAGTAATAACAGAAAACATTTTATTATTTACATTCAAATTTCTTCTTGAATATAATATGGGCATCTTACTGTTAAAAGAAATTAATTCTGAAAGAGAATTTTGCAACAGTTTCCTTGTGGCTTTCCCCACATTTTGATGTACTTGGAAGACCATTATCCACCTCCGTTTCCAGTTCATGCTTCCTGGTAACGTGTACCTTGAGAGGCACCACCTGGTGTCAACTCCTTTTGGTTGCTCTCGCTTGGTAGACTGGGGTTGGACTTCTGTTTTTGGAGTTTAATCTGACCCATCTTCAGCATGGGTAGTGAACCAATGGAGAAAAATCTCTCTCTCTCAATCACTCCCCTCCCCCCCCATATCTATATCTCTGTCAGTCTTTCCTTTTCTAATCGATTAATTAAAAATAGTAATTTCTTGGACAGTCACAGTATCTCCTAATTTAATCACTGCATTTACCATTTCCCCTAGAATATGGGGTTCCAAATGGCACTGAAAAGCATCCATCTGACATTATGAATGACACTGTATTTTCTATGTAAAAAAGGCTTCAACATTTATCATGAAGTGATGAATACATTTCAGGATGAAGTGGAAGCACTCCTTGCTCTAATTCCAGTGTGACTATTCCACCACATGAAACATTGTACACTCTATATACCAGAGTCAGTGGATCTGCTATGTCTTTGAAAGAAAGCATTCTAATATGCCTTAGGTTTATTTTTTGTCACTGGTACAAGGAATACATATTTTCTGTCATCCAGTTTGTGTTGTTCCTTTATTCTGACTTGCCAATCTTCTATACAGTTCAAATCTTTCTTATGTTTTTAATATTTATATATATTTGTTGGAAAGGAAGGTTTACCAAGAGAAGTGACTATGAGAGAAAGGTCTTTGATCTGCTAGTTCGCTCCCAAGTGGCTGCAACAACTGGAACAAGTTGATCTGAAACCAGGTGTCCTTTGTGGGTGCAAGGTCCAAAGCCTTTGGGCTGTCCTCTACTGTCTTCCCAGGCTACAAGCAGGGAGCCAGATGGGAAGTGGAGCAGCCGAGAGATGAATTGGTGCCCATATGGGTTCCCATCCAAAGTGAGGCAAGGGTTTTAACCATGAGGCTATGTGATAGGTCCATATTTCAAGTCTGAAATCATCTACCATCTCTTCCATGAGGCTTCCACCTGCCTTACTACTGCACTTAGGTGCTATTCACTTGAAAGCAACTTAAATGAAGTTCTGTGGCAATTGAGAAGCTATCATCCAGAAAGCACCATTCCCTCTCAGTGACTCACAGTGTAAATTTCTCATTTTATTTCTAGAATGTATAATTAACTTTCCTAAAATTCATTCAATTTCAGGTCATCCAAAAACCAAGACATTTGTAACTCATGGTGGAACCAATGGCATCTACGAGGCAATCTACCATGGCATCCCTATGGTGGGCATTCTTTTGTTTGCCGAACAACCTGATAACATTGCTCACATGAAGACCTAGGGTGCAGCTGTTATGTTGAACTGGAAGACAATGACAAGTACAGATTTACTCAATGCGTTAAAGGCAGTCATTAACAATCCCTTGTGAGTATTTCTCTCTTTTTTAACTATATAGAAGTTGCAGACAAATTTTCATTTGAAGTCAAACAGGGAAACCTTGATTCTGAACATAGACATTGAGTACAGATTTACTTAATGCTGAAGATATTCATCAATAATTCATCAGTATTTTTGTCGGTTTTGTGGAATGACACTAATAGATTCTGAATTAGCTATTAAGCTGAATGAGTAGACACTGAAGACATTCATGGAGGATTATAATGAATCATAAGGAGAAGAACTGAAGCCAAGAACCATAACTTTTATGATCATATTATTAATAAAACAGGATGTTCCTATCAGACTTCAAAATTTATATATACATTTCTGTATGTCAAGAGTTAATGGATTTTTATTGCTATAAGTGAAGTTATTTACTTAAGAAAGAAAATAGGAAAATGCTTACAGAAGTCTTCTCTGTCACATTTGTTAAATGTAAACATATTTTTGCACATACTGAAATAATACTTAACAAATTCAAAATCATGAAATTAAAGTAATATGTGTATTATAAATGACAAAACCTCTAAGTTGTATTGAAAAACAATTAAAATGCAAGTTAGCGCTATTTTAATTTTATCACACTTACTGTTCAAATCCACTGTTCAAGTGGAGAAGCACATTCTATTTTGCTTTTCAAATAAATGCATATTTTATTTATTAATGTAGAACTGCAGTTCTCTAGTATAGATTCATTTAATTTTTCTAACTGGAATCCTGACAAGTGAAGAGAATTTCTTTTTTTAAGATTTATTTTATTTTTATTGAAAACTGAGATATACAGAGAGAAGGATAGAGACAGGCTAAGATCTTCCTTCTGATTATTCACTCCCCAATGGGCACAACAGATGGAGCTGAGCCTATTTGAAGCCAGGAACCCGGATACTCTTCCGGGTCTGCCATGTGGGTGCAGGGTCCCAAGGCTTTGGGCTGTCATCTACTACTTTCCCAGGCCGCAAGCAGGGAGCTGGATGGGATGTGGAACAGTTGGGATTAGACCAGCCATCCATATAGGTTCCTGGCGCCATCCATATGGGTTCCTGGGGACTTTAGTCACTAGGCTACCATTTCAGGCCAGAGAATTTTTTAGCTGATCCAAACATACTGAATATGCATGATATAGCACATTGTATTCAGATTTCTGAATAGATCATGCAATTCTAATGATAGCATTTTGCAAACATATTAACTAAATATTACACTCCTTTGAAAAATAGTTTTCTCACTGTAGTTCTACATAGAAGGAATAGAAATTATTTCCATTTTGACTATTACAATGCCAAACTATAGCACTTTATGGCTTATCTAGCATAAGTGACTTTTTAAAATATGCCCTTATGTATTGTCCATTAGTCCTTGATCATTTCAAAACAACAATGAAAGGCAACTACAATGCCACAAAGTCACGCAGATAAATATACGCAACTACAATGAATTGAAGTCTCTATATCCTAAAGTCACAATTTTAATAATAAATTCAGTAAGCAGTACAAAAATAACACTGCTGTTTTACAACATGATGAAAATAATTTGAAGTTATATAAAATCAGCACGACTTCAAACGAGACTCACTCAAGAAAAATACTGTCCCTAGTCATTTCCTTTAACAATTGAAAATTGGAACAGAGAAATTAATGAGCCAAAACAAATAAACAAAAAAACAGGTGTCAGTATTATGATTCAATAGTCCTTCACAGTTTTGAAACTCAGTGAACTGGTTAATGATTAACATTAATACCAATTCATGGTGCATAGTATCTCTGTCAATTTTTCACAGACATGTATGAAATTGCTTATGTCTCCAAATTTTGAAATGTTTTGACCCACATACGTTGCTTTCTAAATAATTCAAGCTCTATACTTTCAATGATTGCTTTTGTTTTTTAAAATTTTATTCTTCCCACTTTTCTTTTTTCCTTTGGACTTAATTCAGCACAAGTTTGGTGTTGTAATGTTGCAAATGTTCATTCTCTCCCAACTCTTTTTCTTTTTCCATCTTTATGTTACATTTATACAACAAATTCCAGTTTACAAATTCAGTCCTCTACAATATTTACCGGGGAAAATTATTTTTCTTCCACTTCCGTGTGCCATCAGTGTTCTCAACATGAAAATTATGCACATCTATCTGTCCCATTTCATTCTATAAGGCAATTTGTACTGATTCTAAACAGCTACAAAGAGAATGTCAGGACATTATCAAGAATTCACCATGATCAACCCATGAAGCCCCTGGACCGAGCCGTCTCCTGGATCGAGTATGTCATGCGCCACAAAGGAGCCAAACACCTTCGAGCTGCAGCCTACGACCTCACCTGGTACCAGTACCACTCTCTGGATGTGACTGGGTTCCTGCTGGCCTGTGTGACAATCACTACTTACCTTGTCGTAAAAATCTTTCTGTTTGTTTGTCAGAAATTTTTTATGATGGCAAAGAAGAAGAAGAGAGATTAGAGCTCCTTTGGTCAAAAACAAATATAAAAACACACATAAAGAAAGAAAAATAAATAAAAGAGGAAGAATATGAGCTAAGGGCAGAGTTTCTATCTAAGAAGAAATATTATTTAAATAATTGAAAGCAAGAGCAACACTGTTAGTCATTATTGGAACACAGAAAATGTTCATCAACTACAGCAGTCTTCAGTGAAACAAACCTACTTTTATCAATAGTTTTTATTGAAATCAATTATGAGGAAAATATAAAGCAAACTATGAATAATATAAAGTATAAAATAGAAAAAAAGAAATGCCAATGCTTGTTAATTTCATTAACGCATTAATACATATTTTAATAGATAGTTAATGTTTGTATGTCCATTACTCTAAATAAGGAAGCTGTACATGCACTAGCACAGGCAAGGTCAAGTCTATTACTTTTCATGATGTGTCTTATAGAAACCCACTAGTGATTTTATCAAAATAGATCTTCTTTGGAATTTCACACTCAAATCTATAATATATATTTACTCATGGGTGATAATATTTGTCTTAATTTTGAGACATTGATTCACAATAAAGCAAATAATACGCATAATTTGGAAAGCGTTTCAGTATAACAAGACACTGAGCAGTGATTCATAAAATGTTATTAAACATTAAATTTCAACAAATAGAACAGCTATCATTTGCCTAATTCTTCAACATGATTCTTGGAACTTTCATATATATTAGTAATCAAAAACTTTAAACATGAATATACTCCAATTAGTTAGGGATGGGGAGAAGAGAGTAGTCCTGCAACATTTTTTTCATTTTAATAAAACTTTCTGATATTTTTCTCTTTTTTTAAGCTATTGAAAATGGCATTGTTCTTTCATTTCCTTTTCAGATGATTCACTGCGGATATATCACAATGTTACTACTCCTTATACATGGACATTGCATCTTGATAATTTATTGAATTTCTTCATTAGTTTTAATTGCTTTTTAGTGGAGTCTTCGGGTTACCTATGCACAAGAGAGTGATAATTTGACTTCCTCATTGCCCACTTGGAGGCGCTGTTTTCCTTGCCACAGTTAGGATGGATGTTATTTCAGTACAACGTAGAACACTACAGTAAAATGGGGTATCTTTCTGCTGTTCACACATTGGAGGGCAAGGTTTGAGTTTTCCCATTGCAGTGTCATGAAGTGCTGAGTTAGTATTACAGCCTTTATTTTGTTGGACCACATTTCTTCTATTAGATGGAAAGACAGAGACATCGTCCTATGTCTGTGAGAGGAGCTGAAGAACAGAAACAGAAGTTTAATGAGATGAGTGAGAGGAGAAATGTAGAAGCATGCCTTGGAAACAGACCAGCATTTGCACATCACAACTTATAAAACGGAAATGTTACAGATTTCTACCCCACAAAAGCCCTCTATCCATCAGTATCTCAGAAGATGTGAAAAGAAGAAAACATGAACCCATTCTCATGTCTGAATGCCTCAATGTGTACCTTCCCCCTCTTTGTTGAGATGTCTGCTGGCCTGTCAATTTCCTCCAATAGATTTTGCTAACTTGCTAAATTTTGGTAATTTCTCTGCCAACATAGTAAGATTTCTCTTGTCTGAAGTTGGAGCCAATATGTGCCTTCTTAAATAAGTCTTTGGTCATTCCTGTGTCTCTTTCTGGATGGGATAATTTGTTAAATCTTTCTGTGCTTTTAAAATGCTGTAAATTACTGAGTTGTTACAATTGGGATCAAGGCTAATTGAAGTCTTGTCATACACAATTCTCATTTTCTTAAAATATTTGTGATTAGATCTATGGAGCTATTTATAGTTAAAACAGTATTGATGCTATACTTAACATTACTTGTCTTCTAGTCTTAAAGATGTTTCTGAGATTTCAAGGATTTATAAGAGTTTAACAAAGCATAATCATATAAACTGAGGTTAAAAAAATAACTTTTACCAGTTTCCCATTAAATTTCTCCAAATTTAAAAATGACTTAAAAAATAACTATAGGTCAACATTCTTTATGTCCATTTATTAAAAGATTTTTTTTTTTTTAGAATCTATTTTATTGTGTTGTTGACAATCTTTACGTAGTTAATTACAGTTAAAGAAAGAAAAAGAAAAGAAAAGAAAAAAAGGTTCAGGGGGATAGGGAAGTGGGTAATACTATTATGTCCACATTGTTTCCATCTTGTATCTGAGGTAAAGGGGGATATTGAGGGGGAAGCCCCACCCGGTTTCCCGCCCACCCCGAGTCCCGGATGTGGGGCATGCTCTGAGATATGTGCTCGAGTGGTGTTAATAGTTCTCCGGTTATGAATCGCTGCCAGTTTCGCTCGATGAGGTCGTCCACTGATTGATATGGTCCATCATAAAGTCTCCGTTTGCCCCACATATCGCTGCCAACATATAGCTGAGATGAATGATTGATCTGCTCTGTCTTCTGTCTTTTCTTGGTTAGAGTTCTGAGTCCAGCAGTTCGATTAGGGAGATCTTCAAAGAAACTTTGAGGTATTCCCAGACTAGTTTCTTGTATGCTCTAGCAAGCACTGGGCCCGGCACAGTCCATCACCACGATCAGCTGGTGGTTTCAATTGCTGGGTTGGTTCTGTTTTCAGTCCCGAGTTGCACTGGAACCAATGGGTGTTGCAGTCCAGTCTGGTTCTGCCCAGCACGTACTCGGCCCTCACACAAACCAGTGGGAGCTGCAGCCTAGTTGGGGCGACCCACAATAACCCCCACCAGGCCCGCCCCCTACCCTGGTTTGCCAGTATGTGTAGCAGAAGACCAGTCTGTCCCCCATCCCATTTGGCTCTTGTACGTGTCAATGGGTATTAAAGCTTAGTTCTATCTAACCAACTCAACCATCCAGTCCTCACGGGTGTTGTTGAGTGCCTCTCTATCTAGCCATCCCAGCCCCCGTCCCAGTCTTCATGCCCTCCCACGGGAATAGTGACCCAAGAAGGGGGAACCCACTTTTTCCCTCCCAGGTCTCTCTGTCCCGGTTTATGCACTCTTTAGGTGGTTCTGTGATTTGACTTGACAGAATTAGTCCCCAGTGCCAGCTTCTGCGGCTATGCCCAAACATCCCTCACCCACTCTAATTTATGCTTGCACCAGCAGGAATAATCAACCCAGCCTGGCTTTTCCCTGATCTAGTCCACATGCAGCGCACAGGTGTTGTAGCCTTGCATAGTCTAGTCTGTCTCTATCCCAGCCCACGCTCTCCATTGGGAGTAGCTGTCCAGCGAGGGAACCAGTCCCTTAATCCCCCCGCCAGTTCTGCCCCTCCCTTCCTTCCTGGATCTCATGTGTGCTGGTTGGGTGTTGCATTCATATCCAGTACAGGCAACCACGCCCTGGCATTCCATAATGTGTACTGGTTTTGTCGTGACCAAACCCGGCTCATCCCACACTCTGATCTGGTGATCGGATTTGCCAGTGGGTGATACGGACTGATTCAGCCTGGTCTGCTCCTGACCCATGCTGAATGTGTGCCAGTGGGAAACTTTCCATGGCCTATTCTGGACTGTTTCCTATCATGCTTCTTGCGCTTACCTGCAGGGACTGTGTCCTGCCAGAGGAGTTGCCCAGGCTCCTCCATCAGATCCCCTCCCAAAGGCAGGTTTTGTGCATGCCAGGGGGTCCTTGAGCCAACCCAACTCAGTTCACCTCCTGCCCTAGCAGGAACAGTGGCTTTTCCTGGCTGGCTTTCACCCCATTCTGGTTCTTGTTGTTGGATGTTTCAGCCCAGCCATGGCTCGTCCTTACCCACATACAGCTCACGCATGGCTCAGTAGGGGGTTGAGACCCAGCCTAGTCAGCCCCACATCTACCCCCTGGTTCTCCATGCCACCAGATGGTGTTGGGGTCTGAACTGGCCTGGTGCATCCAATCCCAGCCCACACTAGTGCCTCGGGTGACTGCAACTGTTTCCTAGATAGAACACAGCTCCAATTCTAGCACATACGCCCCTTGGTGGGAACCTCAACCTAGTTAGGGTGTCCCGTTACCTCCCCGATTGGGCTTGTTCCTAGCTGTAAATCATGCACCTGCCCGTGGTTGCTCTGGGGACCAGTAGGTGCAAGAGCCTAGCTCGGTATGACCTGTGTTCCATGCTGGTTTCTAGTTTTGCTTGTAAACAAAGGTTTGTTCAGTCCTGCCCAGTACATTACGGTCCATTACCAAGTTACACATTTTGGAGCTACTATGCCCTGCTAGTCTGACCCCCAGATTTGAACGGCATGTTCACCAGCGAGAGCTATGACTCGCCAGGGGAGCTTCCCAAGTACCTCCACTTGATCCACTCCCAAACCCAGTTTACATACATGCCATTGGTTTTTAGGCCAGTGCCCGGTGTACTCTGGCCTCCCATTTGGCCTTGTATGAGCTGGTGAATGTTGCAGCCCGGCCCACCCCACAGCCTATTCAGGATGCACATTTGGGTGCTGCTGCCTTGCCCAGTCCAGTCTATGGTGGATCCCTTTACCTGTGACTGATGGCAGGCTCCTTGGTCACACCTAGCTTAGTCCATAACCACCTAAAATTTAGGTTTACCAGTGGGGCCAAACTTTCTACAGGGTGTGGCCCACACATCCTGCACAGAGTCCACCCCAGTATAAGGTTCTAGAGTGCTAGTTAAAATTATGGACCTGCCTAATGTGACCAGTCTCGTGAACCAACATCATGTCAGGCAAAAAAATATCCTGCTAGACAATCCGGGGTTTATCTTTTGCATTATAGGTGTTCAAAGCTCAGCATTATTGAGTGATTAGAAGTTCTCCAAAAGAAGAGTTACTGGCGTTGGGAATCTTTAGGATTGACTCAGAACCCAGAAACAGTGGGGTCACCCTAGAGCTATCTAAGCAGCAATTCGGACATCCATTACCCCAGAGCTTCCGGCCCTGGATGAGGCCGAGGACTCGTTCACTGCCTTGCGGCAGTGTCTTTGGCGTGAGCCCCCAGCATTGGGTCCGACCCGGCAGGGGCACCCCCCACAGCCGCCACACTGTGAGGAGCGGCAGTTGCCCCCGAATCCCAAGGCCCGAACCCCAAAAGATATTTTTTCTATTAATTTAGGTTTTGAAGTAGTTTTATCTGAATGTGATTTGAAGGAATTAGTAGATAGAAGAAAGAGGGGGCAGAAAATATAAGCATAAGGTGTTCCTGGAGAGAAATTTTGAGGAGGAGTTTGAGGTACCAAGAAAAACTTAAATAATATAGGAATACTGTAAATGTTTTGTGGAATAGGAATTCTGAGCTTCTCTCTTATTGCCAAATCTCTTTATGAAGCTAGCAAAGGCTAACAAGTTGAGCCATTCCTCTTTATATATCTTCAGAAATTCGTAAGAATATTATTAAAGGACATTGGATCATGTTCTTTAAGTTCTGAACACTATTTTGTGTCTTTCTAATTTTTTTTGACCAATTGAAGTATTTAAAAAAATATTTCTAGATCAAATATTCTTTCTTCTGCCACAAGTCTGCCAGTTACCTTCCACAGTGTATTCTATTTGACTTATAGATTGCCATATTTCTCCCATTCCCTCTGCAAAAATGTGCCCTGTGCACCTGGAGCTGAGTTTTGCAATCAGTTATACTGGAGCACAGGAAGTCAGCCACACAAAGTCCCATCAGTTTTACGGCCTATAGCTAAAACTCTCACAATCACCATTTGCGGTTTCCACTGTCTACCCCTTGGGCTGCATGAACTGCCTGTCATTCCCTGAGCCAGGCACTAACCTTAGCAAACTGAGATCGTGTCTTGGTGTGGAGGGGAGAAAAACAGTAAGATCTCCATTCCAGAGCGATGCAATTGCTCAGCCCCCTGCTACTTCGCCAGAACCAAACTCAAAGTCAGTGGACATAATGGAATTCCGCCAAAATGCAAGTTGCTGCTGGTTCAGACTAGGTACACCTTCCCTTCCCTTAGAAGATGACGTTTCCCTAATCAAGAGCTCATCTTGTACATACAAGATGTCTCTAGTAGCCTAGAACTGTTGACTGCATTTCAAATTCTCTTCTCACTGCTTCACTGAGTTCTTGCTATGTTCTTTCCACCCTCCTTGAAAATATCTCTCAATTAGTTCACTGGGAACACTATACTTCCCTTACACTTCTGTGTCTACTGTGAAAGCAGTCAGTATGGGTGCTCCCCGTTCATCTTGAAACTTCATCTTGAAAATGAAACGTGGAGCTTAATCCATTTTTCTCAGAGTTAATTATGTAGCCTGAGGATTTTTTCAATTAATTTCCAGACAATACAGTATTTGTTAAAACATAAATGACAAAATATGCTAATAAGGAAACCATCTACTATTTAAGTACATCCTTTAACAATATTAAGCTCTTATTTAACATGCTTCAAAGAAGTGTCACTTTTAAAGATTTTTCTTATACTAAGCAATAAAAAGTAACTGAAAGATGTCAAATAAGGACTGTAAGGTAAACATTTAATGACTACCCACAAAAAAAACTGATGGTTTTCCTCTTGATCGATTACAGAAATAAAAAAAATGAGAAACATGGGAACTGTGAGCCCTTCATAGGGAAGTTTTTCAGGTAAGGATTTGGTGAAATGTCAAATGAACTCATAAAACGCAGAAGTGATGACTTTTTGATCATACAGAAGATCAAACATCAGTCCACCTTGAGCATTCAAAAGAATCTGGTCAAAACATGTTTGCTTGTACATGCTCCCTTTGCCTGGCACATTCATCTCATGGAAACCTTTTCTGTGGTTGAGTTTTGGCATCAAGAGGATACTGCTAAAGCCATGTTTCATTTCCTATTGCAACGTTTCAAATGTTTCAGGATATTGAACACATATTTTAAAAATTTTTCTTCAAAATTCTGTCCTGCTCTGCAGCTAAACAGGGTATTATAATTTGATGCCCAATGAGCAAACAACTTATTATACTGCAATTGTTAAGTTGTACTTTCGTAAGTTGAGCCAACTTAATATTTCTGCTGTGAAGCATTAGTTCCTTTGAGTGAAATAGATTAATAAGTCATACTGTCTCTTCTAAAAACAGTTTCACAGTTGTAAAGGGTTGATATCGTACAACTCCCTCAGCATGAAATTCTCATAAAACAGGCATGTCCTCAATTAGCATTGCTGAAAGTTATATCATAAGCTAATTATTTTCTGTTGCAATTATAGCAAAACTGTGTTGCTCCAAAAGATGATTTCTATCCTCTTGATGTCTGATCTTCCTAATTACTTCAAGTAAGATCCTGCCCACAAATGATATAACAAGTCAGTGTGAGTGTCTATGTGCAAAAAATTTAAATCAGTGATTAATGTTTTCATAATATGCATTTTACACGTACTGTTTAAAATTAATTTTTCAATATTGCTTCTGCAGGTGTCACATGTTTTAGCAGTCAAAAAATTGTAACAAACTTTTTGCCATAAAACTGGAAACTTCATTTTTACTTTTATTGTCATATTCTCTACCAAATATTCTACACAAATAGATGCAAACCCCACAGAGAGAAAAACTAAAAATAGTGAGCTTTCTCTTGATAATGATACATGGACTTAGTTTATGTCAGAAACTAACTAGAAATTTTGTCATTAGTTCCTCATCTAGAATATAATACTTATTAAAGAATAAGTAATATAAATATGCTAACTATAATTCTTATTTGCATATTGTTAATTAATTAATATTAAACATTTTCTTAAACATCAATGATAATGGCAGAGTTAGAGCAGAGTCTAGGAAGAGATGTATCTTCCCACATCTCCCCCTTTCCGCCGTTGCTCTAGTTTCCTCTACTGATGAAGTCCAACACTCATCCAGCGACAGATGAGAACTTTTACAGGCTCTGGATTCAATATCACAAAACTATACTTGGGAACAAATGATGGCAAAATGAACATTGGTGTAGCAAAAACAAACTAATAAAAAGCGAAGCAAAAAAATAAATTTCTCATTTTCTAACAGGCCAACTGTAGTAGGCACCTTTGAGCCCTGCATCATGCTGTTATACACATGAGGAATAGGCATAGCTCTGCTTTGAAAATGAAGTTTTTCAAAGTGACATCACACAAAGCTTTGGGAAAACAAGAACATATAGTGAACCTTTGTGGGTTCAGGCACAAAGATAATAAGTATTATGATGTTTAAATGCATAATCATACTTAACATAATGACATTATGGATTTTTTATGCCACTAGTAAATATCTCAATCTTAGAGAATGCCTATTCTTTTATTAAAAATTTACTGTGTCACACAGTGGTAAAAGTCACTGTGTACAACAATGGGATTCCACAGTGGTACAGAGTCAAGTTCCTGTTGCTCCTCTTCAGGTTCCAGCTCCCTACAAATGCTCCTGAAAAGCAACAGTGGATGGCTCTAGGGTTTAGGCCCCTAGATGACAAGACAAACAAGATAAACTAGATGGAGCTTGTGAACCCAGGTCTCACACCAGCCCAGATCGAACATTGCAACATACAAGATTACTGTTGGCCTCTCTCCTTTCTCTCTCTTGCTCTCTCTGGAATTGCTTTTCAAATGAGTAAGAAATTCTTAAGAGAACTTGATTTTAGCTCTTTGATTGCTCTTTACTTATGCATACAAGAACTAGAGAGAAACTTTAGAATACAATCTGGAATGAGCTACCTCTATAATGACAGGTGGGAGGTATATTATACAAAAACTCCAAACTGAAGCAAGGATCAACTAAAGGAAATTGATTTTAAGATCATTTAAACTCAGTAACTGTAGTTCCAGAGGCAAACAGCATCAGTCTTACTGGGCTCTACCATCCCTGAAGAAGTGGAAACTATGCATCCATTGAAAGAAGAATTGACAAAAGCTTGGTACACCTACTCTATGCAATAATAATTAATCATTAAAATGAAATTTGATTTTTTCCAATAAATTA
This sequence comes from Ochotona princeps, assembly GCF_030435755.1. NCBI lineage: Eukaryota > Metazoa > Chordata > Mammalia > Lagomorpha > Ochotonidae > Ochotona > Ochotona princeps. The sequence continues at coordinate 72,005,936 of NC_080838.1, forward strand.
TTGCATGTACCTTTGTCCTAAAGAATTTCCCAATGGTTTATGCTAGCCCTTTCATGTATCTGGTCACAGATTTAGATTCCTGGTACATTTTGAACTGATTTTATATAAAGCATTAGGTAGAGGACTTGTTTCATACTTCTGGACATGTAGAGCCAAGGATCAAGCACCATTTGTTGAAGGAACTGCCCTTTCTCCCGGAACAAAGTCAGTATGCTTGTCAAAAAACAGCTAATTGTAGATGTGTAGGTTCATTTCTGGGATTTCCTTTCTATTCCATTGGTCTTCACATCTGCTTTTTTTTTTTTTAATTATATTGCATTATGTGGCAGTTTCATAGGCTCTGGGAATCCCCCCTCCCCTCCCCCTCCCCTCCCCTCTGGTGGATTCCTCCACCTTGATGCAGCATTACAGTTCAAATTCAATCAAGATTCTTTCCTTGCAAACATATACCAAGCATAGAGTCCAGCTACTTATTGTCCAGATGGGTTGAACAGTTTCTTGGGGAGACCATTTCTGGTCCGAAGTTAGAGCTGATAGAATATCATCCCAGTCAATTAAGAGTCCCAATATAACATCAACAGCAATTTGCAATATTATGGAATTGACATGGTTTTGAGTAACCAGTATGTTGAAAAAAAAAAAAAAAAAAAGCAAGTCCTAACCACAACCTATGCCAGTTCCAAGTGGATTTGATTACAATGGCCCTGTAATAATACTTGAAGTCTGTTTTGGTGATGTGTTCAAGCTTTGCTTTTTTTTTCTTTGGATTGCTTAGTCTTGGGGGGTTTCTTGTGGTTCTGTATGAATTTTAGCAATTTTTTTCCTAGATCTAAGAAGTCTATGGTAGGTACTTTGTGATTGCGTTGAATCTGTAAATTGCTTTTGGTAGTATAGACATTTTGCAATGTATTCTACCAAATCACACACATGGAGGATTTTTACATTTTCTGTTGTTTATTTCTTACTTTAATGCTCTGTAATTTCATCACAGAGGTACATCATGACCTTGGCTAAAGTTATTCCAAGTTATTTAAACTTTTGTAGCTATTGTGGGATTGATCTTATGTTCTTTCGCAGTCATGAAATTTTGTATTTATAGGCTATTGTATTTTTTTTCTGCATTAATTTTATATCCTGCAACTTTGCTTACTACTGTTCTGAGTCCCAATATATTCTCAGCAGAATTTTTTGGTTCCACCAGACATGGAATGTTGTCTTTGAACAAGAATAGGTTGACACCTTTTTTTCCATATATGTATCCCTCTAATGTATTCTTCTTGCCTAATGGCTCTGTCTAAAATTCCCAGCACTATACTGAGTAGCAAAGTAAAACTGGACATCATTTTCTAGTTCCAGATACTACTATAAATGCCTTCCATTTTTCCCCATTCAGTGTGATACTATTTGTGGGTTATTCATACACAGCCATGATACTGTCAAGGAAAGTTTCTTCTATATCCAATTTGTTAAAGGCATTTCTCATGTAAAGATATTGAATTTTATCAAATGATTTCTCTGAAACTATTCAGATGATCATATGGTTTATATTCTTCAGCTTAATGTTAATGTGGTGTATCACATTTATTTATTTTCATGCATTCAACATTGATGTACACCAGGATACATATGAATGCTTTTTCTGGTGTGTTTTTGGATTCATTAACCAGAATTTATTGATGGTTTTTGCATTTGCATCCATCAAGAACATTGTTCTAGAGTTCTATGTATTTATAGAATCACTTGCTAGTTTTGTAAAAAGGGTAATGCTAGATTCATAGAAAGAGTTTAAGATAACTCTCCCTTAGACTTGTTTTGAATAGTTGGGGAAAAACTGCAATAGTTGTTTTTTATTTATTTGTTTTAAGTTTGGTAGCATCTAGTAGGGATGTCATCTAGTCCTAGAATTTTCTTGCTTAGAAGGAGTTTTATTTCTGATTCACTCCCTACATACTCACTGGTCAGTTTAGGTTTTTTATGCCTCTATGACAAAATTTGGGTAGTTTCTGCCTGGGGTAGTGATTTGTAGTGATTCTTGATGACTCTTCATTTATCTGTGGTATTCATTGTCATGCCTGCCTTTTCACCTATGCTTTTACTCTTTTTTGTTAGTTGTTGCAAAGGTGTATCAGTTTTGTGTATTTTCTCACAAAACTGCTCTTCAATTTACTTATTTTACATATCGTGTTGTTCCTATGTTGTATATTTCTTCTCTAATTTTAATGATTTCTTTATTTACACTCATTTTGTGTTTGGTTGATTGTTTTTCTAGGTCCTTGAGATGCACGGTTAGATCATTTGTTAGACCTTTTCTTATTTCTTATTATAACAATTAATTGCTTTGAATTTCTCTGTTAAGACTTTTTGCTTTACCCTGTTTTGATATGTTGTGTTGTCATTCTCATTCATTTCCATTAACTTTTCAATTTGTCTTTTAATTTCTCCAGTGACTTGCTCACTGTTCATTCTCTAGTGCTGTTCAGTATTTGGGTTTTTATTTGCTTTCTAACATAGCTTTAGTTGTTTCCAGTCTCATCCCATGGTCACGGGAAAAGGCAGGATATGAATTCATTTTTTTATTTGCTGAGGTTTTCTTATGCCCTATTATGTGATATATGGTATATCCTAGAATACATTTCATGCTCTGATAAAAAGAATATAAATTATACAACTCTGGGAGCAGAAGTTATGTAGCTATCAATTAGATCCATTTGATCAATAGTATAGAATACTTCTATTGTTTTTATGCTGATTTTCTGTCCAGTTCATCTAGCCTTGACTTCATACTTTTATGGAAACAAAATCTACATTCTTTATGAGAAATTATCAGGTATTCTATGATGAAACTTAGGCTCTCTGATTCCATGTCCATGATTGGCAGATTCAACTGTGAAAATTTTCAGCTAAAATTGTATTTAACCTTATCAGCATTTGGTGAAGTTGATCTTGTCCCCAGTCCAGCAATTTCCTGCCTGTAAAAGTGTCCAGTTCAGGTTTGGCTTGGAGTGTTGGCAGCTTAGGTGATTTCTGGAGAAAAAGACCTTCTATTTCTAGGCAGGAATGGAGTGCTTCCTCCTCTTCTGGTTAATAGGATTTAGTGTTTTAACCCTTTCTATCTTGACTCAGTGTTTTTCTGTTATCATACTTTGCTACCTAGCCACTCTGTCCCCCACTAATAATTTAGAAGATGGCTAATAGCTGACAGAAATTAAAGATCTGATGGGGAGCCCAACGATTAGCTTATTGCCTAAAAGTTAATTTGTCCCCCATCCAAGTGTACAATAAAATTCAAAATTTAAAATAAAAATTTAAAAAAAATTGTTTTGAAAGGTTTTTGTTATTGTTGCTGCATCAGAAATGCTATGGCAGTTATGGTTCACAGACAGAGGGCCATCCAGATGCCACCAGTTCTAATCTCTTAGACAAATAGGCCACTGGTTTTCCCTTGGTCCATGCTTTTGTGTAAATGTTTTTATTATTTGTTATAATTTTTGGAACAATTAAAGAATATTCTCCAGCTGTTGTTAAGGATATGTTGGCAATGGCTGCCTCATGCTCAGAAGGGGTGTCATCACTGAAGGAAAACAGTAGGGCATTCCTCTGAGGTTCTCTGGCAGGAGCATTGTCGGAAGTAACACCTGTAAGTTGAAGGCTTTTAATCGTTTGCTCTTACATAACACAAAACCTAAGTCAGTTGTAATCTTTCTTAATTGAGAGCCTTGTGTTTTGAATTTTAGGCACCCCCAAAGCTGAAGACTCAAGGTGAAAGATTCAGGTTTTTGGAGCAATTAAACTCAAAGGGCATAAGGCAAAATACATAAAACTGGTCTGAGATGTATAAAACTTTACCCAGGTCATTTTTAAAATGTAGATAAAATTTAATTGAAGAAACTACTACTTGTTATCAGAATATAAACTCACAATGAGGGTCATTTCAATTATAATAAAACAAAATTGGGCAATCTTGTAGGTTCCTAAGAGTAGACATTCAGATAATCAAGATTGCGAAATAGGATAAAGACACATTTAAACAGATTGAGAATAATTAGCCAGGGTGAAGCAGAGAGGTCACATTCCAGGAAACAGGAGAGGATGGGTGAATGACAAAGGAGCCCCTGGAGACTGATGGTCATGGAAAAGCAGTAGAGACAATGGTGTGGTGTTAAAGTGATCAGATATCTCAGTGGTAGGTAGCGATCAACAGTCGGAGTTCCACTAATGGTGACAGATCTACCAGCAGCAAGATGAGAAGGGGAGTTCATCAGGGACTCAGCAGATGAACCCAGGCAAAAAACTACCCCTCAATTTGTTTGATTCAAGCAGGAGAGACAGACCAGCAGATTTCAAATAGGCAGTGCAGGAACAGGGTGGATTTCACAGCCCAAACTCCCACCAGCTCTGCATCGGGTGCCATTTTGTGTAGGGAGACAAAGGCCAGAAGAGGGGAATGTGCATGCACTAAGCTAGGGCACTGTACTTTCCACAAGCAAAAGATTTATCCCATCTGACAGAGCAACTTGAAGATTCTTCCAAGCCCAGACTAGCTGGGCCTGAACTGAAAATTACAAAAAGCTCATCATTGCCTGTTAAGCTGCATTTTCCCTGCATTTGTCTACTCTTTCTTCTGGGAGGATTGCTAGGAATAGGAATTCATTACCAAGAACTAACCCCAATGTACACTGGATATGAGACTCTTCAAGACAGAGACAAGTATCTCTTGGTTTCAGAGAGAAGTGGTGAGTAGGTAGATGGGATTGTTCTGAATCACCCAGGAGGCTAACTCAGACACTTTATATAGATCAGCCAGAAACATGGATGCTGCTTCCCGGACAGTTCATTGTTAAGCTAGATTAGCCAAGGGGTAAATGACACTTGTACTTTAAAATGTAGTATTTCCTTAAGATTTTTAACTGCAAATAACTTGGGAATTAGGTGTTTTCAGTGCTTGAGTGCTCTGCAGTATGATTTCTCATATGATCAGTGCCAAAAGAACAGTTCTGCTATTTTTCCAATATATCACAGACTGATACACATTTCAACAAAAATTAATTACTGAAAAGGTTAATTAAAACTAGAGGCATATAAATAAACTCCTTCTTTTCTTTGTTAGATATGAAAGGCAGTAAATTAACTCAAAATGCTATTAAAAGTTTTCTCAGTCCTCATTCTCCATGTACTCCATAGCTCATCTGCAGACCACACTTTGAGCAGGAAAATTCCAAAGGATTTAGCTGGCTGCTGGTAAAGAATAATTATAGCAGGTTTAAGTTCTGCTTTTGCTTTTTATTTGTTTGATTTTCTTTAGTGTTGTATGAGCCTGATTCCACTATCAGTAAAATTCAAGTCCCAAATCACTAATTTTAAATCCATTTTCCCTTAGAATATGCTCAGAAAACAGCACGTCTTTGCTACATGTGCCTTGTACTTCACTGATCTAGTGACTATCTCTTTCATTTGACTGAACACACATCTTGGTTAGACACTGGAAGAAGCATACCTGTAGACAGCATAGCTGCTGCCCTCAAGAAGGTAGTTTTAATTGCTGTGTCAGTTCTACCTTCAGCCCTGTCTTCTATGCCAAAAGAAAAGGGGGGAAGGGTTGGTATTTGAACCCAGTCCAATCCTGCCTGTCACACACTTGGCCCTCATGCAAACCAGTGGGAGCTGCAACCTAGTCTGAGCAACCCACAGTAACCTCCACCAGCTCAGCCCATTGCTGTGGTTCTTGTGCCTGCCAGTATGTACAGCAGACTGGTCAAGTCTATTCCACATCTCATTCAGCATACATGTAAATGGGCATTGAAGCCTAGTTCAACCCAACCATTCCCACTATCCAGCCCACACACCTGGTGATGGGTGCCACTCTCTGTCTAGTCATCCCTGCCCCAGTCCTGGTTCTCATGTTCACCAGTGGGAGCAGCAAACCATGAGGAAAAGGTGCCCACTATTTCCCTACTGGTCCCACTTCCACTCCTGAGTCATGCATTCTCCAGGTGGTTCTGCAGTTTAACTTGACAGAATTAGCTCCCAGTGCCAACATTTTCCAGCTGATGCTATGGCAAAGCCCAATCTACCCACAACCACTCTGGCTTATGCATGTACCAGTAGGAACAGTCAACCCAGCCTGGCTTTTCCCTGATCCAGCTCACATGAGGTCAGCAGGTGTTCTAGCCCTGCCTGGCCTGGTGTACCTCGATTCCAGCTCACACTCTCTAATGGGAGTGGTGGTACAGCATGAGAGCCACATGCAGACCCCTACCAGCTTTACTCTTCACCCCCTGAATCTCAACGTGTGCCAATTGGGTACTGCAGCCCAGTCTGGCATGGCCCACCTCACCCTGACATTTGCCAGTAGTTGCTGCAGCCTGGCCCAGACCACTCCATCCATAATTTCAGCTCACACTGGTGGAGGCTACAGCTTAGTCAAATACAGCCATCCCCAACTCCCAGCCCTCATGTCAACTGGCATGTGTTGCGACCAAGCCCGGCCCGACTCACACTTTGTTCTGTTACTTGGATTCACCAGCGGGTGATGTAAACTGGCCCTGTTTGGCTCTCCGTCAACCTGTGCCAAATGCATGTCAGTGGGTACCAATTCCTGGCCCTATCTGGGCTGCTCCCTATCACAGTTCGTGCTTACCTGCAGGGACTGTGTCCCGCCAAAAAAGTTTCCCATGCACCTCCGTCAGAACCTCTCCCAATGCCAGATCTCATGTCCATTGGTGGGCCCTTGAATCAGCCCTACTTAGTCTACCTCCCATCCTGGCAGGAACTGCAGCCTTTCCTGACCAGCCTCCAACCATTCCGGTTTTTATCATTGGGTGCTACAGCCCAGCCAAGCCTGGTCCACACCCAGTCAGAGCTCACACCTGGCTCAGCAGGGGCAAAGACCTAGCCTAACATGTCTGACACCTACCCTAGTTCTCACAAGCATCAGTAGGTGCTGGAGACTAACCCGGTCCAGCACACCCAAGACCCAGTCCACACTTGTTCTGAGGGATACTGCAGCCATATCCAGACCAGAACACAACCCCCACTCTGGACCCTGTGCTCACCAATGGGAACTACAGCCTGGCCAGGGAATCCCTTTTGCTCCCCAGTCAGGCCTGATCCCAATCATAGATCTTGTGCATGCCAGTGGTTGCTGTGACCCAGCTTGGCATAGTCCCTTACCTGTCATGGCCTTTACCTTTGGATGCTGCAGCCTGGTCTGACCCTATCTGCCCCAATCCCAGCTCTTGCTGGTGGGTGCTAGAACCTATCCCTGCTCAGTCTGCTCCCATCCCCGGCTCATGCAAACCAATAATTGTGACAACCTATCCCAGCATGATATGCACTCCAGCCTAGTCTCTGCACTTGCCAGCTAGCTAAGGTTTATTCAGCCCTGCCCTGTCTGCCCACCTCCAAAACCAACCCACACATTAGTCAACAGTTGGAGCTAACTTGCCCAGCTTATCCAAACCCCAGACTTCGACCATGTGCTCACTAGCAGGATATATGATTCACTAGGGGAGTTTCCCACATTTCTCCACTCAGCACACTCCCAGACCCAGATCTCATGCGTGCCAGCAAGTGTGAGGCCCTCGCATGGGATAGTCTGCCCCTCCATCTTGGCCTTGTATGAACTGGTGAATGTTGCAGGCCAGCCCACTCCACACCCTGTATTAGGATGCATATGCAGATGCTGCAGCCTGGATCTGCAAAGACTATTCTCGGTTCCTGTATCCCTGAGTAGTGGCAGGTTCCATGGTCACACCTGGCTCAGCCCATCACCACCTCAACTCTTGAGCTGACCATTGGAGCTAGTATTTCCATGGGGCTTGGTCCACACATCCCCCAAAGAATCCACCCCCAGACCTGGTTCTGTTGCATGCTGGTTAGGGTCATGGCCCTGCCTAATGTGACCTATTCCCTGTTCTGACATTCAGTCAGGTACTGGGATCTAGCCCTGCTAGATAGGTCCCTAGCCCTAACTTTCGTGTATACTGACATGTGGTGATCAGTAATGTTCCATACTAACAAGACCTACTTAGGATTCCAATGTGGGCTGATATATCAGTCTGACCCATACAGCTCTTCCAGTCTCTCTCTTCCAAATCACTGTGTCTCAGTTTCCTCGCTTACCTGCAAGTACAGTGCTCCTTGAAATTAGAGTCCCTCAAAGATTCATTCCTCACCTACATGCACAGTGGCCTCATCCATAGATGTCCCTAGGCAGTAATTCCACACCCTTCAGTCCCCAGAGTTCACTGCCAGGTGGCCAGCAAGTGGAGTCCAGTCTGGTTTCTGCTCTGGCCACCTGTAAGCCCAAGATGGCAGTGGCAGGCAGAACCAGGAACTGAGCTCCTGAGAGATCCCTTCACACTGTACCTACTGCAAAGGGAGAAAACTCTTGGGCCTAAGCAAGCGCAGGACTTGCTCCCAGCTTGACAGTGGGGGCTGGGGCTAGGGCCACAAGCATTGAGTCCAACCTGGCTCAGGTATCCCCAACAGCCCCCACCCTGCTGGGAGCTCACTCCACCAAAGTCCTGAGGTTGAACTCCCCTTGGCCCCTCCTGCCAAGATAGGATAAGAATGCAGTTTCTCATTAGTGTAAGAACCAGGCATATTCTAGCATGCTGATATATAAGATTTTCTGGGAAATCCAGATTTGCAATGGTTTACATATGGCAGTAGTTTAGTGAAGGAAGAAATTAGAAAAGCAGGTGAGGCCATATTGAATCTTTCAAAGGTGATAATGCTTCAAGTATTTGCACCTAATAGTACAACTTGAAAGACTGAATTTATTGCTTTGACTAAAGTCTTACAACTAGGAAAAGTCAAAATTGTCACTCAGTTCCAGGAATCCACTTGAATATTTCAATGAATGTAGAGGAAAATTGGAAAAATCTTTCATTATAGAATTTAAGCAAGTGCAGTTTAAAAGTAGCATACCTTAATACAGTCAAGGAACGGTACAACAAACTCAAAGCCAGCATCAATTTGAATGTTAATAAGATGGAAACTTATCCACTAAGATCTGGAATCAGACAGGGATGCCCACTCTCAACATGACTACTCAGTATAGTTCTAGAAGCTTAGCCAGAGAGATGGGACAACAAACAGAAATCAAAGTATGAAGTCAAATTATCCCTGTTTGCAGACAGTTTTATCAAATACTCAAGGGAGTGAAAAGAATCCACTAAAATGTTAGTGATACCTGTAAGAGAAGTTGGTAAAGTTGAAGTATGTAAAATCAACATAAAGAATCATCAATGTTGTGCCTGAGAAAAGATTCGTATGATCGGTTCAACTCACTATAGTTATACGTTTTAAATACCTTGGAATAAATTCATTCAAGGATACGAATGATTTCCACAACAAAAATTATAAAACATTAAAGAAAGAAATATAGCATGACACAAAATTGCAAAAGCAAAACATTTCTGTGCTCATAGACTGAAAAAAAAAATCATAAAAATGTCTGTACTACTAAAAAAAAAATAGAGTCAATGTTGAAATTCCAAATACCAACGATGTTCCCATAATGGATAAAATGACCTTTAAAGACGTATAGACTCAAAGAGACCCTAAGCTAGAACAATCCTGAAAAATGCAACACTGCAAAGCATTGGCATAGGCAAAGGTTTTCTTGGATAAGTTCTCAGAAGCACAAACAGTAACAGCAAATAGACAAACAGAATTGCATCAAGCTCATTTATATGCACATCAAAGAAAACACTCAAAAAAGAAGCAGCCAACACAATAGAAGATAGAAGACAGTGTGGAGATTCATAAGAAATGCCCCAATAAATTTACCATAGGACCCAACCATTTCAATGCTGGGAATTTATCCAAACAAAATGAAATAATCATATGAAAGAATTATCTGTGCCTCAGCTAACAATAGCTGAGATATGGAATCAACCCAAATGTCCATCAACTGCTGACTGGATAAAGATATTCATATATATATATATATATATATATATATATATATATGATGAAATATAAATTTGCCATAAAAATTGAAAAACTATATTTCATTTTAAAAGGAATGCAATTTCAGATTAGTGTGCTTATAGAAAAAAGTCAGTCTCAAAACTGCTTTGTGGTTAAGAATATACAGTGTCAAAAAATGTACTGCATTTGAGTGAAAGTGACATTTTCAGCTTTGCTTATGCTTAAGTTTTCTGTACTCTTTTTTTTTAAAGATTTATTTATTTTTATTACAAAGTCAGATATACAGAGAGGAGAGACAGAGAGGAAGATCTTCCATCCGATGATTCACTCCCCAAATGAGAGCAACAGTCGGTGCTGTACCAATCCGAAGCCGGGAACCAGGAACTTCTTCCGGGTCTCCCACACGGGTGCAGGGTCCCAAAGCTTTGGGCCGTCCTTGACTGCTTTCCCAGGCCACAGGCAAGGAGCTGGCTGGAAAGTGGAGCTGCTGGGATTAGAACCGACAGCCCATCCGGGATCCCAGGGAGTGCAAGGCAAGGACTTTAACCACTAGGCCACTGTGCCAGGCCCAGTTTTCTGTACTCTTGAGGCATAGTGATTTAAGTTCTTCATTTGATGAAAGTTTAGATTTGTAATTATCAACTAAAAGATCATCATTGTAAAAATAAATTAAAAGAAAATATGAAAGAAGGGAGGACAGGGTAAACCAGTATACACTTAAATCTATATATTAAATAGCTGAAATTTATTCACCTTAAATAGTTGAATTTTATTCACCTTCTATAAGCAAAAAAATATATATATTATTACTTGATATAACCTGCCCATACATAAACCCAATTGTTGTAGAAAATACTCAAAACTATGAATACTCTTAGAGTATTCTATCTTAACTGAACAGCATTAGTAATAGATAATTAGTAATAGAAATTGAAAAAATAGAAACATGAACTAATCTAATCTGTCATAAATCCAGCTTAATCTGAAAAAAAGCTCTGAAACTGGACGTAGGTCTATGAGAAACCGTTCCTTGAAACACCTGCTTTTGCCTAATGTGGATGTTCAACTCAAGTGTTTGAACCACCTGGGCTTATACAGAGCCGTGTCTACTCTGCCTTCACAGGTTATAGAGATATTCAGCTAACCAAGGTTCCGTAGTCATTCCAATAAACTCATTCTAATAATACAAACATCTCAACCAGGAGCCCTAGGCAATTACCAATGTCACAAGTAATAACATACATTTTCAAATCGATACAGAAGCCACGTACTATGTAACAAGCTCCACACCATACTCCTATCTTCATTTTCAGTGTTGCATTATTGTGGGGTTGATGGTAAACCTTACTTTCATTCTATTTATAGAAAAGAAACATAGTCTGGTATACTCACTCAAAACTTAGGCCCACCACATCCACCGGAAAGAGTTCAAAAGATGACATCACTAAATACATGGTTCTATTTATCTGGAAAGAGAAACATGAATTCAGGTAGTTTTTTGGGTTTTTGGAGAGAAAGAACTGCGTATCATCAAAAGGGAATTAATTTACTCCTGTCCACTTGTTTATAAAATAATACATTGGTCACACCAGTCTGCACTCGTATAAACTCTTATACAAAGGATGGGATTATATATACACATAAATATATACACATATACACATATATGTATACATATGTGTATGTTTCTGAATAGAGGCAATCATATTTTATACACTGTTATACAAAGGATGGGTATATAGACATATATACATATATATATAAATATATAGTTAGACAGACACTCTTCATTAACAAAAAAATCCTGTTAGTCATTATTGACAACATTCATGTAATGGATAGAGACTTTCAAATCTGAAGGCACAGGTTTGCCTAAAGTACATAATTCTTCCAGGCAGCCACTGTGCCTCACCCCAAAATGACAATGGATTCTCTTTGTGTTCTAGTATCTCAGATGATAGCCAAGTTTTAGAAAATTATTATAACGTCCATATAACTTGGAGACTTTGATACTCTGTTAAGGACAAAAAATCCATTATTGCCTTACAAATATTTTGGTCCGTTGGCTACCAAGTAAGGATCCATTAAGGAGATTAGCTATTGTCCAGACTGTGTTGAATGTTTGAAGGTGGCTGTCACAAACCGTCAAGTCCAAAAAGGCTGCTATTCAGGAGGCTTTAGATGTGAGCATTAGGGACAGGCACAATAACTAGCGGTTAAAACCTTGCCTTGCATGCTCTGGGATCCCATATGGGCAACAGTGTGTGTCCTGGCTACTCTACTTCCCACTCAGCACCCTAATTGTGGTCTGGGAAATCAGTGAAGAATGGCCCAAAACCTTGGGCACTTGTACTGTGTGGATTACCCAGAAAAAGGTTCTGGCTACAGGCTTCAGGTCACCTCAGCTCTAGCCATTGCAGCCACTTGGGAAGTAATTCATCGGACAGAAGATCTTTCTCCCTGTCTCTCCTTCTCTCTGTATATCTGTCTTTCCAATAAAAATTCATAACCTTTAACAAAAAAAAAAAAACAAAGAAAATAAATAAATGCCCAGAAGTCCTCCACCTGCTTAAGCAACTACAAATATTTACCATAATGCATCTGAGATAGAACAGGTTCAGTAACAAGGTTATCCAAATATAAACTTCTCCTTTGGGTTTTAGAAGTCAAGATAACGTACCAAGTGGTCTCTCTTTGCAACCTTTGAAGGAAATACATGATTCTATTCATTTCGGGTAGGGAGCCCTAATGCAGCAAGTTTTCCAGGTATTTGCAGAAAGAGCATTGCATAACGGAATTTAGGATTGCTTAAGGAAATTACCTCACTTTCCATACTGACTTGCAATTCTTATGCAAGAATGGAAGCACATCATGTAGATTGGCAAATACACTGTATTAACAAACCCCCAGCAAACAGTCACAAATTCAATCTTTTTCCATTTTTGAAAAAGTACTTGCAGAAACACTGCTTATTTTAGTTTCTATTGTTATTGTCATTGCTTATGATCAGTTAGGTAGATATAAGGATTCTCCACCGGCCTACTTTTTCTACCTCAGCCCCTTCTTTTCTTTCCCATCACCATCTCCCCCTATTATTAGAGTAGTGTATTCCCTTAGTAATAGTTACAAGTGTAAGATTGTGCTATTTAAGTAAGTCAAGGCATTGTAGGTATAGGTAATGCCAGAAAAACTAGCATTGAATTGGCAAGGTATAGTGAACATTTTAATTAGGATTCCTCCTTGGATGCAGGACTAGAGATGCATGCTGTACCATACATTCACTTCCCAGTATGCTTGTCTCTCATACAGTTCATCTCCAAGAACATACGCATGTGCTTGTCTACCTACGTGTCAATTTTGCGTTTCGCATGAAGGTTGCCCTATGTCAGAGAAAATATGTTGTATTTATACTTTGGGACTGCTTTATATCACTGAGCATAATGATCTTCAGTTGGGACCATTATGTTGCAAATGGTAGAATTTCACTCATTTTAAAGGTTGTGTAGGATTCCATGGAGTAGAAACACAATGGTTTCTTTAACTATTCCTTTTCAACAGGCGTCTAGATTATTTCCATGACTTTGCTATTGTGGATTGTGCTGCCCTTAATATTGGGTCACAGGTCACTTTCTCATATGTGGATTTCATTTCCTTTGAATATATTCACAGGAGCAGGTCATGTAGTAGATCAGTTTTCAGTAATCAGAGCACTTTCCATACTGACTTCAATAGCATGTTTACTGTCCCACACGCCAACCAACATGGAGTAGGGTACTATGTTCCCGAAACCCCAATATAACCCAATCTCACTAGTGTTAGTTGGAACTTCAATGTAATTTTCATTTGCATTTCCCTAATATCTAGGAGCTAGACACGAGCCATTTCAATTCATGCTTTTCAAAAACACGTGCTCATTTCCTTTGCCTAAGTTCAGCTATACCCCGCTGTGCTTGTTAGGATGTGGATAATACACAAGAGTACATCAAATGTCAGTCCTTTTTAACGTTGTATGGGACACACTTTATCATCTCTGATCTTTTGATTCAGATACCCAAGATCAAATAAAAGCTATCAGTAGTGAAGATAAGGTACAAAGGCTCTGAAAGGATATTGTGAGCAAGTGAATCAACCTGCCTTCTCTCCTGACATTATAGAGAACTCAAGTATCTCTCAAAAGACAAGAAAAAAAAAAGGTCAAAATTGATTGTCATATCAGGACTATTATGGTAGATATTTTAATGTCCCTCATTTTATCAGGAAGCAGATATAGGAGGGATACACTGTAGTGGATTTTTCCACAATAATTGCAAAAATCCTTCTGTATTGCACGGAGTCATAAAAAAAAAAAGATGTTCCTACTTGTGGACACTTTAGTTCACACTTTAGGCTAAGATCTTTACAACTTCTTAAGCCTATGGAATCTTATTTGAAATATCCATGAACGACAAGTAAGCCCCAGAATGTCTACTAACAGAGAAAGCTATCTCCACAAAAAGAGACATTGAATGAATTTTATCAAAGATAAGTGGTTGTATTATTACTTGTGCAAGGAGAGTCTACCAGCTACCATTAGCTGACAAACAACGTGAAATGTCCCCCCTTTCCTCTGAGGGACTCTAGCATGACCTGTCTTTTCTAACGACTTTCTTTAGGGCAGAGGAGTTACAAAGGGTACCTTTCTTAGTTTAAAAGATCTAAAATACCAAATGATAGCTGATCAGAACAACTGGCAAAGAAATGAGATCAAGGAAGGTCAGATATACTGATTAAATTAATCCAAGTCCTACAAAAAAAGAGATTATCTTTGGACAGTGTTAATCATTTATAAAGGAATGGGTGAGGGAACACTAGACTAGAAGCAGGTCACACCAAGTTCATCCTGAGCCTCCCTGCCAGCACACAAATAATAGCAAATTGGGATTAAAGCTCATGGTAATCAATATTTCCAATAGAAAAAAATAAAATTCAGGTTTTAACAGAAACAGGGTTTGTAAAGTCTCCATTAAGACTTCTCCTGCCTTCACAGCAGCCACAGTACAACCTCTCCTTTTGCTCTTTGGAGATAATGGTTGAAGACACACAAATGTCCTCAGAGAGCAAAGCCTGTTCCTAGATGCCCCTTCATTTGCTCAGAGCATCTCTGCCTTAGGCAAATGAAAGTGTTTCTTTTCTTGTCACCATTGTCCAGTCTTGTAAACTATCATGAGCACCAGGTAACCAACACCACACTCATCTCACCAGTGTTCCTGTAAACACATACATGTGTCAACAGATAGGAATGAATAACATATAGTGTAGAATATTATTTAGCCTTAAAAACAGAATGAATTCTGCCATTTTGACAATATGAGTGAAGCTGCTGTATAACCTGTTTGAAAGGCAAATACCACATAATCTTATCCAGAGGTGTCATCTGAAGCAGCCAAACCAATAGAAACAGAGAAAAGACATGCATTTGAAGATCAAAGTGCATGAAGCTTCTGTTGGACCAAAGAAATAACTTCTAGAGATCTAATGCACGGCATGGTAACTCTGTTTCAAAAATGTTAAATTTCAAGACTACAGCTCAAGAAAAAGGTGAGATTATATGTATGCTAACTTAGTAAGCTGGATTTCATCTTTCCACACTATACACATCTATCAGAACCTCACATTGTAATTCATATATATTTTCTCTATTATTATTAGTAGTAGTAAGTATTAGTTGCAGCATCTGATACAGTTCTATATGCTCTGGGATTTCCCAGTACCCTCCCCAAATTTCCTTCCCCCCACACTGTCTACCCTATCTTAAGACAATGGTATAGTTACTCTCCACTAACTGTCGTAAGTCCATTGTTACAAGTAAGGACAATGACAGAATGTCCCACATCCCCTTGTAAAGATATATTTCACAGTTTCACTGGAAATCCATCTTGGATCTGGAAGTAGACATGCATACTACATGGTATCCTCACATCCAGATATGACAGTTTCCATTACAGAGTTACTAAATATCCCTTAAATGGAAAGCCACAAAACAAAATTAACAAGAATAAATGTTAAAATTTGGGCCCAGCCGAGTGGCCTAGTGGCTAAAGTTCTCACTTTGAACACGCCCGGGATCCCATATGGGCACCGGTTCTAATCCTGGCAGCTCCACTTCCCATCCAGCTCCCTGCTTGTGGCCTGGGAAAGCAGTTGAGAACAGCCCAATACATTGGGACCCTGTACCCGCGTGGGAGACCCAGAAGAGGTTCCTGGTTCCCGGCATCAGATCGGCGTGCACTGGCTGTTGCAGCTCACTTGGGGAGTGAAACATCGGATGGAAGATCTTCCTCTCTGTCTCTCCTCCTCTCTGTATATCTGACTTTGTAATAAAATAAATAAATCCTAAAAAAAAGAATAAATGTTAAAATTTAGAATGCCATGAAGTCAAATAGCATACTACTGAATGAGTAATGTTTCGTGGAAGAAATCAAGAACCTTCTTGAAGAGAATGATGCTACTGTGTAATTTATGTGTCATTGGTCAATCTAATGTGACAAAAACAACTGCTTTGAAGAAATGAAAATAAAAACAAAAACATCAAAATTAATGAGATACAGTTTTGCTGATCTTTTTTGCTGAGACATATATTCTGTAGGCAACAGATACATAGATTTTGCTTTTTTGATCCAGTCTAATAATCTATGATGTTTGATTGATGTGTTTAAGGCATTTACATTCATGATTAATGTGAATGGGTGGTAATTTGGTCCTGTCATTTTAGCAATGAGTTGTTCTTTGTCTGATTTAGTCTTCCATTGTTAAATTACTCAGATGTTCTTTACATTTGCCTTTGGTTTTGGTGAATGCTATACATAGAAGTTATGGGAGTTCTATCATTGCTAAATTAAAGATCATATTAGTTTTAATGGTGATTATCACTACCATATAAAATGAAAGAATTGATAAATGGCAACAATTACTTTGATGAAGAAAAAAGCATTCCAATTTTTTGTGCATGCTAATTTCTATTTACAGTAAGAATTTTCCTTGTAGAGCTGCAGCCATTTATATCAATGACAAGCTTTAACCAGCATAACCTAATGTAACTATAAGCAGGAAGCAGATACTGTACAATTGTCTAATCCTATCTGTTTCTGATTTACACATCACTTTCAAAACCTATAATAATCTTATTGAAAGACAATTATCCTTGCTTTATCTTAATAACCCATCAGCATTCTGTAGTGCATAAAATTAAACATCAAGAGTAATTTAAGGCTGTGTTTAGTGACTCAAAATAATAATTAGCAAAATAGCCATACTAATTTTAAAAAGCAGATTTAAATACCATATTAAATTATTAATCGCTTAGTTTTTTATATTCAACCTATCAGGAACCCATATCCAGATAGTCCTTGTATGTAAGCTACCTGTTTAATATTTAAATATTTGTGAATGATTTACTGCAATTAAAGTGTTAAAGTTTCAATACTTGTAAAAATTCAAATTCACATAAACTTAATGAACACAGAAGACTGGCTACAAAACCTTGAATTAACCTCTTCTCACACAGCAGTGTGTAAAATCTCCACAGATTAACACTCAGGTGAAACAGATATAAAAATACAATTTACTAACGGCTGTCAGAATTTTCACAGGGACATACAGGAGAAAGAGCCTGGTGAGAGAGAAAGAAAGAGAGGCGGGGAAATTCAACAATTGTAAAAAAGTGAGAGCTTGCGGCATTTAATCCCCAACTTATTCCCTCTCCCATCTTCCTAGCTCTGTGTATTTCTCTTTAGCTAGTCGGAGAACAGCAGCACTCCTATTGTTTTAAAAATACAGGCACTTAATCTGTCACACTTCATTCCAGACAAATATGACCAAGAGGGGTCTTCATTTTTACTCCTAACATAACATTCTGTTCAAGCCTGACACTATGAAGATTCCAACTCTCCAATAACCACTGCTCACCCCACCCTAAGACGGGGACTCCATGATGAGAGAATTAGAAGAGAAAAGTGAATGAATACTTGCTTAGGAATGTAGGAATCACCAATTAGAGTGTGGAACACAAACATTTAAGGCAGCTGCCCTTTTGTGTGATAAATAAATGCTAAAAAAAATTGACAATGATTTTTGATTACACACTTATATGAGAACAATATGGAATGCTGAACCACATACTTTGATGTGACAAAGTGGATGTATATGAATTATCAATGTGTAAACCAAAAAAAAAAATCCTCTGATCAAGTGATAGGTGATTTTTATCTTCACTGCTGTTGGCACTATTCTAAACGGTCTTACATAAACTAACTGCCAAATCCAAACAGGTCATGGAATTTGCCCCAAGTGGATGTCTATCACAGAACAGACTCTCAAGGACTGTACTGCGGGGCACTGACATCCCGTTTCAGAGTACTAGTACAAGTCTAAATTGGCTCATTTCCTACCCTGCGCTCCAATTTTCACTAAACATAAACTATCTAATATTCATTAAATATCAAGAGTACAGAATTTTTAAAAAGCTCATAACTGAAAGAAATTTATAAAAACATATAGCATAGATTATTAAATCTTATAATCAATCATGCATTAATTACTATCACATTCACCTAGTGCTGCTTTAATTGTTTTTTGTTCTTTTGTTAAAGGAAAGTGAAAGGGATCAGGGCAACTCAGCAATTCTACAGACAAAGGGTCTTTACAAGAAACTTTTTTTTTTATCTTTATAAACTTCTCTCCCTAAATATAACTGTCAATATAAGGCAGAAATTTTAAGCCATTTCGGGGGGGGGGGGTCTTCACATTTGTCTCCCTTTAGAAGATGCCCCATATACTTTCTGCTTTTTGTGGTAAGAAACCAAAATGCGTCATTTCTTGTGTTGTAACATTTCGAGGTGCATG
Organism: Ochotona princeps; assembly: GCF_030435755.1. NCBI lineage: Eukaryota > Metazoa > Chordata > Mammalia > Lagomorpha > Ochotonidae > Ochotona > Ochotona princeps. The sequence continues at coordinate 72,024,755 of NC_080838.1, forward strand.
GTAAACAAACTCTTTGTACCTCCATGATTGCCATTTGTTCCAAGATATTATCAAGCCATTTCTTAAGGAAAATATTACTTATTTTAGGGCAAGCTTTAGGACAAAGTGGGGCACATATTATGATGTTTGGAGACATTGTGGGCTCAATTGTACTATTGTATACTTTTAGCTGTGTGTCATCGCCTTACGTCACTAAAGATGTTTTTATCATAACATGATTGAGCAGTTTGAGGTGGTATAGCAGTTATATGAATCATTTCACATTTGCAGAAAAACAACACCACCACCCTCTGGAGAATTCTATGAAACATCAGAGAGGTGATTGAGAGTCCATACAATGGGATGAGGCAGCAATCAGGTGACCAGAGACATTCTGCCAGGCCTTGCCACGCAGTCAGAAACTCCTTCTAGCCTTGCTAACCCAGGAGCAATGCTCATGACACACCCATGCCATCTGATGAAACTGATTGGCTTCCAACACACAAGAAATGCATAACAAAATGGAACAAGTAGTTGGAGATATGCCACCCAAATTGGAAACCAACCAGGAGTTTCGTGCTCCTGGTTTTAGCTTAGATTAGTATAGGCAGTTCTAACACTTTAAGGAGTAAACCAGTACATGCAACATGTTTTTTTCGATCTGTTTCACCTTCTAACTTTCACTCTCTCTCTATTAAATTTCCTTTCAAATGAATAGGCTTTAAAGATGAAGGGAAAACTCTAAACACACCGAGAAAAAATATAGAAACCATCAGACATTATCTTTCCCATCTGCCATCCCAGGCCACCAGTCTGATTCTTCATAGGCTATATTTAATTTTTTTTTAAGATTTATTTATTTTTATTTCAAAGTCAGATATACAGAGAGGAGGAGAGACAGAGAGGAAGATCTTCCTTCAGATGATTCACTCCCCAAGAACCAAAACGGCCGGTGCTGTATCAATCCGAAGCCAGGAACCAGGAACTTCTTCCGAGTCTCCCACTTGCAGGTGCAGGGTCCCAAGGCTTTGGGCTGTCCTCAACTGCTTTCCCAGGCCACAAGCAGAGAACTGGATGGGATGTGGAGCTGCCGGGATTAGAACCGGCATCCATATGGGATCCTGGTGAGTTCAAGGCCAGAACTTTAGCCACCAGGCCACATCGCCGGGCCCAGGATATATTTACTTTGATCAATACAAGTGATATTTTAACTACATGAAAGATTTCATCCTGAATATAAGCATGAATAGTTGACAAAGGAGCTGCAATCAAAGCAAGCCTCGTGTGTTACCAGGATGTCTGTGAAGTGCCTCTCTCTGATGCTGCTGCTACAGCTGAGCTGCTACTTCAGCTCTGGGAGTTGTGGAAAGGTGCTGGTGTGGCCGATGGAATTCAGTCATTGGATGAATCTGAAGAACATCCTTGATGAACTTATTCAACGAGGTCATGAAGTAACTGTTCTGAGATCTTCAGCTTCTGTTGTAATCAATGCCAAGAATGAATCTGGAATTAAATTTGAAACTTTCCCTTCATCTTACACTAAAGATGAATTAGAGAATTTTTTCATGCATTGGTTTCATAATATTATGTATAATATTCCACTGGATATATATTGGAAACATTTGCCAGAAGTGAGTGACTTTATTCTAAGATATTCTGATATCTGTGAAACTCTCTGCAGGGAAGTAGTCTTGAACAAAAAACTCATGACAAAGCTCCGAGAAGCAAAGTTTGATGTTGTTATTGCAGATCCCGTAAGCCCCGGCAGTGATCTGCTTGCTGAGTTACTCAAAACCCCCCTTGTGTATAGTCTCCGTGGCTTTGCTGGCTACATACTGCAAAAGCATGCTGGGGGGCTTCTATTACCTCCATCCTACGTGCCTGTTATGATGTCCCGTTTAAGTGGACGAATGACATTCACAGACAGAGTAATAAACATGCTATGCGTGCTTTACTTTGACTTCTGGTTTCCAAAGTTTAATGAGAAGAGGTGGGATCGTTTTTACAGTGAAGTCTTAGGTAAGTCATCTTTTTCATTGGTCCTAACATTTTGAATTCTTAAGTGAGCTTGTATTGATATAAAATCATAGAAGTTTCTGTCTGGTAAAATAATACAGTGGAAATATGAAAAGACCGACCACTCAGGGCTGCAATGCTATGATATATATTACAGGACCAGTTGAAGCCCTTAGGCTGTAACTACATTAGATGTTCCACAAGATCATGCAAATACAAGTAGAATTACTGGGGATTTCTTTGAGCAATCTAGACCTACTACTCTCCTTTTATTTTTATTTTGTCCACATGTTTGCTGTACACAAGTGGTCAGATTTGAGGATTAGTTACAATTATGAATATTCTGGTTTAAAATTCTGTATTTGTCTGCCCTGGCATAAATATTTTGAACATATATACATTTTACATGAACATTACAGTAGGCCTATGTAGAGTGCTTGTTGTGCAGCCCAGACCCATTACACTTCATTGCATCACTCCCACATTTTTTAGATTGCGTGCACTATTTCATGCCCCATTTCTCTCATTCCTCTCCCTCTTCTTTCTGTTTTCTCCATCCAGGAAGACCTGCTACATTCTTGGAGTTAGTAGGGAAAGCTGACATGTGGCTCATTCGAAGCTATTGGGATTTGGAGTTTCCTCGCCCACTATTACCAAACTTCCAGTTTGTCGGAGGGCTCCACTGCAAGCCTGCCAAACCTCTGCCCAAGGTCATATGTTTCTGTGCAGTGTATTTGGTTTTCTATGTATTTACCAAGTAAATGACTTTGCATTCATCACTTATACCATTTAACTCAGAGACAGAGGTATTCAGAGTGCAAGAAAAACATCCTTTCTCTCAAAAATTCATGTGAGAGCATTTTAAACTTCAGAGGAATGTGGATTAAAAACTCATTTAAACTTCCTCACCATTTAAAATGTTCTTGCATGCTTAAAGCCATTTAAATTATCCAAATATTTTTGTTACAAAAATAATGCATAATAGCTTGAATACTTTTAGACTAGAGCTTTAGACTCGAGTCCATTAAATTAAGGTCTTCGTTATTCAACGTACAAGAACATACCAGCCATTGTTTCAATTATACATTGAAAGTAATAGAATAAAACAGAAGGTGCATTGGACACATACAGAAACAAGGTAGACAGGTTTTTTTTTTTTTAACTACTTACTAAGTTTTGATCTCCTGTTAGGACAGACTATGAGAAACTATTTCCAATAGAAATGAATAGATCTACATTTTTTAAAAAAATATTTATTCATTTCTATTGGAAAGGCGGATAGAGAGGAAGATCTTTTGTCCTATGCCCCCCACCACCACCACCACAAGCGGCCACAATGACTGGAGACGAGCCAATCCGAAACCAGGAGCCAGAAGCACCTCCGGGTCTCCCACACGGGTGCAGAGTCCCAAGGCCCCGGGTCGTCCTCTACTGCCCTCCCAGGCCACAAGCAGGGAGCTTGGGAGAGGCACTGGTTGGCCAAGGCCACCTGACCGGAATGCAGATAGAGGTTGAGCCGCATGAAGATGCCGCCAGGGAGGGGATGGTGATGAAACAGTAGGCGACACAGGCCTACTGTTTATTTACATTGGAAATTAGGACAAATGTGGGAGAATATCTAGTAGGAGTCATAAAAAGTATACATGGCTGACATATGCAGATATGAAATATATGTAGGAATAGATTTAGGGAAGAGAGGAAAAAGACAAAGTGCAGAGTATTGAATAAGCTCGCTGGAACTATTATTTTGCTGATTTCACTGGAGAGGCAACTTATTATGTATAAAATGAACGAATTTAAAATATTCATGAGAACATTGAAGATACCAGAGAAAATACAAAAGGATTAGATTTTTAATTTTCTCACAAACAACAGAAAGGTTATTGAAAACATGATCAGATGAGATCTTAGAGAAGTACAGCTATGGGAAGCTGAGACGTGAGAGAGTTGTGAGAGTTCAGGCACAGATAATGGAGAAATACAATTCCACAGTCATAGAGACCATTACACTTGACCTCATAGCCATAATACTACTCATGCTGGGTGGTATAAGAAAGCAATTCTATAAGGACCTGGCGCAGGAGCATAGCAGTTATAGTACTCGCTTGGAACACGCCAGGATCCCATATGAGCGCCAGTTCTAATCTCGGTGGCCCTGCTTCCCATCAGTCCCTACTTTTTGCCTGGAAAAACAGTTGAGGATGGCCCAAAGCTTTGGGACCCTGCACGCCTGTGGGAGATCTGGAAGAGCTCCTGGCTCCTGGCTTTGTATTGGCTCAGCTCCAGGCATTGTGGCTGATTGGGGAGTGAATCATTGGAAGGAAGATCTTCCTCTCAGTCTCTCCTCCTCTCTGTATGTCTGTCTTTTTAAAAATAAATAAATCTTGGGTCAGGCGTGATAGTGTAGCGGCTAAAGTCCTTGCCTTCAACAGGCCAGGATCCCATAAAGAAGAACAACAACAACAAGAAGTAAGAAAGGCACTTTAAAAAAGATGAATCATTTACAATGATTCTGATATATAGAGAAATGAGGCCCATTTGTCAGAGACGTTTGATTTCCTATTTGCTGTAGCACTATTGACAATAGTCAAGTAGTGGGATGTGCCTACATATACATGCAGTACTAAGCAGATGAAAATGCGGTTCATCAACTGTTTTACACGTAAAACCTAACAACCTAACAAAATTGATCTAAATGGAGTGACAGTAGAATGTCAGTTACCAAAACTGAGGGAGAATGATGGGGAATGTTGATATACAGGTACTTTGAGTTGATAAGGTCTGACATAGAAACTGATAATGAACTTTTAAAAAACAAATTATGTATTTATGTGTATATATATATCTCAAAGATTTTTCTTTGAAAGGAAAGAAGAAATGGATTATGTTACAAGGTTGATAGTAGAATTATGGCTAATTTGAAAATTTATATATGCATGTATACATGTATGAGTGAGAACCAATCAATTATAAAAAATAAAATTTTAACTTCCACCACATTTTTGCTTTTCCATTAATTATAGTCAACCCAGATAATCTATACTTTTTGTCCTAAAAATTTGACAATTTACATTGAAAACTAATTGTATACTCCTCATCTTATAAACTATACAAAATAATGGAGATTAACATAACTAATAAGTGCAAAATCAATGTGTTTATAACTCTTATTGCTAAAACTACATTGTAAGTAGCCTAAATCAAATACTAAAAAATAATTAAAATATACATATAAGTGACTATCGGCAAAAACGTATGGGTTGCATCATTATAATGGCTTCAACAAAAAATGTTGATAGTATAGCATCAACTAACGTAGGAGACTACGTTGGAAACTAGAGGACAAAGATGGTAGATAAAGATCACAGGCTTTCTTTAAAATGAAGGAAAATAAATTAAGAAAAAGTTATCTAAACATGTATCACATAGTGGTGCTATAATGTAAAGTTTAATTTTAGAAGGGAAACTACCTCAAGACTTTGGCAACACAACATTATTCTTTTCTGACAGACAGAATTCTCTCTCCACAGGACATGGAAGACTTTGTGCAGAGCTCTGGAGAAGAGGGAGTTGTGCTGTTTTCTCTGGGCTCAATGGTCAGCAACCTGACAGAAGAGAGGGCCAATGTGATCGCATCAGCCCTTGCTCAGATTCCACAAAAGGTCAGAAAGTGTGTCCTAATGGTGAAGACGCGTAAAAGAGTCTGTTAAACCCGACAAATGAGTCATGAAAGCAATGAAAGGTAGATACTTATGACAGCACTAATTTATCTCAGATATCAGTTAAACCCTGCAATTCAGATGCAAAAATGGCATAGAGGATGCTTCATTTTAAACAATTTCAGTCTTAATATTGCGATCAGAAATGTCCATAACATCGCCTTGACAAACTTTGGAATAATCACAATATTGCAGATAGGTGAACAGAAATTGCAAAATTCTACAACGACATGTTTTTTTACTACAAGATTATTGAGGACACTGTACACACAGCATGATAACATTCAGGGTTATTTAAAATTCTCCTCAGTACATGACACAGGTTCTCATGTACCCCCTATCATTTTTATTTCCCCTAATTTGGAGGTACAGCTATGTGCCATACTGTTCAGGAGCCTACTCAGAGAATAGAAGGTCAGACTTGAGCAACCCGAGTGCACGCATGCACTCACGTGAGTAGATCTAGAGAAAGAAAAACTAACCTGCCCTCCAGGACCAGACTTTGAATTGCTACAATTAGACATAATGGGAAAGATTTCTTTTGGATCTCCCACTGATAACCATGCTGGAGTTTATTAGAAATGTGTTGTCACAGGACTGTGATCCTAAATTGTAAGAATGGCACCTCATCTCGACTGAGGAAATAATAGCAATATATATATATATAAATTACTTCTTAGTTTGCCAGCTCACACAACCTGATAGCAACAACCTACATTATTATTTTTGCAGAGAATCAATGATTACTTTTAAGTTTCTCATAATGAAATACATATTCAGCACTTGTAGATTACATGCTAGTCTACTAGGTTAGCTCAGGAAATTTAACATCAATGTCTTATTCTGATAGTGGACATGGAAAAATTCCAGGTAGCATTATTGGCTACATATACTTACAACACATAATAAGAAAGTTAATACTTGAATAAAATTTAGTATTATCACAACTGTGGATTTTTCTCATCCACCACAATGACAGCATTAGTGATAGTTTTGGTTCATTTTAAAAATGCTTTTCAAGTTAAATGGAGTTCTTATTTCATACTGCTCTATCATTCTACATCTCATCTATACCAAATTGCAAATTAAATTATCTCAAACTCTAGTGAAGCTATTTAGGGAATTCTGGAAGTGGTAAATTTTGTTCTCTTTTTAAAAACAGAAAACTGTTCGTACATTTCAAGAAGAATCACATTGAAAACATACACACACACAATCACATAATCTAAATCAATGTTAATGAATTCTTTCTGTATTAGATCTAAAACCAAGACTAGCACAATGGCTAGGTGATAAATCCTTGCCTTGCACATGCCAGGATCCCATATGAGCACCAGCTCATATCCTGGCTGCTCTACTTTCCATCCAGCTCCCTGCTTGTACCCTGGGAATGCAGATGACGATGGCCCAAAGTCTTGGGATCCTGTACCATGGGAGACCAGGAAGAATCTCCTGGCTTCCGGCTTTGGATCAGCTCAGCTCTAGCCATTGCAACCACTTGAGCAGTGAAGCAGCAGATAGAAGATCTTTCTCTTTGTATCTCCTTCTCTCTAGAAATTTGCCTCTCTAATAAAAATAAGTAAAACTTAAAAAAAATTCAAACCACCTTGAATACTTGAATACATCTCGCTATTTTTATTCCAGGCACATAACTGGGGTCTCTCAGCTTCTGTAGAATCTAAACATGCCAAAATTTAAGTTCAAAAAAACAGTACTTTCTTTACCCAACAGGTTCTCTGGAGATTTGAAGGCAAGAAACCAGACACCTTAGGACCCAACACTCGCCTCTATAAGTGGATCCCCCAGAATGACGTACTTGGTAAGACACTGGAGAGCAAACACTGAAAACATGAGTGAGAGCCTATCAGGATGAGAGGGACATGACCACATATTACTAAAAATCTCGAGTTACACCAAATGTCTTCATATTCCTTTTTCAGTCCTAAGAGAAATACATTTATTATAACAGTTGGCATTTTATGATTACAAACTGTTTTAAACCCAGAAACAAACTCCCAATATTTTAAGTGTATTTATCTCTCAGTCCCAGGTGGTAGGGATGCTTTTCATGAACAAATCATGTTTTTTTATATTTTATTTTTTTTATTCATTGATTACATTGTATTATGTGATACAGTTTCGTTAGAACTGGGAATCACCCCATCCCCCCCACCCTCCCCTCATGTGAAATATTCCACCTTGTTGCATATCCACTGATCAAGTACAGTTGAGATTCCCTCTTTGCAAGCATAAACTAAACATAGAGTCCAACATCATATTTTAATGATCTCTTTCTCTGTTTCTGTCAGTTTGTTGGTACCTTGTGTTTGTGTGTGTTTATCCAATGGTCATGAATTTCTTTCAAATACATTAATTACATAAGAATAACATGCCATGGGTGTTTTTGTCTACTAATTCAATCTTTTTATCACTCATCTGTCTCTTCATTAACATAGGGATGTCCAATTGTCATCAAGTTGTCATATCTTTCTGGTATTATGAATTACTATTTTCTGTGGGAAGAAGTGATAACCTTTCTGATGAAATACTATTTCAAGGAGTATGGATTTGCATTCCTCTGATTTTGGCACAAGCATGCCATGACCTGCAATCTTGTACATCCTATAAATCACCTGCAGTGACACATATTTCTTTAATAGAAAGATCATTTAATAAGCCCTTCCTCTTTTAAGTGTCATATACAATATCTTTTATCCATAAAATTCTCCTGTCTATCCCACTTTTCAATATTGGGTATATTCCAAAGCTAAAGTCACAAATCTTCTTACAGTTGCCTTCACTTATCGCCTGGGTGGAAATAGTAGCTGCTTCTTCCTGATGATATGAAAGAAATGAGAATGCAGGTTCATGTCTATCAGTAATCTCTTTAGAGAGCACTGGCTTTTTAGTTTCTCATACTACATTTCTCATGTTATTTTAAACTGATAAGAACAGACACTACACTTGATCTTAGCCAAAACACCAAGAAGTGATTCTCAAGTTATTTTTTAAATTTACAACTGATATTTTTATTGAAAATTCATTCAATCCTAGGTCATCCAAAAACCAAGGCTTTTATCACTCATGGTGGAGCCAATGGTGTCTTCGAGGCAATCTATCATGGCATCCCTATGGTGGGCATTCCTTTATTTGGGGATCAACCTGACAATATCATATACATGAAGGCCAAAGGAGCAGCTGTTATGTTGGACTTCAAAACCATGTCAAGTGCAGATTTGCTCAGTGCACTGAAGACAGTCATTAATGACCCTTCGTGAGTATTACCGTTTCCTTAAATTTCATGGTATCTGTAGACAAGTTTCCAGTGGATGGACCAGGGCCATCACTGAAGCAGAACAGGAACTTTATATTGAGTATAGATTTGCCTAATGCTACAGGGTGGTCATCAAAACCTCACTGTAGTATCAGTGTTTTTCAGTGCATTGTATAGTATTCCTCCTCAATAACAATGATGTTTTATTATTTTATGATTCAGTTCCATAATCTCTAGGATTTCCCTTCACCCTACCCTAAATTCCCTTCATTCCAACTGATTCCACCCATATTATTACAGTAATATCATCCTAAACAAAGACACCTAAATCCATCATTCTGCTACTTAAGTGTATCCTAAAATTACAGCACTCAAGGCATTCAGACAATATTTTTTCTTATAAATTTCTTTGGTGAAGAATATTTTAAATGAGATATTTTGTTCAGAAACTGTAATTACATTCTTCCTTTTCCAAATTTTTTAAAAATGTATTTATTTTTATTATAAAGACAGATTTGTACAAACAGAGACAAAGAAAAAGTTCTTCCATCTGCTGGTTCACACCCCAAGTGGCCACAATGGCCAGCGTTGAAGCCAGAAGCCAGGAACCAGTAGCCAGGGAATTCTTCCAGGGCTCCTGTGTGGATTACGGGTCCCAAGGCTTTGAGTCATCCTCTATTGCTTTCCTAAAGCACAAGCAGGGAGCTGGAGGCGAAGGGGTGCAGCAGGAACACAAAACAGTCTTCACATGCATCCTGGTGTTTGGAAAGAAAGGATTTAGCCACTGAACCACTGCACTGGTCCTAGTTGTGTTCTTCCTTACTGAACACCCGGAGAAGCACACTCTTTTTTTTTTTTTATAAAGATACCTGATAGTAAATCTCCAATCACTAGTATAGATATGATTCCATATTTTAAATGTTTAGCAAAGAAAAAAATACACATAAATCTAAGCACATATAATAAATATCATGAATAATAAAGTGAATTTCTTAACTGAAAAAATCTAATATGTATTACACAATACATTTATGCCACTACTTTATATATTGTACAATTCTTAATTATAGCCTTTGTACATGGTATATTCAAAACATAACACGTTTAATGTACTTTGAAATATAGTCCTCCCAATGCATTTTTAAAGTAACGAGAGTGGACGTTAGCTCATTTGAGTGCTACCATGCCACACAGTAGCACTCTGTGTTTTACATTTTGTAAGCCACACACTACTGGAAGCCTTCTGCCCTAACCATGAGCCTTCATCAATTAGAAAAAGTTAACAATGGCTACTTCTATGAGCTGAACATGTTCAATGTTTTAAAATCACAACACTAGCCAGGTAAACATCAACAATAACACTATTGTTCTGCTATATAAAATTAATTCAAAGTCTTCTAAGAATCAGTTCCTTATTTCTTCCAACAATCACCTAAGAAAGATACTATTTTCATCCTTTCCATTTAACATTAAAAATTAGAATCAAAGATTTTTTTTTACTTTTTTTAGATTTATTTATTTGTATTGGAAAGGTACATGCATAGAGAGATGAGACAGAAAGATCTTTTTATAGAGAGACAGAGGAGAGACAGAAAGAATGATCTTCCCTGGGTGGCTGCAATGGCTAGAGCTTAGGTGATTTGAAGCCAGGAGCCAGGATCTTCCTCAAGTTCTCATATTCTGGTGCAGGTGCCAAAAATGGGCCGTTCTCCACTGTTTCCCAGGGCATAAGCAGGGAGCTGGAAGGGACGTGGAGCAACAGGAACATAAACCAGTGCGCATATGGGATCCAGACACCTGCAAAATGAGGACATTAGCTACTAGGCTACTGTGTCGAGCTCAAAATCAGAGACATTTGTAAAAGGGGAAAATTTAATCAATATGAAATTTAAAAGAAAGGCCATTCAATTTATACCTTCATGGTTTTAGTCATTAATCCACTGGACAATCCTTAAGATTCAAGTGAATTTCTATTTGATACCAACTCCTTATCAACATTGTGTAGCAATATACTGGAGGCTTGTCACAGTCCTGCCTCTTTTTTCTCTAAATTTGAATTATTTTTATCGTTTTGTATAGGTGAAGTCACAATTGATTATTGAGTGATTAAAGCTTCACATCTTAAGAGTTGTTTTGTTTTTCCACATCCATGGGACTTAACTGAATCAGTGTCTAGATTGAAATGTCAGAAATACTATTTTTTTTCAACTTCTCCTTTACATCTTGAAATTTTAAATATACAACAAACTGAAGCCCATAAACTATAATCTCTAAAATTAAGTACTGCAGAAAATGATTTATTTTTCTTCTAGCTGTTGGTTATACTCCTCTTTCAAATCTACATGAAAATCTACATGAAAAATCTACATGTAGTTTATACTACAATTTGATATCTGTTGATTTTCCTTTAGCTACAAAGAGAATGTCATGACATTATCTAGAATCCACCACGATCAGCCCATGAAGCCCCTGGACCGAGCTGTCTTCTGGATCGAGCATGTCATGCATCACAAAGGAGCCAAACATCTTCGGGTTGCAGCTCATGACCTCACCTGGTACCAGTACCACTCTCTGGATGTGATTGGATTCCTGCTGGCTTGTGTGACAATCATAATCTTCCTTTTCATAAAAATTTGCCTTCTTATTTATCACAGTATTGTTGCTAAAGGAAAGAAGAGCAAGAGGGATTAGAGCTCAGTAACATCTGATAACCATGACAGGAAAGACCATCCCTTTTGTATCAACCACTGTGAATCACAGTTTGGCAAAATGGGCCTTCCCGTGTAGTGAGTATTGTGCCATCCTGAGTCACTCAAGGTTTTTTACTTTTTTTGTTTTCTTTTCTTTTTGATTAAAGACACAACCCAAATTGCAGAAATCCTCAACTGACAACACTGAAACCATAACACTTAACATTCACCTGCTGGTTTAAGGAGTAAAAAGCCTGACATCTTCATGTCCATTTCCAGAGATATCATGGACATGAATAAACTGTGATCAAGTTGAATACTTTAACACTTTACAAAAAAAAAAAAAAAACCAAAGCCAGACCTGAAATAGGAAATGGCAAGGTTTATTTTATAACCTGCAACCAATAAATTTAGACCAGTACCTGGGGCATATCATGCCAGAAGGTTTCCTTCTTTGTATTGGAAGATCCCAAATTTCTTAGCTCAGCCTTTTCTAATCCAATACTTCCAATTGTTTAAAATCCAGGATACTGGGGATATGGACATCAGAAGGTGATTTTTTTTTAATTTGCTCTCCAATCACAAAATAGAGAGAATATTGTGGTTGGGAAAATTAATAAATAATGTGTACAGATTTTTAAATTTTTGCTTTAGATGATCTTTACATAGTCGATCAGAGTTTGAAGGATCTATGGTTAAGAAGAAGTGGGTTGGGCCTGGCGGCGTGGCCTTGCGGCTAAAGTCCTCACCTTGAACGCACCAGGATCCCATATGGGCGCCGGTTCTAATCCTGGCAGCCCCACTTCCCATCCAGCTCCCTGCTTGTGGCCTGAGAAAGCAGTCGAGGACGGCCCAAAGCTTTGGGACCCTGCACCCGCGTGGGAGACCTGGTTCCCGGGTTCGGATCGGCGTGCATCGGCCCTTTGTGGCTCACTTGGGGAGTGAAACATCGGATGGAAGATCTTCCTCTCTGTCTCTCCTCCTCTCTGTATATATGGCTTTCCAATAATAATAAATCAAAAAAAAAAAAAAAAAAAGAAGTGGGTGTGATCATTGCTTCCAAACTTTCTATTTCTTCATCCCATTTCTTGGGGAAGGAGAGAGATAAGGGGCTAGGCCATACCCAGCCTCCCTACCATCTCAGTACCCAAGGATGTGGAAAGTTCACCCAATATCAACCCAGGCTCACAATGGTGCATGTTGCAAAGGTTCTGCAAAAGTGGATGTAATATATTTGGAATGCTATTGATCTCGATCTATGGATGAGGAATCCCTTCCAATGTCCTTTGGCTGATTCAAGAGTCTCCAATCACATGAATATTTACTGTCATCATTTGCTTGGGGTAGTTGTCCAAATATTCTGTTCTCTGTTCTCTGCTATGGTACCTGATGTCCTCTGCAGGCCCCAGTGAGTTACCATGTCTTCCATGTGCACCATGATCTACTGTCCAGCACAGCATCCTCTGCAATTTGGAGGACCAGTTCTCCTAGGTGGGCTCATGGACCTGAGTCAGGTGACGTGGGCTATAAAGGACCCCCTACTCCTGGAGCTCATGGATCAAGCATTCACCATGCAGGTAAGCTCAAGGACCTGGACCAGTAGACCCAGACCTGCTGGATCCCCCACCCCAAGGGGCTCATGGAAACGATACCCAATACTTATGTGGAATTTGGACCTGGGCCAGAAAACCGAAGGCCAAGCCAGAACTCCCACCCCTGAAGCTCAAGTGTTCAGCACCTACCACCCAGGCAGTCCCAAGGCCCCAGGCCATACGAACCAGAACCTGCTGAAACCCTGACACCTGGGACTTACAGACCTGATCCCTACAACACCTATGGCACAATGACCTGTACCAGGAGAACCAAGTTCCGCTGAGCCCCCTACCACTGGTCCTCATGAAGCCAGCACCCACCACATAGGCAGGCCCAAGAACATAGGCCATGATACCCAAGTTTCACAGGATGCTCCAGCCCAGGGACGCATGACCCACCATCCACTACATAGGTGGGATCTAGGACCTGGACACAGGGCAAACCTGGACTTCTATCCGTGAGGCTCACTGGTTCTGAACCTACCAAGCAGGCAGGCCCAAGGCCCTGCACCTTGGGACTCAGGACCCACGGAACCCCCCCGCCACCACCCCCAGGGCTCATAGATTCAGCCCACACCATGTGGGTGGACTTGGTGGTCTGGGCAAGGAAACTCAGACCCCTTTTGTTCCCCTCACTCCTGGCGCTCATGGATCCAACACTCACCACACAAGCAGACCAAAGGCCCCAGCTAAACCATCCAAGACCCACCAGACCCCACACCACAGAGCTTATGAATCTGTCACACACCACCTCCAGAATGACATGGCTTATCTTCCTTGGCATGTTCCAATGAGTACTACAACTTGTTTTGATGTAACCCTACCCCAAGTTTCAGCTTGTGCTGGTTGGTGCTACAGCCTTGCGTTTCCATGGCTGCCCCTAGTCCAAGCTCAAGTGTGAACTGGCTGGTGATGGAGCCTGATTGATGCAGTCCTGCACCCCATCCTGTTTTTTTGATCTTCCAGTGCATGTTATGAACTGGCCTGGCCTGGCCCACCTCCTGATCTGATCCACTTATATGTCAGTGGTTACTGTAACCTGGACTGATTTGGGCTGACCATTGCCTTGGCTCTTGTGCATATCTGCAGGAACTGCAATCTGACAAAGCAGTTCACCAAACTCTTCTATCCAGTCTCCTGCCCATGGCAAAACTTGCTCATATCGATGGGTCCCTGACCCAAGTTGGCGTTTTCTACCTCTTGTTCTGGCAGGACCAATGCGCTTGCCCAATCAGCCCATACCATTTCTGGTTCATATTGTTGGATGTTGCAGCCCATTCACACCTGGTCTATACCCAGACACAGATCTTACATGGGTCAAAGTGAGCCAAGACCTTGCCCAGTCCTTTCTACACCCACCACAACTCTCACAAGTATCAGTGGCTGCTGGAGTCTAACCCAGGTCAGCCCTCCCCAGACCCAAGCCCCATCCATGCCAAGGGAGCTTGCAAGCATGTTCAGCGTAAAATAATGCACCAATTTTGTCACAAGCATTTACTGATGGGTATTCCAGCCCAGCCAGGGCATCACCTCAGTTCTCAAACAGGCCTATTCTCAGCCATAGTTCTTGCGTGTGCCAACAGAGATTGCTTTTCCACAGGGATAAGCCCACATACCCCCCGCAGATTTTACCCCCAGACATGATTGACTCATGTGTTTATCTACTTCATGGCTCAGCTTCACAGAATCTGTTCCCTTTTTTGACATTCTCTGGTGGAATCTATATTGTAGCCCTTCAAATAGAGTGGCCTTGTCCATGGAAGTTCCTGATAAGTCATTTCTCACCTGAGCCTGACACTAAGGTCCTTGATAATGCCACATGCACCACCTCTCAGACACCCAAGATCCTGGAGTGCATTGCCAGGTAACCCATAGGCTTGGCCTGGGTCCCCCTAAGGGCTGCCACACAGCTAGAGTATATGCATACCTATGTCCTTGGATCAGACTCACCTGGATTACTCCGACCAAGATGGCAGTGGGGTGAAGCCAGGGACACGCTCCTGCTCAGAGCTAACCGAGATCCCCTCACAGTGTAATAACTGTGGAGGGAGAAACTCTCAGGCCTAGACAACCCAGAATTTGTACACAGCCTGGCAGCTATGGTAGGGGTAGGACCCCATGCATTGAACCTGACCTGGCCTGGGTCCCCCAAGAGGCCACCTAGTGGCTAGGAGGGGCATGCATCCGTGCCCTTGGATCGAACTCAGCTGGGTTCCTCCCAACAGATGGCAGTGCTGTGTGGAACCAGGTACCCACTCCTGCTCAGAGCTGTCTGTGATCCCTTCACAGTGTAATTACTGTGGAGGGACAAATCTCTCAGGACTAGACAAACCCAGGATTCACCCAGTGCCTGGCAGTGGTAATCGGGGCTGAGACCACAAGCATTGAGTCCAACGCAGCCCGGTCCCCCCAGTGGCCACCACGTGGCTAGGAGGTGTGCTCACCCATGCACCTGGGTCGAACTCATCTCATACAGGAATTTTTGAAGACTATTTTGGAGGAAGTAGTTTAAATGATAAAATGGTTCCATATCATGCCTTTGAAGATTTATATAAAAAAATTGGACTTAGAGTACAGATAACAAATCAAACATAGAACACAGAAATCAAAGAAAACAGATACACAGTAAAATAACTCCACATCATGCTTTGAAGATAGTTAACCAGAGCCTTTGGATCAGAGCATAAATGCCAAAGTATGTTACAGAACAAAAATGAGTGCCGAAAAAAAGAAAAGAAGTCCATGATCATGTTCTGGCCTGAAAAGAGATATATTTAACATTCAAATGGAAAAGACACACAAAATGTGTGTAAGCACACTTCTCTTAAAAAATATATTTATCAATAATTGGTATTGACATTAATTATAATTGTGTCTAGAAAAATAAGTGAACAAATACTTTATTTTAGTAAATGTTTTATTAATACATTATTCAAAATGGTGGGAAACCTACAAATTTCTTATTCTGAGTAATGAATTTCTATAGGCAACTGCCAAAGCCAAATTCATGTGTGTTTTTGTTTTCCTAATAAATTTCTGCAAATTCCTTAATGACTTTGCCAAAATAGATCATTGCAATACTATGGGTAAACACATAAATGTATACAAATAAGCATAAATATGTAATTGTAGTTGAAGTAGCTTCTTCCACTGTTTTATAATAGAAAGAGTTTCACATAAAACAAATCACATAGACATAACTGGCTGAGTGTGTTCACATGACACTCTTGGCAGTGAATCATAACAATCACACTGTATCTAATTTCTAAATTATAAGATGGTTTGTTCTTTTTTTTTTTTTTCAGATTGATTCTTGCCACTTTCAAATACTTCGGCAGTCAAAAACTTAAGCACAGACAGTGTAAATAATAAGACTGGATAAGCAGAACTTACAAAACATTCCTCATCTTTACTAGTACTGTGAGAGTCTTATTTATGAAAAACAGTGGGCTTAAGGTTATGAACATGAAACTCTACAGACTAGAAGAAAATATCAAGTAAAAAGTTGACCAGATCTTGAACATAATACAAGGGCACAGTCTATGTCACAGACTAAGTGTATAACTAGGAATGTAGAATGTAGTGTTTATTAAAGGATAACAAATACTTGAACTAAATAATAATTACTGAATTGTGTATATTCTTACGTGTCAGTGATAATGACAGAGTTCAAGTGGGATGTTGGAAGAGATTGCAGAAGTGTACCACTTCTACATGACTCTCCAGGTTCCTTTGCTGCTATAGCTCGACACTCACCCAGCTGACGCAGGAGAACATTTACAGGGTCTATGATCAACATCACTAAGCTACATTTGAGACCAAAAGACAACAGAATAAAAACTGACAAAGTAAATGAAAGCATTCCAAATTTCCCACTAACAGGCCAACTGTCTTAGGTATAATGCTGAGATACAGATGAGTAACAGGCATAGTTTTCCTCCCTGTGAAAAGGAAATTCTTCAAAGTGATAGCACATGGGAGTTCGGAAAAGCAGGAAAATAGAGCGCTTAGGGTTTGCAAGCATGACAGTAGCCACTTCTTTGATCTTTTAATGCATAACCAGAGCTAATATAATAACATATGAGCTTTATAGTGTCAGTAGTAAATATCTGATTCTTGATCAGAATATTTCTATTCAGTTGTTGAATTCACTTCTATGATCCAGCACTGGGTATACTGGATAAAACCACTGCCTGCGGTGCCAGCATCTGGTATTCCATTAACACAACTCTTGGAGTCCTGACTACTCTGTTCAGATCCAAACACCTGCTAATGCACCTGTGAAAGCAGCAAAAGATAGTCCATGTGTTTGGGGGATTCTGCAGGATGTGGCAGACCTTAAAGATGCTCTTGGCTGCTAGCATTGGACCAGCCCACTACAGGCCTTGCAGATATTTGAGGAATGAATCAGTGGATAGAAAATCTCTCTCTCTCACTCTCTCTCTCACTCTCTCTCTCTCTCTCTTTCTCTCTCTCTATCCATTTCTCTCTCTGTCCCTGATTCTTTCTCCTTCAATGAAAGGTTTTATGTTCAATCCCCTCATCCCCTGTTGATGGCTGAAGGTGCTTCAAGCTGCAGATGGATGGAAACAGCAGAGAAGAGCACATGAGTCTTTGTCCTGCCTCTGAGCTGCCCTGGACTCAGGGGACTGTGCCATTTTCATTAACTCAGAATTATGCTGATTATGACCATGGACTATTCTCTTAATCCTTCCTTTAATTTAAGGCGGTACAAAAAATAAATCATTCATTGTTGACTTAAAAGCTGTGAAAAACTGTGAGTGGAAGTCACAACTTGGATTCAAGTGCTAGGTCAGGCACCAGGAGGCACAGTGCTAGGCAGATTCACCTGGTTTGTGACTTCAAGCCAGTGACTGAATGAGGTATTCAGGACTGTCTGGCCTCAAGTGTAGGCTCAGCCTAAGCAAGAAGAGGCTACTTCCTTGAGTAGAATCCTTGTCCAACTCCTCCAACATCCCATTCATCCTGAACAGCACACCTAAAGATTTTATCAAAATGACATACAGCAATAGAATAGTAACACCACGCCAGCTCACATGGAAGGGAACCTAGATTTAGCGTGCCATCAGGGGCTGAAATAGCAGCAAGGACCCAGGCTCAGAAGACAGAACAGACTGCTTAGAAGTTTTGAAGATTGTAACACAACCCATTTCTTCAATATATTGAAACTGATGACATCAACAAACATCAAGGAATTTTGTGAGGTGGACACCAGGGCCAGGCCAAGATGGAAATCCTAAGGTGGCAGCAAAAAACACTTAGAGTAAATGGTCAGGAGATCAGGGATTCTGGAAAGCAGGAACTTAGCCAATTGCCCTTCAGTGGAGCATTTTCTTGGTAGAGGCAGGACATGTGCACTGGGATCCTTCTGGACCCAGAGCTGCCTTTTAGCGGATCCTAATTTCTTTCAAAGTTCACTTTCCTATTTGAAAGCAGTTAAAGATTTTTCATTCACTGGTTCACTCCATAGATGTTATACATGGCTGGGGCTTGATCAGGACAATCATTCAATCTCACATGGATTACAGAGCCAAAACACTTCCACTTCTTTGCCAGGCACATTAGGAGGATGCTGAATAAGAGGATCTGCTGAGACTAAAACCAGTGCTCACATGAGTTGCCAGCATAAAGGCAGCAACTTAACCCACTGCTCTACAACTCTGGGCTCCTGTGTAGATTGTCTTGCAAGTGTAGCAATGGGGAGGAATTCTCTGCACTGTATGTTATTTCCCTAAACATACCGTTTGCCCAGGGCTGACTGTTCTGCCTACAGAACAGACCTCAGGAAGCATATTTCGGCAGAGCAGAATTTGTTTCAATATATGATTGGTGCCACATAGATACTTCTTGTTAAAATTCAGATCTAGATAGAAGTAAAAATCCAATTTGCCACAAACATATTGAAATACTTTTTAAGTGTGGCACAGGATAGAGGACAAAGAGATTGAATTTGGGAAGTTCTGATGACCTTACTTATAAGATCACCAGCGGATTCAGCTTTTATACTAAAAGAAGTTCACAAGTCATAATATTTCTATGGGATAGCAAAGATCCTGGAAACTGAAAAGATTATCAAATGCTGAAAATGCCAAAATTTTGTGGAAATAAAGAAACATCAATATCCAGAGATGTTCAGCATTTTTTCGTTTGTGTTAGAAATGTATTTCATGCTTTGAGACATATTTGTCTGTGCTTGGTGATTTCTTACCTAGATTTTAAAGCTTGTTGTTGTTGACCTTCTTGAACTCTATAGTGACCATGGATATGAATCCTCCATCAGTCACACATTTTAGAAATAATTTTTTTCATTCTGTTGGCTGTCTCTGCAATTTGCTAAGTGTTTTGCTTAGAAGTCCAGAATCTACATAGTTTAATGTACACCCATTTCATTTTTTTTTTTTTTGCTTTAATTGCCTGTGCTTCTGGAGTATTTTTTTTGCACTAATCAATTTATTATTTTTTCATCTTTTTTGTTATTATTATAATTTTATGATACAGTTCCATAGACCCTGGGTTTCCTTTATTCCCTTCCACAATTCCCTTCCCCACCCACTGAGTTCACCTATATCATTACTAAAGTATAGTTCTTCATACACAGTCATATGTCCATCATTGCAGGCATCGACAATGGCAAAGAGTCCAGCTTTCTGTTGTCAAGATATAGTTAATAGATTCATTAGGAGTTCATCTTTGATCTGGAAGTAGAGATGCATGCTGCATTGTATTCTCACATCTGGACATGATAGTCTCCACCACACAGCCACTATACATCACTTAAAAGAAAATCCACAATACAAAATCAACAGGAAGAACGATAGAAATCTACAATGCCATGAAGTTACATTATATGCTACTGGATGTGATAGTCTCCATTAGCCAGTATCTGTACATCCCCTTAAATTAAAAGCCATGAAACAAAATCAACAACACGAAGAAAAAAGCAATTTAAAATGCCATGAAGTTAAAAAACATGCTACAGAATGACCAATACGTCGTGAAGAAATGAAAAAGAAACAAGAACCCTCTTGAAGAGAATGAAGCTAGTGTATGATCGATCCATGAGTCACTGAAGAATTTAATGAGAAATTGTTTTCAGATGAAAAAAAAAATACTAATACAAAACTATGACATATAGTATCTGCTGATCTTTATTGGTGAAATATGTCTACTGCAGACAACAAATATATGGGTTTTGTTTTTAATCTACTAAGCTATAACATTTGGTTGATGAGTTTGAGCCATTTACATTCAGGGTTAATATGCACGGGTGGTAATTTGATCCTGTTATTTTAGCAATGGGTTGTTCATTGATTTAGTTTTCACATTTGCCTTTAATTTTGGTGTGTGCTATTCCTCTCTTCTCTGTCAAGAGATCATCGTTAAGTAGCATGTGTAGGGAAAGTTTGGAAGAGGCAGATTCCTTTTTTTTTTTTTAAAGATTTATTCATTTTATTACAGCCAGATGTACACAGATGAGGAGAGACAGAGAGGAAGATCTTCCATCCGATGATTCACTCCCCAAGTGAGCCGCAACGGGCCGGTGCGCGCCAATCCGAAGCCGGGAACCTGGAACCTCCTCCAGGTCTCCCACGCGGGTGCAGTGTCCCAATGCATTGGGCCGTCCTCGACTGCTTTCCCAGGCCACAAGCAGGGAGCTGGATAGGAAGTGGAGCTGCTGGGATTAGAACCGGCGCCCATATGGGATCCCGGGGCGTGTTCAAGGCGAGGACTTTAGCCGCTAGGCCAAGCCGCCCCGAGGCAGATTCTTTTAAATTTTCTTCACTGTGGAAAAAATTGGTTTCACTTTCAAAAACAAAGGAAAGCTTTGCTGGGTAAGTTATCCTGGGCCTACTTTTTTTGTCTTGTTTTTTGTTTGTTTTTGTTTTGTTTCATTTTTTTGTTTGTTTGTTTGTTTTTGCTTTTAAATCTGGAATATGTGACTTTATTCTCCTCTGGCCTGTACAGTTTCCTATGAGAGGTCTCCTGTGAATGTAATTAGCATTCCTTTATGTCAATTGATTTTTTTTTTTTTTTGACGTGCACATTTAAGGATCTTTTCCTTATGTTCGATTGAAGAGAGCTTGATTACGATGTGTGATGGTGAAGATCACTTTTGTTCCACCCTGTTAGGAGTTCTGTGCCCCTCCTGGATGTTGTCTCCCAATTCATTCTTTAGATTAGGGAAATTTTCCCTTATTTTTTAAACCCAGCTTCTCTTTCTGCACTTTCTGGAACTCCCATAACTCTTACATTGGCCTTTTAATAGAGTCTTTCAATTCTTGAATACGTTTTTTAGCTTGACCATCTCTGCTTCTAGCTTTTTGTTTGTTTCTTACCCCCTGAATGACAGGAAATATATTCCAATTCTGTTGTGCTGCTATCATCATTCACTTGCAGTAAAGTTTTATTCTTAGTTTTATGTATGACCCACTCACTGTTCATGCATGAGCATTATTCACTCTCAATGTGTTTGCACTTTCTAGCAGTTCTTCAGTTGTTGATTTCCAACCTCATCTCATGGTGATCAGAAATGATACATGAAATGATTTGATCGCCATTTCTGTTAATTTGCTGAGGCTTTTTATGACCTAACATATAGTCTATCCTCAAATGTGTTCCATGCACCGATAAAAAAAATGTATATTCTGCAACCATTGGATCAAATGTTCTTTTGATTATCAATTATATCCATTTGATCCATAGTACAGATTAGTTCCATCGTTTCCTTGTTGATCATTTGTCTGGTTGATCTATGCATGGATAAAAGTGAGGTGATGAGCCCCCCTTCCAATTATGATTATGTTAGAGTCCATGTCTGCTTTTAGATTCATTGACACGTGTTTTAAAAAGCCCTGTTCCCTGACCCTGTGTGCTTGTACATTTACTATAAATACTTCTTACCAAGGTCATCCCCTAATCATTATGTGATGCCTTCCCTCATCTTTTTACATGTGATTTTGTATTAAAGTCTATTTTTCCTGATATTACAGTAACTTTTTGTTCTTTCTTCTTATTGGTATGGAATATTTTTCCATCCTTTTACTTTCAATCTTGGTGTGATTTGTTTCTTATGGGCAGTAAATAGATGGGGCTTGTCTTTCCTTCCATTAAGCCAGTCTCTATATTTTTCTTTGGAGTGTTAGCCCACATGAATTCAAGATTATTATTGAAAGATAACATCTCTTTCCTGACATTTTTCACAAGTATTATCATTAGTTATTTGGCATTTTCTTTGCATATTTACTAGAAATTCTACCTTTACATTTTTTCACTATAATGGTTATGATTTTTTCATATACTTGTATTTTTATTTTTGATGAAGTTTACATAGCTGAGCAAAGTTTGAAGGATCTGGGGTTAGGGTGAATTTGGTGTGATCATTGTTTCCATGCTTTCTATTTCTTCTACCTGAGGATGGGGAAGGACCAATATCAACCCATGTCTTTCATGTGCACCATGGTCTGTCATCCAGCACAGCATCCTCTTCACTGTGGAGGATCAGTTCTCCTAGGTGGGCTCATGGGCCTGAGTAAGTTGACTGCGCTATGCCAGATCCCCAAACCCCTGGGGCTCATGGATCCAGCATCCACCATGCAGATAGGAACATGGCCCTGAGCCATGCAACTCAGGATCTGCTGGACCTACCACTCAAGCTCAATGACCTGAACCAGCAGACCCAGTTACCTCTGGGCCCCAACCCCTGTGGCTCATGGAACCAACACCTACTACATGGGTGGATCCAAGAACCTGAGCCAGGAGATCCAAGTCCACTGGACCCTCCATCCCCAGGGCTCATGGGCCCAACACAGTGGTTATCATCTTTTATTGCTGTATGTTTCTGTTTCCTTTAACATCATAGCTAAGACAAGATTGGTGAGGGCAAATTCTTTCCACTTGTGTTTGTTTTGGAAGGCCTTCATTTTGGCTTAATAAGAGTTGCACTTGATATTGTGCCCTGGATTGGCAGTTTTTTAGGAGCACAAATATGTCTCTTTATTCTCTCCTAGCCTAGAGTTTTCTGATGAAATTGGTTGTTAATCTAACCGGGATCCACTGAAGATACCCTGGCCGTTTGTGCACATTTTTTTAAAAAATGTTTTTCATGATGCAATATATTTGGCTCAGGATTTCTCCTGATCTCTTCCCCGCCCAACACACACTGTTTTCTCCTATATTGCAACAATAGTTTAGTCCATCAGTGACAGCCACAAGTCCATCATTCTGCTATTCAAGTGCATCCTGACATTGTAGGTGTAGACAATAGTATAAAGTCCATTTATACCATTGATAGTTTGACTATAATGTGTGACAGTGTAATAGTGAAGGTCATTTGTAATAGTCATATCTATTAGAATTCTGTGTGGGAAAAAAAGAATTCCGTGTGTTTCCTATAACTGTATGTCACTTTCTTTCTTCACTCAAGAAAGTTTCCTGCTATTATTTTGCTGAATAGCTTTTCTAGTCAATTCTCTCTCCTCACATTCACAAACTCCTAAGATACCCATTCTTAGGTGCTTGATGATTTTCCAAACTCCTTGAACACTGATTTGAGTTTTTTCCATTTGTGTTTGTATTTGTATGTGTGTGATTCGGAGGTTTCTTTCTTTCGTTCCTTCTTTCTTTCCTTCCTTTTCTTTCTCTCTCTCTCTTTCTTCTCTTCCTTCCTTCCTTCCTTCCTATCTTCCTTCCTTCTTTCTTTCCTTCCTACCTTCCTTCCTTCTGCCTTCTTCCTTTTTTTTTCTTTTGGCAGACTGAATGTTCCTAAGGGTTTATATTCTACCATGTATATTCTTTCTTCTGCATCCTCAAATCCATTTTGAGATTTTCTATCTTTGTTTCTACTTGAATGCTTCATTTCTAATATTTCTTTTGAATTTATACTTTAAATTTCACCTCTGTTGGCATTATTACCACCTCACCTCCTCTTTGTCATGAACATCTGCACCCAGGTTTACCCCACTTTAGGTATTAACTCCATGCACCCGGGCACATAACGCACACAGATCTCCCTGTTATTTGAGTGAGCACAGAACTGTGCTTTAATTCATCTTCAGATCATATAGGATCTCTTAGTCTTGATGCCAGACAGTTTGAATGCCCATGTGTTCCGCTATACATCACACTCTATCATGCTATCACATGACTGCTTTATCTTTGCACATAAGACTCCCACAGTCACTGTTGCATTGGATCCACTCAGTCCCAAGAGTTGTTTCTCCTCCAGAGAAAAGACAGACATCCTCAATGCCAGCTACATGTGAGTGCTCTACCTGGTGTGAACACCTGCATTCCCACATGTGCACCAACCACTGGTAAGCTTTGAGCGTAGATTCAGGGTCAATGGGGAGAGCATAATTATCCCTTTTATAAAATCCCATATTCTCTTGTACACACACAGATGCTGATCAGTGTTACAGTCACTGCACCCTTCACTTTCCTGTAGGTGGCATTATGCCCCAGTTAATCCAGGCATCACCATGGAGGAGCAGAAGCAGAAGAAGTGAGTTTTTCCCCTTCCATGATTTACACACATCTGCTGCCTGCCGTGTTTACGATTCAAGCCCAAAGTCACTGTAGTCCACAAGATGCTGTGTTTGGCAATGTTACCCAGAGCACTGGGTATTGCATTCAGAGTATACAAAAACTGCTGGTAGGCCCCAGACTTCAAAATGGTGCTAACTCATCTATGGTCTGGGTAAGTGAGTGGTAGTAATAGGGAAAAAGTTATGATTTTTCTCCCACAATGAGCTGAAGTAGCCCACCACCAATTCTACCATCAGTCTAAGACAAAGTCAGTGTTGTCAGCAAGATTTTTCACTAAATGATAAGCCCTGTGATGCTGACTATAATGGGCTTCCCCGATTTCACTCAGGAAACTTCAGTATCCTCCAGAAGCCGGTCATAGGAGCCACAGACATTGCTCTCAGCTCATCACTGTGTGATTGTGTTCACACTTCTCCAACCTCTCTGCCTGATATTTAGAGTTTCCCCTGCAAACTGCTCTCTGAATATTCCCTGGAAATGTATTTCTTTCTGTTCTCATTCACTAGCTTCCCCTGATCAATATCAGGATGTCTAGGATATCCACCCCATTCACTTTTAAAGGATAATTTCCCTCAATATAACATTCTTGGCTAGAAGTTTCATTTTTTTTTTAAATCTTGAATATATCCCCCACTATCTTCAGGCCTATAGAATCTCTACTGAGAGGTCTAATGTTAAAATTCCTGGTTCTCTTTTATTCTAAATTACTACTTTTCTCACGTTGTCTTTAGGATTCTTTCGTTGTCTTCAATTTTTGATGTTTTGATGACAATATGATTATTAAAACACCTTTGATGGAATCAGCTTATGGTTCTTTGAGCTTCTTGTACTGGATAATTATGTGTCTTTCAATAACTGAAAAATTGTAAATTTTTACTTTATTATCATGTTCTCAACGTCTTTTTCCTTTTCCTTTAGAAATATCTATAATAAAAACAATTGATCATTTAATGTGTCCCATATTTCACATGGAATTTCTTCATTCGTTTTTCTCTTTATTTTCTCTGATTGGGTTGTTTCAAAGCCCTGTCCTTGACTCAGAAATTCTTGTTTTGACTGAGTTGATTCTGTTAAAGCTCTCAGTGCCACTTTTAGTTTCATAGTTTGAAGAGTTCTCCAAAATTTCTGTTTGGTTCTTCTTACTGTGTTCCATCTCCTTAGTACTGTTTTCAGTCCTGCCACTCAATGATTTCTTCATTTCTTTTATCTGCCTTTATGTTCTTGTATCTCCACATTTGCCTCCGACAGAGGGAGGGTGAGGCTAATGGATCCATATGGAGTTGCTCTCAGACAGCTGGAAGTTCTAAACCACATGCCTTATTCTCAGCTCTGAAAGGAGGAACAAACATATGGCTTTCAAATATGATCTCTAGGGGGAGGCCAAAAAGGTAGCTGTTTTCTGGTTCCTGCTGCTGTGGTGGAAGGAAGGAAGGCAGGACCAAATCCTCTTTCCAGTAGGACCTGCCACTGTCACTGTGCTAACATTTCTACCTCCCTGCACTCCTTCACTTTCCCCAACAGGTGGTAGCTTCCTGAATCAGCTGACCAGCTGACATGTCTGGGATCATCACACTGCAACCTATTCCGAGTAATGTCAGCTGACCCAAGCCATAGTGACCTGCTTATCACCCATGTGGGGCAGGAGACTCATGTCAGACCTACAATCATTTGCAGCATTGGTTCCATGGACAGTCAGTGAAGACATCACCACTCCGTGCATGCTGAAGCACCTGCAGTTTCTGGAAATATACTGGTGGGTGCAAGCACACAGCCCCCTGTTTTAGTTTCTGAATGTGAGTTTGACAATCAAAATCCCAGATCTAATATCCAGAGAATGCTCTAGGCATCTGGTTCCTAGTTCTAGTAGGACAGCCTGCTGCTACCTAGCCCAGACTTCATATCTCTCATGATCAAGCTCTTAACACCTCACCATACAGCAATAGGACAAACCTCAGGTAGGGTGAATCACCAGAATCTGAAGATGCTGGAGTGGAGTTTAGCCCAAAGGTCCTAGAGCCCAGTGAGCACCTGTAGATCAAATCAGACCCTAGGCATGATGAGACCCTGGAGCTGCAGGTTAGCATTGTGCAAACACGCAGTAGAGCCACTTAAATTGACCAGAGAATACATGATTGGGTCAAAGATCTGAGATGCAACTCCAGGCCTACATTAACCATCAGGGACTCACTAAATAGAGTCAAGGTACAGATGACCTCACCGAGACCTAAAACATTGCCCTCAGGAATGAATCAATCCCATAAGTTCCAGCTTATGATACAAGATGAAATCTTGGGATACAAGACACACCTGAAGCCAAGGTAATGGGTGAATGGATCTAAAGAAGTCTGAAACACATGAAACTTGGACACTGGCACAAGAACCTTCCTACCTGAAAAACCTTCCACCCTCAGTGTATGCGAGGGGCCATAGAAATGGGATTGCTCTCTGCTCTAAAGGAAGACAGGACTGCTCAACATCTTCATTGCTTGCCTTAGAGAATTCCCACAACCCATATACACATATCCTGCTACAGTGACAGTTTATCTTCATTGTCACTGGTAAGAATGTGACCTTTCTGATTGAAATTAGAATCACTCTGTACTGAATCTCCACACAGGACAACTATCCTAAAAGAGCTGTGCAATTAACAGAAATGAGAACATGCTTCACATGTAGAAATGCACGTTGCCTCCTGTTTGCCATGTAGGTAGTACTATCTGGTACTACCAGTTTCCCCTGACAGCCCAGGCCAGCTGTGATAGTACCAAACAGTGCAACACCTTTTCTCAGCAGTCATTTGCCATTGTTCTTGGATAGATAGTCCGATTTTTTATTTTCATGTCTAATTTATCTGTTGTGATGCTAATGATTTCTGAGACAAGTCACAGCTTAGATGATCTTCATGCTGAAACTCAACATAGATCATAGTCTTAAGTCTCAGATCCAACAAATCGGAATGGGTTGCACATGCTGTGCCCACTATGGACTTCTTAGAGAATGAGAAAATACTTTGCTGTTGGTCTTGGTATCTCTTAAAGCCAGTAGCGTAATTAGGGCTCCAAATCATAATTGATAAATCCTCAATCATGGATTCCTAGTGTCAATCCTGTACTCTAGTGAGGACCCTATTCCACCAATAGGCACTACCAGAACCATCTGGGAGGCAAACATTGTATTATATACAATTGTACAAAATTCTGTTCTAGCTCAGATACTGGAAAGCACAATGTTCCACGGCCTTAAGCCTCAAACAATGCCTTCTTCTGCACATCTTTACACTGGGAATTTCAGAATCCGTTTGCCTTTGAACTGATTCATCCAAAAGGATAACTCAGCAGTGTACAAGGCCCATCCTTTTTCTGTGCTACAGGGAAAGTTGTCATCTGTTTTATAGGGCCTCCACAAAGGAACCTGAGAGCTCCAGTTAAAGACAATAGTCATTCAAATATGCAGTCGCTCAAAAAGTCATCAAGGATTTAAACTCCTTAGGGGAATGAGAATATAATCAACCCAAGCCCAGATTTCTAGACACAAAGTAACCTACAGGAACACGTTCTCATTTTGAGAAAATGTTTTTTTCTGATTAAAATAAAGAGAACTCTTGTACATATACAAACATCACAAAGAGAGAATTGAAGACATTCTTCAGAATGCAAATTACTATAGCACCTGATTTCCAGGATTTGGAAGGATAGACAAATCCTCAATGAAGCCTTAAGGGGTCCTGACACTGATCCACTTGAAAGGAAAGGAAAAACAGCATGAATTCAATCAGAAGATTATGGATTGGCTGAAAAATTACTGTACAAGCATTCTGTTTGTAACAAAAAGCAAACAATAGACTTGTGCACACTAAACCAAAACCAGGTATATTTCACAACCACAGGCCAGCTTTTTCCAACATCTATGTTCAGCAACCTCAAAGAGGCTTGAATGCTAGAAAGCAGTTGCTATAACCACCAGTTTAACTTTGGACCAACTCCTTGAAGTTCAAAATTCACACTAGTTTCAAGGTGTTTGGGAGATGAGACACCTGAAGCCAACCATAGGATGCAACACTACACACCAAGCTCTTTTATTCTCACCTGTAGCAACACTCCAATCTGCCTAGTTCTCAATCCACCTATTATGCTCCAGTGGAAGATACTGAAAAGCCAATTAGTCTATTCCAATAGGCCTGATCTAAAGAATGAACTTATGGAAAATCCAAATGTTGAGTGATTCAACAAAGAAGCATTTATGTGACAGTCCAAAATCCAAAATGGTATCAGCTTTGTCCAGCTCTCTAAGTCTACATGAATTTCAGGGTGAACAGAAAAACAAGTGTTCAGTTTGAGACACATATGTGGAATAATAATATTAAAGACATACTCTCTATTTAATAAGTTGGCTAACTGCACAACTGACATCTGTAAACCAGGCTTGCTTGTTTCAGCCTGTTGCTGCCAAGCAGGATATAAGATTTGGTCTGTTTAAACACATGCCTATTAGAATGCTTACCTTAATCAATGATGCTGTTGTTTCTCCTGCTGGTGCCTGGCAGTTGGGTTGCAGGTGGCAGACCATTCACTTATCTTCAGATTTGCCAATGACTGAGGCCAGTTCCCCAACACCTGAGGGAGAATCTATACATGTGTCAGCAAGGTATCCTCACCCCTGGATAGGCAGACACCTTAGTTTATGGAAAAGATACAGAAAATGGACCTTCCCATTTTGATGTGCCTTAGCATTAAGAAATGAAAATCCCCAAGGAAGTGGAATGATGTAGACTGGATATGTCTTAATCATTTACATAACACTCATAGAGAAAGTGAAATATATGTGTGTGTGTGTGTGTGTGTGTGTGTGTGTGTGTGTGAGTGAAATATATATAAATATATATATGTGATACAGGTGCTTTGTTTTGGCTCTTGATTCAAAAATTCTAATGAAAAAGTAGCTTCATATTTACAGTGAAATTCTTGACAAATCATGCTTTAGTGGCTACTGTCAGGTCTTGAATTCCATATGTCTTTGAAGGTGAGCTTGCGTTAACATATAAATCAGAGAATCTTGATCTTTTTCTGTCTAATTATAAAACAAGAGTATAAAAGTAACCCAAATGCTCAAAGTACTAGAAAAGCTAATGAAGTAAGTGAT
Organism: Ochotona princeps; assembly: GCF_030435755.1. NCBI lineage: Eukaryota > Metazoa > Chordata > Mammalia > Lagomorpha > Ochotonidae > Ochotona > Ochotona princeps. Next base: position 72,054,729 of record NC_080838.1, read on the forward strand.
CTCAGCAACCTATAGTGATCACTAACAAAAATTTCTTCTAGAAGTTATAAATGGTTAAACTAAGACATCGAGAATTTCGTGAGAAATTACAATTTCATTTTCTGTACTTTTTTAAAGATCTGTTTATTTTTGTTGGAAAGGCAGGTTCACAGAAAGAAGGAGAGACAGAGAAAAACATCTTCCTTCTGCTGGTTCACTCCCTAGCTAATCTGAGCAACTCCACAATGGCCAGAGATGAGCTCATCTGAAGCCAAGAGTTTCTTCCTGGCCTCCCATACAGTTCAGGGTCCTAAGGCTTTGGGCTGTCCTCTGTTGATTCCCCAGGTCACAAGCAGGGAACTGGATGGCAAATAGAGCAACCAGGACACAAATCAACACCAATATGGGATCCCAGCACTTACAAGGAGGAAATTTAGCTACTCTCCCACTGTGCTAGGCCCCTTTTCTGTACAATCATTTTAAATCCAAGTGGCATGATAACTACAGACATGTAGACTGAGAATTTACACATGTATTTTTAACATAATTATAGACATGTAACACTGAGAAGAGTATTTCTCCTTGTGTTTATCAGTTTACATATATAGAAATAGAAATCTCACCAAGTTACCTAATGGATTCATGCACATCAGGAACATGCAGTATCTCCATGCAAGACACAGGATATCCCAAATTTTGTGATTTCTAGTCATTCCATATGCCTTAACAAATGGTTTTTATTCAATGGCTTCAATGTATTTGCATATTTTTTGCAAAAATAAATACTAAGCTCCTAATACGAACTTAGGCCAGTAGTAGATATAGAGAATTTGGTTATATTCTCAAAACCTCACAATTCTTCAGGACAGTCAAGGATTCATCTTGTTAACTATAAGAATAAACAAACTCTATTGGGAAAGGTACTTCATTGTTCATAGTAGGATCAACATATTCTGAAATTCAAATTTGATAATGTTGGCAGTTGCTACTCTTGAAGCTTTAGAGAGAAAACAAGAACAGTGTTTTCTCTAAATTTGCAATACAAAACAAATGCTTATTAATCTATAAGCATATATGCAACATATCATGTGGCATAAATACATACACATTAACTCTCTTTTTACTGATTGTGATCATCTCAAGTAATTAATAACAATTTGAAGGGAACTGCATTAAGATTGAGGTTGCATTAACAAGAAAATCAGAAACTGAAAATTCTATACATACATTTAAAATTCAATGTAATTGTTTTGGCAAGAAATTAAGTAAGATGAAAGCTAAAGCTTTTTTGTAAGCTTTGAGGTTCTTCACTCTTTGCTCAGTGTTGAAAATGTGTGACTCCCAACAAATCTTCAGCCACATCCAAAGCGCTCTTGCTTCGACCATGGTGTTACCTCATCCCTTGGGAGACTCCAAAGGTTTTCATAGACATGAAAGATGTGGTTCACCTTACCAGGACAGGTGCTCTGATGATCAGGTGGTGCTAAAATAAAACAAAGAATTTGACAGATTGCATCAAGTTTTAAAATGTTTACAACCATTGGCTATATTTGACATTCACCTGAATCTCTGCAGATAAACTACTGAAGATACACAAAAATCAACATTTATAAATCAACATTTATAAGACAAATCACTGCAATTAACGTAAATCTAATGTTAAGGAATGGTTAACTAGCTTATAAATGTGTATATCACATTATTATAATGACCTCAGCAAATAACTCATTAATATAAAATCAGTTAATATAGAAACTTAACTTGACAAAAGAAGCAAAGAAAATAAACAAAATGAGATTATATTCCTCCGTGTAATTAAAATTATAAATGGGATTGTCATTTTTATAGATATATTACTTAATGTGCCTAAGGTATATTGCTTTTGTCTTGCAAAGAGAGTGCATTGATATCACAACAATGTGAGCACACTCAACACTACCACAACCACTTAGAAATGAATCAGATGGAAAATTTTGTGGAATGTGTATTTTAACCACAGTCACTTCTCTAACAATGCTTGGCAAAACTTAATATTTGTTTCTTTTTTGTTTCCACCAATCCCTCCAATATTATTTGCTATCATGTTACTTCTTTGTGACAATTTCCTCTTCACAGGAAATGGAAAGATTTGTACAGAGCTCAGTAGAAAACAGAGTTTGTGGTGCTTTCTTTGGGCTCCAGGTTTGATCACATAGCTGAAGAAGAGGTCAATATGTTGGCATCTGCTCTTGCCAATCTTCTACAAAAGGTAAGAAACTACCCTTCCGGTGCACAGTTACTCAATGGGTCTGTTAAATTCTGCATAATGTCTTATTAACAGAATCTGACTGTGTGAAAGGGAAATCGTTAGGAGAGTGCTCATTTGTTTAAGATGTCAGTACAAACACAAACTTTACTTGGTGGGCTCAAAGAAACAAAGAGAGCATTCTGATTGTGAATTTTGGGACTAGCATTTTGATCAAAAGAAATATATTTAAGAGATGCAGTGTACACCTTTAATATTACCATAATATTGTACAGAGGACACTAAAGTCATCAGATTCCTCACTATCATTTGCTTCATTTTCTTGCAGGACTGTTGACGTCACCATATACATTAAAGCTGATATCAGGAAAGAATAAAATGTTAATTTCTGAAGGCACTGAAATAATCTTATTAAAGCTGATATTAAAAAGAAGTCTGAAATGTACCATTTGAGGATTTCCATGCAATCCTTACTCTTTATTTCCCCTAACGATAAAAGGACAACTCAAGGTCTGGTTCAGGAGTCTATTCCGAAAACAGAAAGCAAGGATTCACCAGCCCCAACTCTAAGCAGCCACATGGTCACATCTATTTAGGAAAAGGGAATAAACAGCCTACCAAGGAGGACTGGACACTAGTAAAGTTCAGATATCTCACTCTATAATATTTATTTGGAATTAATTTTGTAAGAAGCAAAAAAAGGCTGTGGTCTCTGTGTGTTAATCAATGTTTTTAGTTTTCTAGCAGATATAACCCTTCACCCAAGTGAGTATCCTGGGAGAAGCTCCTGGCTCCCAGCTTCAGATAAGCTCAGCTCTGGTCATGGTGCCCATTTTGGGAATAAACCAGTGGAGCAAGACCTCTCTCTGTGTCTGTCTCTCCCTCTCTATATATACAATATTCCTTTCAAATAAAAATAAGCAGATATTAAAAGAGGAATAATGATTAAAATATGCAATCTATAAGTTTAAATACAGCTGCTAAAGAAAATTAGTCCCATATACATAGTCAGTTGAATAGATTTGGAGGTTTTATTGTAAATAAAATATGTCAAATTCTAATCAAATAAGTTCTAAAATTTTGGATATATTAAACTCTCAACCTGTAGAGATAAGAAGCAAAACCCCCACTTGACACCTTACACAAAGACCAGCTCTAAGTGAATCAAGGACCTAAATCTGCACCCATAAAACATCAAACTATTGGAGCAAAACACAAGAAGCATTCTACAAGATATAAACATTAGTAAATGTTTCTTCAAAAAGCACGCAAAACACAGGAAGTCAAAGCCAAAATAAATAAATGAAAGTACATCAAATTAAGAGGCTTTTGTACAGCAAAGAGAGCAACTGACGAAGCAAAGAGACAGCCAACAGAATGGGAGGAAATCCTTCAACACTAAACAACAGATGGGCAATAATGGCCAAGATCTGCACAGAGCTTGAGCAACTCCACAAGAGCAAACCCAACAACCCTGTGAAGAAACGGGCACAGGAATGGAGGATGCATAATTCAAAAGAACAAATTCCAATGGCTAATAGGAACCAATTATGACAAATATTTCTAGAAAAATACTACAGATACTTAATACTTTGTTATTAAAATTTTAATGCATCATCCACAAGCTACAAAGCAAAAAGTATAGCAATTAATAAAATATTACAGGGAAAAGAGAGCTGTGCTAGAGTCCTTAAATTTCACTAAGGCACACTTTCAAAGATAGTTGATGTGCACATGTCCATTATTCTAAATAAGGAGACTCTACCCACATTATCACAGCTAATTCAAGACTATTCCTTTTTCTCTGAAATATATTATATAACATCTTCAATAATTGTTGTCAAAGCAGAGCTTTTTGCAACTTTTGGGGTCAAATACATAATGTGCATTACATCCTGGGTGAGTAAGGCATTTTTACACTTTATAATTTTGAGAGATTTATTCGCAAAAAGCGAAATAAATTTGCCCATAGTAAATTTACCATAGGGACTTCAAACCAACATCCCTGACAAAAGAGAAATATCCACAGGGTCCAGATTCTATATTGGAAAGTTGTCAAGGTACTGAGATGCGACAAGATAAAAACTGCTGTAACAAGCATTAACATTTCAATATCCTTTCTCCTTTAAAAACACAGATGGTAAATAAAGAAGACATGCAAAAAAGAAGAAAGAGAGCTTAAAACATAGAATAAGCATCAGGGAAGTCTGTATCAACTCCTCCAACTTATTGGAGGTGGAGAAAGGGAATTGTTCTGAAACATTTTTACCACTTTAGTACAATCTTTCCAAGGTATTTTTTAGCTATTGAAAATCAAATTGTTTCTGCATTTTTTTCAGATGCTTCAGTGCTACTATATGACAATGTTACTGTTATGTATGTATTGGCTTTGTATACTGAAAATTTACTGGATTTAATAGCTTCTTAGTACAGTCTTTGAGGCTTCCCATATACAAGATGATGTCATCTGAAATGAGTGACAATGTGCCTGTTTCCTTTCTCCCAACTTGAATGCGCTCTCTTTCTTTTTTCTTTTTTTAAGATTTTATTTTTATTACAAGGTCAGATATACAGAGAGGAGGAGAGACAGAGAGGAAGATCTTCCATCCGATGATTCACTCCCCAAGTGAGCCGCAAGGACCGGTGCGCCGATCCGAAGCCGGGAACCAGGAACCTCTTCCGGGTCTCCCACGCGGGTGCAGGGTCCCAATGCATTGGGCCGTCCTCCACTGCTTTCCCAGGCCACAAGCAGGGAGCTGGATGGGAAATGGAGCTGCCGGGATAAGAACAGGCGCCCATATGGGATCCCAGGGCATTCAAGGCGAGGACTTTAGCCGCTAGGCCACGCTGCCGGGCCCAAATGTACTCTTTTTCTTGCAGTGGTGAGAACTGATGCTCTCCCAGTGCTATGCTGGACACCATTAAGGAAATTTGCATCCTTCACATCTTCATAGAGAGCAAGACTTCAGTTGCTACCGACCTAATATATTTGGCCTTTATCATACTGCAGTATGTTTCTTTTACCAGGTAAACATTGTCCTATGTGTGTGGCAGGGGTTGAGGAACAACAACAACAACAAAGCAATTCTGTGAGTTGAATGAGGGAAGCAATATGGAAATACACCTTGGAAGCAGACCCGCAATTGCACATCAAATATTCTTGTCCATGTCTGAAAACCTTATTCACTGAGTTCCATCCAATGTAATAGCACAGCTGACAATGCTCTAAAAGAAAATGTAAAAGTTCGAGGACAAGAAAGCCCTCTTCTCTTAAGTACCCCAGAAGAAAAACTGTGGAGTAGAAAATTCGAACCCATTCTCATGTCTGAGTGCCTCAGTGTCTGAATACAAATGAGCCTTTCTGCTCTGCTGAGATGCCTGCTGGTCTGTCATAGATTTTGCTAACATGCATACTGCCTCTTTCTCACACATCTGAAATTCTTCTATTCTTATAGGAAGGCAAGAATTTCTGATCCAGTCATTGCTGGTAACATATTTCTGGCAAATTCAGCTGGGTGATATTTAGAGTGAGGAAAAATCCAAGCGATCTCACCTCTGCTCTGGCAGAATGCTCCATTTTAAATGACCTTTATCCCTTTGGCTGCCTTTCCTTTTTGCTCAATGGCAGTCATGGTTTCTATTCAGCACACACAGGGAGACACAGTTGAAGTTGTTACATATCATTAGAAATTCCTTGCAGCAAATCCCATGGAGAATATCTTCTAAGAATCCAAGTACAACTCAATTACTTAAGTGCAATACTTAGAACCTGTTGAGATTCCCAGACTTGTTATGTCTTGCCCAGGGACAGTTGGCTGATCCCTTACCTTCAACTTAAATATTGGGTTTGCAGGAATTTTTTTTCTTTCTGGCTGACATCTAATTCCCTATGTCTAATCTCAGTTAGGTAGGAGAGTTGACTTACTACTTCCCACTAAAAACACCACACCCTTCATTTCTCCTGCATGATGTGCCAGCAGTTTTGAAAAACAAAATAAAACACTGGCAAGAATTGGTCTTATGATAACTCATCTTAAACTGCCACTTTTACCACCAACCAGACCCTGTACTGGGCCATGTTTACCAAGTGTATCCCAAGCTTTAATTTTCAGCAAGGGTTGGCCTCCTGGCCTCTCTGACACATACTATTCTTTTAAAAAAAAAAAAAAAACTGTTTAAATCTTGGAAGTTTCTCTGCCAACATACTATGATTGATGTGTTTTTTTCTCTAAATGAGAGTAGAATGCTGGACTCTCCGTAATTGTCCATACCCACAATCTCAGGATACCCTTAAATAACAGAATAGTGGACTTATGACTACTGAGACTGAAGTAGGGGCCTCCATTCTTACAGAAATTCTCTTCCCCTGTTGTGTTCCTCAAACACCAGCCTACAAAACTGAGGAAGACCTCAGTCTCCTGTCTGAGAGATTGTCATTGAGACAATCTCCTGTTGTCCTCTGCAAATACTTTAAACACATGTTATTCAAGCTTTCGCCTTCACTAGCTCACTGACTGCTGACCATTGAATCCCAGAAGAAAGAGTGAAGGAGAGACAAAGAGGTATCTCCTACATGCTGGTGCATTCCCCAAGTGACTACACTATCTACGGCTAAGCAGAGCAAAGCCAGGAACACAAAACAGCCAAGAATTTCTCCAAGGCCACCAAAATGTGTGCAAGGAACCAAACACTTGGTTCACCTGCTGCTTTCACAGGCACATTAGCAGGAAACTGGATTTGAAGTGGAACAGCCAGGACATGAACTAGCACCTGTTTAAGATGCTGACATAGCAAGTAATGGTTTAACCTGATATGCCACACTTCTATATCCCAAATCTCCCACAAACTGGATGATATAAATTTTACTGCAAGTGCTCAATGATAATGGACAAGTTAAGAGCAGAGAGTTGTTCAGGATAGGAAGCAGTCCATATAGCAGACTCATAGCCTTGTAGTCACTGTTGCCAAGCACTGAGCAAATTCCGAGTCATTCAAGCACGCTTTATAGTCTGGCTGAAAAGGATACAGAAATGTGTATCAGGCGTGGAAAACACAGTAAACAGAGTGTCTCCTTCTTGAAGAACCCTTTGGCCCATATCTCAGATATAATTCTGTCTTATTACATGTCAATCAAAATGCTCCCTTTCCTGCACTGTATCTGCTTATCTGGGACACAGGGTCAGGGAGCAAAATGCAACTGTGGAGACTGACTTCCATACAAACAACATCAGAAGGTACACTGGAGAGGCACTGCCCCTCCCTCCTGAAAGGGGCCAGCAGAAGGAGCAGAGTTCGGGAATCTCTCTTTTGTATTGCAGGCCAGGGCTGGAGAACTGCTCAAGTACTCCCCCTGTATCACCTCTGTGACCTTTTCTCCTTCTGGCCAAATCTTTCGTTCCACTGCGTACCAGAGATGGGAAATTATTTGTGTAGCAACTGACCCTAGTGCATGGATGAGTGCTCACTTTCTCATTTTACATAAATTTTGTTACTTTGTGAGCCTTACCTGTGGCAACACTAAGAGTGTGTGGATTTCTGAATGAGAAACATCTGCGGTGAAATGAATACATCCCTTGTGCACATCACTTCAGCTAGGGGCAGCCAGCTTTAAACATGGAAAAGTCACCTACAAGTCAAATTCCCAAGGCACAGTGCTGTAAACTACCACCAGTGATCACAGTTAAATCCCAGATATGGTAAGAATTGCCAGACCTTGACCAGAAGAACCCTAATGAGGAATGAAATATAGATATACAAGGAGCCACAAGGTAGGGCACAGAAAGGAGACCTTGGGATATCACTTCTCAAGTAATGCAGGGGTTCAAGTCAAATGTTTAAATACACTACGGCTTGAGATACTCCTGTCCTATGCCTTCCCAGTTACAGAGACATTTTAAGCAATGGAAAGTGCTATATCCATTCCTACCTATTCATTATTAGGAACAATTTTAGAAACTGAGCCAGGTGGTAAAAATAGCATATGTTGAATGTGACAAGGCTGAAGAACAGAGGTTTGGGAAGACATCTAGACAGTAGGCTCAGAGGATGGCAAGGTTGCAACTGACACCCACGAACCTCAGTGTCAGCCCAGGGGAGACTGTTTCAATGCAAGAAGATGGTACACTGATGTCAAGAATGCCCCTACCTAAAGAATCCAGCTAATGTGTATCTCCAATATGAGAGAAATGATTATTGAAGAGAGACCATCCTCAGCCCCAAAAGGAGGAAGAAGCTCCCAATTCCTTCTTGTCTTCCCTGAAGACTCATACAGCCTCATGGCTCAGGCTGCTTCTCTAAATAATAAACACCACACATCTCAATCCCAGGTGATGTGATAGGTGAAAGGAATGATTTGCTGATTCATACTGGACCCATGTGCCGTGGAATAAATTTCCCTGCTTGTCTCCTATATTCAAAGAATTATGGGGTTTAGCACAACCTTCACTCTCACCACTTGTAGCGAACAAACTGAAAATGGAGGGGATCGTATGAGGTGCTATTTAACTTTTACGCTGCGGTTCAAATACCAGGAATTGCTAGCAGTGTATATCTGTCAAAAGCATTTCTAGAATACTCATAGATGCACAGATAAATCTGTCTAAACTTACAAGACAATGGTAGGCCTAAAATTCTCCTCAAAAGGCAAAGAGATTAATAAAATTATCGTTTCTGTCCTAGCGACGATATTTCACTTTATAGTAGGTAGATTTTATTTTCCTTTTCCCTGATTCTCTCAAATAAAATGCTTTTGAAAGGAAAATTCTACTTTCGTTCTTTCTTGATAATAGCAGAAAAACTTGCTACATCTCATGAAGAAACTAAGTCTATTTATTTAGCTCATTCTACAGTCAGATTTTACAACAAAACTCATGTCTGTGAGTTCCTTAGCTGAAGGATTCAGTTACAATCAATTAGCCATAGAATACCTAGTAGGAGAACAAAGTGAAATATCAGCAGTAATTTATGGAGCAAGTTACATTTCCTTTGACAAAACTGTTTTTACCAAAAAGACATTGCCAAAATTTAGGTTATTTAAATGGTTCAATGATCTGAACAAGGAAATCCTATCAACTCCTCTTTACTGAGAAACTACAGACAAGCTCTCCGGTTCTGAAGGGGAGCCTACCCATGATCTGACTTTTCTGTTGACTCTTTTTGGATGTGAAGAAGTTACAAAGTGGAAATTGGTTAGTTATGAAAACCTCTAGAACCATGTCAGGTATAGTGGGAATCACAATGACTAGCCAAAAAAATGAGATCAATGAAGACCTGATAAATTAGTTGAAGTTAATCTAAAATGCAAAGAAACAGAAGATGAGCTTTGGGACTGGGTTAATTAGTTATCAAGAGAACATACAGATTCCAACAACTTGAATAGGATGAAATACATCATGAAATATCATTTAACATTTAAAAATCCAGAGTGAAAATCCTGCCGTTTTTGAGAACACAGACAAAACTGGAACATAACATAATGAAATCACTGACTTAGAAAAAACACTACAGCGTCTCTGGGAAAAAATGGCCGACCATGGAGGGTTGATGTAAGGGGGAAGGCAGAGAGAGAGGACCAAAAAGCGCCAGAAGAAGGAGCGAGGATAGTTAAAAATAGTAAAAACAGGCGTGCGAACCTCCCAGGACACTGCGGAATCAACAAGATCCACGCAACTTGGAGAATCAACCAAAAAACAACGACAACAACAAAAAACCAAGGCAGTGCTCTGAGGCTCGAAAGGGTGAGTCACAATCCCAGCAGGAGAAAGGCCGGTGGGAATTTTAACCCGAGGAAATACAGGCAGCTGGAGGAGATCTTTACCAAAAACACCTGCAGTGGCGGCTAGAAACCACAGGAGCGCTGAAACCCCTAGCACTGGTGGCGATTTTAAAAACCTTGGGAGGACCAAGGCAAAGACAGGGATGGCTACCCAACACACTCTCCCCTATAACGAAACGCCACAGTAGCGGGAGGGCGTTAGGACCCTGAAGCGCAGTAGCCGGCGGCTGCGGTGGCCAGGGTGAAATCCCCGAGATCACAGCTAATCTAAACTCCAGGCCAACCCAGTCCGGGCGAAAGAGACAGCAGAGCCGGGGCTACCAGATCCCGCGCCCCGGACAAAAAAAAACAAAAAGAAAAACACTACATAATCTCACCCAGATCTGTTATGGAAAACAGACAAGCCAGTAGGAACTAAGAGTAGAGTGGGAGCTTGAAGGTCAAATGATACAAGATTCCAGTATGACAGGAGGAACACATTTTAGAAATCTGTTATACTGCACGGCTACTCTAACTAATAACAGGTGGGTTTCCAATTTGCTAAATCTCAAATATCAGTGCCAAAAAGTAGGTAAGGTGACAAGCATGCTAATTATATAATCTGTGTTTCTCCTTTCTGCCATGTATACATTATCACAATCTCATGAAGCACACATTTTGAAAGATGTGGTGTTTCAAAGTAAGTGCAGGAAAGTTTTTGAAAACATAAGACAAAAGTGCGTATATACTTGAAGAGCCACACTTACAAAGTGCAACACTTCCCTTTGTCATTTCGTCATCATTTCTATTATTCTCAATATAATTATACTTATGTGTTTATTCATATAAAATATTTTCAATCATACTTAAAGATTTTACATCACATTTTAAAACACATTCCCAATATTACATAAAAAGATACATATTGGATTTTGAATTTATATTTTTATAAATGACGTCAATTTCCTTTATAGAGAAAATATTCAATTTTTGCACATATATATTTTTGTTTTTAAAGCCATCACACTCTTAATGCAGCCTTACCCATATATACTCACCATAAGCTTTAACCTGCATGAACAAGTGTAGGTTGAAGCAGGAATTCCAAACTAGAAATCGCTAACTATCCCTGTATATGTGTATGCTTTTGTTTTTTTAAGATTTATTTATTTTTATTGGAAAGGCAAATATACAGAGAGGAGAGACAGAGAGGAAGAGGAAGATCTTCGTTGGGACACAAGAAATTAACGTGTTGATTGTAACATTGGCATTCCAGAACAGAACAACAGTTGGGATCCCAACTACCCCTTTTGTATTCCAGATCCCTGAAAATGCACCTAGAAAAATAGTCCAAGCAACTGGGGACTGTGCTGGTCACAAAGGAAAGTAGGATGGATTTCTATGCTACTTGCTTCAGCTTGATATCTGTCTCTTTTGCTCTCTCTCCCTCTCTGTATATAGAGATATAGATATGGATTTGGATATAAATATAGATATAGATAGACATAGATATAGATTTAAATATCTAGTTGCAGACATAGATAGCACTTCCCTTACAAACAGACCAAACTATCTCACGTCTGGGAATATATCAAAAAATGATGTCTGCATATGAGAAAGGGACCTGCATTCCTGTATTTACAGATCCTATATTTAAGCACAATCTACAATAGCACAGATATGAAATCAGCCCAGATGCCTGTCAAAAGAAGAGTGGATAAAGAAACTCTGGTTCATCTACTTCGTGGAATACTACTCAACCATTAAAAATTCAAAATTCTACTATTTGCAACCAAATGGTCCCAACTAGAGTCCACAAAGGACAAATCCCATATAGTCTCTCTGGTATAAAAAACCTTCATGCAAAATGTAAGATTAATTTTCCTTTCAATACTGTTTTTTGCTACATTCAAGGTGGGGTTGGTATTTTTGTTTTTATTTTCATTCATTAAACATGTCTTTGCTTTTCTTATTAATTTTCTTCCTGACTCATAGGTCACACAATAGCATGACCTATGTTTACTTCAGGAAGGTCTTTGATTTTCTTTTTCATTTCTTCAGTGACACATTGGTCATTCAGCAGTGTGTTATTTAACTTCATGTTGTTGAAAATTGTCTGTCTTTCTGTTGTTGATTTTGTTTTGTGGCTTTTCATTTAAGCAGATGTATAGTAACTTTGTGGTAGAAACTATAACTTAGAGATGGGAAGATGCAATTCAGTGTGCGTCTCTACTTCCAAATCAAAAACGGACTCCCAATGAAACTGTTGAATGTATCTCAACAATAGGATGCTGTATTTTTCTGCCATTGTGTATGCCTACAATGTTACAATACACTTAAATAGCAGAATTATGGCTTATAACTGATCATGAAGGACTATACTATTGTAATGATATGGGGACATCAGTAGCCAGAGGTGGAGGTTGGGGAATTTGGGGAGTTTGGGGAAGGTGGAAGAGAAATCCTGGATCATATGGAAATATATAATGGAATAATACAATAAATATTTTTCTTTAAAAAAGATGGAGTCTGTATATGCAAATCATCATCTAGAATATAACATGATTTTATATTCTTTCCATCCAAGTCCACAAGCCTGATTGCTGCTCATTTGATTTATTTACTTTGATCAATGAGTTATGCTTTAACCACTTGATAGATTTGTTCATGCTGTTAGCTTGGGCAGCTACAATTTGAGTTTAACTACTTGATATATTTGTACATGCAGCTACAGAACAGAACAGCAATCAGAGAGGAAGCATCACATGTCACCAGGATGTCTGTGAAGTGCCTTTCTCTGATGCTGCTGCTACAGCTGAGCTGCTACTTCAGCTCTGGGAGTTGTGGAAAGGTGCTGGTGTGGCCGATGGAATTCAGCCATTGGATGAATCTGAAGAACATCCTTGATGAACTTATTCAACGAGGTCATGAAGTAACTGTTCTGAGATCTTCAGCTTCTGTTGTAATCAATGCCAAGAACGAAACTGGAATTAAATTTGAAACTTTTCCTACATCTTACACGAAAGACAAGTTGGAAACCTTTTTCGGGTATTGGATCAATAAGTGGTTATATGGGATATCAGCGGATAAATACTGGGAGTATTTTTCAGCATTGGCAGAATTCACTTTAAAATTTTCTGATATATTTGAAAAGTTCTGCAAAGAAGTAGTTTTGAATAAGAAACTCATGACAAAACTGCAGGAAGCAAGGTTTGATGTTGTTGTTGCAGATCCCATTAGTCCTGGTGGTGAGCTGCTGGCTGAGCTGCTCAAGTCACCCCTTGTGTACAGCCTCCGTGCCTCTTTCGGTTATGCATTTGAGAAGCATGCTGGAGGGCTTCTGCTTCCTCCTTCCTATGTACCTGTTATTTTGTCCCAGTTAAGTGGCAAAATGACATTCATGGAGAGGGTAACTAATATGCTTTGCATGCTTTATTTTGACTTCTGGTTTCCAAAGCTGAATGAGAAGCGGTGGGATCAGTTTTACACTGAAACACTAGGTAAGCCAACATTTACAATCAATGTAAACTTTCCTGTGACTTTGCTATGCAATTGTATGAATACATTTCACACCCAATTTTGTGCTTTTCCTTCTATTCAGGAAGACCTGCTACATACTTTGAGATCATGGGAAAAGCTGACATGTGGCTCATTCGAAGCTACTGGGATTTGGAGTTTCCTCGTCCGCTCTAACCAAACTTTGAATTTATTGGAGGGTTCCACTGCAAACCTGCCAAACCTCTTCCTGAAGTAAATATGTTCTTGTTTACTATATTTTATACTTTCATATTCTTAATAGAAATGATTCAGCATTTTCATTTAGAATATTTGACTCAAATGTGGAGATACTAGAAACCAATAAAATATAGTTTCAATTAGAAACTCATTGAGTGGACTTTTAAAAGTTCATGAAATTTATTAGTAAAAAGATACCATTGATCAACTAATTTAATGTAGGTCATGAGACTATTGAGAAGACCACAGAACAGACTAGAGAAAGTAAAAATAGTGACAACTGCTGTCCCACTGTCCTAAAGAGAGCACATCTATAATAATGTGCATTGAGTAATGAATAAATAATCATTAGGTTCTTAGGATTTCATTTTTGAGAAAGGAAATGGATGAGTAATTAGAGCATTTGAAAATAATTTCAATTCATTAAGAAATTGTAGCATACTCTATTGGAGAAGTTACTTCTATAAATATTGAACTGAACTAAAGATTGAACTAATGACTGATGTATAATATAAATTATACATTTACAAGCAGTGTTTTTAGGGTTAGAATGTCATTATATCTGAAGAAATGTGCTTCATTTCAAATTATGAATGTTGAAAAGCAGCTGTCCCATAAACAGAACGTGTTCACTACATAGTTCACTACATAGGGTTCACTACATAGTAATGTATTATGCACTACCCTAAGAACTGACTGACTCTAATATATTGCTACTTGTCACTATTTGTTAACATGTAGTGACATGAGTTCTCCAGCTCTAAATGTGTAATTTTTGTAATAAATATTAGAAGTAAGAAATGGCATCGGCCTTTGTTCTTTTAGGTAACTAAGCTGTGTCTTATAATTGCATGATTATTCACAACTTTGTGGGAAAAGAAAAAATCTTTTAAATTTGTTGATTTTCTAATATTATCATTGTTAGCACATCAAAAGTGATCCAATTAGTGCCTGTGTGGAAAAACGAAACATAATAGCTTCAGATCCGTTTCTACATAAGATTGACAGATCATGGGAGTCATGTCTTTTGGTACAATATATGAAAAAACTTCATATTTGCTTGAAGTCATGTTTTTTGGAATAACTTGCACATGTGTAAGTTACAATACTTTCCCATTAAATGATCAGTACACAAGTTATTGATGATAATGAAGGTTACAAAGTTTTAATTACAATTTCTAAAATTTAATATGCTTTTGCAAATTTTGTTGAGTTTCTGCAGCATTGCGTATCTGAGATTTATGGATTTACCTGTGAAATTTTACTTTATGTTCTGTTAAAGATATCTCTTTCCCTTATTTACTTCTATATTGATAAGCAGACGCTTACACAGTTGTATGTGTTTATGAAAAACAAAGAGAAGTTGGACAGATCATGTTGAGTGAGTTGAAAACATTTCTACTCTTTGTAAGGCTTTTAAAGCTATTTAGCGAAAAGTAATTTAAAAACGCAAAATCAATACTCATCACAATTATTTTTAAAGAAACCATTCTAAGTAACCTAAATCAGATATTAACAATGATCAAATAATTTCTAGATTTACTTATATGTCCACAAATGCCTGTTTACATTGTATCATGATAATTATTTTACCAAACAACTTTTTTAATACCACTAAATCATAAGGGATTTAATCAATAACAGAAGGACAAAGAAGATAAATGAAATAAGATCATGATTATCTGTAAAGGGAAAGTAATATACATTAGGATTACAATTCTTTATGTCTTATACAGTGTTCATGGAGCATGAAGTTTCAGTTTTGGTAGGAAGGTTGTTTTGACAGACTGGCAGCACAACAATATGACTGTAACTGCTACTACTCTGTATACACTTGGGCAGATGGAATAGTTTGTCTCATACACTTTAGAACTGCCACTGTTGTTCCTTAAAGACACTAAAATTTCTGTCCCAGCTGTTTGCATTGATGCTTTCAACACTATTTTCTGCGCTGTCGTTTTGTGATAGACCCCATTTTCTCTTCACAGGACATGGAAGACTTTGTGCAGAGCTCTGGAGAAGAGGGAGTTGTGGTGTTTTCCCTGGGCTCAATGGTCAGTAACATGACAGAAGAGAGGGCCAATGTGATCGCATCAGCCCTTGCTCAGCTTCCACAAAAGGTGAGAAAACATACCCTAGTGGTGGACAACTACTGAATGAACCTGCTAAAACTTAAAATGTGTCATTACACAATATTCCTGAGTGAAAGGTGCATGTTTATGACAGCCTTCATTTATCCCAAGTACAAGCTTAAAAATAAAAGTCTACTTGATAGATTTAAAAACAGCACAGGCCTATTTATTTCGAATAATTTTGTCAATTACGGTAGAAGTGTGTATCACACAAGTCTTGTGAGACTTTGGTATCATCATGGTGTTTTTGGCAGGTAAACAGAAATGGCCAAATTCTACTGTACCATTTGCTTCTTTGCAGGATTATTGAAGCCTGCATCAACTAAAGATGTTACTATAAAGGTGTTACAATCCCTTTAGCAATTGCGCTAGCCAGAAACATTAAGGGGTTGCTGAAAAAGTCTTAAAGCATCATGCACTTTATGTTCCCCCATGTCATCCCTACTCTGACTTATGGGCTGCCCAAGGCATTGCCTGTTGGGCCCATAACAGATGGGCAGAGTTCATCAAACCACAGTCCAGCAAACTGTGCAACCGAGAAGATTTAGAGAAACAGCAAAACCATCCTGTCCTTCAGCACTAGTTTCCAGCACTGTGTTAGGAAGAAAATTAAAAGGAAACTTGAGGGATGAGTCAAGTGCCCAGATCAGATGATTCACATTAAATAATGTGTCTACCTAGAAGGACATGGTCTTGCTAAATATCTGCAAGTAGCAGTATTAACGGTCAATGTTTTCAAAACATTGTAGAAAAAGTTATAGTCACTTAAGTTAAACTTAATATTATCACAATGGTGGATTATTTCAATCATCATCTTATTAAGAATTGGCTCTTATTTCTCAAATTTTAAAAATCTCCAATCCTATCAATGGATTCTTCTCAAAAAATACATCTTGGATGTTTTCATAGAAAAGGGCAAATATTCTTCCTAAGCAAAACTAATTTTCCACCCTTAGCTGTTGCATGGATTTGCTTTTTAAGTTAAATTAATGTCAAGTTCCAATAGAACAGATCGGAATATATAGAAGTAAAAAGATCAGTGTATATAAGTAAATCTAAGCTTTTATTTTTAAATAAAAATGGCTTTTATTAAATTTGGAAGAATAGGATCACAAGGGAAACACCAGCACACACACACAGAAACATCTACATGGAACTTAGAATACTAACAATGAGTTTCTTTCTTTGAAAGTTTGACACTATTAGTTACCTAATAATTTCCTTAATACATGAATTTGTCACATGATTATATTCCATGTCTGATCAAATGTAATAATAGCACATGAAACGTAATGGCTTTTGTCCTTTAATTCTCATTTCCCCTCTTATCTGCTGTCATTCATATGCAAGGTATTTTAAGAGTGATCTCTTGGCCTCTATAGAAGTTTCATGTGGTATAATCAAAAATCCAACTCTGGGAATTTGTATTTTCTTTACCCAACAGGTTCTCTGGAGATTTGAAGGCAAGAAACCAGACACCTTAGGACCCAATACTCGTCTCTATTCATGGATCCCCCAGAATGACGTACTTGGTAAGACACTGGAAAGCAAACACTGAAAACATGAGTGACAGCCAATCAGAATGAGAGTAGTATATGACAATTTTTTAGTAAAACATTTCAAAGTCAAAACAATGTCTTTACATCCCTTTTCCAGTGCTAGGGAAAACACAACAAATTACAACAGTTGGCATTTTATTATGACAAAATTTTTAGACCCAGAATCAAATTCCCTTATTTTCAGTGTGCTTACCTCTCGGAATTTCTTGCTATTTCTGGGAGAAAGGTACTTAGCCGAATTGTTAAAATGCTGGTTGAGACACATGTATCCTACCCTGTAGTTCATTTTGGATCAGTATCAACCGTATGTTAGTATATGTGCTGCCGAAGCGAGCACAGTATCAACCTTCTGTTGGACCTGAACTGAGACCCTAACCTCTAGGTTGGCTTAGCCCCACATTAGGTGTTGCATGCATTTCAACAATGAATCAGTAGTTACATTACTCTCTCTCTCTCTCTCTCTCTCTCTCTCTCTCTCTCTCCTCATCTCCCTGCCCCTTCTGTATGTCTTTTTTTTCTCTTTCATTTGTGTTCTTTGCTTCTTATGAAATATGTTAATAACAAAGAAACAATAATAATATCCTGTGTTGCCTCATTGACTCCAAATTTAATCATTGCAGCAGTCATCTGAATTTTCTCCTAATATACAGATTTCCAAATGCAACACAAACAACATCCCTCTGTTATTGTTCATGATTTCGTATCTCCATGGAAAAATATTAGCAACCTTTATCACTAGTGATAAGGAAATTCAAGATGGAGTTTAGGTTTCCTTTCTTTTGTGTTGATCAGTATACCATATTGCTTTGTGTACCCTATTATATTTAGTGAATTTAACAATAACATTGAGAGACAATGTTCTAACCAGCACTTGACCCTCTTTTTTAGCATGTGCAGTTTGTTTTATCCTGATCGTACTCCTTTTTTTCAAGCCTGCCTGGCTGTCTGGTATATATTCCAGTTCTCAATTCACATTTCATCTCTTCTCTGTGACCTTCACTAACCCCAAGCAGCCCCCAGCAACTTAGGTGCCAATCCTATTAATGAAATGCTGCTTAGAGAACACTGCTTTTCTAGTGTCTCACATTATGCATTTTTCATTTTATTTAGTTAATGATGTTACTCAAAATCATTCAATCCTAGGTCATCCAAAAACCAAGGCTTTTGTAACTCATGGTGGAGCCAACGGTGTCTTTGAAGCAATCTACCATGGTGTCCCTATGGTGGGCCTTCCCTTATTTGGAGATCAACTTGATAACATTCTCCACATGAAAGCCAAGGGAGCGGCTGTCAAATTGAACTGGAAAACAATGTCAAGTGCAGAGTTGCTCAATGCCTTGAAAACAGTCATTAATGATCCTTCGTGAGTATTACAATTTTCTTAAAACTATAGAGTATTTTCAGATAACTTTTCAGTTTTTATTCAGTAATAAAACTAATTCTGACTATGAACAGCATGCTGAGATCATATTTGCTTAGAACTAGAACATAGTAATCAGTAATACTTTGCAAGCATCTCAATATTTTGCAATATGGACGTTCATAAATATATATATATATATAGAGAGAGAGAGAGAGAGAAATGGGTAGAGGAAAAATGAGATCAATTTTCATTTAACAAACAAAAACTAGGAACAAAGTTATCGAAGTGACACATAAGTTTCAAGAAGCATCGGGATTCAAAGAATGGAAATTCACTTTCATCTCTCCTTGGT
Source organism: Ochotona princeps (assembly GCF_030435755.1). Lineage (NCBI taxonomy): Eukaryota > Metazoa > Chordata > Mammalia > Lagomorpha > Ochotonidae > Ochotona > Ochotona princeps. The sequence goes on from NC_080838.1 coordinate 72,073,847, forward strand.
TTTAATCATTAATCCATTGAGTAATGAGTAAAGTTTAAGTTCACTACCAATTTCTGATTGCTGGCACTCCTTATGAACTTTGTCCACACATGTACCTTGAGCCTTATCATGGACATGCCTCCTATCTCTAAATGTTGCACTCTTTTGAAACTTGTATGTCACTTCCATTCACAGGTGCTTTAGAATAATTCAAGTGCCACAGGTTAAAAGACGTTGGGGGCTTTTTGTTGTTGTTAGTTAGTTATTTAATTTCCTTGGGGCTTTTATCCCCTTCTTTAGGAGTTAACAGATTTTAGTTATATCCCCTTCTCTGGGAATGAACAGACTTTAGTTTCTAGGCTGAGATGTTACAAGTACTTATTCTCTCGCCTATTCCTTCTTCAGTCCTAAAATCCCACGCATCTAAAATGCCTAGCCTAGAAACCAAGACTCCTATAAGTATCACTGGGGAAAATAATTTACTTTTCCCCAACCTTTTGACAACCTTCTTTCCTAACCACATGAAAAATATTAATCTAGATTTCCTTTTTCAATCTGTAAGTTATGACTATTGATTTTCCTTCAGGTATAAAGAGAATGTCATGACGTTATCAAGAATTCACCATGATCAGCCCATGAAGCCCCTGGATCGAGCAATCTTCTGGATCGAGCATGTCATGCGCCACAAAGGAGCCAAACACCTGCGGGTTGCAGCCCACGACCTCACCTGGTACCAGTACCACTCTCTGGATGTGATTGGGTTCCTGCTGGCCTGTGTGACAATCATTACTTACCTTGTCATAAAAAGTTGTTTGTTACTTTATCAAAAGCTTGTGAAGATGGGAAAGAAGGAGAAGAGGAATTAAGGCGTATAAAGATCTAAAGCTGGTGATTCTGACAGTGAGACTATTGCTGTTATATTAATCACTGTGGCTCATAATGTGGGAAAATAAGCCTCCAGATTTCATAGGATCTATACTTTCCTACATTTTCGAAATATATAGCACTGTAGTAAAATGGGGAAAATCTGGTTGGGGGTCGGAGTTAGGGGGGAAATCCCAGTCTATTCGAAATCATACCAGATAATTCAAAATTTCAAAATAAATATATACATATATAAAGTAGCAAAATATTTTATTATTGATTAAACATTGTGAAACACACAAGTGGAATTTCATAAATGGCCATTAATTCTAACTTAATCATAAGTGAACAACGTAACTGGAATAGGCGTGTGGATTGGAGAAATGAAAGCCTGAAGTTTTTATCCACATTATCAGAAACTTCATGTACTTGGACATAAGGCAATCAAATAAAGGATTTGTATCCTTGCCAAAGAAAACCAGAGCCGGATCACTGCTAAAAGCAGCAGAACAAGTTTTATCTGCAATTCTGTAGCATCAACGAAAGACTCCAGGATATGCTGAATTCAAATTCAACTATGAGAAAGTGACTATAATTTCAATTAAATGAAAGTATGCACTGAGTAGTAAGCATTCATGAGCCAAAAGGAAATAAAAAATGTATTTAAACAGAAAGTTGCAGGCAAATGAAGTAGAAAATCACTAATATTTATTTGAAAAAGCAGATTAAAAGTACATTTTTTAATTTGTCAAGGTTGTGTTTTCTTTCCCAAAATAGTAACTGTGCAAGTGAAGTTTAGTTTCAGGAATATAACCCATGACCTAACACATGTGGAAAATGAGGTAGTTTTGGTGGAATTATTTAATCCAGTATTTTGTAAAGTATTTTCTGCCACATGTAGTTTGTACTTCTCACTCTCATGAAACGCTAAATATGGCATCATGAACTTTTTTAAAACTTTACCTCAGAAATTTAGATTCCCCAACCTTGCTTGTAATCTATATTAAATAATCCAATAAAATCTTTTATGTAAAAGATCAATTATACCTTCCATGTAAAACCTTCAATATGTTTAAAATATGGTTGTCATAACTATTGGATAATCCTTGGAATGTTAATAGTAACACCAAATGAAATGAGAGACTACTTGTTTTTAGTGGAGAGGGGTACATTGGGCTCCACAAGTTCAGTCCAGCCTTCTGGCTGGTATTGCTAGAAAATTCCCTCCCACTAAGGTAAGCTCCCCCCTTTTCTAACCCAACACTGTCAAGTCAGTTGCTTGCAACTGCTCTACTGTCTGGGATTCTGAGACCACACAAACCAAAATTTCAGCTTAACTTTTACTGTAGTTTCTCTTCATAATAAATAGGAACAGAAAACAAAGGAATGAAAGTCAAGTATTATGCGTAGAGAATTGTAAATGTCTGTTCTGAAGAAAGCAGTTAGATTAAGCTGAACCCACTTCTTTAAATGTTAGTAACAGAGTCTTTGGATTGAAAACACAGATTGCAAAACAGAGAAAATCCAGTGTAAGTTAAGGGCAGCATTTTTGTCAGAAGACATATTCAAATTGCCAGACGCCAGTGAATTGTAAAAAAATGATTGAAGCATGGAGTGTATTTTTATATCTCTTCAATGTTACAAATTTACTTTTAGCAATAATTCATAACATTACTAATTGTGATAGATATCTCCACTAAAGTAAAAAGATAATGAATAGTTTATTTCATAAGAAATTTTAACATATAAATTCAATAATGTAAATAGCTAGATGTGAAAGAGGAAAATAGAAGCATGTTAAAGGATTTAATTTCATGTATGTATTTTTTAATAAAAAGAAGGAAAATATATATTCATCCATGATTCTAAATAAGATAGCTCTTCATGCTCTACCAAAGCCAAACTCAAGTCTGTTTATGTAGTTTTTCCCTCTATTTTTCTCTAAGCATCATGCTTTGTATTTTGAAAGATTTTTTTAATACATTAGGTTATAATTTGTTACATTTGTAAATAATATTTGTAATAAATGTAAAGTTTTATAATCAACATGTATAAAGGTATAAATGCATGCTGTTTACCAAGGAAATAACTCATGCAAATTCATTAATGATTTTGTCAAAATAAATCTTATTTTCAATGTCATGGGCAAAGAAACAAATCTATATCTACTGACTACTGGTTAAATAATTTTTTCTTTGTCTAAATCTTTCCAAATAAAGCAAAATACTTACACACCTGTTCTGTGGACAAAAAATGATACTCAAAGCAAGACAGTTACATGATCCCATTTTACATTAAATTCAAAGAAATATGCAATTGTTCAGATGTTTATTTATTCAAGATTGATCCTTTTTAGCTTTCTATATTTTAAAGATTTATTTGTCTGTGTCTGATGCAGTAGCCTAGCGACTAAATTTCTCTCCTTGAATGCGCCAGGATCCGATACGGGTGCTGGTTTGTGTCTCGGTGGCCCCAATTCCCATATGGGCGCCAGTTCTTATCCCAGCAGCTCCACTTCCCATCCAGCTCCCTGCTTGTGGCTTGGGAAAGCAGTTGAGGACGCCCCAAAGCCTTGGGACCCTGCACCTGTGTGGGAGACCCAGAAGAGGCTCCTGGCTCCTCTTTTCGGAGGGCTCAGCTCCAGCTATTACAGTCACTTGGATGAAAGATCTTTCTCTCTGTCTCTCTTCCTCTCTGTACTTTTTTAAAGATTTATTTATTCAAAATAGTGACAAAATGAAGGTTATATGAAAAGACAGAAGCAGAGAAATTTATCAATCTACAAGTTGTCACAATTGCTTCTTCTAGTCCATTCCAAACCCAAGAACCAGGAACTCCAGCCAGGTCTCCCACACGGCAGGCATCCAATACATTTGCTATTTCCTCATGTGTCCCAGGTACATTACAAGGAATGTACTGGAAGTGGATCAGCTGAAGCTCAAACTGGTACTCATATGAGAGTCTGACATCATAGATGGTAGATTGACCTACTGTGCCATTATGTCAGGGCCTGCCCCAGTTTTCAGTAAAATCAATTTAAATACACTCTATGTGACTGAAGTAGAATGATAGAATTAATGTGATATAAAATTCTTCATCTTTACATATTTACATATAAACATCTCCAAAAGTAGATATCCCCCAAATAAAAAAGTATATAAAAGTTTTGGGCAGGGCCTGGCGGTGTGGCCTAGCAGCTGAAATCCTCGACTTGGATGAACCGGGATCCCATACGGGCACTGGTTCTAATCCTGGCAGCTCCACTTCCCATCCAGTTCCCTGCTTGTGGCCTGGGAAAGTAGTCGAGGATGGCCCAAAGCTTTGGGACCCTGCACCCGCGTGGGAGACCCAGAAGAGGTTCCTGGCTCCTGGCTTCGGATTGGTGCAGCACCGGCTGTTGCGCTCACTTGGGGAGTGAATCATTGGACGGAAGATCTTCCTCTCTGTCTCTCCTCCTCTCTGTGTATCTGCCTTTCCAATAAAAATAAGTAAACCTTAAAAAAATTCATTTAAAAAAAAAGTTTTGGGCATAGATGTAGAATACAACACTATTTTTTTTGGCAAGCTGTATTAGTAGACTCAGTATTAAAAATGCTAGATTCTTCAAAAAAACTAAGTTTTACCACTTTGAATATATAAAAATTAATTTAAATAAACATATATTAATGTTTTGAATATCTTCACTACTTTATTCATCACTACATTATTCACAGTAGTCAAATATAAAATTAAGCCAAGTGCCCACACGGAGATGAATGGCACAGCGACTATGCTGTATATGTGCAATGGAAGAGTGTCATCCTTGCAAAGTGGCAACACTGAGGGTGAACATTCTGGTATGGTATGCTCCAAACTGGAATGTCTACATCCCACATTCAAGTACTAGCAACCCTGATTCTTTCACAATTTCCTTTTTATTGTCTGGGAAGTAACAGATGATAATTCAAGTACTTGACTGTTACATCAGAATCCATATGGAATTCCTGGCCCCTGGCTTCAACCTAACCCAGGCCCAGGTTTTGCAGTTATTTGAGAGTAAGCAAAAAGTGAAAGATTTCTCTCATTCTATCTTCTCCTTCTCCTGTTGAAATAAATAAAATTTCATCATTTCTCAATACAATTATCTGTCACTGTACATAATAAAATGGACTGTGTGGGTGTTGGTGTTGTTGTATAGCATGTTAAGCTTTCCAGTGTGATTCCGGTATCCCATATGGTTCAAGCCCCAGTTGCTCACTTCCAATCTGGCTCCTGGCTAAGGTGCATGGCAAAGTAGCAGAAGATGCTCTAAGTGCCTGGACCCTGACCTCTAATGAGAGACATGGAACAACTGCCATGTTCCTTGCTTAGGCCTGGCTCAGACCTGGTTGTTGCAGTGTCAGGGGAGTTGACCAACAGACAGAGCTTTGTTTCTCTCCTTCTCTCTCTAACTCTGTCTTTCAAATAAATGCAATAAATCTTTAATAAAACATTTTCCATTGCAATATCATGAGCTATTTCTCTATACCTTCTAACCATTTCACAGTCTCGAGTCTCACCCAAAGATATTTAATAGCTTTTGAATAATTCAGTGCATGGTGACAGATAGAGTCCAGTTTCATTTTCTACATGTGAATATCCAACGTCTCCAACAAATTCCTTAAAAAAAAAGAAAAACTTTTTCTAGGCCAGTGTTTTGGTGTTTTTCAAGATCGTACACACAAATGTACACAGCATTTACTTCAGCATTACTGTTCTGTTCCATTTACTAATGTGTTTTTATTCCAACACTATCTTGTTTTGTTAATAGTACGATTACATATATTTTATTGCTAGCGTGGTGGCAAACTTTAATAAGGAGAAATACCCTTGATATTTTTATGGGGCATTGAAGACAATCTCAATTTTTCATTTCACATCAAAAAAGAGTTTTTGTAAATAGTGGATAATGTGAGAATTATTGAAGCCACAACTCTTCCTGCAGCAGTCAGAACGTGGCTTCCAGGGGAGGAATTAACAGGAAAATCAGTGGATAATGGTTTCGTTAAGCACAAAATGAGTTGCCAGAGGACATTTTTCAAAAGACAGCCTGACTTGATGAAGAAGATCCAGCCAGAATCCTGCATTCTTTGATCACAAGTCAAGCAAGGTGGCCACTGAAACAGGAAAAGACCTCCCCTTTCACCACGCCTTCACTCAAGACTGACCCCAACACTCGGTGGCTTCTGGTGACTGATTACTACCGTGGTTACTAAATCAGTCCCATTGATAACAGGAGGAACTATTTGCTAACTTTACATGCAGAACTCTTTTTACTCAAAACACTGTGGGTGTTGACAGTAAACTTCACTCTGAAGGTTTACTTTGCCTTTAGTGTGTCAACTAGAGAAATCTCTTACCTCCTATGAGTTTTTGGTAAGCTAAGTGTCTTACTCCATTGTGTGGGGGAAATTTCTGCCATTTTTAGGTGCTTCCCTGGAGTTGGCTTCTAAATTGAAGTAATTGGTCAACAAGCACTGAGCAGACCCCAGCATGGATGTTAGTCCTACTGAAATAGAAGAGAATAATATATCCTCAAGACTGAGTTCAGGGGGGTATCTGCATGGCTCACATATACTATGCCTGTCAGCAACATCTTAAAGAATGAGACGAATTACCCCATTCATGTCAATAACAGGTGTATTCTAGCACGACTGATATTTGAGACTTTGTGGAAAATCTAGTTGTTGGATAGTTTATTCACGGCTGTAGCTTTATGGAGCAATGGGCTGGCAAAGCAGATCATGCCACAGTGGATATTATTCAGGTGATAGCAGCTCAGATATTCCCACCAACTAGTTCATGTGAAGAAGGTAAAAGTCACTATTTACAAAGACACCAAATACCCTGTTCTTGTGTCACTTGCATATATAGCAAATTCTGTCACATGCATATATAGATGCTCTACTTCCCGTTTAGTTCGCTGCTTGTGACCTGAGAAAGAAGTAAAGGATGGCCAAAAGCCTCTGAACCCTGTACCCACGTGGGAGATCCAGAAGAAGCTCATGGCCCTTGACTTTGGATCTTTTCAGTCCCAACCATTTCCACTACTTGTGAAGTGGGCCAGCAGACAGAAGATATTTCTATCTATCTCTCCTTTTCTCTGTAAATCTGCCTTTCCAATAAAAAATAAATATTTTAAAATATGGAAATAAGATATTGTCTCCCTTTCAGGTAGTACTATAACATCCGGACATGGCTGTCATGCACAGAAACAGACACCAAAAAGAAGATATCAACATTGGCAAAGAAAATACACTAAGATAAGGCATAAAAGAGTTACCCCATAGGAGGTAGAAACTGGATCTAATAAATCAGCCTGTAGAGGCAATTAGAAATTCTTCTTGTAGTGAGCCTGTAATAGTATGGGTTCAGCTATGAGATTACACTGAAGAGGCCAATGGGTGATGTATATCCTAAGGTTCTGTTCCCAGTGGCCTAAGTATAAAATCATTTATTAAAGATTTATTTTATTTTAATTCAAAAGCAGAGGTACACAGAGAGGGAGAGAAAGAGAGAGAGAAAAAGATCTTCCATTTGATTTTTTCCTCTCCAAACGGCCACAACAGCTGGAGCATGACAAATTTGAATTCAGGGTCCAGGATCCTATTCCAGGTCTCTCATGCAGACACAGGGGCTCAGGGCACAAGCCATCTTCGGCAGCATTTTCCCAGGAGAGAAGTAGGGAGCTAGATAGTAGTGGAACAGCTGGGTCTAGAAACAGCACCATCAGGATGCCAGCGCCAAGCAGAAGAATAGAATGCTATTTCAGTGCAATGTTCCCTCGGTGCGAAATAATTAGGAAAATATAGGGCTAGGGCTACCCATCTGGGAAGAGAAGTTTATGCAGTGTGTTGGGTATTTGGAGGAAAAGAACCACATACTATCATAAATAATTATTTCCTGCCACCTCTGTTTGCAAAATAACTTTTGTGATCGCATCAAACAACCCCTATACTCACTCATGTACAGAGGGGATGAACATGTTCACATGAAAGCTGGCAACTAGACTTTACTAATATGCCCTTGCAAATAGTCATTATGCAGCATTGTTTACTGATACTCTCACAAAAGGGGTAGAAACTTATCCAACACACAACAGAAAAGGAACAGAATGTCTCTAAAGTCCTGCTAAAACAAACAGTCCCTTGCTTTGGCCTACCAAAGATGATACAACTTGAAAATTGCCTTTTTGTTCCTTAAGTAATGAGAAAGTGGTCACTTCTCTAGGGATCTCATCACATCTTTGCTTCTTTGGGTCTTCAATCATCAGGCTAAATTGAAAAAAACTGATCAAAGTCTACATGTAATTCTGGCTCAGCTTCATCAAGGGAGCTCAGAGCCATAGCTTAAGTTGTTGCTTACTGCCCTCCTCAGGATGAGAATGGTATTTAACCCTGTATTAATCCATTTGAAATGCCTCGTGGAAAACACTCAACTCTGACATCCTCTTTGATTCAAAAATTCAAGGCCATATAATGCATATTAGCAAGCTAGGTCAGGTACAATGTTCTGATGAATTACTGTGACAAAATTCACCAAGTTCTAGTTTTCAAATGTCACAAACAGCTCAGTTGCCCCAGGACACTTAGTTTTATTAAGCCTTGGAAAGAAGGTTTTCCTTCTGACCAATTTTAATCTAGATGGACCCTGTGAGTTGCTGCTGGTTGACTGGGTCCAGGCAGGGTCACAGCACCTTCCAATACTTCAAGTGTTTGGGAGCCAATCTGGTAGGGATGTTTTGGGGTTGTATCTGTTCCAATTATAATCTAGCTGGAAAGGGCCCATTTATAAACTAGATAGAATCTGGGCCATTACCTGCCCACACATATGAATGCCAGTATGGAGCACAGATCATGCCAAGCAGGGCCAGGACACCCACTGTCATGTGTGAGATCCAAGGCTGGGCTTTGGCCTGGAAGGGGAAGTTGGGTACTGCCTTGCTAAGCTGGGGAGCACAGGAGCTGGGACTGCGCCCATGCCAAGCCAGGCAAGGCTGAACCACTCGTCAGCATGTGTGTTGGCCAGACTGGTATAATGCATTACTGAGACAGGCTGCAGTAGTCACTGACACAAGATACCCCACTAGAGATCAAAATCTCTAGATGCAGTGATAATTGCCTCCTAAATAACTGAGTGCTTGGGTAGATGTATCTTAAGTCTAGGAGGCAACTGCATACCTTCACCAACCTGGAGCAAACCCTTGGAAAGCACTGAAATATAGAGCTCTAGGGATCTACAACTTGGCATATAGAGACATCTTGAAATCCAGGTTGGTTTGATTTGGTTTGGTTTGGTTTGGTTTGGTTTGGTTTGGTTTGGTTTGGTTTTTTGGAACACAGGTTTTTAACTAACACAGATGTTCAAGTCAAAATCCTTGAACATATCTGTACTTGCATTGAATCATGTTTACTCTTTTCTTCATCCTGAAGAGAACCATTGACACAAGGGAAAAATATTCATTCCAAAGAATTCATTCCTAAGGGTTCATTTTCAGAAACTGACAATGCAACCAAAGACCCCCATAATTCAGAAGGCAAAGTAACATGTCAGGTATTCACTGACAGAGACATCAGTGAAGAAGAGAGATGACTGCAGTGTGGGAAGCAGGGCAGAGTCATAGGACGTCAGTCGCTGGTACCAGCACCTGTAACTTCAAAGCACAAGGAATTTTCTGTTATGGCTAAAAACAAGAAAGAAGGAGGAGGAGACGGAGCAGAGAAGGAAGTGAGGAGGAGAAAGAAGAAAAGGAGGAAGAAGTTTCAGGTGTGAGAATCTGGGACACTGATGCCAAGAGTCTCCCGACATGAGGAATTCATTTAATCTTTACTTTCCGTGGAAGAAAACTGGTTATTGGAAGAGAAATTATCCACAGTTCCAAAGAGACAAATGGATTCAGAAATTCTTTTTGTCTGTTTCTGAAGACTGATGGGGCCTGAGGACTAAGGAGATTCCACAATTAAACATTTTAACCAAGAGACCCAAGTAGGTACCAATCCCAAAGGTCAGCGTACTGATTTTCTAATTGATATGGAAGCAGTGCACTATGTAAAATTTCTAAGGCTGGACTCCCTTCTTCAAAGAATTGTATTATAACAGATGTTGATGTTACACCTCAGTCTCTCTCAGTGTATAATAGAGGACCATAGCTCTGGATGTGCTCACTCAGAAAATGGATCCGCTTCCATGACTTTGGCCAACTTTTCTCAGCAACTAGATGTGGAGATCACAGGATGACTTCCGTGCAGAACAGCACTCACTCCCACAGCATTTTTGGTAGAACAAACCACCTTCTGATTTTAGGCAAGCCACTTAAAATTTGAACTCCACACAGCAAGGAGTCCAGAAGTTTAAATGATATCAGGGTTCAACAGGAGGATATCTTAACAAATGCCTGGACCTTTTTTTAACTCACCTAAGATAACTCCTAAAGTATGCCAAGTCCTAAATCCAGTTGCTCTCCTGTCATTTAAAGGTCCAGAAAAGATGGCTCATTCTCTTGTAAAGACCGCACAGATCTTCCCTAGCAAGTCTGAACTAATAACATAAACTTCTCGGAAATTCAGATGTTGAATTGTTCAATAATGGCAATAGCTTCATTCAGGAAAGAATCCAAAATGGAGACCATGACATTGGGATTCCTATTCATGTGATAGAAAATCAGGCATTGGCATCCAACCTAACCTCAGAAGTCTGACTGCTGTCAGTTAAGATTCTAGGTAAAGGGTCTTACAATTGGGAAAAGTAAAAAAAAAAAAAATTTTCACAAACTTCAAATAATGCTACGCTGAACAAGTAGAAACAAAACAAGAGGCCTATTTACTGCCAAGAGCCTATGGATTAAAGAGATTTCAGCTATCCTCCAGGCTATCTTGGAATGTCTGAAAATAGCATTCCAACAGTGGCATTGGAGACTACCGTGGGGACTCCAAAAAGGAAATAATTACATCAAAAATAACGCACTTGCAGACCAGCCACAAAAGAAGATTGCTGCTACTCTAGAGGTTTAGGAAATGACTATCATATTTTAAGCAGTACAGTATACTAGAAATACTTACCATGCTGTATTTGAGACAGAAAATGCTAAGAAAAGTAATAATTCAGGTAGTTGTCCACGTATTTGATGGAAGAGAGCTGTGTAAAAATACGAGAATTAACTCTGTACTTCCTGTCTGTTAATGAAATAATTCCATTGGCCACACTGGTCCACACTCCTTATACACTCCTGTAAAAAGGATGGGAAGATTCACATATAAAGGTTGACAAACTCACTTTACTAACATGACCCTGGCAAACGGTCACAGAAATCAATTAGTAATTTGTGTAATGGATACAGACTTGTCAAACCTGAAGTAAAAGGAAGGAGACACAAGTTCTGATGAAAAACACAATTACTGATAGTGGCCTCTGTATATCACTCCAAAGTGACAATGGATCCATTTTTGTGTTCAAGTAACTCAGAAGGTATCCACTACTTAATGGATTTCTTATCACCCACATAGCTCTTGAAGACCTCATGTCAGTTAAGAGCCCAAAAAGATGATCATCACCTTAAAAACCTCTGGCTGAACTTATACATGACAGCTCGTACTCCTAACTTTAGCTATTGCCTATTGTCCTCCCTAGAATAGGCTAGCACCTAAGACTGTTTCAAATATTAGTCCTTTCAAAATGTTAAATAGGAAACACTTTCTTCCCTCTGATATCCTCATTGATTCAGCTACCTGAGATCAGATAAAACCCCATTATTAAGGACTTGCAAAACATCTCAATGCAAAAATCCTCACCATGCAAGCACCAGGATCACATATGGGCACCCATTCCTATCCCAGCCACTCCACTTCCCATGCAGCTCCCTGCTTATGGCTGGGAAATCAGCTGAGGATGATCCAAATCCTTGGGATCCTCCACCCACCTGGGAGACCCTTAAGCAGCTCCTGGCTCCTAGTTTAAGATCAGCTTAGCTCTGGACATTTGGCCACTTGAGAAGTGAACCAGCAGATGGAAAATCTTTTTGTCTCCCCTTCTCTCTGTAAATCTAATCTACCTATCCAATAAAAATAAATAAATCTTAAGAAAAAATTACTGAGCTAGATAGGGTACAAATGGCTCTGAAAGGATGTTGTAATAATATTCTCCAAGCACAAGATTCAAAAGCCAAGAACAACTGATCCTCCCCCAGGAGATCTAGATTTATTAAATTCTTGAACAGATTGAAGCCTTTGTGAACAAATGCAGAAGTGGAAGGGATTATTTGTGTGAGGGGGGTAAGGCATTCTGTGACAAGTTGATCAAATCTATCCTAGAAATGAGCCAAAGGTCAGCTCCTAGAAGCTCAGGAGTCTTTATTCATAGGTCGGCCGACTGTCCCATATCACCACACGTGAGAGAGGGAACAGCCCCAATCAGCCATGCTCAGGTTTTTAAGTAGGAGTCCAGTCACAAACAGAACATTGGTATAGGATAGCAATCATTCAATCAACCAAGAGAACATCAGTACAAATTATGCAATCATCTGTAGTGACACAGAACATGGATACCTAATCAGTTTAAACAAGGTGCACCCTAAATTATCCAATCAGTATGAGACACTTTCCAAAATGGGATATTCCCTTTCAATAGGCACGCTTACTCCCTTTTTGGGCCATTCCAAGAACCCAAGGTTAGAACAAAGGTCAGGTTGCAGTCACATTCCAGGGAATGTTTCAAAAGACCTAAACTTGCTGTCACATTCCCCACCGGATTTTAGTTACATAGTTTAATCCTGGACTTGTCCGTGTCCCGAGGGTCATAAATGATGAAAATGACCATCATTTTCACAGCTCAGATCTGTCTTTTGACAAATGAAACAAGACAGTTAACTAGGCATGGCCCTACAGGAGCAGTACAACAGGCCCAGCCAGGGCAGTAAGCTAGGTAGTTAACCATGCCAACCAAGAGAAGAGCTTTAAATACCAGTTGCTTTCTTGTTTTCTGAGATCTTCTTTTTCCTTAAGGCTCCTTCTTACCAAAGATATGCTTTCCCTGATTATCCTGATATGATTAGTATAGAAACAGCACATCTCCCCAAAGGCAAGGCAGAGGCTCTCTTGTTTGAGAAAAACATGGCTCAATCCTCTTCTATTTTGAAGGACCATCTCAGGTAGGGAATCTAAAGCATTCTCTGGGTGACTGAGAGTGTTTCGTGTTTACTGCATGTCTAAATCCACCTGCTGACTAAAGGCTTTAAAATTCTGGTCCTCAGTTACATGAGGGCAGAGAACTCTACAGTGGCAGAACGTGTTCTTGCAATGGAAACAAGCAGTAGACCTGCATAGGAGTTGCCAGTCTGGCCCTCCATGATGTAGTGTTAGAAATGTCTAGATGGGGCCCGGCGCGATAGCGTAGTGGTTAAAGTCCTCGCCTTGCACGCTCCGGGATCCCATATGGATGCCGGTTCTATCCCGGCGGCCCTGCTTCTATCCAGCTCCCTGCTTGTGGCCTGGGAAAGCAGTGGAGGACAGCCCAAAGCCCTGGGACTCTGCACCCGCATAGGAGGCCCGGAAGAGCTCCTGGCTCCTGGCTTCAGATTGGCTCAGCTCCAGCCGTTGCGGCCACTTGGGGAGTAAACCATCGGACAGAAGATCTTCCTCTCTGTCTCTCCTCCTCTCTGTCTATCTGCCTTTCCAATAAAAAATAAATCTTTTTTAAAAAAAAAGAAATGTCTAGATGGGCTCTGCCTGCATCCTCATCATAGATTAATACTTGAGAGAATATGTGCAATACTATGCACAGTTCTCTGATTTCCCCTATATCTGATGAAAACAGAAAAGAATTCAGGTATGGGATGATGCCAGAAGTGCAGGCAAACCAGGTTCCAGGAGGGGGCACTAGAGAGTAGTAGAACTGTTTAGCAAAGGAACTAATAATAATAATAATAATAATAATAATAATAATAATATAGTGACCTAGCACCTAGCACAGGCGTCTGCAGAAGCACTGTTGGACTGTTTCTTATTTTTAAACGCTTTGAAAAGACACAGCATCTCTGACCCTGTAAGTCGCTTAAAGTCAACTTAGAGTGGCTCCCCGCTTACACAGTTGTTTTGATTTGAACGGGGGTTCAGTTGAGTTAAATTTTGAATGTTACTTGTATTTTGCCCAAAGATAACATTTACCCCGATTCCTATATGATAAGGGGCTCGGGATGGAGGCACATCCAACAGTCCTGAATAATGTTAGGAAAGGTGTAATTTAAAATCTTGAACGTAGAGGTCAGCATATTGAAGAATGACTGCCAGGTGTGTTTGCACACCTTGACTGAGTTTAGACACATCAAGTTCGCTAGTGGCTCAGTCATAGGAATGGGAGTGTCCAGTGGCTGAGCGACCAGTTAGTATGAAGCCAAGGGCCTAACAGAGTTAGGAACTCTCATTTCTTTGATTTTTTTGGATTGTAAACTCAGTCCCTGGTCAGATCCTGACAAACAGCCTTAAAGCCTATATACGTCTTGTTTCCCAGGCCCCAGTTACCGCATGGTACCAGAGTTTAATTTTTGTATTGGCACTATCATGGCAGCCCAGAATACTGTTGTTATTTTTTGAGTTAGGGTCTTGCTTGACCTCTATGATTGGATCATGGTGGGTCCAGAGGGCCAGGTCTCACAGTCCCAGGCGCCACAATGGTAACTCCCCACTCCCTGACAGCTTGGCCCATCATTTGCAGGACACACCAGGGCCTCTGCCACTTCGAGCCCTTTTTCTAAGTTCATGCATCCTGCAGAAGCTCCAGTGAATTCAGCACATTCATATACCTTGCAACCTACAGTAGACTAATGGGACTAGTTATCCCCAAATAAATCATGCAAGTCCACATGGAATTCAAGCTGGTTAGAGATAACCCATGTGAAATTCCAGAGCTAGTGTCTCTCAGTTCCCAAGATGCATCTCTATTCTGATGGGGGCTGGGAGCCGGGACTGTCTAAAATATAGTAAGAGCAGATATAGCATAGGAAGAACTAGCATTCCAGGCATTTGTGTTATTCTTGTCTTAGGCAAGTCCTGGTCTCTCATTCTCCAGTTTCCTTGACAGTCACAGGTGTTGTTAGGGTGGCAGTGGTTGGTCCCTCCCACGGTGCCTCCAGGTTAAGTGAGTAATGATGCAGGATCCAAACCAAGTCCCCTGGCTCAAGTGAAAACTATCCATTTTCTCCAGACTGCAGGTGAGTGGAATACACTTCTTGTACCAGTGTGTAGATGTGGTTAAAAACCTATTAGAGGTCCTTCAGTGACTGGAGGAAGTTATGATTAGTTACACCAGTAAATTCCTTCTCCTTCAATTTTGGTAGTAGGGGAAGTGCTTGGCCATACAATATTTCAAATGAGGTGAGTCCTTTTCCATAGGCAGTACATCGAGCTCTCAACAAGGCATGTGGTTGATAATTACAGTTTCAATTGCAGTTTCCTCTGTACATTCTAATGGGGAATTCCACCCCTATGTGGGAGATCACTCCTGGGTCTCTGCCTGCTTAGCCTATGTGGGAGATCATAGTCAAACAGCACATCGTGATGTCAGGGGAACCCCCTGACATTGGTTTCAGTTAACCCAGACCTCAATCTGTTCTGCTCACTAGTCACACAACAAAAGCAGTGGGCTGCACCTAAGTCTCTCTTCTCTGTCTTCAGACAAGCTATGCTGGGACTTGCTTAATAAGCAACTATTAAAGTCAAATGTGACCCACATCCTATTTGCGGAAGACAAGTGATGAATAAGACCCAAGACATAGCTTCCAGCTTATGAGCTAGCTCTGATGCTATACATGACTCAGACCACCTGCCCATGACCTGAGGCAGTTTCCATCCATGCATGAGGAATGTGACCAGTGACTTGCTTGGAGGGTCCAGAGAGATAGACATGCCTTCTAGCCCCTTACAGTGTCATTGCTGTGTGGGAGAACTGCTGGGGACCACCCTTTCTAGTTTATATAAGTTTATGCTCACTTCACAATAAACAGACATGCTCCATCAGACTCTCCAGTGGTATGCAAAAGCAGGAGACAATATCTCTACCTTTCCCCAATGCAAAAAGCAACTCACAATGCATTAGGGATCTGAATCCAAGGTCTGCAGCCTTCAAACAACTAGAAAAAAATATACAGGAAACACTGTAAGACATTGGCATAGGCAAAGGTTTTCTTGGATAAGTTCTCAGAAGCACAACAGTAACCACAAATAGACAAGTAGAATTGCATCAAGTTCATTTATATGCACATCAAAGAAAACACTCAGGACTCTATGTTTGGTATATGCTTGCAATGGGGGAATCTCAACTGAACTTGAACTGTGGTTATGCAACAAGGTGGAGGAATCCACCATGGTGGGAGGGTTTGGGGAGGGGTAGAAAGAATCCAAGTACCTATGAAACTGTGTTACATAATACAATGTAATTAATGAATTAAAAATAATAAATAAATTTTTAAAAATAAAAAAAAAGAAATGAAGGCTAAAAAAAAAAAAAAAAGAAAACACTCAAAAAAAGACTCAGACAACACAATAGGGGAAGATAGAAGACAGTGTGGAGAGTCATAAGAAACATCCAAATAAATTTACCGTAGGGCACAACCATTTCAATGCTGGGAATTTCTCCAAATAAAATGAAATAAGTATATGAAAGAATTATCTGTGCCCCATTTAGAGCAGCTCAACTAACAATAACAATAACAGAGATATGGAATCAACCCAAATGTCCATCAGCTGCTGACTGGATAAAGATATTATGAGATATATATATATAGATAGATAGATATAGATATATATATATATATGCTGGAATATAACTTTGCCATAAAAAATGAAATAGTATATTTCATTTTAAAAGGGATGCAATTTCAGATTATTGTGCTTATTGAAATAAGTCAGTCTCAGAATCAAGATGGAGGAATAAGGTAAAGACATGTTTAAACAAACAGGGAAACATTAGCCAGTGTGAAGCAGAGAGGGCACATTCCAGGAAATGGGAGAGGATGGAACAACAGCAGATGGGTACCTGGAAATTGACAGACAAAAAAAAAGCAGCAAAAACAATGCTGTGGTGTTGCAGTGACTGATACCCCAGCAGCATTCAGTGAGTGGCAATCCGAATTGAACCAGCAGCTGAACCTGCAAGAGCAACCAGCGTTTTTCAATGGGAGCTCAAGAGATGAACCCGGACAAGGAACTGCCCAGCCTGCTGGTCTGTTTGATTTGACCAGGAACAGAGACAGAGCAGCAGATCCCAGATGGGTAGTGCAGGAACAAGATGGATTTTACCACCCAGTATGCCCCCTTCAGCCATATCAGGTGCCACTTTGTTTAAGGGGGTAAGGGCTATGAACCGTACTGCATGTGTACTGAGCTGGGGGTGATCTCATTTCTGGCTCAGCAAACTGCAACAACGTGGCATCCTACAGGTTCCACCCAAGATAGGTCCAGGTAGACCTCAGAGTTTACAGCCAGCAGATCAAGAACTCTAGTAGAGGAACATCAGGTGCCATTTCATACAGTGTGGTCAAGAATTAAGACTGCAGGGACAACAATAAGCTGTACATGTGCTGAGCTCAAGGAGAATTGACTGTGTTCAGTGCATTGCACTTGTCCCACAGGAAAATAATATAGACTATGGCATTGTATATGGGTCAAAATAGGTCCGTGTGGCCATCAGGACTAATGGGCAACAGTTTCCGGCAAGCTCACCACCAACAACCACCTAGCTGAATAGGACAACTGGTGTATCCTTAGTCCTTGGAACTGCTCCAAATGGAAGTGGGAGAGAGGTTGTACAGACAATGATGCAGTCTCAGCACGGTATCACATGAGGTGGAGACTGCTGAGCCAGGCAATGAGACTATGGAGACATTGGTGGAAATCTAACATAAGAACCCAGACCTGAAACTCGCTGGAGGAAGTGGCAAAAATGACTTCATATGAATAACTGTGTGCCAACTGCAGTAAGTAAAATCGAACTGTAGACCTGGGGGTGATACAGCTTAGAAACCTGCCATAAGGAGAAGAATCTGATAAGCAGAAGTGCAATGACCAAGAGCAAAGGAAGAGACAAAGGCACAATGAATGTTACTAAAAGTTCCCTTGCAAAAATTGCTGTTGATGTTATATTGGGACTCTTAATTGACTGGGATGATATTCTTCCAGGTCTAACTTCGGACCAGAAATGGTCTCCCCAAGAAACTGTTCAACCCATCTGGACAATAAGTAGCTGGACTCTATGCTTGGTATATGTTTGCAAGAAAAGAATCTTGATTGAATTTGAACTGTAATACTGCATCAAAGTGGAGGAATCCACAAGGGGGTGAGGGGCGTGGGGAGGGATGGGAGGATTCCCCGAGCCTATGAAACTGTCACATAATGCAAAATAATTAAAAAAAAAAAAGATTCCCTTGCAAAGAAACAAAAGCATTTGCCAGCCTTGGGAAGTGAGTCATCAGATAGGAGATCTGTCCCTGGCTTTCTCCTTCTCTCTTCCTAACCCTAACCCTAACCTTAACTGGAACAATAAAGTATTGTTAGCAGAACTCAATAAAAATAACCCCCAAGCAGAAACAAAGAAAAAATTAAAAATAAATGCCCATAAGTCTTCAGCCTACTTAAGCAACTAGAAATATTTACAATAAGGTATCAGAGATAGAACAGGTTCAGTAACAAGTTCACCCAAATATTCAATTTCATTTTGGGTTTTAGAAATCAAGATAATGTATCCAGTGGTCTCTCTTTGCAAACTTTGAAGGAAATACATGATTCTATTCTTAAGGAGCCCTAATGCAGGAAGTTTTTCAGGTATTTGCAGAAAGAGCATTGCATAACAGAATTTTAGGGTTGCTTAAGGGAATTACCTCAGTCCAGCACGCTCTATAACTAATTAACCTCATCGCTCATGCACCACCACTCTCCTTGCAATTCTTACGCAAGGATGGAAGCACATCAAAGTAGATTGGCAGATACACTGTATTAACAAACCCCCAGCAAACAATCACAAATTCAGTCTTTTTCCATTTTTGAAAAGTACTGCAATGTGTTGTTGATGCTGTTGTTATTGTTGTTGAGCTCGATGTGTCTGTTATGAAATTATGTCAATCCAAAAAACAGTAATATTATTGCAACCCCAAACTGCCTGTATCTCATGCAATAAGATATTGTGAAGTAACCAATGATATGAGGCAGATTGCTTATGATCTACATCAAAGAATTGTAAAACCTAATGTACTTGTAAGGCCCCATGATACTTGGAAATGGGGAGGGAAAGCAGAGAAATCTTACATCACCCTAGAAGGTGTGAGGAAGATGGGAAATATACCCTATCAGGATCATAACTGGTAACTCATAGACAACAGACTCGAATTAGCATTAGACAATAGCAAAACTACAAAGGCATATGGGGGAATCAGGAGTAATCCTAACAACCTCTTAACAGGAGGTCATACGCATAGGGCAGGGGGGTCCCCAGAGTGGAGCAGGCAGACAGGAGGAAGCTTTTATCCCAATCCTGAAGACTCCCAGATCCTTACCAAAGAGCACCAAGGACTACATCCCTACTGCCAAGGAGACCACAGGGAAATAGAGTGCCTTCGGAGACCAAGAACTCTGAGGTCAACCACCCCCATTTGGATCTACCACATGGGATGGAAGAAGCCCAAATCCTGCCTAGCAGGTTCCAAGGTCATCGCAACAACAACCAGGATCCCTGAGCGGTCTGCAGAAACAGAAGAACAGTAAACTTCCTTCAGGACTAGGGAGAGGAGCTTTCTCTGGTCCTTGCCTGCTTCCAACTTTGGGTCCCCACCCCCTCTCATAATTACCATCAGGAGCGCTCCAGAAACCCCTCAAAACAAGCAAACAAACAAACAAAACTAGAATAGATAGACAGAGAACAACAAGGAAAGCTCAGAGAACCAGACAGGAAACGGTCAGTGGGGATGCACTTATACCTCACTGGGTGGGACACAAAGATTAGTTACTCCTAACTGGGGTATGGAAGATTTCTCTGCACACCCCTCCTAAACATGCTCACCTAAACTGTTGACATATATCCTGTTAGAATTATAGAGTTAGACTACCCGAAAAACAGCCAGGTTCAGCGAAATCATGCTTCAATGCTATAAACTGCAAAAGACTGAAATTAAAATAGGCATGAGACAGCTGAATAGCAATCTAAGCCATTTTAAGGTGTATAGAATACGGTTGAATGTAAACCAAAATTGAAATGTCTATGAAGAAGTCACAGTTTGTGGTTGAGAACCTGCATTTTCCTATTAACATATTGCTTAATCAATACCATGTCAATTAATGCCACAATGTTGTAAATGGTTGGAAATATTATGTTGGGACTTTTAATTGATTGGAATGATACTCTGCCAGCTCTACCTTCAAACCAGAGATGGTCTCACCAAGAAACCATTGAACGTACCAGGACAGTAAGATGCTGGACTTTATGCTTGGTAAATACCTCCAATGAAAGAATGTCAACTGAATTTGAACTATGGAAATGCAACAAGGTGGAGCAATCCACCGTGGGGGGAGGGTTTTGGGAGGGGTGGGGGGAATCCCAGCGCATAAAAAAATGTATCACATAATGCAATGTAATTAGTTTTAAAAAAAGGAAATGCAATAAAAATATATGTTAAAAAAAAAAGAAAGAAAAGTACTTGCAGAAACATTGCTTAATTTGGTTTCTATTGTTATTGTCATTGCTTATGATCAGTTAGGTAGATATAAGGATTCTCCACCTGCCTACTTTTTCTACCTCAGCCCCTTTATTTTCTTTCCTATCACCATCTCCCCCTATTATTAGAGTAGTATATTCCCTTAGTAATAGTTACAAGTTTAAGATTGTGCTGTTTAAGCGAGTCATGGCATTGTAGGTATAGGTAATGCCAGAAAAACTAGCATTGAATTGGCAAAGTATAGTGAACATTTTAATTAGGATTCCTCCTTCGATGCAGGACTAGAGATGCATGCTGTACCATACATTCACTTCCCAGTTCATACAGTTCATCTCCAAGAACATACGCATGTGCTTGTCTACCTACGTGTCAATTTTGCATTTCGCATGAAGGTTGCCCTATGTCAGAGAAAATATATTGTATTTATACTTTGGGACTGCTTTATATCACTGAGCATTATGATCTTCAGTTGGGACCATTATGTTGCAAATGGTAGAATTTCACTCATTTCAAAGGTTGTGTAGGATTCCATGGAGTAGAAACACAATGGTTTCTTTAACTATTCCTTTTCAACAGGTGTCTAGATTATTTCCATGACTTTGCTATTGTGGATTGTGCTGCCCTTAATATTGGGTCACAGGTCACTTTCTCATATGTGGATTTCATTTCCTTTGAATATATTCACAGGAGCAGGTCATGTAGTAGATCAGTTTTCAGTAATCAGAGCACTTTCCATACTGACTTCAATAGCATGTTTACTGTCCCACACGCCAACCAACATGGAGTAGGGTACTATGTTCCCGAAATTCACACCAACAGGTGTTAGATTCCAAATGTAACCCAATCGCACTGGTGTTAGGTGGAACCTCAATGTAATTTTCATTTGCATTTCCCTAATATCTAGGAGCTAGACATGAGCCATTTTAATTTATGCTTTTCCAAAACACCTGCTCATTTCCTTTGCCCAAGTTCGGTTATACCCCATTGTGCTTGTTAGGATGGGGATAATACACAAGAGTACATCAAATGTCAGTCCTTTTTAACGTTGTATGGGACACACTTTATCATCTCTGATCTTTTGATTCAGATACCCAAGATCAAATAACATCTATTAGTAGTGAAGATAAGGTACAACGGCTCTAAAAGGATATTGTGAGCAAGTGAATCAACCTGCCTTCTCTCCTGATGTTATAGAGAACTCAAGTATCTCTCAAAAGACAAGAAAAAAAAAAGGTCAAAATTGATTGTCATATAAGGACTATTGTACTTTATGGTGGATATTTTATTTATTTTTTTAAAGATTTATTATTATTGGAAACCGGATATACAGAGAGGAGGAGAGACAGAGAGGAAGATCTTCCGTCCGATGATTCACTCCCCAAGTGAGCACAACGGCTGGTCCTGCGCCAATTCGAAGCCAGGAACCAGGAACTTCTTCCGAGTCTCCCACTTGCAGGTGCAGGGTCCTAAAGCTTTGGGACATCCTCTCCTGCTTTCCCAGGCCACAAGCAGAGAACTGGATGGGATGTGGAGCTGCCGGGATTAGAACCGGTGTCCATATGGGATCCTGGTGAGTTCAAGGCCAGAACTTTAGCCACCAGGCCACATCGCCGGGCCCAGGATATATTTACTTTGATCAATACAAGTGATATTTTAACTACATGAAAGATTTCATCCTGAATATAAACATGAATAGTTGACAAAGGAGCTGCAATCAAAGCAAGCCTCGTGTGTTACCAGGATGTCTGTGAAGTGCCTTTCTCTGATGCTGCTGCTACAGCTGAGCTGCTACTTCAGCTCTGGGAGTTGTGGAAAGGTGCTGGTGTGGCCGATGGAATTCAGTCATTGGATGAATTTGAAGAACATCCTTGATGAACTTATTCAACGAGGTCATGAAGTAACTGTTCTGAGATCTTCAGCTTCTGTTGTAATCAATGCCAAGAATGAATCTGGAATTAAATTTGAAACTTTCCCTACATCTTACACTAAAGATGAATTAGAGAATTTTTTCATGCATTGGATTCATAATATTATTTATAATATTCCACTGGATATATATTGGAAACATTTGCCAGCAGTGAGCGATTTTACTCTAAGATATTCTGATATCTGTGAAACTCTCTGCAGGGAAGTAGTCTTGAACAAAAAACTCATGACAAAGCTCCGAGAAGCAAAGTTTGATGTTGTTATTGCAGATCCCGTAAGCCCCGGCAGTGATCTGCTTGCTGAGTTACTCAAAATCCCCCGTGTGCACAGTGTCCGTGCCTTTGCTGGCTACATACTGCAAAAGCATGCTGGGGGGCTTCTATTACCTCCATCCTACGTGCCTGTTATGATGTCCCGTTTAAGTGGACGAATGACATTCACAGACAGAGTAATAAACATGCTATGCGTGCTTTACTTTGACTTCTGGTTTCCAAAGTTTAATGAGAAGAGGTGGGATCGTTTTTACAGTGAAGTCTTAGGTAAGTCATCTTTTTCATTGGTCCTAACATTTTGAATTCTTAAGTGAGCTTGTATTGATATAAAATCATAGAAGTTTCTATCTGGTAAAATAATACAGTGGAAATATGAAAAGACCGACCACTCAGGGCTGTAATGCTATGATATATATTACAGGACCAGTTGAAGCCCTTAGGCTGTAACTACATTAGATGTTCCACAAGATCATGCAAATACAAGTAGAATTACTGGGGATTTCTTTGAGCAATCTAGACCTACTACTCTCCTTTTATTTTTATTTTGTCCACATGTTTGCTGTACACAAGTGGTCAGATTTGAGGATTAGTTACAATTATGAATATTCTGGTTTAAAATTCTGTATTTGTCTGCCCTGGCATAAGTATTGTGAACATATATACATTTTACATGAACATTATAGTAGGCCTATGTAGAGTGCTTGTTGTGCAGCCCAGACCCATTACACTTCATTGCATCACTCCCACATTTTCAGATTACATGCACTATTTCATGCCCCATTTCTCTCATTCCTCTCCCTCTTCTTTCTGTTTTCTCCATCCAGGAAGACCGGCTACATTCTTGGAGTTAGTAGGGAAAGCTGACATGTGGCTCATTCGAAGCTATTGGGATTTGGAGTTTCCTCGCCCACTATTACCAAACTTCCAGTTTATCGGAGGGCTCCACTGCAAGCCTGCCAAACCTCTGCCCAAGGTCATATGTTTCTTTTTTTTTTTAATAATCCATTTTATTGTATTGTTGTTGACAATCTTTACATAGTTAACTACAGTTAAAGGAAAAACAAGAAAAAGAAGAAAAAAAAAGGTTCAGGGTTCAGGGGGATAGGGAAGTGGGTAATACTATTATGTCCATATTGTTTCCATCATGTATCTGAGGTAAAGGGGGATATTGAGGGAGAAGCCCCACCCGGTTTCCCGCCCACCCCAAGTCCCGGATGTGGGGCATGCTCTGAGATATGTGCTCAAGTGGTGTTAATAGTTCTCCAGTTATGAATCGCTGCCAGTTTCACTCGATGAGGTAGTCCACTGATTGATATGGTCCATCATGAAGTCTCCATTTGCCCCATATTTCGCTGCCAACATGTAGCTGGGATGAATGATTGTCCTGTTCTGTCTTCTGTCTTTTCTTGGTTAGAGTTCTGAGTCCAGCAGTTCAATTGGGGAAATCTCCAAAGATACTTTGAGGTATTCCCAGACCAGATTAGTTTCTTGTATGTTCTAGCAAGCACAGGGCCCGGCACAGTCCATCACCCCAATCAGCTGGTGGTTGCTATTGCTGTGTTGGTTCTGTTTTCAGTCCCGAGTTGCAGTGGAACCAATGGGTGTTGCAGTCCAGTCTGGTTTAGCCCTTACATCAACCAGTGGGATCTGCAGCCTCGTCGGGGAGACCCACAATAACCCCCACCAGGCCCTCCCCCTACCCTGGTTTGCCAGTATGTGTAGCAGAAGACCAGTCTGTCCCCCATCCCATTTGGCTCTGGTACCTGTCAATGGGTATTAAAGCTTAGTTCTATCTAACCAACTCAACCATCCAGCCCTCACATATGTGGTTGAGTGCCTCTCTATCTAGCCATCCCAGCCCCCGTCCTAGTTTTCATGCCCTTCCACAGGAATAGTGACCCAAAAAGGGGGAACCCACTTTTTCCCTCCCAGGTCTCTCTGTCCCGGTTTATGCACTCCTTAGGTGGTTCTGTGATTTGACTTGACAGAATTAGTCCCCAGTGCCAGCTTCTGCCAGCTGATGCTGCGGCCCTGATCTAGTCCACATGCAGCGCACAGGTGTTGTAGCCTTGCTTAGTAGTGTCTGTCTCTATCCCAGCCCATGCTCTCCAGTGGGAGTGGCTGTCCAGCGACGGGACCAGCCCCTTAATCCCCCCGCCAGCTCTGCCCCTTCCTTCCTGGATCTCACGTGTGCTGGATGGGTGCTGCATTCATATCCAGTACAGGCAACCACGCCCTGGCATTCCATATTGTGCACTGGGTTTTGTCGCTACCAAACCCGGCCCATCCCACACTCTGTTTTGGTGATCGGATTTGCCAGTCGATGACATGAACTGATTCAGCCTGGTCTGCTCCTGACCCATGCCGAATGTATGCCATTGGGAAACTTTCCATAGCCTATTCTGGGTCATATGTTTCTGTGCAGTGTATTTGGTTTTCTATGTATTTACCAAGTAAATGACTTTGCATTTGTCACTTATACCATTTAACTCAGAGACAGAGGTATTCAGAGTCCGAGAAAGAAGTTCTTTCTCACAGAAACTCATGTGAGAGGACTTTAAACTTCATGGAAATGAATATTAAAAGCTAATTTGCAGTTTCCATTGACTGTTTAAATTATCCTTGTGTACTTCAATACCATTTAAAGTATTCATATTTTATTTTCATTACATGAATAATGCATAGTATCTTGAATATTTTAGACTGGCATCCATTAAATTAAGGTCTTCATTATTCAACATACAAGAACATACCAGCTATTCTTTCAGTATGTATTTAAAGTACTACAATGAAACAGAAAGTGTGTTGGACATATACAGAAACAAAGTAGACGAGTTTTTTTTAACTCCTTACAAAGTTTTGGTATCCTGTTAGGACAGACTATGGGAAACTTTCAATTTGTATGGAAAATATTCCGATTGGAAATTAGGACAAGTCTGGGAGAATATCTGATAGAAATCATAAAAAGTATATATGGGTAATAAATGTAAATATGAAATATGTGTAGGAATGTATGTAGGAGGAGATGAAAAAGGCAAAGTGCAGAGTATTGAATAAAGCTCCCTGGAACTACTATTTTAGAATTAGCTCAATGAAGATGCTGATTTCACTAGAGAGGCAACTTATTAGGTATAAAATGAAGGAGTTTAAAATATTGATGAGAACATTGAAGATCCCAGCAAAAATACAAAAGGGTGAGATTTTTAACTTTTTCATATAAAATGGAAAATTTCTTGAAAACATGATCAGATAAGATCTTAGAGAAATTCAGCTATGGGAAGCTGAGACGTGAGAGTTGTGAGAGTTCAGGCACAGATAATGGAAAAATACAATTCCCCAGTCATAGAGACCACCACACTTGACCTCTTAGCAGTAATACCAACTTCCTGCAAGGTGGTATAGAAAAGTAGTTAATAATAGATGAAACGTTTGGGCCCGGTGTGGTGGCCTAGCCCCAAAAGTTCTAGCCTTGAACACGCCCGGATCCCATATGGGTACCGGTACTAATCCCAGCAGCTCCACATCCCATCCAGCTCCCTGCTTGTTTCCTGGGAAAGCAGTCGAGGACGACCCAAAGCCTTGGGACCTTGCACCCGTATTGGAGACCTGGAGGAGGATCCTGGTCCTGGCTCTGGATTGGCACAGCACTGGCACTCACGCTCACTTGGGGAGTGAATCATCAGATGAAAAATCTTCATCTCTGTCTCTCCTCCTCTCTGTATATCTGACATTGCAATAAAAATAAATAAATTCTAAAAAATAGAGGAAACATTTACAATGATTCTGGTATCCAGAGAAATGAGGCCCATTTGTCAGAGACATTTGATTTCCTGTTTGCTGTAGCACTATTGACAATAGTCAAGTAGTGGGATGTGCCAACATATACATCCAGTACTAAGCAGATGAAAATGCGGTTCATCAGCCCTTTCATATATAGAATTTGAATACCTAACAAATTTGACCTCAATGGAGTTGACAGTAGAATGTCAGTTACCAAAACTGAGGGAGAATGATGGGATGGAGGAAATGGGGAATGTTGATATACAGGTACTTAGGGTTGATAAGGTCTGACATAGAAACTGATAATGAACTTTTAAAACACAAATTATATATTTATGTGTATATATATATATATATATATATATATATCAAAGATTTTTCTTTGAAAGGAAAGAAGAAATGGATTATGTTACAAGGTTGATAGAAGAATTATGGCTAATTTGAAAATTTATATATGAATGTATAAAGATATGAGTGAGAACCAATCAATTATAAAAAGTAAAATTTTAACTTCCACTATGTTTTTGCTTTTCCATTAATTATAATCAACCCAGATAATCTATACTTTTGTCCTAAAAATTTGACAATTTACATTGAAAACTAATTGTATACTCCTCATCTTATAAACTATACAAAATAATGGAGATTAACATAACTAACAAGTGCAAAATCAATGTGTTTATAACACAATTGCTAAAACTACATTGTAAGTAGCCTAAATCAAATACTAAAAAATAATTAAAATACACATATAAGCGACCATGGGCAAAAACATATAGGTTGCATCATTATAATGGCTTCAACAAAAAATGTTGATAGTATAGCATCAACTAACATAGGAGACTACGTTGGAAACTGGAGGACAAAGACGGTAGATAAAGATCACAGGCTTTCTTTAAAATGAAGGAAAATAAATTAGGAAGGGAATATAAATTGGAAGGGAAACTACCTCAAGACTTTGGCAACACAACATTATTCTTTTCTGACAGACAGAATTCTCTCTCCACAGGACATGGAAGACTTTGTGCAGAGCTCTGGAGAAGAGGGAGTTGTGCTGTTTTCTCTGGGCTCAATGGTCAGCAACCTGACAGAAGAGAGGGCCAATGTGATCGCATCAGCCCTTGCTCAGATTCCACAAAAGGTCAGAAAGTGTGTCCTAATGGTGAAGACGCGTAAAAGAGTCTGTTAAACCCGACAAATGAGTCATGAAAGCAATGAAAGGTAGATACTTATGACAGCACTAATTTATCTCAGATACCAGCTAAACCCTGTAATTCAGATGCAAAAATGGCATAGAGGATGCTTCATTTTAAATAATTTCAGCCTTAATATTGCGATCAGAAATGTCCATAACCTCACCTTGACAAACTTTGGAATAATCACAATATTGCGGATAGGTGAACAGAAATTGCAAAATTCTACAACGACATGTTTTTTTTTTTTACTACAATATTATTGAGGACACTGTACAAACAGCATGATAACATTCAGGGTTATGGAAAATTCTCCTCAGTGCATGACACAGGTTCTCATGTACCCCTATCGTTTTTATTTCCCCTAATTTGGAGGTACAGCTGTGTGCCATACTGTTCAGGAGCCTACTCAGAGAATAGAAGGTCAGACTTGAGCAACCCAAGTGCACGGATGCACTCATGTGAGTAGATCTAGAGGAAGAAAAACCAACCTGCCCTCCAGGACCAGACTTTGAATGTGCTACAATCAGACATAATGGGAAAGATTTCTTTTGGATCTCCCATTGATAACCATGCTGGAGTTTATTAGAAATGTGTTGTCACAGGACTGTGATCCTAAATTGTAAGAATGGCACCTCATCTCGACTGAGAAAAGAGTAGCAATATAAAAAACAGTGTAATAGTAGCTGGCCAGGCATGTACAGACTTCAGATGGCCCCTTCTAAAACTAATAGAAAGATCTAATTTTATAATGTAGACAACTTTGATATATATATATATTCATATATATATATATACATATATATATATATATGAATTACTTCTTAGTTTGCCAGCTCACACAACCTGGTAGCAACAACCTACATTATTATTTTTGCAGAGAATCAGTGATGATTACTTTTAAGTTTCTCATAATGAAATACATATTCAGCACTTGTAGATTACATGCTAGTCTACTAGGTTAGCTCAGGAAATTTAACATCAATGTCTTATTCTGATAGTGGACATGGAAAAATTCCAGGTAGCAATATCGGCTACATATATTTACAACATATGATAAGAAAATAGTTGAATAAAATTTAGTATTATCACAACTGTGGATTTTTCTCATCCACCACAATGACAGCATTAGTGATAGTTTTGGTTCATTTTAAAAATGCTTTTCAAGTTAAATGGAGTTCTTATTTCATACTGCTCTATCATTCTATCATTCTACATCTCATCTGTAGCAAATTGCAAAGATTTATTCTTTGCAAAAAATTATCTCAAACTCTAGTGAAGCTATTTAGGGAATTCTGGAAGTGGTAAATTTTGTTCTCTTTTTAAAAACAGAAAACTGTTAGTACATTTCAAGAAGCATCACATTGAAAACATACACACACAATCACATAATCTAAATCACTGTTAATGAATTCTTTCTGTATTAGATCTAAAGCCAAGACTAGCACAATGGCTAGGTGATAAATCCTTGCCTTGCACATGCCAGGATCCCATATGAGCACCGGCTCATATCCTGCTGCTCCACTTTCCATCCAGCTCCCTGCTTGTACCCTGGGAATGCAGATGACGATGGCCCAAAGTCTTGGGATCCTGTACCACGGGAGACCAGGAAGAATCTCCTGGCTTCCGGCTTTGGATCAGCTCAGCTCTAGCCATTGCAACCACTTGAGCAGTGAAGCAGCAGATAGAAGATCTTTCTCTTTGTATCTCCTTCTCTCTAGAAATTTGCCTCTCTAATAAAAATAAGTAAAACTTAAAAAAAAATTCAAACCACCTTGAATACTTGAATACATCTCGCTATTTTTATTCCAGGCACATAACTGGGGTCTCTCAGCTTCTGTAGAATCTAAACATGCCAAAATTTAAATTCAAAGAAACAGTACTTTCTTTACCCAACAGGTTCTCTGGAGATTTGAAGGCAAGAAACCAGACACCTTAGGACCCAACACTCGCCTCTATAAGTGGATCCCCCAGAATGACGTACTTGGTAAGACACTGGAGAGCAAACCCTGAAAACATGAGTGAGAGCCTATCAGGATGAGAGGGACATGACCACATATTACTAAAAATCTCGAGTTACACCAAATGTCTTCATATTCCTTTTTCAGTCCTAAGAGAAATACATTTGTTATAACAGTTGGCATTTTATGATTACAAACCGTTTTAAACCCAGAAACAAACTCCCAATATTTTCAGTGTATTTATCTCTCAAAGAGTGTCTGTAGCTTCCTTTGTAGAAAGCATTGGAAGAAGAGGTAAGTTGCTGCTTGATACATATCCATCATCTGCTGGAGCTCCATCTCCAACTCCCACGTCCTACTACCTCACACTGGAAGAAATAGGCAGCAGCCAGCAGCTAAAGTGCTTGGGGCATTGGTAGCCATACGGTAAATCATGGATTAGGGACCTTGCTCCTGGCTTTACTGGCCCAGTCCCAGGTGGTGGGATGCTTTTCATGAACAAATCATGTTTTAAAGATCTCTTTCTCTGTTTCTCTCAGTTTGTTGGCACCTTGTGTTTGTGTGTTTATCCAATGGTCATGAATTTCTTTCAAATACATTAATTACATAAGAATAACATGCCATGGGTGTTTTTGTCTACTAATTCAATCTTTTTATCACTCATCTGTCTCTTCATTAACATAGGGATGTCCAATTGTCATCAAGTTGTCATATCTTTCTGGTATTATGAATTACTATTTTCTGTGGGATGAAGTGATAACCTTTATGATGAAATACTATTTCAAGGACTGTGGATTTGTTTTCCTCTGATTTTGGCACAAGCATGCCATGACCTGCAATCTTGTACATCCTATAAATCACCTGCAGTGAACACATATTTCTTTAATAGAAAGATCATTTAATAAGCCCTTCCTCTTTTAAGTGTCATATACAATGTCTTTTATCCATAAAATTCTCCTGTCTATCCCACTTTTCAATATTGGGTATATTCCAAAGCTAAAGTCATAAATCTTCTTACAGTTGCCTTCACTTATCGCCTGGGTGGAAATAGTAGCTGCTTCTTCCTGATGATATGAAAGAAATGAGAATGCAGGTTCATGTCTATCAGTAATCTCTTTGGAGAGCACTGGCTTTTTAGTTTCTCATACTACATTTCTCATGTTATTTTAAACTGATAAGAACAGACACTACACTTGATCTTAGCCAAAACACCAAGAAGTGATTCTCAAGTTATTTTTTAAATTTACAACTGATATTTTTATTGAAAATTCATTCAATCCTAGGTCATCCAAAAACCAAGGCTTTTATCACTCATGGTGGAGCCAATGGTGTCTTCGAGGCAATCTATCATGGCATCCCTATGGTGGGCATTCCTTTATTTTGGGATCAACCTGACAATATCATATACATGAAGGCCAAAGGAGCAGCTGTTATGTTGGACTTCAAAACCATGTCAAGTGCAGATTTGCTCAGTGCACTGAAGACAGTCATTAATGACCCTTCGTGAGTATTACCGTTTCCTTAAATTTCATGGTATCTGTAGACAAGTTTCCAGTGGATGGTCCAGGGCCAACGCTGAAGCAGAACAGGAACTTTATATTGAGTATAGATTTGCCTAATGCTACAGGGTGGTCATCAAAACCTCACTGTAGTATCAGTGTTTTTCAGTGTTTTTCAGTGCATTGTATAGTATTCCTCTTCAATAACAATGATGTTTTATTATTTTATGATCTAGTTCCATAGGCTCTAAGATTTCCCTTCCCCCTTTCCTAAATTCCCTTCATTCCAACTGATTCCACCCATATTATTACAGTAATATTATCCTAAACAAAGACACCCAAATCCATCATTCTGCTACTTAAGTGTATCCTAATATTATAGCATTCAGGGCATTCAAACACTATTTTTTCTTAGCAGTTTCTTTGGTAAAAAGTATTTTTAAATTAGATATTTTGTTCAAAAACTGTAATTACATTCTTCCTTTTTAAATTTTTTAAAGATGGATTTATTTTTATTAGAAAACCGATTTAGAGAGATAGAGAGACAAAGAAAAAGATCTTCCATCTGCTGGTTCACACCCCAAGTGGCCACAATGGCCAGAGTTGAAGCCAGAAACCAGGAACCAGTAGCCAGGGAATTCTTCCAGGGCTCCTGTGTGGATGACGGGTCCCAAAGCTTTGAGTCATCCTCTATTGCTTTCCCAAAGCACAAGCAGGGAGCTGGAGGTGAAGGGGTGCAGCAGGAACACAAAACAGTCTTCACGTGCATCCTGGTGTTTGGAAAGAAAGGATTTAGCCACTGGGCCTAGTTGTGTTCTTCCTTACTGAACAATCGGAGAAGCACATTTTTTTCCTTTTATAAACATATTTGATAGTAAATCCCCACTCTGTGGCACAGATATAATTCCATACTTTTAAACTTTTAAAATGAAAATAAATACACTTAAAGATAAGTACACACAATAAAGAATATAATAAATATCATGAATAATGAAGTGAATTTCTTAACTGAAAAATCTAATATGTATTACACAATACATTTATGCCACTACTTTATATATTGTACAATTCTTAATTATAGCCTTTGTACATGGTATATTCAAAACATAACACGTTTAATGTACTTTGAAATATAGTCCTCCCAATGCATTTTTAAAGTAACGAGAGTGGACGTTAGCTCATTTGAGTGCTACCATGCCACACAGTAGCACTCTGTGTTTTACATTTTGTAAGCCACACACTACTGGAAGCCTTCTGCCCTAACCATGAGCCTTCATCAATTAGAAAAAGTTAATAATGGCTACTTCTATGAGCTGAACATGTTCAATGTTTTAAAATCACAACACTAGCCAGGTAAACATCAACAATAACACTATTGTTCTGCTATATAAAATTAATTCAAAGTATTGTAAGAATCAGTTCCTTATTTCTTCCAACAATCACCTAAGAAAGACACTATTTTCATACTTTCCATTTAACATTAAAAATTAGAATGAGAATTGCTTTAATTTTTTTTAGATTTATTTATTTGTATTGGAAAGGTAGATTTATAGAGAGAGCAGAGACAGAGAGAAAGATCTTTTGTCTGCTGCTTCACTCCTAAGGTGGCTGCAATGGCTAGAGCTTAGGTGATTTGAAGCCAGGAGCCAGGATCTTCCTCGAGGTCTCACATTCTGGTGCAGGTGCAGGTTCCCAAGTCTTTGGGCCATTCTCCATTGCTTTTCCAGGGTATAAGCAGGGAGCTGGAAGGGACGTGCAGCAACAGGGACATAAACCAGTGTGCATATGGGATCCGGACACCTGCAAAACGAGGACTTTAGCTACTAGGCTACTGTGTCGAGCTCAAAATCGGAGACATTTATAAAAGGAGAAAATTCAATCAATATGAAATTTAAAAGAAAGGCCATTCAGCTTATACCTTCATGGTTTTAGTCATTAATCCACTGGACAATCTTTAAGATTCAAGTTCAGATCCAACTTCTATTTGATACCAACTCCTTATCAACATTGTGTAGCAATATACCGGAGGCTTGTCACAGTCCTGCCTCTTTTTTCTCTAAATTTAAATTATTTTTATCGTTTTGTACAGGTGAAGTCACAATTGATTATTGAGTGATTAAAGCTTCACATCTTAAGAGTTGTTTTGTTTTTCCACATCCATGGGACTTAACTGAATCAGTGTCTAGATTGAAATGTCAGAAATACTATTGTTTTTCAACTTCTCTTTTACATCTTGAAATTTTAAATATACAACAAACTGAAGCCCATAAACTATAATCTCTAAAATTAAGTACTGCAGAAAATGATTTATTTTTCTTCTATCTGTTGGTTACACTCCTCTTTCAAATCTACATGAAAAACACATGGGTTTATATATTGTAGTTTATACTACAATTTGATATCTGTTGATTTTCTTTTAGCTACAAAGAGAATGTCATGACATTATCTAGAATTCACCACGATCAGCCCATGAAGCCCCTGGACCGAGCTGTCTTCTGGATCGAGCATGTCATGCGTCACAAAGGAGCCAAACACCTGCGGGTTGCAGCCCACGACCTCACCTGGTACCAGTACCACTCTCTGGATGTGATTGGATTCCTGCTGGCCTGTGTGACAATCATAACCTTCCTTTTCATAAAAAGTTGCCTTCTTATTTATCACAGTATTGTTGCTAAAGGAAAGAAGAGCAAGAGAGATTAGAGCTCAGTAACATCTGATAATCATGACAGGAAAGACCATCCCTTTTGTATCAACCACTGTGAATCACAGTTTGGCAAAATGGGCCTTCCCGTTTAGTGAATCTTGTGCCGTTCTGAGTCATTCAAGGTTTTTTACTTTTTTTGTTTTCTTTTCTTTTTGATTAAAGACACAACCCAAATTGCAGAAATCCTCAATTGATAACACTGAAACCATAACACTTAACATTCACCTGCTGGTTTAAGGAGTAAAAAGCCTGACATCTTCATGTCCATTTCCAGAGATATCATGGACATGAATAAGCTGTGATCAAGTTGAATACTTTAACACTTTACAAAAAAAAAAACCAAAGCCAGACCTGAAATAGGAAATGACAAGGTTCATTTTATAACCTGCAACCAATAAATTTAGACCAGTACCTGGAATATATCATGCCAGAAGGTTTCCTTCTTCATATTGGAAGATCCCAAATTTCTTAGCTCAACCTTTTCTAATCCAATACTTCCAATTGTTTAAAATCCAGGATATTGGGGATATGGAAATCAGAATGTGATTTTTTTATGTTATACTGCCTTGAAAACAGAACGAAATTCTGTCCGTTTGGCAACATGGGTGAAGCTGCAGGACAACCTATTGCAATTATACAGGCACAAATAGATAAACACTACATGATCTCACCAGACGAGTCCTATAAAAGGCCGAATCAGTAGAAGCAGAGTACAACAGAAACTAAAGGCCAAAGGGTTTGAAGTGTCAGCTGAACAGAGGGAGTAACTTACAGATCCACCGCACAGAGTGGTGGCTTCATTAGTCAAATTCATGTTTCAGCCTTTTGAATTTCAAGCATATTAAACCTCACAAAAAATAAATATGTGAAGTGATATGTATGCTAATTGAAAACTCATGATTTCATCTTTTTACACTGTGTACATTACCAGAACCTCATATTGGAAGCTTATTTTCTTTTCTTTATAATAAAAGTATTTGATTAAAACACAAAACAAATTTTTTAAATGTGACAAAAGCCAAAGTACATGTGTACCTAAAGGGCATTCTTTTCTAAGTGCTACATTTTCCATTGTTTTCCATTCAAAATATGGGAACTTAAACAATTTCAGCCTTTTAATTTTCATTAGCCAACCCATATTGTCCTCTTTAATATTGTTAAGAAAGACATTTAATAGTGGTCTCTCAGCTTCTGTAGAAATTTTTATTATTTTTAAATTGTATTTCTTTTATTATTATTATTGTTATCATTTTATGATATAGTTCCATACACTCCACTACACAGCTACTATACATCCCACTACATGAAAAGCCACAACACAAAATCAACAACAGGAATAAAAAAGAAATTAACAACACCATGATGTTAAATAATATGCTACTAAATGACTTATGCATCACTAAAGAAATAATAAAGAAAATCAACCTTCTGGAAGAAAACGATGCTACTGTATGATCTATGAGTCATTGAATAATTTAATGGGAAGTGTTTTGAAGTGATGAAACTAAAAATAAAAATCCTTAAGATATAGTTTCTGCTGATCTTCACCGGTGAGATGTGTGTCTCCTGTAATAGATAGGCTTTGTGTTTTTATTCCAGTGTACTAATCTATGATGTTTGATTGATGAGTTTAAGCCTTTTACATTCAGGGTTAATGTGAATGAGTGGTAATTTGGTCCTCTCATTTTAGTACTGGATTGTTTATTTATTTAGTCTTTTATTGCCATTTTACTGGGATTTTCTACACATTTACCTTTGGTTTTGGTGGGCGCTATTCCTCTTCTCTGTCACGAGAACATCTTTTAGTATCATTTGTAGGGCAGGTTTGAAAGAGGCAAATTCTTTTAACTTTTCTTTTTTGTGGATGAATTTTATTGCATTTTCAAAGACAAAAGAAAGCTTTGCTGGATACATTATCCTGGGACAACAAATTTTTTTCTTTTAGAATCTGGAATATGTCACTCCATTCTCTTCTTGCCTGTAGTTTCCTGTGAGAGGTCTCCTGCGAATTTAATTGGCATTCTTTTACATTTAATTGATTTTTTTCATGTGCACATTTAAAGATCTTTTCCTTACGTTCAATTGAAGAGAGTTTAATGACCATGTGTGATGGTGAAGATCACTTTTGGTCAACCAAATTGTGAGTTCTGTGCCCCTCCTGGGTGTTGTTTCTCAATTCTTTCTCTAGATTAGGGAAATTTTCCCTTATTTTATTGAATACACCTTTAATCCCAGTTTATCTTTCTACACTATCTAGGACTCCCATAACTTACATTGGGCCTTTTAATAGTGTCTCTTAAAAAAATTTTTTTAAAGAAAAAATAGTGTCTCTTAAGTCATGAATACTTTTTTTAGCTTGACACAGCTCTGCTTCCCACTTTTTGTTTGTTTCCCCGGTGACAGAAAATATCTTTTAATTTTGAAATTATTTCTTCTGCTTGTTTCATACTATTTGGAGACTCTCCACTGTGCTTTTAATTTGCTCTACTGTGTTCTGATATATCAACTTTCATTTGATTCATTTCCAGTGTGACATATTCCTTAAATTCCTTGAACTTAACCCTGCTTTGCTTGCTTCTCATTGTTGATAAGAGGCTTTATAACTAGTGTTTTGAATTCTGTATCCCCATTTTCTCAATGTCTTCCTCAGTTAACTCTGAGGTTGGCAAAGGCTTTTGTTTCTTTCCTGGGGAGTCTTTAATAATATTCATTTTGCCTTTGTCTCTTCTTTTGCTCTTGGTCATTATACTTCTGCTTATCAGATTCTTCTCCTTGGGGCAGATTTCTAAGCTGTGTCACCCACAGATCTACAGTTCGATTTTACTCATTGTAGTTCGTACAGGGCTCTTTATTTGCAGTCACTTGTGCCACTCCCTCCAGCGAGTTCCAAGTTTGGGTTCTAATGTTAGACTTCCACTGTGGTCTCCACAGCCCCAGCTCCTAGCTCACCAGTCACCACCTCCTGTGATATCATGCTGAGGCTGCACCATTGCCTGTACAACCTTTCTCCCACTTCCGGTTGTAGCAGGTCCCAGGATTCGGGAGTCAGTAGGTTCCTGTATAGCTAGGGTGTTAATGGTGGTAATCTTGCAGGCACCTATTGGCCATTAGAGCTGAGGAGTGCACAGACCTATTTTTGACCCATATAATGCCAAAGTCAGTATTTTCCTGTGGGACCAGTTTAATCCACTGAGCTCAGTGAGTTCTCCACACTCTACAAAATTGCTCCTGATGTACCACTACTAGAGTTCTTGATTTGCTGGCCATCAGGTCTGAGGGCTACCCGGACTTACCTTGGATGGTACCTGTAGAATGCCATGTTGTTGCAGTTTGCTGAGTCAGAAATTAGTTCATTCCTAGCTCAGCATGCGCTCAGTCCTTTTCCTAGCCTTTGCCTCCTTAAACAAAGGGCACCCAATTCGATTCTAGAGGGGCAGACTGGTCTGTGAAATCCACCCTGTTCCCTCACTGCCTGTCTGGGATCTGTGGTTCTATCTCTGCTTCTAGTCTAATCAAACAGACCAGCAGGATGGACAGTTCTTTCCGGGTTCACCTCCTGAGCTCCTGGTAGATGTCCTTTTTCACCTTGTTGGTGGTGGAGTTCTGGCTGCTGCTGGGATTCCGATCAGCACTCACTGAATGCTCCTGGCATAGCAGACACTGCAATGCACCACACCATTGTGTCCACTTTTTTCCTGTGTCTTTCATTTTTCAGGTACACCTCTGCTGTTGTTCTGTCTTCTATTTTATGGAGAGTGCCACCTCTGCTTCATACTGGGCAATGATTCTCTGTCTGTTGAAACATGTCCTTACCCTATTTTGCCATCTTCGTTCTCCCAGAATTTTAGCATGACAAAATTTAAATTCAAACAATGCAATATTTTATTTACCTAACAGGTTCTTTGGAAATAACATGAGTAACAGCCCTTTGGAATGAGAGTGCTATAGCCATTTATTATTGAAAATCTCCTAACAGTTGACATTTTATGATTACATCTGTTTTAGGCCCAAAATCATCTACTTTTTTATTTCTTTTTTTTTTTTTTTTTTTTTGCTAGAGCTAATGAATTAACAAATTTTTCTTTTCCTTTTTTTTTATTATTGATTACATTGCATTATGTGACACAGTTTTATAGGCTCTGGGATTCTCCACCCCATCCCTCCCCCAACCCCATCCCATGGTGGATTCCTCCACCTTGTTGCATCACCACAGTTCAAATTATTTGAGATTCTTTCATTGCAAGCATCTACCAAGCATAAAATCCATTTCATTTTATGACATAATTTCATAGTCTTGGATTTCCCCAACCCCTTGCTCATGCCATCCTCCCATGGTGGGTTCCTCCACCTTATTGCAGTTATTACAGTTCAAACCCAGTCATGGTTCCTTCATTGCAAGCATGTATCCTGCATAGAGTCCAGCATCTTATTGTCCAGATAAATTCATCAGTTTCTTGGAGGAGACCATGTCTGGTCTGAAAGCAATGCTGGCAGAATATCATCCCGTCTAGTGAAAAGCCACAACAAAACATCAACAACAATTAACAACACTATGGAGTTAACTGGCATGGTATTGAGTGACCAATATGTTAGAAAATGCAAGTTCTTATCCACATCCTGTGGACATTTCAGTTTTAGTTTATACACAACCAGCTGCTATATACCTTAAAATGGCTATAGGGGCTATAGGAGCCCAGCATGGTGGCCTAATGGCTAAAGTCCTTGCCTTGAATGTGCTGGGATCCCATATGTGCGCCGGTTCTAATCCCGGCGGCCCCATTTCCCATCCAGCTCCCTGCTTGTGGCCTGGGAGAGCAGTCGAGGATGGCCCAAAGCTTTGGGACCCTGCACCCGCATGGGAAACCTGGAAGAAGTTCCTGGCTCCTGGGTTTGTATCAGCACAGCACCGGCCATTGTGGTCACTTGGGGAGTGAATCATTGGACGGAAGATCTTCCTCTCTATCGCTCCTCTCTGTATATCTGACTTTGCAATAAAAATAAAAATAAATCTTAAAAAAATAAAATGGCTATAGGGTATTATTCAGCTGTCTCATGTCTATTTTCATTTTTATATTTAGCAGTTTGTAGTATTGAAGCATTATTTTTACTGAACTTGGTGCATTTTAGGCTAGTCCAAGCTGGCTTATAACTCTAACGAAGCATATGTCAACGGATAAGGCACAGAACAGTTTTAGGGGGGATGTGCAGAGAAATCTTCAATACCTTAGTGAGGAGTAACTAATCTTTGTGTCCTACCTAGTAAGGTATAGTAAGGTATATGTGAGTCCAAGCTGACCATTTCCTGTTTGGTTCGAAAGCTTTCCTTATTGGTCTCTGTCTATCTAATCTAATTTTTTTGGAGGGGTGGGCTCCGGAGCAACCCTGATGATCATTTCAAGAAAAGGTGAAGATCCAAAGTTGGACCTAAGTAAGGACCAAAGAAAGCTCCCCTCCCAAGTCTCGAAGGAAGTTTACTATTCTTCTATTTCAGAGGTCCTGTCAGGGCTCCTGGCTATTGTTCCAATGACATTAAACCCTGTGTGGAAGGATCTAGACTTCTTCCATCCCATGTGGGAGATCTGAAAGGGAGTGGATGACCTCAGAGTTCTTGTAGGCCCAAAATCAAAGAATCCTTTGTTTATATGTTTTTGCCTGTCGAAAAAAAGTTCTGCTTAGCCTCATATGGGAAGAGCATTTAGCAAAAGGGATAAGTTGCTCCTTGGACACATGCATCCTGAGCTGGAGCTCCTGGACTTAAGTTAGAGTTCCACCTCTAGTACCTGCTTCCTGATAACTCACACTACAAGAAGAAGGCATCACCCCAGCTGTGCTTAGGTTGCCTTGAACCTAGACAAGTTTTCCACTGCTGGGAGAAAAA
This sequence comes from Ochotona princeps, assembly GCF_030435755.1. Taxonomy (NCBI): domain Eukaryota; kingdom Metazoa; phylum Chordata; class Mammalia; order Lagomorpha; family Ochotonidae; genus Ochotona; species Ochotona princeps. The sequence goes on from NC_080838.1 coordinate 72,113,611, forward strand.
TAGCTAATAGCTGGTGGGCTTTCTGGGCCTAGCCAATGCCAAATTGATGTTAACTAGGCCAGTTAATCAGCACTGTTTCTATTCTTTTTTTTTTTTTTTTTTTTTAAGATATGTTGGGGGCAGATGCTAGCATGCTGGCAAAGACCCAGGCTGGGAGCAAACCTAATGGGGAGGGCTTCTAAAGGCTCACCTGCTGGGTCATGGCTCCCACTTGTGAGCATAAGAGTTGGGACTGGAGGCAAACCAAGCTAAGAGGGGCTGCAACAACCATCAGAATGCATTTGAGCTGGGTTTGGAAAAAAGCCAGCATAAGCCAGGTCACTGCATCTGTTGGAACATTTAAGGGTCAGAATAAGTGTCAACTACCCATAGTTTGTCACAGTATCTGCTAAAAAATGCTAGGACAGGATGCACGTTGTGTCAGACTAGACCACAGTACCCCTTGGAAAGTGCAGGTTAAGGGCAGACATTATGGGACTTACGGAAGTCACCCCTACTAGGCTGTAGTACCAAGTGGTGGGTGTAACAGCCAGGTCTGTGACACATGGGCTGACAGTAGTACCCATAGGTTTGCATGGGACATGGGGCTCGGGATGTAACTGACCAGGCAACTACAATCACCAGTATCTGTGTAGACTGATGCAGATTGCAAAATGAATCAGACCCTTTAATAACTGGCATATGCAAGAGTGAAGTCTGAGCTCACCCCAAGTGAGGTTTGTGGGGGACTCCACAAAGGGACCACTGGATTCAAAACTCCTGCCACAGGGAGTTAAAAGATTTGTACCAACCTTGCAATGAATGTATTGTGACTGGTCCTTCTCCATTGTTGATGCCTGTGCAGTGGCCGGTGTGCCAAGGTGCTTAAGGAGGACAAGAAGGCCAGTTCATTTGGGCCTGCAGGACATCAAGTGTCATGTCAGAAGATGGAGAGCAGAACAGAATAGATAACTCTCCTGGTCAAGCTGTGGCAACAAGTGACTGGGGGAGTGGATTCACTAAGGTGAACTCTTCCAACCAATGGACCTTGTAAGGATTTTCTCAATCTTGGAGCAGCACAATTAACAGCATCTTGGAACTATCAAAATTATTCAAGCAATACTCTTGGAATATTCTTTTCCACTTTGGGGTTTTTAAGATGATACCTCATTCCTAGATACTGCTACACTTTGGCAGCTGGGAGAAGTTTCTTCCCACTTCTTCAAACATGCCTCCACCATACAGGTGAAAAGGGAAGAAAAGGCAAATTGGAGCCATTTGTTCCACCCATCTTCCTCATACTTTGACCCTCCCCACACAATGCACAGTTCCCCATGGGCCTGCATTCTTGTCAACTACATAAACAACATCAAGATAAAAGAAAAAGAAAAAGTAGGAAGCAAGCTAATGGCTAAAGTCCTTGGGTCATTGGTATCCATATGGTAGACTCCAGATTAAGTTCCTTGCTCCTGGCTTTGCCTGGCCCTTTCCCAGCTGGTGGGGATGCTTTTCATGAGCGAATCAGAGTTCAAAGATCTACTTCTATAGTTCTCTCAGTTCTCTGGTGCCTTGTGTTTTTGCATGCATATCTGTCTGCTTCTCACTATATTTGTTTCAAATGAATTAATTACATCAAACTAATAATTTTCCAGATTATATTATTAGCCATTATTTCAGTCATTATATCTGTCATCTCCCGCTCCACTAACATAGGGGTTCCCAAATGCTACCAATTGTAATATCTTTCTGTTTTTACAAAATACTCAGTATTTTCTGTGGGAATAATTAACAACCATTGTGATGAAATGCTAAGAAATTTCAAGAATGAGTGTAGGATTTCTTTCTTGTGGTACCAGCACTACAAGCATGCCATGACCTACAAACTTGTACATCTGAATCACATAGGTGAACACACTATTTCTTTGAGAAAAATGTTCCAACAGGTACTTCATGTTCTAATTTGACATATGAAGTCCTATTATCCAGAAAATGCTCTTTTTAATACCACTTGGTACTATTGCATACACTCCAAGCCTCTAGTCACATACCATCTTCCAGGGGCCTTCATTCACTACCCTAGTAGGCCTCATTCCTCTTGGTATGAAAGCAATGTAAATCAAGATTATTGTCTTTCAGTTAGCAAGCACTGCATTTTTTTCAGTTTCTCATATTTTACATTTCTTAGATTATTTTTAAGATTTATAATTAATTTTATTAAAAATTCACTAAATATCAGGTCATTCAAACACCAAGGCTTTTATATTTCATGGTAGAGCCAATGGCATCTATGAATCAATCTACCATGGCATTCCTATGGTGAACCTTCCTTTGCTTATGAATCAACTTGAGACCATCATGCACATTAAGGCCAAAGGAACAGCTGTTGAGTTAGACTTCAAAACAATGTCAAGTGCAGATTTGTTAGTGCATTTCATTAATGATCTTTTATGAGTATTACTGTTTCCTTAAATTTCATGGTATCTGGAAACAGTTTCCAGTGAATGTACCAGGGCCAAAACTAAAGCAGAACATGAATTTCATGTTGAGCACAGATTTGACTAGTTCTAGAGGAGTGTCATCAATAATCTGCTGGGAGAATCACAATATTTTTTAGCGGATCTATAGAATAATTTTTCAAATTTTTAACATTTGAAAATGTCGATTGCTTAATAATTTTAATGAGGGGACATAAATTAAGAAGTTTAACATACGATAAAAAGGAAGCATTAGAAACAGAGCTGCAGGGTCTGGCACTGTAGCCTAGTGGCTAAGTCCTTGCCTTGAACGCGCCAGGATCCCATATGGGTGCCGGTTCTAATCCGAGTAGCTCCACTTCCCATCCGGCTCCCTGCTTGTGGCCTGGGAAACCAATGGAGGACAGCCTGAAGCCTTAGACCACCTACCCACATAGGAGACCTGGAAGAAGAACCTGGCTCCTGGTTTAAGATCAGCTTGCCTCTGGCAGTTGCGGTCACTTACGGAGTAAATTAGCAGATGAAGGATCTTTCTCTATTTATCTCTTTCTCTTCTTAGGTCTGCCTTTCCAACAAAAATAAATAAATAGATAATTTTTAAAATCTCTAACAGCAAAAATAAGGAGCAAACGGTGAGATGAATAGCTGTACTAGAAAGCAGGTCTTCAGGCAACTTCCCTTGGAGTTCAGCACGTCCTTAGTGGAGGCAAGAAACATGCACTGGGATCTTCCTGGCTCTGGGGCTGGCTTTGAGTGGATCCTATTTTGTAAACTTTATTTACTTATTTGAATGACAAGAGTTTAACATGTCATATTCACTAGTTTGCTGCACAAATGGTGGCAATGACTGAATATGCATCAAAACAATCAAGTTGTCCTATGTGGATATAGGGACTAAAATACTTGGGCCAACTTCTGCTTCTTCCCGGGTACATTTGCAGTAAGATGAGTAAGAGGATCTGCAGAGACTCAAACAAATGCTCTGATGAGATGTCAGCATCATAGGTAGCAGCATAATCAACTGCTCCACCACTCTGGCTCCTGTGTAAAGCCTTTGGAAGTGTAGTAATGGGGAGGAATTCTCTACAAAATTTGCTGCTTCTCCAGCCATTTCCTCCATCTTTGACTTTCTATTCTGGCTGTAAAACAGACTCCAGGGAGGACATTCTTGCATGGCAGAATTTGTGTCATTATCTGATTGGAGCAACATAGACACTTTAAGTTCTAAATTCAGTTCTGTAGGTAACATTGAAACTTGACATTGACATAGTTGCAAGGAAGACAGAGTGAAGGGATTGAACCTTAGGAAGAGACAGTTTTTCTTTTTCTACCAGGAAAAATGCCTATGCTATATTTCTGTTGGAAAGCAAAGATCCTGGAAAATAAAGAGCTACTAAACGCTTAAAATGTTAATGAGTGATGAAAATAAAAGATCATCACAATCTAGAGATTCTGAGCATTTGCTTCTTGTGTTCTTTGGACATCTGTATTTCATGTATTGAGAAATGCCTGCTCACGTACTCTGCATATTTCTTTTTTTTCAAAAGGCATTTTAGTCAGAGAGAAGTGACGGAGATAGAGGTCCTCAGTCTGCTCATTACTCCCAAAACGCCCTCAACTGCTAATAGTAAGCTGATCAGAAGCTGGACGCCAGGACCTGCTTCCAGGTCTCCCACAGAGGTGAAAGGCAACAAGGACTTGTGTTATTTTCTGCTGTTTCCCCAAGCCATAAGTGTAAGGCTACATCACTTATTTATTTTTGCTTTAGTTATTATTTTTTTACATGATAGTGTTCCAGACAAAAATCTTTCCCTTTTCAACTGACTTCCCAGCCACCATTTTCCCCATATTATTACAATAGCACACTGCTTCAGTCCGTAATTCTGCAATTTAAATGTATCATGACATTGTGGATATAGATACTAGTAAAGTCAACATCCTATTATCAAGACATATTTAACAGTTTCATTGGAAGCCCTCTTGTATTCAGGAAGAGAGATACCTATGCAATGTATATTTGCTAGGAATACTACTCTCCATTGTATGATTCATCCAGAAGAATATATGTACATATATGTTTACTCATATACCTACTGATCTTGTATATTTGAAGGTTGCCTTCTATCAGAGAGAACATCCTAATTTGCTATTTTGGAATTGACTTATTTCACTGAACATAATGATCTCCAGTGGAGACCACTTTGCTGCAAATGGTAGAAATTCATTCTTTTTAATGGTTGAACAGTATTCCATAGAGTAGATGCATCATCAATTTTTTGTCCATTTTCCTTTCAATGGACATCTGGATTGTTTCCATGTCTTCACTATTGGGTATTGTGTTGGTATAAATACAGGTTGCAGGACATTTTCTCATTTGCATTTCACTTCCTTTGGCTATATTCCTAAGAGTGGGGATAGAAGTTCCTTTACCGGAAAGGAAATGATCAGCAAAGTGAGGAAGAAAACAACAGAGTGGAAGATAATAACATACTACACAAACTAGGAGACTAATATCCAGGATCTATGAAGAGCTTCAGAAATTCAATGACAACAAATGAACAACCCTGTTAAGAAATGGGTAGAGAAAATGAGCAGACATTTCTCAAAAGAACAAACTCAAATCTCTAATAGACATATGAAAGAATGTTAAGGCTCCCTAGCTATCAGGGAAATACAAGTAAAAAGCACATTGTGGTCCCTCCTACCCCAGTGAGACTGGCATACATTCTGAAATCAACTAACAAAACCTGCTGGCATGGATGTGGGGAGACGTGTACCTTATCCCACTTTCAGTGGGAATGTAAGATAGTGCAACCACTGTGAAAGTCAGTATGAAAAGTGCTAAGACAACTGTGAATTGATCTATGCACCTACTCCATGGAATAATAATCAACCATTAAAAAGGTAGTCCTAAAGAATTTCCCAATGTTTTATGCTAGTCCTTTCATGTATCCGGTCACAGATTTAGATTCCTGGTACATCTTGAACTGATTTTGTATAAAGCATTAGGTAGAGAACTTGTTTCATACTTCTGGACATGTAGAGCCAAGGGTCGAGCACCATTTGTTGAAGGAACTGCCCTTTCTCCCGGAACAAAGTCAGTATGCTTGTCAAAAAACAGCTAATTGTAGATGTGTAGGTTCACTTCTGGGATTTCCTTTCTATTCCATTGGTCTTCACATCTGCTTTTATGTTGGTTCCAGATTTTTGGTTACAATGGCCCTGCAATAGTACTTGAAGTCTGGTTTGGTGATGCATCCAGCTTTGTTTCTTAATACTGCTTAGTTTTGGGAGTCTTTTGAGTTTCCATATGAATTTTAGCATTATTTCTTTCTAGGTCTAAAAAGTATATTATAGGTATTTTTTATTAGGATTGCATTGCAACTGTAAACTGAATTTTTCCACTTTCTGGTGTCTTCCTCTATTTCTTTCCTTAATTCTTTGTAATGTTCATTGTGGAGATCCATCATGTCCTTGGCTAAATTTATTCCAAGGTATTGAAGCTTTTGTAGCTATTGTGAGACTGATCTTGCAAGTTCTTTCACAGTTATGAAATTGTCTATAAACAGGGTATGGATTTTTCTCATGGCATGTCTTTAGAATGAAGCTGCTAACAGAAATTGCTAAAAGAAAATTAAACTGACTTAGAAAAAATTCCTGGTAGTGCACACACATGAGCTCACAAGCCCTTCTTAGCCCACCAGGCTCTTCTCATCTATTCAAACGTACAGATGTCTCAATTCCAATGAAGGGTCTCTGGAAAGGACACATTTTGGCTCCTAGAGAACAAGCTAATAATCCTTACTACTCTCCAAGCTACCATTCTAAAAACTCTCAACTTTTTATATCACACAAACACTTCATTTCTTAAAAAATTGAACACACACCTGATTCCCTCCATATAAGAAACTCTGAGCAACATGTCTTAGACATGTAGCGTCTGTTGGATTGCTAAGTTCCAGTATTTGACCACCTCCATTCCCTGCCCTATAGGTCTGTGGATTGCTCCAAGTTAGATGCACACCTTCTCTAGGTTAGTGTAGGATGCCCTACTTAAAAAAAAAAAAAAAGAGCTAGCAGTTCCCTGCCTACATGTCCCCAAACCCTGGTCCATGTGAACACTTCCACTAATCATCTTCCTAAATCAGCTCAATTCCATCCCCTGCATTCCTGAGGAACCTTCCTTGTTGTATGTCTCCCAGCTAACTCTGTGGCATACCCCAGCAGCTGAGACTGAAATAGATGCCTCTATCCTTGCAGAAATTCTCTTCCCCTACTGTCTTCCTCAAACACCAGTCTACAAAACTAAGGAATACCTCAGCCTCCTGTCTGAGAGATTGTCATTGCGACAATCTCCTGCTGTCATCTGAAAATACCTTAAACACGCTCTATCCCAGCTTTCCCTTTCACTAGGTCACTTACTGCTTACCATTGAACCCCAGAGAGAGAGAGAGAGAGAGAGAGAGAGAGAGAAATCTGCTATATGCTAGTACATTCCCAAAATTGTTGCCATGGCTAGGGCTAAGTGAAGCCAAAGTCAAAAGAAAGCAGCCAAGAATTTCTTCCAAGTCCCCAACATGTGTGAAAGGGTCCAATCACCTGGTTCATCTCCTGCTGCTTTTCCAGGCACATTAGTAGGAAACTGGATTGAAGTGGAATAGCCAAGACATGAACTAGCACCTGTATAAGATTCTGACATAGCAAGTGATGGCTTAACCTGTTATGCCACATTCCTAAATCCCAGAGCTCCTACAAACTGGATGATAAACATTTCATTGCATATGTTTAATGATAAGAGACAAGTGAAGAGGAGAGGGTTATTCGGGATGGGAAGCAGTCCATACAGCAGGCTCGTAGCATGGGAATACTGTTGCCAACATGGAGAGAACTCTGAATCAGTACAGCAGGTTTTATTGTCGGGCTATAAAGGACACAGAAAAGCGTTTCAGGTATGGAAAGCTGAAACACAGTAAACAGAGTTCCCCCTTCTTGAAGAAGCCCTGTGGTCCATACTTCCAATGCAAAGAAACGTGGTGAGTAAAAGAGGCAATGTCCTTCTCTGAGGGGAGGAAAGAGCTTTCCCAGTGCCTGTGTTCTCTCCCGAACGCCCACATTGCCTCAGCATTCAATATGCTTAGGTTGCACTGTTGTAGGATTAACATACGAGATAAACCTCTAGCAAATCCAGAATTAAATGATTCACCAATGGCAGTAGTTTCATGAAGAAAGGAATTAGGAAAGACAGATTATGGCACAATAAATCTTAATTACAAGATGGAAACTCATGGAGTGTTATTCAACAAAACACTTCAGGGGCTGAAGTTATTGTTTTGACCAGAGACTTAAAACTAGGAAAAAATTCGAGTTTCAAACTGTATACACTTCTTGTGTTAGATTAACGTGCAGAAATTTGCAGAGAAAAGTCTGAGAACTGCAAAGACTTATCCATTTAAAGATGGAGAAAAAACATTAGCTCTCCTTTTAGTGGTACTAGAACCTCTGAAGTGGCTGTTGTCTACAGTACTTACAAAGCAACCTGTCCCCTCACTATGCAAAAATTACTCTACCCACATTCTACCACCTTCTTTACTCCCGTACAAATAAGAGCAACATGTCTAGATAAAGATACAAATGCACTTCACCTACACACATTTAGCAAGTAATTATTGCTATCTACTAGTCTTTTTTATACTTTTATTAAAGATAACCCAAACAGAAGAGGCAAAAGGGGTATCTAAAAATCTAAAAGAAAAAATGCCTCAGTTCAGTCCCTCAAAAAGCACTCCAAAGTGAGAAGAGACTCTCTTTTGTGTCTGAAGTAGATCCACAGATAGCCACTTCTCTAGGAATTCCTTGTTACCTCCATACCTTTTGGAGACCTGAGTCATCAGGAAAAGTCAAAAAATAATATCAGACTCCTGGGATAATTCTGGATAAATTTTAGCAAGAGACGGCAAACTCATGGCTTAAGTTATAACCTAGTACCCTCTACAGGATGAGAATTGCAACCTAAGGATGCTTTGAAACTTAGTTCAGGTAAAATTTTCTATGAAAGGTCTTTGTTCACTTCTGATATATTCCTTTCTTTAAAAACTCCAGAGCAGATATAGTGCATGTTCAATCTGGGTCAAATGAAAAAAGGCACTGGTGAAAGTAAAAAAGATCAACCAGCAGAGTTGGAGAAAATCTTTGCACATTACACAACAGACAGGGAGCTAATATTCAGAATATACAAAGAACTCAATAAACAAATAAATAACAGCAAAACAAACCAGCTAATAAATGGGCAAAGGAAACCAGCAGACACTTCTCAAAAGAACAAATCAAAATGCTAAGAGATATCTGAAAAAATATTCAAGCTCCAGAGCAATAAGGGAAATTCAAATAAAAACAACACTGAGGTTCCACTTAACTCCAGTGAGAATGGCCTTCATAGAGAAAACTACCAACAACACCTGCTTATGAGACGTGGGGAGAAACGAAGCCTACTCCGCTAGTGGTGGGATTGCAGCTGGTGCATCCAGTGTGGAAGTTGGTATGGGGACTACTCAAGCAACTGAAAATTCACCTACTGTATGACCCAGCAATCCCACTCCTGGGAATATATCCAAAAGACCTGATACATACACACGAGAAAGCAAATTGTGCCCCTATATTCACTGCAACACAATCAACAATCACAACAACATGGAAACAACCAGATGCCCATTGAAAGAGGGTTGTGTAAAGAAACTGTAGTACATTTACTCTATGGAATACTACTCAGCTATTAAAAAGAATGAAATTCTATCATTTGCATCCAAATGGGCCCAACTGGAAGCCATTATGCTAAGTCAAATGAGCCATGTTGGCTCTAATATAAGACAACTTCCATCAAAAGTACAAAACGAATTAATAAAGGTGAATAAATGTACACATGTAACTCCACAAAGTATATAATGGAGACCAGAGTACCAGGATTCAAAGAAAATCAATAGAATGCAGCTCTACTAAGGAATGAAGGTAGGCTTCCATCAAAACTTCTAAATATACCTAGACAATAAAAAAATCAGAATCTCTACTATTGCCTATGCCAACACTGTCATGACCCATGTACAGAGCAGAAGTTGGAAGTATTTCTCCTTCATCTCTCAGTTTAAGTGGCTGTTTTCTCGTGAAGCTCTTTAATACAGCTGAGGGGTTGTTTTGCTCTTCTTAGGGAATGGCTCTTTTTTGTTTCAATTGATACCTCTTTGGTTTCAAATCCAATTATTTTTGAGTTTTACCTTTTCACACTTTCTATTGATTTGTGTCTTTTTCAAGAAGTCCTTGTTATTCACTAATAGATCATTCATATGAGAAGTTTTGATTGCTTGTAAACACCTGATGTTGTAAATGTCCCTTTTAACACTGTTTTTGCTACATCTCATGGGCCTTAATATTCTTATTTTTATTGGCATTCTTGGTTTCATTGTCATTTCTTCGGCACCACATGAGTCATGCAGTAGCATCAGTTTCTACAAGATTTTTTATTTTTCTTTTCATTGCCTTAGCAACACATTGGTCATTCTGTAGCATGTTGTTTGACTTCATGTTGATGTAAAGTTTCTGTTTTTCCTCCCTGTAGTGGATTGTGTTTTCTGGCTCTGTATTTAAGGGGATGTATAATAGAAGTGTAGCAGGGACTGACATGTCCAGATGTGGAGACATAGTGCAGTATGCATCTCTGTATCCAGACCAAAGATACACTCCCAGTAAAACTTTTCAATATTTCCTGACAATAGAATGCTGGATTCTCTGACATTGTCCATGCCTACAATGTCAGCAAACACTTTAATAGCAGAATGATGGACTTACGACTGCTCATGAAGGACTTCCCATTGCAATACTAGATTGGAAATTGGGGGTCGTGGGAAGGCATTTGGGGAGGGGAAGTGCCAGGGCCAATGAAACTGTATCACAAAATTTAAGAAAATAAAGTGTTAGTGGAATATGCTAACAAAATCCCCCCAATTGCCAGATGTTATTAGAAAACCTACCTCCTCCTCCTAGTTTTATTAAGAACTTAGAAAGAAAGCTCTCCTTCCTAGTAATTACAACCTAAATGAAAAGGATATTACCAGGTGATACTTAGCATTCCTACTGCAGTTAAATTACAGAGCGTCCAAATCTGAGAATATATGTCAAGTATTAAGCTTTTACCTACTGGATATTTTCAAGTGCGTGCAGAAGTAATCTACTCTTAGGAATCAGTTGAAGACTTCAGATAACTCCTCAAATCACAAACAGGAAAATCAAGTCTTTGAATTTGTCATATAAAAGCTGCTGCATTTTCTGTAAGAAATATTATACCTACCTCTTTTTCATGATTCAGTCAGGAACCTGCTTTTGCAAGAAACTTGCCAGCAATTTCATTATAACTAGCATTAAAACAAGTACTAATAGAACAAGGATTATGTTCAGACATGATGGAATCAGTCACATTTGCTTTAGCAGCAGTATGTTCATAGAAAAAATACACAAGAAATCATACAGAGGCTAAACAGGGACATTACTGGGTTCCAATTATTTTGGAAATATTAGAATGTATTTTTCTATTCCTGAGAGGGACATTACTAATGGTTTATCAGACTAATCCTCTGTCTGCAACAACATCCCATGTGAAGGCTAATTTGTCCCCAGCTGCTTCACTTCCGATCCAGTTCATATTTTGTAACTTGAGAAAGCAGTGGAAGATGGCTTAGTTTCTTGGGCCCCTACATCATTTGGGAGACTCAGAGGAGACTCTTGGTTCCTGGCTTTATATCCGCTCAGCTCTATTACAACCATTTGGATAGTAAACCAACAAATGCAAAGCATTTCTCTCTGTGTGTCTCCTCTCTGTAACTCTGCCCTTCAAATGAAAATGAATAAAAGTTTTAAAAAGATAGAGGGGTCCTACCAACAGTTTATCTTTGCCAAATCATGTTCAACTTGATGACTAACATCTGTATTTCAAAATTCAGAAGCTTCTTTTCTTAAGAAAAAAAAATGTTTTTATTGGTAAGGCAGAGAGGAGGAGAAACAGAGAGGAAGATCTTCTTCTGATGATTCACTCCCCAAGTGACCGCAACGGCTGGAGCTAAGCCTATCTGAAGCCTGGAGTCAGGAGCTTCTTCTGGGCCTCCCAAGCTGGTGCAGGGTCCTGAAGAGCCTGGAAGTTTTCTGCCCTTTGTGATCCTGCCTTGACGGCTTGGCTGGGGGCTGTGTGGATTCTGGGCCTGACACCCAGCAGGACACCTGGCAGGTCACGTAGGCAGACCACTCCTCAGGAAGGAGGTACCTGGTGTTTGATAAGATCCACCGCCCTATAGCTCATTGACTTGTACTTTTTGAAAGTTGCTAGTTTCAAACCCACCAATAGAAGCCTGCTAGATCATGACTGTATAATTAATAGCCTGAAATGTATAAAAACTGGGGAGCTTGGGCTCTGGGGGTCCTTTTCCTTTCTCTCTCTCTGGCTCACGGGCTTTCTGCGGATCCTGCAGTGGCTGCCCCTCCCCGCCCGGCCATGCTGGGCTGGGGGAGGTGGCTGGGAGACCTAGGTTAGTTTGAATAAACCACTTTTATGCCTTAGCACCGACTTCAGACTTGATGATTATCTGGGGATTTCAGAAACCGGCACAATAGTCCCAAGGTTTTGGTCTGTCCTCAACTGATTTCCCAGGCTGCCAGTCGGGAGCTGCATGGGAAGCAGGGCTGCTGAGACACAAAACAGCGCCCATATGGGACCTTGTGCATACAAGGCAAGGACATTAGCTGCTAGACTACTGTGCTAAACCCAAAATTCAGTAGCTTCTTAAAGTAATTATAATTATGTTGGAGCCACAGCAATTGGCTGTAGCTTGTGAAAACCCTTTGATTTGTGATGTGAATTCACTACATGTTACCATGCTGGGGAAACACAGGAAAATTGACCCCCATGACCTGGAAGCAGATGCAGAAGACAGAATATCAATCTTCAGCACCCCCTTAAGAAATCTCTGAGGAGAAAATAGTATGGAATAGGCAGACTATTAGATGATCTACTAGCAGAATCTCACATGTCCCATATAATTCTGTCTCACTATTTGTCAATCACAAGTCCCTCTTTCCTGGGCTGTGTCTGTTTCATCTAAAATATGGGGTGGGGTGGTGATGAGCAAAATGAAAATATGGAGACTGAGTTCTTTATTCAACATGAGAATGTGTACTCTCCTAAAAGGTGACAGATGAAGGGAACAGCTCATGATCTCTCTCTCTCTTCCACTGAGAACATGGCTAGAGCTGCTGCTCAAGTGACTCTCTCTGTATTACCTCCCTGACCTTTTCTCCTTTTGGCTAAATACTCTGGCCCACTCCATACCGAAGATGGGAACTTACTTGAGTGTCACAATCGACACTAATGCATGTATAAATGCTCACTTTCCCAATTTTTATGTAAATTTTATTGCTTATATGTGTCAGCAATTAGAATGTGTGCATTTTTGAATAAGAATCTGCCGTGAAATGAATACACCCCATGGCCACACCACTTCAGCTCAGGTACAGCCAGCTTTAGGCACAGAAAAGTCACCTAGAAGACAAAATCCCAAGGCACAATGATGTCAACTCCCCATAATAGAGTGCATGAGAAGTCATACCCAACATATGGAAAAAAATGCCATATCTTAACCAACCCAGAGGAACTCAAGGAAAAAGGAGATACAGATCCACAAGGAGTCACAAATTGGAATACAGAAATGAGATCTTGGTATATCATGTCTCAACTAACACAGGAGTTCAAATCAAATGCTTGAATATATCAGGTCTTTCCAGGTCACAGAGAAATTTTAAGCAATGGAAACTTCCATATTTCTTTCCTACAGACTCACCACTAAGAAACGATTTTAGAAACTGGCCACACTCCAACAAGCCAGGTGATAAAAATAGCATATCATGTATGTGTTGAAAGAAACAGAGGTAAAGAAGAGAGGCTACATCAATGTGGGAAAACATCCAAAGAATAGGTTCAGAAGATTGTAACTAGGACCTAGCGACCCCAGTGTTAGCCCAATTGATAGTGGATATGTTGCCCATTCCCTTCCTGTGCTGGAGACTGCGGGTCAAATTTCTTCCCACTCTACAGCAGCATCTCTATTTGCTAAAATTCAAGCCTGTATTTGGGCCCGCAAAGATAAATTCTTTGTGACTCATATTCGAGCCCATACAGGTTTACCTGGGCCCTTGACATCAGGAAATGCGGCTGCAGATTCAGCCACCAAATTGGTGGCCTCAGCTCTTGAAGAAGCTCAAAAGGCACATGCTAGATTTCACTTAAATTCTAACACGCTTCGTTTGCGCTTTAGTCTGACTAAGGAACAAGCCAGAACCATCGTGAAGCAATGCTCAGTGTGCCCTCAATTTTTACCTGTTCCTCATTATGGTGTAAATCCCCGGGGACTGTTACCCAATCATGTCTGGCAAATGGACGTGACACACATCCCAGAGTTTGGGACACTAAAGTATGTGCATGTCACTATCGATACTTGTTCTGGATTTATTTTAGCTACTCCTCAAACAGGAGAACAAGTCAGACATACTCTAGCCCATTGCTATTCATGTTTTTCCATCTCGGGAACTCCTCAAGTTATCAAAACTGATAATGGTCCTTGCTATACTAGCAGCAAGTTTCATGATTTTGCTGCCTCCCACCATATACAACTAATTACAGGTATTCCTTATAATCCTCAAGGACAAGGTATTGTGGAACGTGCCAACCGTACTATTAAGGATTACCTTATTAAAACCAAAAAGGGGGAATATAGCACTCCCCGAGATCATTTGAATCTTGTATTATTTAAATTTTCTAACATTGGATGCTGAAGGACGGTCTGCTGCAGATCGTCATTGGAATCCGTCTCAGAAGCAGAAAGGTTATGTTATGTGGAAAGACCCCTTGACTGGTAAGTGGCTAGGCCCAGATCCCGTCCTCATTTGGGGGCGAGGATCAGTTTGTGTTTTCCCAGAAAATGAAAATCGTCCGAGGTGGATTCCTGAGAGGCTTGTCCGGCAAGCTTCTGCTGCTGAGTCTTGTGAAAGCTCGGATACTGGACAAGATGATGGCATTTGAGTCAGAAGATCAACGGAACAAGCAAGTATATTAGGCCTTTATATATAACATAAGTATATCAGTATTTTGTCGCTGTTCTGCAGCGTGTTCCCTGACTGATGGTCAAAGCCGAAGTTTATCAGTGGCTTTGGACTTTGTTCTCTGAGAGCCATGTGGGATGGGGGAGGAAGTATTGAGCCTTCCTAATACCCATCCGTGCTTTGATTTGGAACTCCTTTTGTTAGGTTTATATTTTCCCCACCTTGTCTTGGATTCACCAGAGCATGTCTCTCCCAGGACAAATGCTTATCTTAACAGGTACTTACTTCCCCAACAGACAAGGGTGACATTTGCATTTCTATTCCCCACCTGAAGCCTCAGCCCATTTCTCCAGGCATTGCCAAGGAGGAGGACTTCAGACTGGCCTCTTTATCATTTGAAAGGGACCAAGGAAGTTGGCCAGTGACACCTTTCTGGCCTTTTGTCCCAAGGCCAGGTACCTTGGATACCAGGAATTTTCTTTGTTTTTGGAGAAACAGCTTTGAGAGGAAACTTTAAAAAATGCTCTTCCCACCATGAATACAGGTTTTTCTCTCTTGTTTTTCCTCCTGCCACTATGGCAGAGGATTAGTTCCTTCTTTCCTCTAAACCTGAGGACTGGCTCTTGTGAGTGAACCTTAGCTCATTGAATTTGAAGCTTGTGTTTGCTTGTGTTATCCCTATGCTTCTCTCTTAAGCACAGGAGATGCCTCTGAAAGGAATGACACCAAGTTCCAGTGCACCCTGACAGCATGCTGGAATGGCTATTGCGATTCTGCTGTTATCCTGCAGCTGCCCTGAATCCCGCCTGTGCCTGTTGGGACTGACGGAGAGGCCTATGTTGGCCTGATAAAGAATAAAAGAGACTTTGGCATAACGGCGACCATCATAGCCAGTACGTCAACAGCCACTACCACCAGCTACCGTGGTGACAGTGAACAAGGTCGCAGAACAGACTGCCAGAGTTATGGAACAACAGGACTTTACTGATGAACATGAGTGGGTGGGCATGCTTATGCTGGACTGTGGGTTGATTTGTTGGAAAAGAAATAGCAAATGCTGTTAGGTTTGGTTTAGGCCTCCTGTACCCCATTGTATGCCTTTCTGTTGTATTGTATATATTTCTGTTTTATCATCTGTGCAAGTGCAAAATGTTTTCCCTATCCTGGGAACTGCTGTCTACTCATTGCTACTGAGCTAAGTTACTCCTAAGATCATGGCCTCTTGCCTCCCATTGTGCCTTTTATGTATGTTTCACCTGTGAAGTGCTTTGTTTTCCCAAGCCCGGGAACTGTTGTTTGCTCATTGCTACTGAGCTGATATTCACTCCCAGCCTTGGAACAGGTTTACCAGCTTCCCCAAGTATGGTTTGAGCAGCTGCAGCAGACAAGGCATTGAATGGCAGCCAGTGACGGGTAAGATGGACCGGGAACTGACCAACCTAGGACAGGGTCTCCGTCATGCTACGGAGGTTCCCGATGACGGGTAAGGCTGATAACCTGAGAGTCCACAACCTAAGACAGGCGCATTCAAGTCTGCTTTAATACAGAAGGGGGAATATGTTGTGGGCTGAGGAGTTGATTTACATTCCTTAAGCTGAGCACTCAGGAACTGGGCCTACATCAGTAGCACCTAGCCTTTGCAGACTCATTGGCGTCCTATTGTCCTGTTGATGGGCTTGGGGAAAAGAGGAGATAATATGGTAATAAAGAGGCTTGGGAGGAGACGGCTCGGAGAGACGGCTCCCAGCACTTCTAACACCATCATGGTCTCCGTGTGTCGGTGCTTTTCGCTCGGACATTCGCCGTGCCTACTATGCAGGCTCAGCTAGCTGTGACACAGATGTCTCCTGCAGGGTTCAATGGGTTGTCATAGCCTAAACGTGTATCTGAGCCAGCTGTCCATTATTCTGTCTTTTCCACTGAGGAGAACCAGTTCTCGCAGTTGTGCCAAGGACCCAACCAGGTGACCCAGTCCCCACAGAACCCACCACCCAAGTCTCACGGACCGGCACCCACTGCACAAGCAGACAAAGGACCCAGGTTTGGCAACTTGGCCCTGCAGACCCACAGTCCCTAGAATTCACAGACCTGGCCCTCAAGGCACAGGCAAGACAAGGACCCAGACCAGGAGTCCCCACAACAGCCCCCACACCAAGGGCTCACAGACCTGACAGTCACCGTGCAGGTGCATCAAGACCCAAGCTAGACAATTGGGATCCACTGAACCCTCTGACCCAGTTGCACGGACCTGGCATCCACCATACAGGTGGGCCAAGGACCTGTACCAGGTGATCAAAGCCCTGCCAGAACCCCCAACTCCGGGGCTAACAGACCCAGCACCTACCGTGCAGGTGAGCCAGGGACCTGGGCCAGACAACCAGGGTCCCCACCTCTGGGGCTCATGAACCTGACACCCACCGCTCAGGCAGGCCAAGGACCCAGGCCAGAGACTAAGACTCTGCTCAACTTCCCCTCTCCTGGAGCTCTTAGACCCAGTACCTACCTTGCAAGCAGGCCAAGGACGAGGCTAGGCAACACAGGGCCCATCATGCTCCTCGCGCCCGAGGCTGATGGACCTGGTATCTACTGTCCAGGTGGGCCACAGACCCAGGCCAGGGAACCCAGGATCGGTTGGACCCCCTGACCCAGAGCCTCAGAGGCCAGGCCCACAGTGCACAGGCAGGCCCAGGACCCAGGCCAGACAACCCAGACCCCACCAGACCCCCAGCCTCTGAGGCTGGACCTGACACTCACCATGCAGGCTGGACCATGGAGCTGGGCAAGTCAACCCAGATTTCACCAAACACCCTGCCCCCAGGGTTCACAGACCCAGCACTCATCTTGTAGGTGGGCCAAGGAGCTGGACCAGGGAACTGGGGCACTGCCAGACCCTCCACCCCCCACCTCATGGGCCAAGCAACCAGAGCTCCACCAGAATCCACAGTCCCAGGGCTCATGGACCTGGAACCCAATGTGCAGGTCAGCCAAGGACCCAAACCTGGCAAACCAGGCCTTGCTGGACACCTTACCCCTAGTGCTCACAGACCCAACACCCACCTCCTCCTGGCTGTCATGCCTTGCCTCACCTCAGCATCCACCAGCAGGTGCTACAGCCTGACTAGGTCCATGCCAGCTTGTGTTAGTGGGTGCTGCAGCCAAGCAAGGCCTATCCAGCCCCCAGTCCCAGGCCTGATGTGAACTGGCTGGTGTTGCAGCCGGATTCCAACCCTCCTGCACTCTGTCCTGGTTCTCAAATCTGCCAGTGGGTGTTATGAACTGGCCCAGCCTGGCCCAGCCTGGCCCAGCCCCAGACTTTACCCCCATGCATGCTGGTGGGTATAGTAACCTGGCCTGGTCTGGGCAGTTCCTTGTCTTGGTTCTTGCACTTAACTGCAAACACTGTGTTCTGACAAAAAAGTTTCCCAAGATCCTCTATCAGGTCTCCTAAGGGAGAATGGTTCAGGTGTAAGAAGGTGGTACACTGATGTCAAGAATGCCCCTACCTGAAGAACACACCTTATGCATATATCCAATATAAAAGAGAAAACTATTGGAAGGGTGTCCGTCCTCAGCCCAAAAGCAGGAAGAGGTTCCCAATTTCTTCTTGTCTTCCCTGAAGACTCATAAAGCCTCATGGCTCAGGCTGCTTCTCTAAATCAATAAACACCACACATCTCAATCCCAGGCGATGTGATAGGTGAAAGGAATGATTTGCTGATTCATGCTTGGACCCATGTGCCATGGAATAAGTTTCCCTGCTTGTCTCATATATTCAAAGAGTTGCACAGTTATGGGGGTTTAGTACAACCCTCACTCTCACCATTTGTAATGGAGAAGCAGAGAATGGAGGGGACCTTATGTGTACTACTTAACATTTATGTTGTAGTTCAGCTACGAGGAATTTCTACCACTGTGCATCTATCAAAGTATTTCTAGAGTCCTCACAGACACACAAATATGTCTCCTCTTAAGAGACAACTGTAGACCTAAAATTCCCCTTAAATTTACGTATTTTAATCGTTCAATTATCTAAACAAGGAAATCCTATCAACTCCTCTTTATTGAGACTCTACAGAAAAAGCTCTCCCGTTCTAAAGGGGAGCCTACCCATGATCTGTTTTTTCTATTGACTCTTTTTTGATGTGAAGAAGTTACAAAGTGGAAATTTGTTAGTTATGAAAACCTCTGGAATAACGTGCCAGGCGTAACGGCAATCACAATGACTGGCAAAAAATGAGATCGATGAAGATCAGATAAATTAGTTAAAATTAATCTAAAATCCAAATAAACAGACGATGAGCTTTGAAACCAGATTAATTAGTTATCAAGAGGACATGCAGGTTCCAACAATCTGAACAGGATGAAATACATCATGAAGTATTATTTATCATTAAAAGCAGAATGAAAATATGCCATTTTTGACAGACATAGACAAAACTGGAAAATAACATAATGAAATAACTGACATAGAAAGAAAATTGCTACATAATCTCACACATATCTGTCATCTAAAACAGACAAACCAGTATGAACTAAGAGTAGAACAGGAGCCTGAAGGCCAAATGAGGACAGGAAGAACAAGATTTAGAAATTCATTGTACTGCATGGCCACTATAACGAATAGCAGGCAGATTTCAAATTTGCTAAATCTCAAATGTTGCCACTTCCAGAAAAGTATGTGTGGTGACAAGTATCCTAATTTAATAATCTGGGTTACACCTTTCTACCATGTATACATATAGCACAATCTCAAATTATAAACCACACATTTTGAAAACTGCAGTGTAACAAACTAAGTACAAGAAAGTTTCAAAAGACAAAAGTACATATATACTTGGGGCTTGGCAGTGTGGCCTAGTGGCTAAGGTCCTCGCCTTAATCCCATATGGCTGCTGGTTCTGATCCCGGCAGCTCCACTTCCTCTCTGTCTCTCCTCCTCTCAGTATATTTGACTTTGTAATAAAAATAAAATAAATATTTTTTAAAAATGTACTTATCTTTAAAAAAAAAAGTACATATATACTTGAAGAATCATACAAAATGCAACACTTTCTTTTGTCATTTAGTCAGCATTTTCTACTAATCTCAAAATAGTTATGCATATTTATTTATTCATATAAAAACAAATGTTTGCAATAATATATTTAAAGATTTTACATCACATTTAAAGAGGATTCACAATATCATAAAAATCAAAATAATATGTATTGGACTTTGAATTTATATCTTCATAAATGACATCAATTCTCTTTAGGAATATAGGAAATATTCAATTTTGTAAAGATGTTTCTATTTTATAGCCATCATTCTTAATATAACCTTAGGCATATATATTTAATATAAGCTTTAACCTACATAAACAAGCATACGTTAAACATGAAATTTCTAACTATCCCTGTATGTGTGTGTATGCTTTCCATATCACTTTCAAAATTATGAGGTAGGAAGAACAGAGATGTATAATAACATAATCCAAATTGCATATGTTTTATATTAATTGCCCATCAGTAATCTATAATGTGTAAAATCAATCAGCAGGGATAATTTAGAACTATGGTGATTTAAAACAACTGAACAATCACACTGATTTAAGAAGAGTAGATTTAAGACAGTATGTTAGATTCTCTGCCAGTTTTTATCCTTCATAGTACTAGAATTAATGAGGAATATGGCATAGATCCACTTGGAACCTCGCTTTAAACAACTGCTTTATTTTTCAAAAATCCATTTTGAGTATCTGTGAATGAATTTGAGAAAACATTAAAGGTTCTATTATATATAAAAACCTCAGTTCCTGCAGTATTTATGGAATAGAAAATTGACCAAAAAAAACCTTTGAAATAACCACTTCTCATGAGGCAGCATAAGACTCACCAGGGAACAGCTCCTGTGTGTAACAGGAATAGCCATTAACAATGATTTTAAAATTGATCTACTGATAAGTCTGAGAAATTGTCTAAAGACATGCAGCAGAGAATTAGAAAGATATTCACTTTCAAAAATACTGAGATTCTTTGGTGTTAAATCCTGCCAGAGATCTGTATGTAAAATTTGGATTCAACCATCAGATAAATGAGAACAACATGATAAAGACATATAGGTTATATGTGTATGTGTATATGTGTGTGAGAGAGATTTATATATGAAATATTCAGCTATAAATCAAATGAAATTCTAGCATTTGCATCAAAATGTGTGCAGCTGGAGCACATCATATTGAGTGTTGTTTATACGTTTTTCCTACACTCCCACTGAAATCCTTTTAAACTTTTTATTTGGTGAAGTACTAAGCTTTTACTAAAATCTAAATTTAAGATGTCTCAAAAAACTTTAAAAAAGCAAAAAAGAGAAAAGGAGAAGGAAGTAAGTGGAGAGAGGAAGGGAAACTTGTGTTCTTAGAATTGTACATACAATCAATAGGAGACAAATATCAAGGATTTACAAAGAGTTTCACAAGCTCCACAACATCAAAACAAACAATCCTGTGAAGAATTGGGCAATGGAAATAAACAGACATTTTTCAAAAGAACAAATTCAAATGGCTAATTGACATATGAAAAAATGTTCCAGTCCCCTAGCTGCCAGGGAAATACAAATGAAAACTACACTGAGGTTCCACCTAACACCAATGAGATTGACCTATATTCAGAACTCTACAAATTACATTGAATCTGTTAAAAATCAATAAAATAACTTTCAAAATACATTTGAACAAACACATTAACATTTACTAAAAAAAAAAAAAAAAGCCTCAATCTGCTGCCCTCCCATCATTCTAGCATAATGCTTCAACAACGTCACAGCAGGTAGATACAGACTTGACCACTAACTCCTTCCACTAACAGCAGCCAGCTGAAATTGTGATGTCAGTTATACCACCAGCAAGACTGAGGATAAAAGTATGCCTGTCTTTTTCTACTATTTGTCAGGCTAACTTCCAGACGGGTGTGTTTACTAGGGGACTCCAATTGAGTCCTTAATACAGAAATCCTGTTCAAACACTGTATTCTAGAATTCTAACTCCCAAAGAGGTATTACCCAGCTCACTCAAGACAAAAGATCCATCATAGAGAAGCAACCTAAATTAATTAATCAGAAATTGCAGAATGGCAGAAAGAATAGAAGGTACTTGGCTTCATTCAGCATGACAAAATGCTAAAACTTCTATTGTGATTATTCTTACACATTTGTATGCATATTCCAAAAAACACTGAGTTATACATACTTAATTGGTTATATTAATAAATGTAAATGATCAGGTTTTCACCCCCTAAAATACTTTAAACCTTAGTAAGGAATATGGATCAGGACCCTTGCATGATGGCTCAATGAATAAATCCTCACTTTGTATGCCTCAGAATCCTTTTTGAGTGCCAGTTCTGACCTGGCTGCTCCACTTCCCATCCAGCCCCTACTTGTTTCCTGGGAAACCAGCAGAGGACGGCCCAAACCCTTGGGGCCCTGCAACAGTATGGAAAGTCCAGAAGAAGCTCGTGGCTCCTGGCTTCAGATCGGCTCAGCTCTGGCTATTACAGCCACTGGGGAGTGAACCAGCAGATGGAAGATCTTTTTCTCTGTATCTCCTTCTCTCTGTAAATCTGCCTTTCCAATAAAAATAAGTAAATGAATGAATGAATCCTCAAAAACAGAAATGTGGTTAGTTGTGTAGCTTCTTTATCTCTGATTCTGCATCAGAAAGACTACAAATGAAAGATACCTCTCTTGGCAGAGAATCAGGCCTGAGGACAGAATCTGAGGGATGAAGGTATGAGGTCACACTCGTGTGGGAACGGTAATCTTCTCTGGCACGCATAAGATCTGTGGCTGGGAGCAGGACTGGTTGGGCAGCTAAGGGGATGCCCCAGCAGGGTTGGGGTTTCCACTGGTGAGCGCAAGGGCCAGGATGAGGTCAGTGGTCAGGGCTGGACATGGCTGCAGTCTCCCTCCGCATGGGTGTGGACTGGGTCTGGGGAGCGGCACACTGCAGCGGACTCCAGCACCCACTGGTATGCATGAGAGACAGTGTGAATGTATAACGGGTTGGGTTAGGTCTCAGTTCCTGCTTAACCACATGAGAGCTGTGGCTGGGAGTGGACCAAGTATGGCTGGGCTGTGACTCCCAAGAGTAACAACCAGAATGGGTGTGGGCTGGCCATGAAATGACACTTACTTGCCAGGACAAGAGGTGGACAAAGTCAATCCAGGCCAAGTACCCACCAGTCTGCAACAGATCTGTTGCTGGAAGGAGATCTGATAGAGGAGCCTGGAGAACTCCTTTGTTAGGACATAGTCTCTGCAGGTGAATGCAAAAGCCAAGGCAAGGAGCTGCCCAGACCAGGCCAGGTTACTGTACCCACCAGCACACATATATGAATCAGGTCTGGGGCTGGGCCAGGCTGGGCCAGTTCATCATATCCACTGGCAGATTTGAGAACCAGGATGGGGTGCAGGACAGGCCAGGTTGGGCCACAACTTCAACCAGTCCAGAATAGGGCCAGGACTAGGTGCTGGCTGGGCCAAGCTAAACTACATCAACCACCAGCAGGAGCTGGAACTGGGAACAGGTTATACTGAGGCAGGCTGCAACATCCACTGGTGAATGCCAAAGTGAGGCAAGCCATGCCAATCTGGGTGCAGTGAATGCAAGGTCCATGAGCCCCGGAATCAGTAGGTCAGGCAGGTCCCAGGTTGCCTGACCCAGGTCCTTGGGCCTGTCTGCACATTGGGTTTTGGGTCTGTGAACCCCAGGGTCAGGGGGTCTAGCAGGGCCTAGGACTCCTGGCCAAGCTTCTTGGGCCCTCTTGTGAGGTGGGTGCTGGATCCGTGAGCCCTGCACTCATGGGTCCATAGGAGCCTGGGTCACTTGGTCCAGGTAGTTGTGCCCATCTGCGTGGTGGGTGCTGGGTCTGTGAGTCCCGGGGTAGAGGTCTGGCAGGGCCTGGGTCATCTGGCCCAGGTCCTTGGGTCAACCCGTAAGAAGTGGTTCTCTTCAGTAGAAAAGATGGAGCAGTGGATGGCAGACCGTAATGAACATAAAGAATATGGCAGCCCATTGGGGCCTGCAGAGGACATCTGTTACCATGCAGAGGGAGGAGAACTGAACAAATCGACAACTACCTCAGCCAAATGATGACAGCAAAAGTCTGGGTGAACAGAGACTATAAGGTCAACCAAATCAGCCAATGAGCATTGGAAGGATTTCCTCATCCTTGGACCGGCAAGTTTGAGAACATTTCAGAACTATCAAAACCACCTAGACAGGACCCTTGGAGCATGTGCCACATGCGAATCCTGGGTTGATACTGGATGGCTATTCCCTATCCCCATTACTGGAGCGATTGGGAGGCCGGGAATGACACCTCTCCTATCTTCCCTTCACCCAGAAAGAGGAAGCAGAAATAGAAAATTTTGAATCAATTATCACACGCACTTTTGCCTAACCCAAGATCATTCCCACCCCAATCAACTGTTCAACATCATCCAAAAAAACTTTTTAAAGCTCACTGAAAAAGTAAAACACCTCTCCCATTGCAATTGGCACTGTTCTAAAATCTCTCACAGTGTGTGCTTCCCTACACATGTGCTTATGTGATTCTGAGCTGGGCGAAAGCACTTAATCAAAAAGAAAATCTAGAGGTCTGCATTGGGCCATAGCAAGCTAAAGTGCCGACTGCATTGAATTCCAGCCACCACTTTGTATTCCAGATCGCTGCAAATACACCTAGAAAAATAGTGCCAGTAATTGGGGGCTGTGCTGCTCACATGAAACAGGGATGGAGTTTCAGCTGGATCTATATCTATCTAACTAGCTAGCTAGCTATACTACATACACACACACACACATACATACATGTGTTTTAGAATTGTATACCTATAGATGTGGACATAAATATAGATATATGGTATAGATATCACTTTGAAATAAATATTTTGAAAAAGATGGACTCTACATAAACAAATTATTATCTAGCATATAACTTGATTTTATCCTCTTGTCATTTTAAACTGACAATTCTGATGGTTCATTTGATTTATTTACTTTGACTGATAAAAATTGTACTTTAACCACTTGATACATTTGTACATGGAAATCAGCTCGAGCAGCTACAGAACAGAACAGCAATCAGAGAGGAAGCATCGCATGTCACTAGGATGTCTGTGAAGTGCCTTTCTCTGCTGCTGCTGCTACAGCTGAGCTGCTACTTCAGCTCTGGGAGTTGTGGAAAAGTGCTAGTGTGGCCGATGGAATTCAGCCATTGGCTCAATTTAAAGATCATCCTCAAAGAACTTGTCCAGCGAGGTCATGAAGTAACTGTTCTGAGATCTTCAGCTTCTATTGTAATCAATGACAAGAATGAATCTGGAATTAAATTTGAAACTTTCCCTTCATCTTACACTAAAGACGAATTGGAAACCTTTTTCGGGTATTGGTTCAATAAGTGGATATATAATGTGTCACTGGATATATATTGGGAGAATTTTTCAGTAGTGCAAGAATTCATTTTAGGCTTATCTGATGTTTATGAAAGTTTCTGCAAAGAAGTAGTTTTGAACAAGACACTCATGACTAGACTGCAGGAATCAAAGTTTGATATTGTTCTTGCTGACGCCTTCGCTCCCTGTGGTGAGCTCCTGGCTGAACTACTTAAAACCCCCCTTGTGTACAGCCTTCGTGGTTTCCCTGGCTACATACTGGAAAAGCACGGTGGAGGGCTTCTATTTCCTCCTTCCTATGTACCTGTTATGTTGTCTGGTTTAGGTGGCAAAATGACATTCATGGAGAGGGTAGTTAATATGCTATGTGTGCTTTATTTTGACTTCTGGTTTCCAAAGCTTAATGAGAAGAGGTGGGATCAATTTTATAGTGAAGTTCTAGGTAAGTCATCTTTTTAAATTGGTCCAAACTTTCCTGTGATTTTGCTATGTGATTGTATGAATAATCAGAGGAACTTGTCTTTCTGTATAAGATACTGAAATGAAAATAAAAATGTATCTGTCACTCCCACAAATGTGATGCCTGGGCTTACTTATGAGATCATCTGTCATCACTGTTCATCCTTGGCTTAAACATACCAAAGTGGCATACAACCACAAACAGTACCACTGAGGATTCTCTAATCAATTCCATGCCCATCCTACCCTATTTTTTTCTTTGTGGTAAAGAATAGGCAGATCCCTTTAAAATATGTTGGTGAATAAAGACATCTACAGTTATCTATTACACAGGTTTCTAGCACAACTACTATGAGTTATTGGGGAAATTATCCCCAAATAGCGCTGTTTCCTCATTTAAATAAAAATACTATTCTTTTGACCCAATGATTCCTTCTCAGGTATGAGATGTATAGTTTTATACCATATACATCCAACTGAAGACCCATGGTTTATGCCACAATCATTTCATTTGAGGTATCTAATGTTTTGACATTCCATCATCAAGCCCTTAAAAATCATAAGATTTGGCAGTAAAACGTGCTGAAATGTTGACATACTTGCAATAAGTTTCCTTATCCTTTGAGTATGTTTCTCAATTTTATACAAAAATAAACTAAATGGAAAGAAAAATTTTCATAAATAAACAGCAAACAATATTTGCAGAGCTATAAAATTTCAAGTGATATTTGCAAATATTTTTACATATTTATGTCAAATACCTGAGGTGAATCAAAAGCATTCAAAAGCGACACTCAACAAATACTTCAAGTTCACATAGCAACTCAAAGATTAATCAGCAGGCTAAGTTACAGAAACTGAACTAGGAACTACTATAATGCATCTATGTATGATTATGATGTTATGTTTGACTTTAGTGCTTAAATAATATCCCTCCTACAATGGCAATTTATAGGAAAATGCATGTTTGACTTTAGAGTGCTCTGTCCTCATGATTATTTCTGACTGTGAGCATACTGAGCTGACATTAGATAGATATTCTACCTGACATTGCAATAGACAGGTAACAGGAGAACAATGCATGGATGTACATGTGAAAGATGCAACTCCTAAATGAGCATGCTTGTTTAAACACCACAAAGACGCTGCACATCCCTGACTGAATCATTTCAATAACTTTCAAGAAATTACATGGTATGCTTTGCATGACGAGCCTCACATTGCTCTCCCAATTTTGTGTTTTTCTTTCTATTCAGGAAGACCTGCTACGTTCTTTGAGATTATGGGGAAAGCTGACATGTGGCTCATCCGAAGCTACTGGGATTTGGAGTTTCCTCGCCCACTGTTACCAAACTTTGAATTTATCGGAGGGTTCCACTGCCAACCTGCCAAACCTCTTCCTGAAGTAAATATGTTTTTGTTAACTATATTTTATACTTTTGTATTCTTAATAGAAATCACTCAACATTCTTCATTTAGAGCATTTGACTCAAATGTGGAGATACTGGAAATAAAATAAAGCATAGTTTTAATTAGAAATTCATTGATTGGATTTTTAAAAGTTCATGAAAATTTTTAATTAAAAGATGTGTTTTATCAAAGTACTTAACATAGCTCATAAGAACATTGATGAGTCCACAGAACAGAATTGAGGAGATAAAAATAATGATATTATCTCTTATTATTAAACATTATGTCCCACTGTCCTAAACATAGCAAACCTATCATAATGTACAATGTACACTGAATATGCTACCCTTGCTAATTTAGAAATTAACATTTTAGGCTTTTACTCTTGATAAAGGAAATGGATGAGTAATTAGAGCATTTGAAAATCATTTAAATGCATTAAGAATGTGTAATATAGTTTATTGGAAAAGTGAATTTATAATTGTTCAACTGAACTAAATATTACACACGTTTGATGGATAATATAAAAAGCATTCATAGATACAGTGTTTCTTAAGATTATGATGTCATTATATCTCAAGAAATGCACTTCATTTCTGACTATGAAGGTTGAAAAGCAGCTGTCGGGCCCGGCGGTGTGGCCTAGCGGCTAAAAGTCCTCAACTTGAAAGCCCCGGGATCCCATATGGGCACCGGTTCTAATCCCGGCAGCTCCACTTCCTATCCAGCTCCCTGTTTATGGCCTGGGAAAGCAGTTGAGGATGGCCCAATGCATTGGGACCCTGCACCCCTGTGGGAGACCCAGAAGAGGTTCCAGGTTCCTGGCTTCGGATCTGCACGCATCGGCCCGTTGCGGCTCACTTGGGGAGTGAATCATCGGACACAGGATCTTCCTCTCTGTCTCTCCTCCTCTGTGTATATCCGGCTGTAATAAAATGAATAAATCTTTAAAAAAAAAAAAGAAACAAAGAAAAGCAGCTGTCCTTGAAGTAGACCATGTGAATGAGGTTCACTACGTAGTAATGGACCATGCACGGCCCTACGAACTGACAAACTCTATTATATTGCTCCTTGTAGTTGTTTGTTAACAAGTAGTGGCGCAGGTTCTCCAGCTCTAACTATGTAATTCTTGTACTAAATATGAGAAGTAAGAAATGGCATTGGTGGTTGTTCATTCAAATAATCTAGCTGTGACTTGTAAATGCATAATTATTCATGATTTTTTGGACAAAGAAAAGTAAAATCTCTAAAATTTATTGATGTTCAAAAGTGCTAACTGCTTAGCATATCTAAAACAATTCAATTATCAGGAAGAATAAAATGTAATTGCCTCTGATCAGTTACTAAGACTGACAGATGGTGGAAGTCATCTCTTTTGCTATTGTGTAATATTTGGAAAGGTTTCCCAGTTGCTCAAAAGATCACTTATATATATGAAATTTACAATATTGTCTCACTAAATAATCTGCACATATATTCTTGGTGACAATGAAAGTTACACAGTTTAAATTATACTTTCTAACATTTTAATATACCTTTGAAAACATGTTGAATTTCTGCAAAATTGAATACTTAGGACATTATAAATTTACCTGTATAAAAAGATTTGAATCCAAGTCAAGAACTGTGAAATTTTTCTTCCTATACTGTCTCTTTCTTCCAGTAGTTTACTCCTTCATTAATAATCATAAGCTCACACATTTTGTGTCCTTCTGTAAAAAGAAGGGAAAAGTTTAACAGACCACATTGAATGAGTTCATAACATTTATATTCTTTGTTTATGTGACGTAGTCACATAAAGCTTTTCAGAAAAAAGTAATTAATAATTGCAAATCAGCATTTGTCACATTTAAAAAAAATAATCGGGCCCGGCGGCGTGATCTAGAGGCTAAAGTCCTCGCCTTGAAAGCCCCGGGATCCCATATGGGCACCGGTTCTAATCCCGGCAGCTCCACTTCCCATCCAGCTCCTTGCTTGTGGCCTGGGAAAGCAATTGAGGACGGCCCAATGCATTGGGACACTGCACCCGCGTGGGAGACCCGGAAGAGGTTCCAGGTTCCCGGCTTCGGATCGGCGTGCATCGGCCTGTTGCGGCTCACTTGGGGAGTCAATCATCGGACGGAAGATCTTCCTCTCTGTCTCTCCCCCTCTGTGTATATCTGGCTGTAATAAAATAAATAAATCTTTAAAAAAAAATCATTCCAAGTAACCTAAACCAAATATTAAGAATGATCAAATAATTTATAGGTTTACTTATATGTCCACAAATGCCTGTTTACATTGTATCATTATAATTATTTTACCAAACAACTTTTAATACCAATCAATCATAAGGGATTTAGTCAATAACAGAAGGAAAAGGACATAAATGAGATAAGATCACAATTTTCTGTAAAACGGAAAAGTAAGGTACATTAGGATTACAATTCTCTATGTATCATATAGTGTTCGTGGAGCATGAAGTTTTAGCTTTCGTAGGAAAGTATTTTTGACAGCCTGGCAGCACAATAATATGACTGTTATTGCTACTACTCTGTATACACTTGGGCAAATGGAATAGTTTGTCTCATACACTTTAGAACTGCCACTGTTGTTCCTTAAAGACACTTAAATTTCTTTCCAAGCTGTTTGCATTGATGCTTTCAATACTATTTTCTACACTGTCGTTTTGTGATAGACCCCATTTTCTCTTCACAGGACATGGAAGACTTTGTGCAGAGCTCTGGAGAAGAGGGAGTTGTGGTGTTTTCCCTGGGCTCAATGATCAGTAACATGACAGAAGAGAGGGCCAATGTGATCGCATCAGCCCTTGCTCAGCTTCCACAAAAGGTGAGAAAACATACCCTAGTGGTGGGCAACTACTGAATGAGCCTGCTAAAACTTAAAATGTGTCATTACACAATATTCCTGAGTAAAAGGTGCATGTTTAGGACAGCCTTCATTTATCCCAAGTACAAGCTTAAAAATAAAAGTCTACTCGATAGATTTAAAAACAGCACAGGCCTATTTATTTCAAATAATTTTGTCAATTACGGTAGAAGTGTATATCACACAAGTCTTGTGAGACTTTGGTATCATCATGGTATTTTTGGCAGGTAAACAGAAATGGCCAAATTCTACTGTACCATTTGCTTCTCTGCAGAATTGTTGAAGCCTGCATCAACTAAAGATGTTACTATACAGGTGTTACAATCCCTCTAGCAACTGCACTAGCCAGAAACATTAAGTGGGTGCTGAAAAAGTCTTAAAGCATCATGCACTTTAGGTCCCCATGTCATCTCTACTCTGACTTATGGGCTGTCCAAGGCATTGCCTGTTGGGCCCATAACACATGGGCAGAGTTCATCAAACCACAGTCCAGCAAACTGTGCAGCCGAGAAGATTTAGAGAAACGGAAAAACCATCCTGTCCTTCAGCACTAGTTTCCAGCACTGTTTAAGAAGAAAAAAATATAAAGGAAAATTGAGGAATAAGTCAAGTGCCCAGATCAGATGATTCACATTAAATAATGCATCTACCTAGAAGGACATGGTCTTGCTAAATATCTGCAAGTACCAATATTAACAGTCAATGTTTTCAAAACATTGTAGAAAAAGTTATAGTCACTTGAGTTAAACTTAACATTATCACAATGGTGGATCATTTCAATCGTCATCTTATTAAGAATTGGCTCTTATTTCTCAAATTTTAAAAATCTCCGATCCTATCAATGGATTCTTCTCAAAAAATACATCTTGGATGTTTTCATAGAAAAGGTCAAATATTCTTCCTAAGCAAAACTAATTTTCCACCCTTAGCTGTTGCATGGATTTGCTTTTTAAGTTAAATTAATGTCAAATTCCATTAGAGTAGAACAGTATATAGAAGTAAAAAGATCAGTGTATATAAGTAAATCCAAGTTTTCATTTTTAAATAAAAATGGCTTGTATTAAATTTGGAAGAATAGGATCACAAGGGAAACACCAGCACACACACACGGAACTTAGAATACTAACGATGAGTTTCTTTCTTTGAAATTTTGACACTATCATCGTTACCTAATAATTTCCTTAATACATGAATTTGTCACATGATTATATTCCATGTTTGATCAAATGTAATAATAGCACATGAAACGTAATGGCTTTTGTCCTTTAATTCTCATTTCCTCTCTTGTCTGCTGTCATTCATATGCAAGGTATTTTAAGAGTGATCTCTTGGCCTCTATAGAAGTTTCATGCAGTATAATGGAAAATCGAACTCTGGAAATTTGTATTTTCTTTACCCAACAGGTTCTTTGGAGATATGAAGGCAAGAAACCAGACACCTTAGGCCCTAACACTCGCCTCTATTCATGGATCCCCCAGAATGATGTACTTGGTAAGACACTGGAGAGCAAACACTGCAAACATGAGTGACAGCCAATCAAAACGAGAGTAGTATATGACAATTCATTAGTAAAACATTTCAAAGTGAAAACAATGTCTTCACATCCCTTTTCCAGTGCTAGGGAAAACACAAAGAATAACAGCAGTTGGCATTTTGTTATAACAAAATTTCTAGACTCAAAATTAAATTTCCTTGTTTTCTGCAGAGTTATCTCTGAGACAGAATTTCTTGCTATTCCCAGGGGAATGGCACTTAGCAGAATTGTTAAGATGCTGGTTGAGACACATACATCCTATACTATAGTTCCCCTTTAGATCAGTATCAACTGCATAGTAGATCTAGACTGAGACCCTAGCTTCCGGTTTTGGATTGTCCCCACCTTAGGTGTTAAGTGCATTTCAACAGTGAATCAACAGTAAGATTTCCTTCTCTCTTTCTTTTTTTTTTTTTTTTTTTTTTTTTTTTTTTTTTAATTATTTATTATTTAACTTCAGTAATTACATTGTATTATGTGACACAGTTACATAGATACTTGGGTTCTCCCCACCCCTCCCCAAACCCTCCCACCATGGTGGATTCCTCCACCTTATTGCATAACCACAGCTCAAGTTCAGTTGAGGTTTCCCCATTGCAAGCGTATACCAAACATAGAGTCCAGCATCTTATTGTCCCGTCAAGTTCAACGGTTTCTTAGGTATACCCTCTCTGGTCTGATGACAGAGCCAGCAGAGTATCATCCCAGTCAATTGAAAGCTCCAACATACCATCAGCAAAAATTTACATCATTATGGAATTAATTGACATAGTAATGAGTAACCAATATGTTAAAAGTAAATGCGGGTTCCCAGCCACCTTCTGTGACCACCTCACCTATACTTCAATTTTAGTTTATACACAACATATAACATTCAAAACATAACATGTTATACATAACATCATATCATCTTAAATTAAGGCAAACATGTGGTATTTAACCTTTTGGGATTGGCTCATTTCCCTTAGCATTATGGTTTCCAGTTTGGCCCATTTGGCCACAAAGAACTGCATTTTGTTTTTTTTAATAGCTGAGTAGTATTCCATGGAGTAGATGAACCATAGCTTTCTTATCCAATCCTCTGTTGATGGGCATTTTGGTTGTTTCCATGTTTTTGCAATTACTGATTGTGCTGCTATGAACATAGGAGTACATGTTGGTTTCTCATAGAACAAGTGTTCTGGATATATTCCTAGGAGTGCTATTGCTGGATCATACGGTATGTTGAATTTGAGTTGTTTGAATATTCTCCATACTGATTTCCATAGAGGCTGTACCAGCCTGCAGCCCCACCAGCAGTGGAGTAGGGTTCCCTTTTCCCCGCAACCTCGCCAACAAGTGTCGTTGGTGCTTTTATTCATGAATATACAAAGAGCTACAAAACAACCAAAATGTCAAAACAAACAAGCCACTCAAGAAATGGGCACGGGAAATGGGCAAACACTTCACAAAGGAACAAACCCAAATGGCAAATAAACATATGAAAAAATGCTCAAGTTCCCTGGCAATAAGGGAAATCCAAATTAAAACATCAATGAGGTACCACCTAACGCCAGTAAGACTGGCCCACATGAATAAAAGCATCTCTCTTTCTTTTTTAACTCATTTCTCTACCCCTTCTACGTATGAGTCTATTTATCTTTTTGTTTTTTGCCTTTATTTGTGTTCTTAGCATGGTTAGAATAAGTTAATAATTACGGAGCAATAACAATATCCTGCGTTGCCTCATTGACTCCAAATGTAATTGTGGGGAGCCATGCAGTTGGGTTGGATGGCATGGGTCTGTGATGAGCACCTCTCCTCCGTTAGCAAGCTATGAGGAGTTTCTGGCTATGCGGCAAGGCCAGGCAGAATGTCTTTCGTCACCTCATTGCTGCCTCACCCTATTGTATGGACACTAAATCACCTCTCTGATGTCTCATTAAATTCTCCTGAGGGTGTTGTTGTTTTTCTGCTAATGTGAAGTGATTTCTGTAACTGGTATGACACCTCAAATTGATCAATCATGTTATGATAAAAACATCTTTAGCAACGTAAGGCTATAACACACAGCTAAAAGTATACAATAGTACAATTGAGCCCACTATGTCTCCAAACATCCTGTTATGTGCCCACTTTTGTCCTGGGGTTTGCCCTAGTATAAGTAATGTTTTCCTTAAGAAATGGCTTGATAATATCTTAGAACTGATGGCAATCATGGAGGTACAAAGAGTTTGTTTACCCTGCACCTCAAACTGTTACAACACATGATATGACGTATTCTAGTTTCTCACCTCAGGAAGCAAAAGTGTATGGGGCATCTTCTAAAGGGAAACAAATGTGAAGCCCACAAAATGGCTTAAAATCTCAATCTTATACTGGCACTTATATTTAGGGAAAGAAAACAGTTTATAAAAACTTCTATCTTATATTGGCACTCATATGTAGGGAAAGAAAACAGTTTATAAGATGAAATGAAGTTTCTTGTAAAGGCCTTCTGTAGATTGGCTGAGTTGCCTTGATCCCTTTCATTGCCCTTTAACAAAAGAACAAAAACAATTGAATCAGCACTAGTTGAAGGTGACGGTAATTAATGCATGATTTGATTATAAGATTTAGCAAAGAATCTATGTTATATGCTTTTATAAAATCCTTTCATTTATGATCTTTTAATTCTGTACTCTTAATATTTTAAGCAATATTAGTTAGTTTGTGTTTAGTAAAAATTGATTTTGAGTATAAGTAAACCACTTGTCACTATGTAACTGCATGCGCTGCCAAACGTGGAGTTCCTGGCTTCAGCCAAGTGACTGAAGGTTTCAATGAGTAATGGTTTGTCGAAAACGTTTTCTTTGAAGTAAATAATATTTTTTAGGATTGTTTTTTGTATTTTTTTTTACCATGATGTAAAAATGAAACAATTGGATATTGTGCAAAAGCTTGTAATAATTTGTGTATAAAGAAGGCAACTTTTCTAAGTTGTCCATTATGAGCATCAAGCCATAGTGGTCCACGTCTTATCTCTTCTTCTTATCCTCCCACTGATCCATGCAGCCTTTTCAAGCTCTCAGTCAGCCGGACCTGGTCTCCAGCATGTAATCACTGAAGTTGTCCTGTGCATTTTCTCCTAATATACAGATTTCCAAATGCCACACAAACAACATCCCTCTGTTATTGTTCATGATTTTTGTACTTCCAACAGGAAAAAATATCAACAACCTTTATCATGTAGTGATAAGGAAATCCAAGATGGAGTTTATGTTCCCTTTTTTGGATTCTATTGATACAACCATCCCACACAACACTGCTTTGTGTGCCCTAAATATCATACTCATTGAACTGAGCAATAACATCCAGAGACAATGTTCTAACCAATGTTTGACCCTCTTTTTAGCATATGTTGCTTATTTTATCCTGACGGTACTCCTTTTTCACTCCTGCCTGGCCATATTGAATGTGTTCCAAGACTCAATTCACACATTTCTTCCTGTGACCTCCACTTAGTCCCACTGAGAACTTAAGTACCTCTTGCTCTTGATATAAAAGGAATTGAAATGCAGTGTCAGTCCTGTTAACAATATGCTGCTTAGAGCACATTTCTCTTCTGGTGTCTCATATTACCCATTTCTCATTTTATTTATGTAATTAATTATGTTACTCAAAACCATTCGATCCTAGGTCATCCAAAAACCAAGGCTTTTGTAACTCATGGTGGAGCCAATGGTGTCTTTGAAGCAATCTATCATGGTGTTCCTATGGTGGGCCTCCCTTTATTTGGAGATCAACCTGATAATATTATCTACATGAAAGTCAAGGGAGCTGCTGTCAAATTGGACTGGAAAACAGTATCAAGTGCAGAGTTGCTCAATGCCTTGAAAACAGTCATTAATGATCCTTCGTAAGTACAGTTGCTTCTTTCACACTATAGAGTATTTTCAGATAACTTTTCTCTTGCTGTTCAAAGGAGTAAAACTGATTCTGAATATGAACAGCATGTTTAGATCACTTTTGTTTAGTGGTAAGCAATAATACAATATTTGGGGTGATATATGGCTATTATTTATATATATACATGAATGAGAGAGAGAGAAAAATTGGTAGAGGAAAAAAGAGGATTTTCATGAACAAAAAAACTATGAACAAAGTTATAGAAATGACACATAAGTTTCAAGAAGCATCAGGATTCAAAGAATGGAAATTCACTTTCATCGCTCCTTGGTTTTTTTTTTTATTCATTAATCACATTGTATAATGTGACATAATTTCATAGATACTGGGATTCTCCCCTCCATTGAGTAATGAGTAAAGTTTAAGTTTACTACCAGTTTCTGATTGCTGGCACTCCTTATCAACTTTGTCCACACATGTACCTTGAGCCTTATCATGGACATGCCTCCTATCTCTAAATGTTGCACTCTTTTGAAACTTGTATGCCAGTTCCATTCACAGGTGCTTTAGAATAATTCAAGTGCCACATATGAAGAGACTTTTGGGGTCTTTGCTGTAGTTAGTTAGTTAGTTAGTTAGTTAGTTAGTTAGTTAGATTCCATGTGGATTTTTCTCCCTTCTCTTGGAATTAACAGATTTTAGTTTCTAAGCTGCCATGTTATAAGGAATTACTTTCTTCCAACTTCCTTCTTTAATCCTAAAAACTCATACATCCAAAAATATCTAGCCTATAATCTAAGATTCGTTCCTATCCACATGAAAAATATTGATCTAGATTTCCTTTTTCAATGTGTAAGTTATGCCTATTGACTTTCCTTCAGCTACAAAGAGAATGTCATGACATTATCAAGAATTCACCACGATCAGCCCATGAAACCCCTGGATCGAGCAATCTTCTGGATCGAGCATGTCATGCGCCACAAGGGAGCCAAACACCTGCGGGTTGCAGCCTATGACCTCACCTGGTACCAGTACTACTCTCTGGATGTGATTGGGTTCCTGCTGGCCTGTGTGACAATCATTATTTACCTTGTCATAGAAAGTTGTTTGTTGCTTTTTCAAAAGCTTGTGAAGATGGGAAAGAAGAAAAAGAGGGATTAAGGAACATAAAGAAGCTAAAGCTGGTGATTCTGAGAGAGAAAAGACAGTGTAAGTTAAGGGCAGTGCTTCTGTTAAAAGATATATTTAAACTGCCAGATGCAAGTGAATTGTAAAAAATGATGATTGAAGCTTGAAGTACATTTTATACCTCTTCAATGTTACAAATTTATTTTTAGTAAAATTGATAGCATAAATGTGGTAAACATTTCCACTAAAGTAAAAAGATAATAGACATTTTATTTCATTAGAATTTTAACATATAATTCAACAATATAAATAGCTACATGCAGAGAGGAAAAAAGAAACATACTAAATGTCTTTAATTTCATGTATGTATTTTTAATTAAAAAAGAAAAATGTGTATATATCCATTCTTCTGAGTAAGATAGTGCTCCATGCACTACCAAGGCCAAACTCAAGTGTATTTATGTGTTTTTCCCCTCTAATTTTCTCTGAGCATTATACTTTGTATTTTTAAGGGATTTTTTAATATATTAGGTTGTAAGGGATATTTCTGTTTACAAAACAAGTAACTCATGCAAATTCATTAATGATTTTATCAAAATAAATATTATTTGCAATTTTATAGACAAAGAAACAAACCTGTATCTACTCATTGATGGTTAAAGAATTTTTTTTGTCTCAGTCTTTTCACATTAAGCAAAAGGCTTACACACTTGAACTATATACACACATTATAATAAGCTTACTAGTTATTTAATTCTGTTTTACATTAAATTCCAAAAATTATGCAATAGTTCACATGTTTGCTTATTCAAGAGTGATCCATTCAGCTTTCTTTTTTAAAAAGATATATTTATTTGTCCAACTTTGGGTCCCCATCCTCTCTGGCAATGACCATCAGGATCGCTCCAGAAACCCCTCAAAACAAACAAATAACCAAACAACAAACAAAAAATCTAGAATAGATAGACAGAGAACAACAAGGAAAGCCTAGAATCAGACAGGCAGCGGTCAGCGTGGCCTCACTTATATCTTACTAGGTGGGACACAAAGATTAGTTACTCCTCACTAGGGCATTGAAGATTTCTCTGCACACCCATCCATAAAACTGTTCTGCACCTTGCCATACGTCTTGTTAGAGTTATAAGCCAGTCTAGACTTCCTGAAAAAAAAAGCCGGATTCAGCAAAATTACACTTCAACGCGATAAAAAGCTAAATACTACACTGAAAATAGACACGAGACAATTGAATAGTTAATCTATAGCCATTTTAGTAATAGTAATAGTAATAGTAATAGTAATAGTAATAGTAATCTATAGCCATTTATAGAACCTGGTTGTATAACTAAGATCGAAATGTCAATGAAGAAGTCACAGGATGTAGTTAAGAACTTGCATTTTTTTTTAACATATTGGTTACTCAATACTATGTCCACTAATTCCATAATGTTACAAATTGTTGCTGATGTTATGTTGGGGCTTTTAATTGCTCGGGATGATACGCTGCCAGCTCTACCTTCAGACCAGAGATGGTCTCCCCAGGAAGCCATTGAACTTATCTGGACAATAAGATACTGCACTCTATGCTTGGTATATGCTTGCAATGAAAAAATCTCAACTGAACTTGAACTGTGGCAATGCAGCAGTGGAGGAATCCACCCAGGGGGAGGTGGGGGAAATCCCAGTACCTATAAAACTGTGTCACATAATGCAATGTAATAAAAAAAAGATATATTTATTTGAAGTAGTGACAGAAAATGAGAGCAATGTGGCAAGAGAAAAATATTGATTGATCAATCTGCAAGTTGTCACAACAACTTTATCTAGTCCAGCCCAAAGCCAGGAACCAGGAAAATCTGCAAGGTCTCCCACATGGCAGGGGTCAAATTACTTTTGCCATTTACTCATCTTTCCCAGGTACATTACAAGGAGCTGCAGTGGAAGTGGATCAGCTAAAATTCAAACTGGTACTCATGTGGGAGTCCAGCATCACAAGTGGTAGATTGACCTACTGTGTCATAATGTCAGGGCCTGCTACAGTTTTCAATTATGTTGGCTGTCCAATCAATTTAAATACACTCCATGTGATCAAAGTAGAATCATAGAATTAATATGATACATTATTTATCTTTACATATTAACATATAAATATCTCAAAGAAGAGATATCTCCTGAAGGAAAAAATATATATATATATAAAAGTGGGATACAGATAGGAATATTGTTTTTTCATAATTGCATTAGGGGGATCAAGATGGCAGATGGGAAGGAGAGGTCATCGGGAGCTCAGCAGGAGAACCTGGACACAGAACTGCCCATTCAGCTGATTTCTTTGATTCAACCAGTAGCAGAGACAAAGCAGTAAACCCCAAACCCTGGACACAGAACTACCCATCCAGCTGATTTCTTTGATTCAACCAGTAGCAGAGACAAAGCAGTAAACCCCAAACAGACAATGCAGGAACAGGTGGGTCTCATCCTAGACCCTATCACCAGAACCACATTGGGCGCCATTTTGTGTGGGAAGGCAAAGGTTGCGGGATAGGATTGTTTTTTCTTTGTCAATCAGGCCAGTGGGGTATCTATTTTGTTTATCCTCTCAAAGAGCCAGCTTTTTGATTCATTTATTTTCTGAATGGTTTTTTTAATTTCGTTCTGATTTAGTTCTTGTCTTGTTTTGATAATTTCTTGTTTCCTCTTGTTTGTGGGGTCCTTCTGCTGTTGCTTTTCCAGTTCCTGGAGGTGTGTGCTTAATTCCTGCATTTGTTGCCTTTCTTGTGCTTTGATATGCACGCTAATTGCAATAAACTTACCACGTAACACTGCTTTGGCAGTGTCCCATAAGTTTTGGACTTTTGTATCTGGGTTTTCGTTGGTTTCTATAAATTTTTTGATCTCGTCTTTAATTTCTTCTCCGACCCATTGTTTGTTTAATAGCATATTGTTCAGCCTCCAGGAGTTTACGTGTTTCCTGGGACCTTTTGAGTTGTTGACTTCCAGTTTCACTCCGTGTTGGTCTGAGAAGGTACATGGTATGATTCTGATATTTTTGTAGTTAGTTAAACTTGCTTTGTGTCCTATGATGTGGTCTATCCTGGAGAAGGTGCCATGCACTGCTGAGAAGAAGGTGTAGTCTGTGGCCTTAGGATGAAATATTCTATAGATGTCTACTAGGTCCAGTTGTTTTATTGTTTGTGTGAGTTCTGTGGCTTCCCTGTTGAGCTTTTGCTGCCTTGACCTATCTATTGGTGTTAGTGGGGTATTCAGATCTCCCAGAATTATCGTATGTTCATCTATGTCTCCCTTTAAGTACAAAAGTAGTTGTTTCACGTAGCTGGGTGCGTCCGGGCTAGGAGCATAAATGTTAAGAATGGCAATTGGTTCTTGTTGGATCCTCCCTTTCAAGAAAATGTACTGCCCTTCCCTGTCCTTTTTGACGTTCGTTGCTTTGAAGTCCATATCATCTGAGAATAGGACTGCCACACCAGCCTTTTTTTCTCGTCCATTGGCATGGAATATTTGTTTCTACCCTTCCACTTTTAGTTTCTTGAAGTTTCTTCTGGTTAGATGTGTTTCTTGCAAGCAGCATATAGTTGGGTCCTGATTTTTAACCCAGTCTGCTAATCGGTGTCTTTTGAGTGATGAATTTAAGCCGTTTGTGTTGAGGGCTAATATTGAGAAATTATAATTTTGCTGTGCCATATGCCTGTGTTTTTGAGGTTGTTGGTGATTGATTGTTGTTTCTGTGGATGGACTTTGTTGAGATTTCCCTGATTGCCATCCTTGCTTATGGCTTGCTTCCTTTTTCTCTGGGAGTAGCGCATTTCTAAGGAGATTTTGTAGAGTTGGTTTTGTGTTGGCATATTTTTCTAATTTCTCTTTGCTGTGAAAGTATCTAGTTTCGTTCTCGTATACAAATGAAATCTTTGCTGGGTAGAGTATTCTTGGTTGACAGTTATTCTCTTTCAGTACTTGGAAGATTTTGTTCCACTCCCTTCTTGCCTGGAAGGTCTGCTCTGAGAAGTTGGCAGTGATTCTGATGGTCCTGCCCCTAAATGTAAGCTTATCTTTGGTTTGTGCTAACCTTAGGATTCTTTCTTTGTATTCATTGGAGGGTAACTTGATTACCACGTGTCTTGGGGAAGATCGTTTTGGGTCCACCCTATGGGGAGTCCTCTGGCCTTCCTGAATTTGGATTGGGTTCATGTTCCAGGTATTTTGGAAGTCCTCCTGCATAATTTCCTCAAGTACTGGTTGTATGCCTGTCTCTCTTTCCACTCCTTCTGGGGGCCCCATGATTCTGATATTTGACTTCTTGATGTTGTTGTTCATCTCCTGGATTGTCTTGGTTGCCTTGTGTAGTTGTGACTCTAGTTGGTTAATAATCTGCCTGCTTTCATTCTGGGAATCTTCCAAGTCGGATATCCTGTCTTCTGCTGCTGTAATTCTGTTGGCTAAGCTCTCAACTTTGTTCTTCAAGTCTAGGATCTCATTTTTGAGTAATTTTGTTTCTGTGATTATGTGGTTTTTTAAATCTTTGAGCTCGTCCCATCGTTTTTCATTGTCTCTGAAGAGTTTTATAATTATTTTTCTGAACTCCTTCTCAGAGACGTCTTCAATTTCTTCATGTGCAATCTCTGCGATCAACCAGGCTTTATGGTGGCTTTTTGGGGTGGAGCAAGCTGTGTCTACCTCACTAACTCTCCTATTGCGTCTCATACTTGTGGCCCAAGGTGTTGCTGGATTCTCACCCTTGACCTCTGTTGCCACCTAGTGGGTGGCCTGCGGTCTTGCTGGCCTAGGTTTTTGTTTTCCTTCTGGACCAGGGAGTTTTGGGGGGTTTTTTTGCTTCCCTTCTGGGTTTCAGGTTTCAGCACCTCAGGTTTCAGCGCCTAGGAGCATGGGACTTGTCTCTTGGGTTTTTGTTGTTGTTGTTGTTGTTGTTGTTGCTTTGTTTTTTTGGTCTGAGGCACAGGATCTTGAATTTCACCCTTGCTGCTACAGTTGCCAGCTACTGCACTTCAGGGTCCTAGCGTCCTCCCGGTACCGTGGCATTTCATTATGGGGGAGTTTGTGTCAGGCAGCTGTCCCCATCTTTGCCTGGGTCCTGCCAAGGTTATTAATAACGCCACCAGTGCTAGAGGCTTCAGCACTCCTGCAGCTTCTAGCCACCACTGGAGGGGCTTTGTGCAACGACCTGCCAAAGTTGCCTCTGTATCCTCCAGTTAAAACTCCCGCCGGCCTTTCCCCCGCTGAGTTCCCAACTCACCGCTTTTGAGCCGACAAGCTGCGCCGTGGACGTTGCCTTGGTCTTTTTGTTGTTGTTATTTCTGGTTGATTCTCCAGACTGCGTGGATCTTGTTGATTCCGCAGTGTCCTGGGAGGTTAGCACACCTGTTTATACTACTTCCAACTATACTTGGCCCTTCCTCTGGCACTTTTTGGCCCTCTCTCTCTGCCTTCCCCCCTACATCAACCCTTCATGGTCGGCCATTTTTTCGACACTTAAATAACTCTTCGCGAGATAGGATTGTACTGAGCTTGGAGGGAACTCATTTCTGGCTCAGTGAATTTCACCAACATAGCAAACTACAGGTTCCACCAAAAACAGATCTGGGTAGAAGCAAAATCTAACAGTCAGCAGATCCAGATCTCCACCAGTGGCACATCAGTCACCATTTTGTACAGTGTGGCAAAGGCTGTGCTCATGTGCTCAACTGGGAGCAAACCGTTACTCTGGTCCCATATCAAAAAATAATACTGCGTTTGGCACTCTACTGTTCAAGACAGGTCTGTGTGGTCCTAAGACCTAACAACCAGCAGGTTCCAGCAAGATCAACACCACCAAATCTTCTTTTTTAGGACACCTGGTGTCTCACTAATATTGGGAACTGCCCAAACCAGAAGTGGGAGAAACATTATACAGACAACAGATCAGCCACAGCACAGAACCACAGGAGGTAGAGAGTGGTGAGTCAGGACGTGTGGCTTCAGAAATCATGGTTAAATTCTAAAATAAGTCCCTGGATCTGAAAACTCACTAGAAGGAGTGGCACAAGTGACTGCAAACAAAGAACCATGTTACAACTGCAATAAGTAACATTGAACTATAGACCTGTGGGATACACAGCTGAGAAACTTGTTCTAAGGAGAAGAATCTGATAACCAGAAGTACAGTGACCAAGGGCAAAAGAAAAGACAGAGGTATAATGAATATTACTGAAGATTCTCCTGTAAAGGGACAAAAGCCTTTGCACACCTCAGAGTTAACTGAGTAATACACCGCAAAAATGGGAGGTACAGAATTCAGAAAACTTATTTTAATGTTTCTTATCAACAAGAAGTACACACAAGAGTT
The DNA here is from genome assembly GCF_030435755.1 of Ochotona princeps. Classification (NCBI taxonomy): domain Eukaryota; kingdom Metazoa; phylum Chordata; class Mammalia; order Lagomorpha; family Ochotonidae; genus Ochotona; species Ochotona princeps. The sequence goes on from NC_080838.1 coordinate 72,156,248, forward strand.
CAAGGAATATGTCACACAGGAAATAGCAATGCTGAAACAAGATATAATAGAGCAAATCAAAAACTCGGTGCAAAGTCTCAATAATAGAATGAAAGATGTAGGAGAAAGAATCTCAGAATTGGAAGATATTTCTTGTCACAATGGGGAAAGAATCAAAAAGCTGGAAGCCGAGTTGGGTCAAGCTAAAAAAAAAGTATTCAAGAATTAAGAGACACTATTAAAACGCCAAGCATAAGAGTTACAGGTATTCCAGAAAGTGCAGAAAAGATGCTGAACTTAAAGCTGCATTCAGTGAAATCATAAATGAAAACTACTCTAATCTGGAGGAAAAGAGTAGGAAACACAATAGAGGAGGGGCAAAGAACTCCTAACGGAGTTGATCAAAAGCAATCTTCACCACAACACATGATAATCAAGCTTTCTTCAGTCAAATATAATGAAAAAATTCTTAACTGTGCATGTGAAAAATGAAATTGCTATAAAGAAGAATGGCATTTAAATACATAACTGACCTCTCACAGGAAACTCTACAGACCAGAAGTGACATATTCCAGATTTTAAAAGCAAAAAATTGTTGGCCCAGAATAACATACCCAGCAAAGCTTTCTTTGTCTTTGAAAATGAAAAATGAAAAAATGAAAAAATTCTGGTTGTAACTCCTTATGAAGAGTTGTGACATTATGGGAAAAATCAGTCGGGGGGTGGAAAATAGGGGAGGGGAATCCCAGACTATGCAGAATTGTATGATAAATTAAAAAAAAAATTTAAAAAAAGAAAAAAAATGGTTCACTGAATCATAGTATCATTTTGCAACTGGATTTATTCTGCAAAAGACAAGAAAGGAAAAGGAAATGCCTTCGATGTAAGTTTTCATACCTTTTTATTGGAATAAGACCGTGCACAGAAAATATTATATGATTCAAACAAAAACAGGGGCCGGTATGGTGGTGTAGCAGGCCTATGGCAAGGCCACTCCATGTGGGCACCTGTTTGTGTCCCAGCTGCTCCACTTCTGAGCCAGCTCCTTGCTAACACATCTGGATAAGAAGCAGAGGACGACTCAAGTCTTTGTGCCCCCACACCCACGTGGAAGACTTGGAAGAAGCTCCTGGCTTTGAACTTCAGGCTGGCCCATCTCCAGCATCATTAGTCATATTGAGAATGAATACCTCTGTCTGTTCCTCTCTCAATAAGTCTGACTTTCAAGTAAAATAAATAGATCTTAACAAAACAAAACCCACAACTAAAAAAAAAAACAAAACCAGAGAAGTTATTTTGCCAGAAGCCAGTATGGAAGATAGGGCTTCCTGTTGATCCAGCCGAGTGCCCCAGCACCTCTGCAGCCTGTTCCCAACCCTTCAGTGTGTCCATCAGATTCCCAGATGTGCACATATTCTGGTCAAGACTGCTCAAAGTCATGCAATTCACACACACACACACACACACACACACTCCTTTTTAGTCAAACTGTTGTTGCTTTTTGTCATTTAGTAGCTTTACATATAGGTGTGGATCTTTAGAATATCCTGGATTCAGCAGAAAAATGTTTTAAAGGAAGAAAGCTTTGTACAATAGAAACTTCTCAGCAAAACACTTTGAACTTTGAACAAGCACCAAACTACCAAAATGCAGAATGAAAACAGCATTTCAACTCCACCAAGGGTAGTCATCATAACAATTTTAAAAATCACCTAACTTCAGTAGGCACCATTCACTTTTGAAACAGGAGACAAAAATATTTCCAGCAACAGCCTTCCAAATCTAGGGCCGGTTTCTGAGTATTTAACTTCATGCTTTAACAGCTAAGGTGAGCAGGATGGAGCCCCGTATCCTCTGACAATGGTAAGGAGAAGTCAGCTACCTTCTGTGCATTTGATCTCTGCCTGGAGCAACTCTTCACCTGCCTCCTCCTCCAGCTCCACCTCAGCACAGCCTGCTGTGGCAGCCTCATCATCATGACCCAGATCATACCCTGTCCCGGGAAGCCTGCCTGCACTCTGTACCACCTCCACATGAGAGAGCAGTTTGCTCTAAGGTAGGCGACAGCAGATGAGATCAAATGGCCTAATGTGTATGCTCTCTTTTCTATCTCAGTCTTGGAAATAATACACCTACTTACCGAAACGATTTCCAGAGCTAGGGATTTTGTCTATTTTTAGAACTAACCTACTTGGGCAGATAGAAGAACCCTTAGGAGCACCTTCCTCACAACTGCAGAAGGAAAAAGGCCTGTCGATTGTTGGGGAATGGCTATCCAAACCACCCGCACTGGGATGTGATTCTTCAAGGAATTAACCCAGCCTCAGGGATTACTGATGCTGGCTACAGGTCCAGACAGGCCTAGTGTGCAAAACACACCCTCCGGAGTATTAAAGAAAGGAGTCCCAAGGCCAGTGTTGTGACGGGTCAGGATAAACCACCACTTGTGTTGCCAGAGTCTCTTAGTGCCATCCCAGCTCCCCGCTAATATACCTGAGAAAGTGGTCGATGATGGCTTGAGTGTTTGGACCTCTGCCATCCACGTGGGAGACCAGAATGGAGCTCCTGGCTATGGTTTCATAGCCCTCACAGACTAAATGGAGAGCAAACAGTGGATAGAAGACTCTCTGTGTGTGTGTGTGTGTGTGTGTGTGTGTTTCACTTTGCCTTTAAAATAAATATTCTTAAGCAAATATAGGGGCATGGGCCCAGTAAAATGACTTAATGTCTATAGTCCTCGACTTGAACATGCCTGGATCCCATATGGGCACCGGTTCTAATCCGGGCGGCCCCTCTTCCCATCCAGCCCTCTGCTTGTCGCCTGGGAAAGCAGTGGAGGAAGGCCCAAAACTTAGGGAGCCTGCACCTGTGTGGGAGATGCAAAAGAAGCTCTGGGCTTCTGGCTTCGGATAGGCTCAGCTCGATCTGTTGAGGCCGCGTGGGGAGTAAACCATCTGACAGAAGATCTTGTCTTTCTTCCTTTCTGTATATCTACTTTTCTAGTAAAGATAAATCTTTAATAAAAAACAAACAGAAAATATATAGGGGCTGGCATTGTGACTCAACAGGCTAATCCCCCACACTGTGGTGCTAGCATCTTATGAGTGCTGATTTGTGTCCTGGCTACTCCACTTCCCATCCAGCTCCCTGCTTGTGGCCTGGGAAAGCAGCAGAGGAAGGCCCAGGTCCTTGGGACAGTGCACCCATGTGGGAGACTCAGATGAAGCTCTGGGCTCCTGGCTTTGAATTGGCTCAGTTCTGGCCATTGCAGCCATCTGGGGAGGATGGAAGACCACTCTATGTCATCTCTTTGTAAATCTGCTTTTCAAATAAAAATAAATCTTTTTTTTATTGCAAAGTCAGATATACAGAGAGGAGGAGAGATAAAGAGGAAGGTCCTCCGTCTGATGATTCACTCCCCAAGTGAGCGCAACGGCCTGTGCTGCCACGATCCAAAGCCAGGAACCTCCTCTAGGTTTCCCATGTGGTGGTGTAGGGGCCCCAGGCTTTGGGCCATCACAAGCCTGGGAACTGGATGGGAAACGGGCTGCCAGGATTAGAACTGGCTCTCATATGGGATCCCGGAGTGTTCAAGGCGAGCACTTTAGCCGCTAGGACACCAGCCTGGGCCTTTTTTTTTTTTTTTTTTAAGTCAGATATGCAGAAGGAGAGACAAAGATGAAAATCTTACATTCATTGACTCACTCCCCAACGGCCTGAGCTGTGCTAATCTGAAGCCAGGAGCCCAAAGCCTCTTTCGGGTCTGCTAGGAGGGCACAGGATCCCAAGGCTTTGTGTCATTCTTGACTGCTTTCCCAGGCCACAAGAAGGAAGCTGGATGGGAAGCAGGGCTGCCAGGATTAGAACTGGTGTCCATATGCAATCCTGGTGCCTGCAAGGTGAGGACTTTAGCTACTAGGCTACTCTGCTGGGCCCATAAATCTTAAAAAAAAAAACAACAACAACGATTAATCATATAAAAAGGAAATACTCAGATAGGGAAGGAACCCAAAGAAGAACACAGATCACATAAGGACCCTGTCTTCAGGGTGGGTTTCTGAGACTTTAGACACTATGACATTACACTGATCCCCACATTCTCACTGACATAAAGAAGGTGGTCAACATGGGCTTTAATGGACACGGTGCCTTTGATATTCTAAAAGAATTTCCAAGAAAGGAAAGGAGCTTGCAAAGACCTCTGAATTGGTGAAGATTTTTGATACCTACAATCAAGGTGAGGGGAAAAGAGTAACAATACAGGGTGAAACGATACAGCTATTGTCCTGTAGGATAATGGGCTGCTTTTGCAGATCATCACAGATCCTCAGGAGAACCCCAGACCCCAAATTCCAAACGCGTTTACTCTAAGGAAGTAGAACATTAGAAAGGTGCAGGTCTCAGGATGCCCAGACACAACTATGGAATGCTCGGCCTAACCAAGGGTGTCTGAGAATGAGGAACGTGGGAACCCTACATCACTTCCTCACCCCTCCTGGAACTCCAGATAGTACACAAACGAGAAACAACATTATTATAACCATGGCCTCATTTAAACAGTACACAGGGACCATGCTCAGGGGATTACCTGTCCTGGGTCAGCCAAGAGTTGAGGTGCCAGAGTAGTGGACGCACCTGGCCAGAAAGAGAGTGAGAGCCCCTGCTTCATGGGCCTTTGAAAGGGGCTTGTGAGGGGAGTGGTTGCACAACAATGCAATACCGTCCCCTCTCAGTTGATAGGTTTTCGCTCCTGCCCACCTGTGACTCACCTAAGTGTTGTGGGCTAAGGAGTTGATTAGTGCTCACTGGGATGGGCAGGAACAGGAACTGGGCTTGTAGGTAAAAATGCCTAGACTAATTGGACTTGTCTGCATCCAATATCCTGGCTAAATTAGGACGTTGGGGAAGTGGTTGAGGATGGAATTATCATTCCATTGCTGTTAGGACCCACCTTCAGGACAGAGGTTGGGGGACACAGCCAAATTTCATTTGCTCACTGTCAATGGGTGCTGGCTGTCACTGGCTGCACCTCATAACAGAAGGTAGGGATGGCAGGGAAGAGTGAGAACAGTCTCTCAAGGTGAGGTTCTGATCTGACTCCTAGACACCCAAACTGAAACAATACCCAAAGAGAAAATTACCCAAAAGGGGAATTTAGTCCTTCATTTAAAAAATTGCTTGAATTGTAGTTAGCTTGGCCATGTCAGTAACAATAATGCAATCCTTTTAATTCAGAAACCCAGAACTCAGGGGTATTGGTTTGAACAGGATTGAAGGACTATTGGCCAAACTGTGGCAAAAAAACCCACATAGTGGGTCCTAACCCTGCACCCTGACTGGAGATCACTGTGAATTTACAGTTCTAGATTTAAAGTATGCCTTGTGTTATATGCTGTTGGACTCTGGGTTTCGGGAACTATTTGCCTTTGAATGGGAAGAGCCTGAGTTCAGGGTAAAGCAACAAGTCTATTGTACTGTCATCTATGTATTCAAATATGTCTAAACCATATTTGAAGAAACCCTGCAGGGAGATGAGTTATGAGAGTTCACAAATGGCAGACTGTCGGAATATGTAAATGACACTTTGATTGCCAGTAAGACCCAAGAGGTATTGGACAAAGATTCCTCTACCGACCAGCAGAGCCAGTAATGTGGACAGGGAGTGGGTCTGGGGATGAAGCACCGACAGGAGACCAGTGATGGTAGAAGTCTCAGCGAAGTCTCTCTTTATTGCTCCTTCACCTTTCCTTATATTCTCTTTCCCCCAAGTCCTAATTGAGCCAGGAAATTTGGTACAGATGAGTCCAATTAGTCTAGGTGTTTTTAGCCACAAGCCCAGTTCTGTTCCTGCCCATTTCAACGAGCGCTGATTAACTCCTTAGCCCACAACACCATGTTGACTTCAAATTTTATAATTCGCAGTGAATGGAAAGTCTTCACAGAAAAGGCCCGGATTTCACAATCAACTGTAAAGGATCTGTGATGTAAGGTTTCCTAAATGCAAAGAAACTTCCTGACCAGAGGTGGAGTCTTCCCAGGGTGGGCCTCATTGCCAACCTCAATAGTTTCAGACTCCTGCTGCATCTGGAGTTTGAACTTGAGCTTAAGAGTCAAACCTCTGTCTGAAACCCTGAAATATCAGAACGCTCCATTAGAATGAAATGGAAAATGACACCGATACCTCCTCCTAATGAACCATGAGCTGTGACTGCACAAGTTCTCAGTCTGCAGCTGTTGGTAGGCACTTTGATGTGTTTATCCATAACAGGTAGGGAATTGTTTAAGAAGTCTTGACTCAGAATTCCAGATCAACTGAGAGATCAGTGGCATATTTGTCTTCACTGTAGACATAGCCACATAGTTACCCGGAGTTGCTGAGCCTGTGTCTGTTCAGTAGCAGCCACTTGTTGATTTGCTGCAGGAAGCAGGGAAGGTCACCCTGGAGTACTCAACCACTGTGCACAGCTCACACTGTGTATCACCACTGCTAGAATACAAAGCAGTTATTTGCTGAAGCTGTCGGGTCATTCTGTTTAGGTGATCCAAATGTGAAATTCAAAGCAGCATCAGTCCTTAGCCATATTCATTGCCAAGCAGATTGAAGAATCTGTCCTTGACTAACTGATCTGCTGTTGGAAAATCCAGACTGGAAAATGTCCACGAATGGGAACAGCTACATGGAACAAGTAGTAAATAGTTGGGTATATGGAAGTTACCCGTCAGGAGACTGTGGAAGCCAAGCTTAGAAAGCTATATTAATCACGCTTGCATGAGGTCTGCAGCTGGGAACCAACAAGAGGGTGGCCATTTACACTCAAAGTATTTCTTCTCAGTGGAGGATGCTCCTAAGTCACCTGGGGGTGGCATGGAGACTCAGAGCAAAGATAACAGGGAGATTGAACATACCAAAGACATTCTTGGCCATTAGAGGGCACCCTGCTATCAAGTAAGTGGCTAGTTTTCATTGCCTAGGACTTTAGCTGAAGCACCAATAGGCAGTGGAAATTTAAAAAACAAATGGCTCAGGCAGTTAAACAGACATCTTAGATTAAGCTACTGAAATTCCAAGAAGACAAAATCATGGTGTTAGTGTGTGACGCAGGCTTCGCAAATATTCATCCTGATATCCTAATTATTCTGATGAAGACTTGGAAAGGCCTGATGAATGAGGTCTTCCATACCTGTAGGATTTAGCTCAAAAGTGTACCGAACCTTGGCTGACCTAGAGGCGGCTGGCCACCCCCCAGGGCTCAGGGCGGCCCTGGGGGAGCGGCCCAACCAGGCCGGACCCGAGAACGAGGATTCAGCATGCCAAGACCACCGCCGCAAGGCAGTGAGGGGGTCCCTGGCTATTTCCCAGGCCCAAGTGCTACCGCTTCCCCCACCCCCGGGGTAAGCCCGCCAGGTGGGAACCTCCAGACCCGGGCTAGAGGGCTAGCTCCACCCCTCGGCCATAGGCTAGAGGTGGGGCGAGTGGGGGAGGGACTGGAACCTTGGCTGACCTAGAGGCGGCTGGCCGCCCCCCAGGGCTCAGGGCGGCCCTGGGGGAGCGGCCCAACCAGGCCGGACCCGAGAACGAGGACTCAGCATGCCAAGACCACCGCCGCAAGGCAGTGAGGGGATCCCTGGCTTTGGGCTCTGCCTGCTGGCCGCCCGGGGGCGAGCTATGGAGTTTTATGATCAGAAAAAGCTGCCCAGGGACACTCTTGAATAAGGACAGCCTTTGTGTCGGTCAGAGATGAATTTCTGGTGATTCCCAGCAATAGTAAACATAAACACTAGGGCAAGAGTGGGACTGAGACATGAAGGTTTGAATGAGATTACCCATAAGAACTATTAGAAGCAGATTGAATTACCAACCAAACCAAGACCCAGAAGCTCGAGTGTCCTAGTAGGGAAATAATGGACATCTTCCTCCTAGGTAACTACCCCTCTGATGAACACAAAACCAAGATAGGGGTGGGATTGCTAAATGAAGCTCATATGCCAGTATTTATCTGGGATGGGTAGAAGGCTGGTCAGGTCGAGTTTGGCTTCAAAATGCATCAACAATTTCCGGAGTTTAATGAGAGGCTGGACAGACTGAACAAGACTGCGGTAATGTTTTTATGTCAGTCTGATTGCTCCCAAACAATCTCTTTCCACTAGAATTCATCATGTGCTCATGAAGCAGACGATGCATCATTTTTCCCAAAAGACTTCTGTGTTTCCTTTTAATTAAGCATGTATAGGTTACTCAGAGGCGCATTATTCTATTAGGGTGCTATACTCTGTTGTTGATGTTGTTGTGGTGGTGGTAATTGATGTGGCTGTCATGAAATGAAGTCAATCCAGAAAACAGTAATATTGTTTCAACCCCAAACAGCCTGTGTCTCATGCAACAGGACGTTGTGAGGTGGCCAATGAACCAACAATCGATATGAGTCAGATTGCTTATAATCTGCATCAAGAATTGTAAGACCTAATAAATTTGTAAGGCCCTATGATACTTGGAAATGGGAGGGAGGGCAGAGAGATCTTACATCACCCCAGTAGGTGTGAGGAAAACGGGGGAAGTATAACCCATCAGGATCATAACAGGTAACTCATAGACAGCAGACTGGAGTCAGCATTAGACAATAGCAAAACTACAAAGACCTGTGGAGGGAATCAGGAGCAATCGTAACAACCTCTTAACAGGAGGTCATACGCATAGAGCAGGAGGGGACCCCAGAGTGGAGCAGGGGGACAGGAGGAGGCTTGTATCCCAACCCTCAGGACTCCCAAAGCCTCACCAAGGACTATCAGTACGACCACCGAGGACTACATCCCTACCGCCAAGGAGACTACGGGGGAAAAGGAGTGCCTTCAGAGGCCAAGAACTCTGAGGTCACCCACTCCCATTTGGACCTACAATGTGGGATGGAAGAAGCCCAATTCCTCCTTTGAAGGATCCAGGGTCATCGGAACGACAACCAGGATCCCTGAGCGGTCCGGAGAAACAGAAGAACAGTAAACTTCCCTCGGAACTAGGGAGAGGAGCTTTCTCTGGCCCTTGCCTGCTTCCAACTTTGGGTCCCCACCCTCTTTTGTAAGGACCATCAGGATTGCTCCAGAAACTCCTCACAACAAACAAACATGAACAAACAAATTAGAATAGATAGACAGAGAACAACTAGGAATACTTAGAAACAGACAGGAAGCGGCCAGCTGGGATGCACTTATAACTCACTGGGTGGTACACAAAGATCAGTTACTCCTCTCTGGGGTGTTGAGGATTTCTCTGCACACCCCTCCCAAAACCGTTCACCTAAACTGTTGACATTTGTCCTGTTAAAGTTATAGAGTTAGACTACCCGAAAAACAACCAGGTTCAGCAAAATCATGCTTCAATGCTATAAAATGCTAAATACTAACATTGAAATAGGCATGAGACAGCTGAATAGCAATATATAGCCATTCTAAGGTATATAGAACATGGTTAAATATAAACCAAAATTGAAATGTCCATGAGGAAGTCACAGGTTGTGGCCGAGAACATGCGTTTCTCTAGTAACATATTGGTTAATCAATACCATGTCAATTAATGCCATAATGTTGTAAATGGTTGTAAATATTATGTTGGGTTTTTTACTTGATTGGGATGATACTCTGTTGGTTCTACCTTCAGACCAGAGATGGTCTCACCAAGAAAACTTACCAAGACAATAAGATGCTGGACTTTATAATTGGTCAAAACCTCCAATGAAAGAATGTCAACTGAATTTGAACTATGGAAATGCAACAAGGTGGAGTAATCCACCGTGGGGGTGGGGGGAGGGTTTGGGGAGGGGTGGGGGGAATTCCAGTGCATAAAAACAAATGTGTCACATTATGCAATGAAATTAATAATAATAAAAAAATTGCACAAAAAAAAAGTGTACCATGGACATGAAGCTCCTATAACATAGGGGATGACACATATTTAAAACAATTATTTAAGGGTGTGGGGAGAGTGAGAGTGCCCATTCACTAGCTTACTTCCCCAATGCCCACAAAGGCGGGGACTGAGCTGGCCAGCTAGAAACTTAATCCAGATCTCCTCAAATAGGCCTCAGGAATCCAACCACTGGAACAATCTCCACTGCATCCCATGGTCTGCATGGAAGGACTCAGGAATCAGAAGCGGGGTCAAACACAGGTACTCTCCTGTGGGATCAACACATTTTTTCTGGTGCCTTAACTTCTAGGCTAAATGCTTGACACTTGAAATCATATTGATATCAGAGCAGCTATGGCAACGGAAATTAACCATATCCTTCAGAGTGCCTGCTATGTAGCCGGGATGCCACTCTACAATGGATACACAGGTAAAGAAGTGATCTAAATTAGAAATACTACTCAAAATTTATTACAGAAATGTATGAACTGTGCAAAAATAAGTTAAAGACTTGGCATCTTCTAGTTATCAAGTTTGGGCCAGGAGTTCTGGTCAAGGAGAAGCTTGTAGATAGATTTTACTACGATGCCAAAGGCAAGTGGAAACCTGAGGAACTTAATGGTTTTGGTAGACACTTTATGGGAATGGAGGAAGTTGTTTATTATTATTATTATTATTATTATTAAATTTAGGGTGGAAAAAGGATTCTGAAGTGATAATGATCTTTAATAAGGAAACAATTTCAGAATCAAAATTCCACTATTCAATTCTGAGTGACAACAGATGAGCCACCATCACCATGGCAGCCAGTGGGAAATCACCTCCCCACTCCCCCTTCCCCCAGGTCTCTGCTACCTGGTGGGTGTGACCTAGAGCTTATCTGCCCAGGCCTAAAGTGCACCTTCCAACCCTGTATATAGAACATCACCTCTGATATGATTGGAAAGCCAACAGGATTAGGCGTGCTTTTCATCCAATCACAGTGTCATTTTTCTTAGACCTTTATTTACCTGGAACTTGGGCTGAGTAAATGGACATTCCTCACCAGCTTGTCTCTTTGCTGCCAAAGGACACCATTTGCCTCACCTTCTGTGACCCTGGGTCCAAACCCTGAAGAACAGCCGTGGAAATATCAGCAGGTCTAGAAATCCGATGGAGACTGAGTAAATTGGGAAAACAGAAAATGAACATTTGAAACAAACAAAACACACACACACAAAAACTTTGGTGAAAATCTGCCAAGAAACTACCTTGAGATAGGTATTACAAATTGCATTGGAATTCTAGTGTCCTCTAGAAACGGGCTCGAGTTGAGCGTTTATGAGACGTTATATGGGATACCCTTCCAATTTAATGAATGTAAGCAAAGCACAGCTAAGTAATGCTCAGGTAAGATTAGATGTCATTAAGGGTGTAATCTGTTGGTGTGAATCTAACTACTTTTCACAAGTTTCCTCCGATGGGTTGACCTGCCCACTGATGTACCTCTTCACACTTGAGCCTCAAGAGCTGTGGTGTTGCTAACATCCCTGAAATGTAAGTACATTCAAGATCAACTCTGGTTTCGTTGAGAAGGACCTTACCCCATGCTGCTCGTGGCTTATCCATCAGGAAAACAGCATGGAGTGAAGCCTTAGATCCGTTATCCTCAGGCATGCATCCAAGCTCTTTTTTTCACATCCACTGTTGGGCAGCCCAAGAAACAGAAGCTCTGCTCACCGCATAGAGTGCAGCGTCCGACAGCCTTCTACTGGGAAGCGCATTTGAAAACAACCTTCTCCCAATCAGTGGGACCTGACTACTTCCTGGAATAATTGACTGGTCTTCAATTCTTATCCAAAAAGAAACTTCCAGGTAAGTAACAGATTTGTCTTAATATCAGACCTTGACACCTTAACTTATTTAGATGATAAAAATTGTTTTATCTGGAACTGTACTAGTTAATTGAGTAATTATTTGTAATATACTGTTCATTTCTTTTTTTTCCCCAAAAATATTACTAATCTTTTCATGCACATGTTCCACTAAGGTAAGTTTACACAGGTGATGTGAAACTCATTGCCTTGCATTGTGTTGTTTTGAGTTGCTGCCCTGATATTGATACATTTTTGGGTGCTCATTTCCTGATGTTAACATGTTGGACTACTGTCACTGTAACTGAGGCATCCTTTGTTCATGGACAGAACTGTGTCTTGCTGTGCTGATTGACTTACTTGGTTGTATAGTTTCAGTGTTTTATTATCGTACTCTGTCTTCAGTGTTACCTGAAAAGATTAATGTTGTAACTTGTGAAAAGGCATAGTCGTTTTGCATGTAACCAGTTCCATCCTTGGATATTAAGGTAAGGCTGAGTAAGTTGAGAGTCTATGCTTTTAGGCATAAATATTTCTGCAAACTGAAGAATCTGGTACCTGTCACATAACTATATCCTGATCTTACGAAAATTGGTACAAAGAATAGTGTTTTCCTTGTTCATTTTTTCCCTTGCTGATAAATTGATATTCTATATCAACTTTCAAGTCTGTTTCAGCAGACTAAAAGGATCGTTGGATTCTCATACCCAAAATATTGTCAGCTTTGCCAGCTCAAAACTCCCCCAGGTTCTCCTGTTACTGGTAAAAACAGAACAAAATTATGTAAGCTTGGCACTCCCCCTAGTGGCTTCTCTTATATCTACTCCTCAGGAAACATTTCTCCCACTTACATGCTAATCAGATTTTGAAACATACACTTACATGACCCCCCGGCAGGGCTTGAACCCACCATGCATTTGCAACTCAGGATACTTTGAAATGTGTGTTAGCAGAAGACTATAATCTTCCAAACTGATGTTCCCAAAGGGTGAATCTGAAGATTCATTTAAAAGTATTAATCTTTATATTTTTAAAAAGATTTATTTTATTTATTTCTCAAAAATAAAGAAATAGAAAAGAAAAAAAGTATTTTATTTATTTGACATGTGGAGAGAAAGAGAGAGTGCATGCCAGAGAGAAGGAGTGAGAGACACTGACCCTTTCATCCATCCACTGGTTCACTCCCCAAAGCAGGACTGGGCAAGGTCAAAGCCAGGAACCTGCAGCTCCATCCGGGTCTTCCACATCGGTGATGGAGATACAGGCACTCAGGTTATCTTCCACTGCTTTTCAAGATGCATGAGAAGAATCTGAATTGGAATTGGAGCAGCTAAGACTTGAACCCGTGCTCTTTTGGAATGCTACTGTCGCAGGTGGTGGTTTACCCCACTATGCCACGATGTTGTACCCAGTGAAAAATTATGTTTAAAAATGGACACGACACAAATAGAAACTGGGAACTTTTTCAGGGATGTCCCCACCGCTCCCAGGAGATCTTAACTCACACTGACAACTGGCAGTCAAGGCAATGGCAGCGCTGTGACTGTGAGTGGAAACCTGGGTAAAAGTTGATATGACAGTCTCCCAAGTCCTGAAGGCCTACAGACCTTGTTAGAACCCCCCAAACCACACTCACTATCTCCCCCATGTCACCTATATACTACTAACTTGTTTCTGGCCTTAGTCCTCTTGCCCCTCCAAGATACTGCATGGATGACAATCTGTGCACCAAAATTATTCTTGTTTCTCTGAGAAGGTCTAGAGAATCCGTCATCAAAGAGAAAAAGGAGATTTGCTTTTTTTTTTAAAAAAAAAAGATTTTATCCATGTTTATTGGAAATCAGATATACAGAGAGAAGGAGGAGAGACAGAGAGGAAGATCTTCCGTCCGATGATTCACTCCCCAAGTGAGTGCAACGGCCGGTGCTGAGCTGATCATCAAAGCCAGGATCCAGGAGCTTCTTCCAGGTCTCCCATGTGGGTGCAGGGTCCCAAGGCTTTGGGCCATCCTCTGCTGTTTTCCCAGGCCACAAGCGGGGAGCTGGATGGGAAGTGGGGCCTCTGGGATTAGAACTGGCACCCATATGGGATCCTGGTGTGTTTAAGGTGAGGACTTTAACCGCTATGCTATGGCGCAGGGCCCGAGATTCATTTCTTAGGGCCAGACAAGAATGTTACAGTGTATCAGTAACATTTCGATAAGTAGTCAAAATATGCTGGAACATGTATGCCCTAAGCTAATAATTTTTCACCTCGGAAAGCAAACAGGAGGAAAAAAAGCCTGCTGTATACTTGATGCTGGGATTGATAACGCAAAGGGGTGGTGTTCTTATCATGGGGCCTCATTATGGGATCTGCGTAAAACCATAGCCTGTAGTCTATATAAACTAAGAATCCTGGTCTACTCCTTAGCAAGGGAAATCATGCACAACAGAACAGTCCTTATTTTCTGGCAAAACTAGGAGTTACTTGTACAATGGCTAACATTTTCTGCCCCACACGGATGAACACACCTAGAGAAGGCAGTAGAATTTAAGAAAGATGTATGAAATTGCCATGTTTCCTAAAATATTGCTAGCATAGTAACTTGCCATCCCATAGTAGTTGTCTTTGGAAAAAGAGCTGTTATCTGTTGAAAACAAAATCAGGTGCCACCAGAATTATGACTGTAATCTGAGAGAGGCAGCTCAGAATTACTAGAAAGCTGCCTGGATTTCATTTGAAGGTGGTGGCAGTCTTTTGATGATTCTGAGCACAGAACCAGGTAAGGCACGTGCTTAAAGACTTTCCGCTCTGCTTCCTCTGTGGGTCCCATCCCTTAGCTTTGTCAGATGCACTCCTTTCACCCTAACCGAACTTCTTAAAATGGGGAGGTAGACTTGGGTTTTGTTGAGGTTTTTTTTCTCCGACCATTTCTTTTTGCGAATGCTTTACACCGGTGTTTTTCTGTTAACTACCAGCCAAGAGGCGAGCCTATAGGGACTCTCAAAGTCGAGTTTCAGTAAGAACCCAGATACTAGATGGACCTCAACGGTAGGTGGCAGCATTGACTCTGTCTACAGAGTGCAGTGATTTTACCCAAAACAAACAAGTAATACTGATTTTATCTGGTGAGCCACAAAAAGGCATCCTCAGTACATGAGGTGTTATGGCGTTCTGAAGTATCTGACTTGACAAGGCAGGGTTGGCACATGGGAGGTCCTATTGCAGGACGATGGAAATCAACTAATCTTATAATCTGGAATCATTCAAACATACATGCTGGGCCTCAGTTACCATTTCAAGTTAGCGAGAACTAGTCTGTCCTTCCAGATGTGTTTGTCTGTTTACATGAGATCAATCAGTGAAAATGAAATTGTACCTTAAACATATGCCAAGACTCATGTGGTGCTTATCTTTCATCTTTATAACCAAATGTTGTATTAGGTTATACAGATTTAGGTAGGAAGTTTGGACTATTCAAAATTTTGAAAGACCCAACCCCACCCTATCAATTCCATGATGACATATTTGTATTTCCTGGTAAATGTGAACCATAAATTTTGTGAAGGAAGAGAGATATACCTAAACTCTGTGCTAACAGACTGCACAAATTTTACCCTTTCACCCGCATTAAATCATTAGTTACATCACCAAGACGGAATCTGGCCTCTGTTCTTAATATTTGCTGAAGAAAACACAGTTCTGACAAATTGCAAGATAAAAATTGTCTAGTACACTTTCCCTGACCACTGCTAGTAATTTTCCACTATTTTTTTTCTGTCATTTTACATTTACATGAAGCTCAATTGCTTTTTTTTCTTTGCCAACTAATGTTTACTTTTCATTCATTTTAAATCACAGGTCATATTTATGTCTAGTTGAAGACAAGATCAGTTTGTACTGGAGTTTTCCTTCTGTGCCACAGAGGTCTGGACAAGTCCAACTGCCCCTCCGTTCTTTACTGAGACGCCACCTGGTGTGTCAGAGGCATTTTCATCGCTCAGGTTGGCTGGCATGCTTACTGCCGTTCTCCAGCTCACGTCTGAATTTCTCCTGCATGAAGACAAGACCCTCCAGTCAGTTGTCATTGGTAACATATTGTGTAATCTAGCCAGGAGAGGATGAGGGCAGCGGTTAAGTACTGCACCACCATGCCCTCAGGAATTCTAGCCTACGTTTAGCCTTTCTTCTGCCTTGTCTGTTGACAAAGTCTGTTTGTTGCTATTTCAAGGAAACAGAGCTTTGCTCACTTTTTAACCCAAATACCTTGACCTTTCCCTGCTCTTTCTCTTATAACCAAAGTTGCTTGGACACAGGAGCATTATGTTATGTTGGCGCTGAGGCCATCTTACTTTCTTTTAAGATCCCCACCTGTACCGCCTTGGCATTCTCATCTTTGCCTGACTTGCCCAGTGTCTATTCAGTGCCCAGGTCTGTGGATACTTTGAGATAGACAACATCAACCAAAAGACCTTAGTGAGAATTTCTCACTTGGGCTGTAACAAAGCCAACAACTTCTCAGAACACTCAAGATCACTCAAGTAATACCCTAGAAATATTCTTCCTCATCAGGGCCTCCAAGGTGACATTCAACAATCATCTCCTTCGTTGAGTGCTGCTGTATTTTGAGAGCAAGAAGTGGCACATTCCTCCCAACACCCCACTCTGGACACAGGAGAAAGACTGAAACATTTGTCTCACCTATCTCCCCCTTGTTACCCATTCTGATCCTCTCCATTCTGATCAGAGGCCCACATTAGTCTGCAACCTTCTCACCCACATAATCAATATTAAATTAATAATAAAACTGCAACAGAGTGAATTACAGGCCACACAAGGATTAAGATAAGATAGCAGGGACATCATTTTTATTATGTTTCTTCTAATACGGTATTACAAAGATCCAAGGGTCTTGTAAAAATGGAAAAAGCAAAGATCACAAAAAATAATGATACAATTAACAGTTTTATTTTCTATCTCATGGTGCCAGGCAGTGGGGAAATTGGGTTTCAGGTGGTTAACTTCGTTATCCTCAGATTAGCACTCAATCGACTACAAAAATTTCCATGGCAACTGCATCAAGATGTACATTTTCTGTATGCCCAGCTTCCCCTACTCAGGCAAAGGCCTCACCAGAGCATGGGGTTCCCACACAATTGATATGGTTTCCGAGAGTAACCACTGTGAATGAAAGTGCTCAAGCTTAAAGTCTCACATTTGCTCACCACTTACCTTGGTCTAAGTAATTCTTAAGCCTAAACATGGCCAAGCTCATGCTAAGCTACAATGTATTCTCAACAAAGGAGGCCCTAAAAGACAAGCCACCTTCAAATTGCATCTGTTCTGGATTTGGAAAGCCAGACATTGGCAAACAGTTGTTGCAACAGAAACCAGTCTCTGAAAGATTGCAGTATCCCTTGCCAAAAATCATGCTACTGTAAACAGAACTTCCCCAGGGGTCAAAGGACTCCCATGTCACAACCACAAGCCCTGTTGACCCAAGGCTAAAAATCCATTCACTGCACTTGGCTTCCAAACTGACCGTAGTTATTGAAGAGACAAGGCCTAGTGTCATTGTTGACATAAAAGGGGACTGTGGATTTTCTTCTAGATACAGCAACCTATTACTCCATTAACCTCACATACAGGGCAGCTCTTCTCCCAGTCCAGATGTTATAAACCTGCCCCATTGCTATGAATTCTAAAATCTTTATCCTGTCAGTTCCTATTTGCCTTAAAGGGTAAGAAAATAGGGCATAAAGAGCACATAACTTGGACAGCATTGCCACAGGTATATTTGGACAGCTCCTACCTATTTGGGCGTACTCTTACAGAGAACCTAAAGGGTGAATCTACTGCTGAGGGCACAGGTGTGATCTGACATGTAAATGATTTATTAGTCTGTTTTCCTACCTGAGACTTTAGTTGTGGGTATTTGACTAGCATCTTTAACAAACAGAATATGGCTACTGGGTGTCCAAAGAAAAATAATCATTGTTTTTCTGAGGAAGTAAACTAAGAATCACCCTCAGCTCAGGAACAAAGGATGACTTTAGAGATGGTACAGACCATGTGCTAGATTTCTGCTCATATAACATTAAGGCAGTTCTAAGTATTTCGCAGACTGAAAGGATATTACAAGTTAAGCATCACTAGGTATGAGGAGATAGTGAAGCTCCTAGAATAGACTCTCAACAGAAGTCAGAACAGGAACCTATGCTTTGGGAAAGAAAATAAAACAAAAACAAACAAAACAAAACAAACCAACCTTTGCTCAGTGAAATGCTGCGTAAAGCCCCTGTGCTTGGATTGCTAAACCCAATCCTTGAAAATTGATATGTAGTTAGAGATACTAGCTGCTGCCCAGGGGAACATCTGTGCTATACTCCAAGAAAAATATTATGTGTGGGTGATATAAAACTACGTGAAGCATTTCTTGGATGAGGCTACACAACCCTAGGACAATGTTCAACAGGGTTAGCATTTTTAGCCAACATTGGGTAGTAGAACTTCTTACCGTTGCCTTTGCTTCACCCTGTAGCTTCTGTACTCTTATTACTTTTCTTTATAGCATGGAATAATGTAGAAGCACAAATGTAGGGAATAAATAATGTAGAAGCATAAATGTAGGGAATAAATGTAGAAGCAGCCCAGAGTTTATATATAAAAAAATCTTGTCCTTGTTCAATAATCTTAGAAAAAAATTGGAAATAATAGTCTTACTCACTTTCCTATAGCCCTTGACCATTTGTGCCCTAATTAACTATGTAAAGATTGTAGGAAAAAAAAAGAAAAGAAAAAAAATCTTCTTAGGTGGGTCCCAACTTTCTCCCAGGGGGCAGACGTGGGGAATATTATATTCTCTGACTTGTCCCAATTAATTATTAGGCCTATTATAAATTTCAGAGAGATTTTAGGGATCTCTTATCCAGAAGACACTCACACAGCAATATTCCAGAAGGCCTGGGGATGATGGCAGAGGGGACTAGAAATAGGATTATTAAAGAATTTCAGCAGAAAATTCCAGTCTGAATGTGGACTGGACTCTCCGTTCTTTATTGAGATGCCCACCTGGTCTTTTAAGTGTAATACCTTCACTGAACTTGGCTAGAATTCTCACTGCTAAAAAAAAAGTTAATTTTGTCATTTTAAATAAAGATCCCACTTGATTGCGTTTTGTTCAAATAGATGATGTTTCTGAACTGTAGAATAAAATCTTGAGATTTCTTGTTCACAAATCAGCAGGCTAAAGATTCAATGAATCCTTTTTCTTCAGGTATGATGTGTATCAGGATTGAAGTAGAGTTATTTGAGGATTTCAGAGATTAGAATGGGTCCCTCCCTAATGATGAATCAAGAAACAAAGCAGACAAATGAAGACAAAGTTCTTAAATAATGTTGAGGGAAATCTTGCCACACCTTGGGACTTAGGGCAAGCTTACCAACCTAGAAAATTCTTATTCCTTAATATAGAAGGATTGGTTTCACGTCATAGCTGCTATGCTTAGGTCTGAAGGATCTCTAATCCCTTTTATTCTTTTTTCCTGCCTTAAAAAGCTTTTCATAAATAAGCAAGCAAACTTTGATGGCAAGGATAGTAATGATTGTCACACAGGCCAGCAGGAACCCAATCACATCCAGAGAGTGGTACTGGAACCAGGTCAAGTTGTGAGCAGCTGGCCGAAGGTGTTTGGCTCCTTTGTGGCGCATGACAAACTCAATCCAGAAGACAGCCCGATCTAGGGGCTTCAAAGGCTGGTCATGATGAATTCTTGATAATTTCAGAACATTCTCTTTGTACCTGTACAAAACCAATAGACATTCCCTTATAGAGTGAACCAGAAAAATGAACAGGTGAAATTTTAATGCAGATGATACAGATGAAGGTCTTGTAAAAAGTGGAACAAAAACAAATTATTTTCTTCTGTAATCACTCTAGAGAACTTGGCTTAAAAGCTAGAATATGCTACTGCATAGGATTCCAAGATATAGTGAAAAAAGCTGGGTGATAACAAGTATTTTTATCATTCTAACCTAGAAGTGGAAATCGTTTAAGTCCCCAAAGCAAAATTCAAAATAAAATAAGCATTAAGAAAACGAAAAGTGGGTCTGACACAGTAGTCTATTGGCTAAGGTCCTTGCCTTGCTCACACTTGGGATCTCATGTGGCTGCTGGTTTTTGTCCTGGACGCTTCACTTCTTATCCAGCTTCCTGCTTGTGGTTTGGGAAAGCAGCTGAAGATAGCCTAAGGCCTTGGGACCCTTCACCCATGTGGGAGACCGTGAAGGGGCTCTGGGCCCCTCATTTCAGATCTGCTCTGCCATGGACATTGCAGCTACTTGAGGAGTGAACCAGCGGATGAAAGGTCTTTCTCTCTGTTTTTCCTTCTATTTGCAAACCTAACTTTCCAATAATAATAAATACAAATCTTGAAAAAAAAAAGAAATGAAAAAGTATGAAATAAAACGCACTTGAGGTTGGAGCTTGAACCGTTCTACAAGCAATCATGAATAGACTTGATACACCAGGTTCAAGATAGTTCAGAATTTAGAGTAGAAGTCAAGTCCATTAGAGAGTCTAAGTACGTGTTTGGTCAAAGTTGATAAAGAGTTGATGTCAATCAGGGATTGAAATTAACTTTGTGGGCCCGGTGGCGTGGCCTAGCAGCTAAAGTCCTCGCCTTGAATGCACTGCGATCCCAGATGGGTGCCGGTTCTAATCCCAGCAACTCCACTCCCCATCCAGCTCCCTGCTTGTGGCCTGGGAAAGCAGTCGAGGACGGCCCAATGCTTTGGGACCCTGCACCCGCGTGGGAGACCTGGAGGAGGTTCCAGGTTCCCGGCTTCGGATCGGCGCAACACCGGCTGTTGTGCTCACTTGGGGAGTGAATCATTGGACGGAAGATCTTCCTCTCTGTCTTTCCACCTCTCTGTATATCTGACTTTGCAATAAAATTAAATAAATCTTTTTTAAAAAAGAAATTAACTTTGTATAAGTGGATTAATGATTAAAAGGTTGAAGGCACAAAAATGAATTTCCTTGTTTTGAATGCTGATTCTGATGTTTTATGTCCCTTTTAATAATTTTCTTTATTTTCAGTTTTTCATTGCTAAATAGAATGGAGAGAAGTAATGGCTTATCTGATTACCTTGAACAATAATGCCTTGATTCTTAGATAACTTGGAATTATTCATATTATTTAGCAGACCAGCCGTAAATGCTTCCTATTATAACTGTTGTTTTTCTTGTTAGTGTAATTTTAGAATTTGAAGAGTTCTCAAGACATTACAGCTGCATTTATGTCTGGCATTGAAATGACTCAGGGCTGATGGATAAGGCACAAGGAACCAGGTATGCTTGTGGTTTACAGAGTCTAAATGACAAAGTTCTATATGTTGGTATCGTAGCCATTAGAACATAGCTAATTTCTATGCCTGTTTATAAATTCAGAGCAAAGATGTTTTCCCAAGTACACTATGGAATGGTTGTAAAGAAGATGTCACATAATGTATATGAAAAATCTCAAAAAACTGTGTTTTGTGGTAATAGATATTCAATTTAAGTCAGCGAATTAAGTTATTCTCTTTGTTTTCAGTATTGCACTTATTTAAAATAAGTGTAGAGATATTCTTACATTAGATAAATGTGTTTTACATTGAATTAGCAAGTACAATTTTCAGAAAAAGCGAAGCATGCTTGTGATGGTGCTCATCAGCATGACACATCAGAATTACTCAGTAGCTGTAATAAAAGTTATGCAACTCTTAAAACCTAAGTGCCCATTGCACTGTCACGATCAGTATACTCACAAACAAAACGCTTTATTTCCAGCTAAAACCATTATGAAATAAACTGGGAAAATATCTGAAGACTATGATTGGTATCAAGAGTGTAATCATAACATAGCCATAATTAGTTTCCATACTGAAATAATTTGGGAACCAAATATTTCTTGTTTCAAAAATTTTGGCTACTACAAGTAACTTATTTCATGTAAATCACTTTTTTTTTTTTTTTAGTTTTTAGTTCTCCCAAGTAAGGCAAAACAAGGACAACCATAATAACTAAAATGAATATGCCCATATTTAAAAGTAGTACACTATTATTTAAGATAGTTTTAGTTCAGTGAATTCTAAAGTTTTAGAATCAAAATATAATACATAATTGGGAAGTGATTAAGTATAGAAACGTAATTTAAATATAATGAGAAATAGACGGATAATGTCATGCTAGTTTGCTGAAAAAAATCATTCAGAATAATTAAAAGACACAAAAATATGTGTAATTACATGAGATAGTGAGTATGTTAATTTTTTCTCTGTAGTGTTACTCTCATATCGCACTTAGTATTGGATAAAATCAAATTTATTTTAAAGGAATGTGACACAATTCTCTCGCTGGAAAGAAGTTATAACTGCTGAAATTAATGATTCCCTGCTTCAGTACTGTTCTTAGTATTTGTTCCTATTTTTATTTTGGTGATTCTTCTCATTTCATTCGTTAGATGATTGAAATTTTTATGCTATATTTAGACATCTGAAGATATTTCTGTAAAACTATTGCAAAAAATCTTGTGACAATAACAATGAATCATTGGTGCTTGTCGTTTAACAGTAAATCTGAACTCGGCCTAATCTTCATGCTCTGAATTGTGGTTTTCTCCCTAGCTCTCATCTGAAAACTCACTAATACATACATAATGTGTTGTTTAGAAAACAATACTCACGAAGGATCATAGATAACTGTCTTCAGGGCATTGAGTAAATCTGCACTTGACATTGTTTTCCAGTCCAGTGTGACAGCTGCTCCCTTGGCCCTCATGTAGGCAACGTTATCAGGTTGCTCCGCAAATAAAGGAAGGCCCACCATAGGGATGCCATGGTAGATCGCCTCATAGATGCCATTGGCTCCACCATGAGTGGCAAAAGCTTTCGTTTTTGGATGACCTAAAAATGGAGTGATTTTCAATAAATGAGATGATAAATGCATGCCATGAGGCACTGAACGAGGCAGTGCCTTCCA
Organism: Ochotona princeps; assembly: GCF_030435755.1. Taxonomy (NCBI): domain Eukaryota; kingdom Metazoa; phylum Chordata; class Mammalia; order Lagomorpha; family Ochotonidae; genus Ochotona; species Ochotona princeps. The sequence goes on from NC_080838.1 coordinate 72,178,983, forward strand.
GAAAAGCAATAAATAATAACCATGACAGTACATTTAACTTGAGTTCTTATCAGGAGAAAGAGACGCCTACATGCACTGGAGAGGAAGGGAAAGGCCACATGGCAGAGGTATTACGTTACTTGAGACTTGTACAATATAGGATTGGCAAGTAATTATACAGAAAGAACACATTCTACATAAAATAAGCATCATAAGCCAGAAAAGACAAACATCCAAATGCATGTTGCAACATTATTTTCTTAAAGAATTTGTGCACTCACTCAGTCTGATAGTAAGATAAGCAGGGCAGCGACGAGTGGCATGGGCGTGGTGCTGGAATTGAAAGGAAAACCCACACTTCACCTTGAAATGTGTTGTTATTTCATGATAAGGCTTGTATTTTTTTCCCATGGAAAATTCACAGTCATTCATTATGAAAGAAAGACTATTTTTCAGTGGCATTTGGAACCCCCCATGTTAAGGGGAAAGGACAAATGAAGTGACAGACTTATGAGTTGGAGAGATAATGCAGCAAATTATTATTACTTATATTAATTTGAAATAGGATGAGAGTGATTCAATGTGAAAGACAGAGAAAGAGAGAGAGAGAGAGAGAGAGAGAGAGAGAGAGAGAGAGAGAGTTTTCCACCTGTTACTTTACTCCCCAAATACCCACAACAGCTTGGCAGCTTGGGCTGGGATAGCCTGAAGCCAGGATGCCAGAATTCAATCCATGCCTCCCATATAAGCAGCAGGAACCCCAGCGATACCCTTCTGCCCTGGTTGGGTGCACATTGGCTGGAAGATACCATTGGAAATGGAGCAAAACTTGAATCCAAGCACTTCAAGTCCCAATCTGTGTCTTAGCTGCTTTGACAAAATACTCATCCCAGGAAATTACTGAGAGATTCTGTATGAGAGATGGCAATGCTTAAAAATACTTTGATTCAGTGTACAAAGATTTTGTATATAATGAAATGTCAGCTGTTGGAGTTTACTGTATTTCCCCTAGGACTGGAAAAATAAATACAAAGATGTTTGGTTGTGCTTCTGATGGTTCCAATAGTAAGTGTCCAATCTGTTTTTGGTTGAGCCCTCATCCTGCTTGGCTGCTACTCATGTTGTCAATGTCTGTTCTCCCATGTCTTACCAAGTAGGTCATTCTGGGGGATCCACTTATACAGCTGAGTATTGGCTCCTAAATTAGCTGGCTTCATGCCCTCATATCTCCAAATCACCTGTTAGTAAAGAAAGCACCGATTGCTGGGGTTGTATTTCAAATTATAGTGAAATAGAATTCTAAGAGAATTCTAGAAGTGATTACGTTTGAAAAATACAAGGAATAGGACAGGAGAGCTTCTGTGATGAGGCCTAAGAGTCCAAAAGACTGCTGCAAATAGGATAGCTACACTAGCTTACTTGTCATACAAAATACACTGCCTGTATTACAGTTATATTCAAAAGGAGAGGGGTGCAATGGTATTTCAAATATTTCCCCTTAGTCAAAGGAGATGATCAGGTTTCGTTAGGCCGCTGTAATTCTAGAACAAAGAAGAGCAACTCATAACCAGTGCTCTTAATTTTAAGATACTCGTATTTGTTATGTTAGCTTCCTCTTTCAAGCTTACTATTAATTTTAAAATTTTTAATAAAATGAATCAAGAATTTAATCATAGTCAATTGCTTCATAATTTATTTTATTAGAGTTTGACATCTTTTGATTCACATAATAGCAAATCTGTACAAAATACATGTGACAAATAAATTCTATTTAGAAACTGTATTTAACTTTAGTAGAAATTATTAGGCACTATTCCTAGGAAGATTTCAAATGATGTTTTTGAAATTGATAGTATTATCACTATTACCAGGATTAAAAAAATTCCTTAAATGTAAGAACTAACACCAGTTTGTAAGTAATGTAGTGATTGGAAAAAAAAAACCAAACTGCTGTGATACTGAATTTTGTTCAATGAATTGTTAACTCTTCTACTATATCCGAAAAAGCATTGATGGCACTGATTAATGTGATAATAGCAAAATTTCCAAGCCAATACCAAACTAACTTAGTGATTTGTGATTTTCAATCTAGCCTTATAAAGTATCACCTAAAGTTTAACTCAAAGTTTAACATTCTATTTGCCATACAAATCTTCAAAGTAGTTTCAGAGTATCAGCAGAAATGTACGTAGGTGATAAATACAAGTCTAAATCAAAGAAAACAACAAAGTAGCTAACAAATATCTAACGATCAGTTATCTTGTGTTATATTAGGATATTAGCTCCTACTGAGTTTTTGGAAGAGAATATCTGACCCTCCCACTCCAGCCTTGCTGTTGTTTGATTCTATATTCACTTTCCGCAATAAGAGGGTGTTCATCTGCTGAGCGAGAAGCATGGTCCTTTTAGGGGCCACATCATAGAAGTCACAGGGTTCTTCTTCAGAGTGGGATATACATCACCCTTTCTCTAACCTCTTCCTATTTCAGACACTGTTGGAGGCCACTCCCACAGGCGGTCTGGGCTCTCCATTTCTTTACATCTACTTGGCTGAAGGGGTACCTGGATTCAGAGTTAGGCTCCTCCTGAAAATACAAAGAATGGGCCTATTTCAAAATTAGAAGTAAAATGGCGAGAATTGCATGAGAAACTTCAACATCATCATGCATCTGAGGTGTTTTAAAGACATGACAAATGTTTTTCTGTTCATGTAGTCATTAATTAAAATTTAATTTCTTGTTAACATATTTGATGTATACAGTGGTCTTAACAATCCTGCAAGGAAAACAAGCAAATGACAGGCAGACTGTGGTGACTTCTGTGTCCCTGCCTGAAATGTCATGGTGATACATGGCTTCACACTTCACCTCTTGTATTTCTTTTTGTTCACACTGTTATTGTTGAAGTTATTCACAATCAAAAATACTCTTTTTTTCTCACCTATCAAGTATAGTTTCGTGGTCTCATAAATCAGAGCTACCAATTAGCTTACTTTTTACATAAAAAAGCTTTTGTAGTGAGACCTTTTGCGGTTACCACACTCATTTAGTACCTCCCACCATGAAGCAGCTTTTCTGACCTTTTGTGGAAGCTGGGCAAGGGCTGATGCGATCACATTGGCCCTCTCTTCTGTCATATTACTTATCATTGAGCCCAGGGAAAACACCACGACTCCCTCTTCCCCAGAGCTCTGCACAAAGTCTTCCATGTCCTGTGAAGAGAGAATTCATTCTGTCACAAAAGGGTGACAGCAAAGAAAATACTCCTAAACAGGTTGGTGCAATTACCTAGGAAGGAAATTCAAGTTGTCAGAAATTATCAGAGTAATGGCTGTTGTAAAATGTATGAGAAGAAATATTTCATTCTCCCCATTTCCAAGTGTACAGGTTATAGTGTTCATTGCTGTTGCAATGTTGTACTGCCAATGTCTCAAAATGTTTTTCTCTCAAAGCTAAAATTTCATGCCCTATGAATATCATGTGATACATGGATAATTGTGATCCTAATTTAGTTTCTTTTTCATTTCACAGAAAGATGTGATGTTGTTTCATTTACCTTCTTTGTCCTGTTTCCAACTAGACTTCTTAGTTTTGGCTGATTTGGTACTATTAAAAATTCTTTGGTAAAACAATTATAATGGTGTGGGGTGTGTGTGCGTGTTTCACACTGTTGCAATTATTTTACCAAAGAACAATAGCACAGCAAAAATAATGCACGAATTCAAAAGCAGCAGAAGAGAGAAGGTCAAGTGTCTGAGATCAGTAGAGAAGTGGCCCTGGTAAACGTGACCAGAATCCATTCTCCCTCTCACTCAGTTCTAGGTGTGTGTCAGTGGGAAGCACGGTCAAAATGTTGTTTTATCCATGTCCCCAAATTCCTTCTATTGCACAGTTGAAACTTTGCCCCCTATGTGAATTTCATATATAATACACGCTAGAAGAATTGTAATCCCAACCTTTTTTTTTTCATATTTTATCTTCTCTGCTGCTCTATTGGCAAATAAATCTGTTGTTGCTTATTTAGTATTATTAATCGTGTTTTTTGATAAAATAATTGTGGAAATGTGGTAAGTGCACATATAAGATGTTTAATCATATGTTAATGTTGAGTTTAGCTTGTTCCAATGGTTACTTCTATAAATAATCGATTTAGCTATAAATCATGAATTGGTACATTTAATTATTTTTCTCTGAATGGTTTTATGTGAATTTCTTATACAAAGGGTATAAACATGTTTAAGACTCAATACATCTGCCAAATTGCTTAGTCAGTCCTCTATTAAACAAAATACAGAAGTTAATGGAAAAACAAATTACTTTGGGGAAAAAAAATTATTTTCAACATAGAGTAAAAATACCTGCTTCGTCGTATTTTACCTATATTCAAATCATATCTGTGCAACTGAATAATACCAGGTATTGTTGTGAATTATCATACTTTGCCATCTGACCTGTGGTTTTCCAAGCTGTGATCTCCTTCCTTGTCAGTTTCTCTTTGTGCAGATCAGAAAATCTATTCAGAGCTATGTGGTTTACCACTTGTGTTAATGTCGCTTCAGGCTTTGGTACTTTGAAAATTACCATATAAATCTGAAACTTATTGTATTCAAAATGGATGTTGAAATTTATCCATTCCATATGTCACCCTTGTGTTGCTGTAAGAAGACATAACACAGTATACCAATAAAGAATGTTGACTTCTTGTGATATGATTTTAAAGCAGATGAAATCCTGTGTTCCACTGCAAAGAATACAATGCTATCTGCTGGCAGATTCTGTTCAGGTGTAAGCTGAAGGCTCTTCTCATGTCTATCTGCCATGGACATTTCCCCTGTGTTCATTCTGGAGGGCAGCTGTGCTCCTGCGAATTTCACTCCAAGCCAAGACTCACTGCAGTGTCCAATCAGCTTGCTTTTGTGTGTAAACGTCTGGAATCTCAGTGACAAAGGATTAAGTGTTGTGGTGGCAGCAATTAAGCATTTAATTGGGTTGCAAATGTTCTTAGCACCATACAATTACGTTGCTGATGATTGGTTCTCCGTTTTTATTTTTTTAAGATTTATTTGCGGGGGTCTGGTGCAATAGCCTACTTTCTAAATCCTTGCCTTACATGTGCCAGGATCCCATATGGGCACTGGTTTGTGTCGCGGCTGCTCCACTTGCAATCCAGCTCCTTGCTTGTGACCTGGGAGAGCAGTCCAGGATGACCCAAAAGCCCTGGGACCCTGTATCTGCATGGGAGACCTGGAAGAACCTCTTGGCTCCTGGCTCCCCACCTTTGCAACCACTTGGGGAATGAACCATCAGATGGAACATCGTTCTGTCTGTATATCTTCTCTGTAAATCTGTCTTTCCAATAAAAATAACTAAGCCTTTGAAAATATTTAAAATGATCTATTTGTTGGAAATGTATGTCACACTGTGTGAAGGAGAGATAGCCAAAGGGAGAGAGAGCCATCTTCCCTGTAGTCCACACATGGCAACAGCAGCCAAGGCGAGGCCAGGCAGAAGCCAGGGGCATGGAACTCCATCTAATAGCCTTTGTATTAGGTAGGGTCCAAGTGCCTGGGGACTCTTTGCTTTTTTTCCCAGGTATATTAACAGGGAGTGTAATGGAAGCAGAGCCACCAGGACGCAAGCTGCCATGTTGATATCACAGGTGGTGGCTTAACTTGCTGCATCTAACGCTGGGCCCCGGTTTCCCTGTCAAGCTATGCTGTTGGTGAGGAATCTCAATGCTTACAATAAAACTTTAGTCTTTATTTTGTTCATGTTATTGCCAAGACTTATACCTACATTTATTTTTAAATAATTCTACAACATTTTTCTTGATATCACTTTGCTTAGGAATGTAGTATTAAATATTACACTTAATCTGTTAAAATAATAGTTCCATTCCATAGTTCTATTCTGTTAGGAGCCACAGACTTATGGGCCTTAGACTTGGCATTCCTGACAACCTGTTGCATTGCAAAGCCTGCCTTGAGCAAGCAGGGCCACAGCAAGCAGGATATTAGGCCAGAACATCCTGTGTAAAGCAAGTGCAATAGAACCTCCACCCTTGTTCCTGTTCAAATAATTAGTTCCTTCCCTGCTTCAATGAAGATAATTAGTTCCAGGAAACCCCTCCCTTTCCCCTCCTGCCCTCGAGAAGAAGGTATATATATGAGGAGTAAAATAAAGAGATGCGACACTCTTTTCTACCAAGTATGCGTGTCCGTGTGTTTCTTGGGCCAGCAGCCTGGGGGCTACCAGCCCGGCATTCCCAGTTTGAGGGTTAGAGCGTCGTGTCCTGCAGGTCGGGACACTATTCAATAGCTCATATTTAATAAAGAGATGTCTGTAGTATCTAGCATATTTTAAATAATTTATTGTACTAGTAATAACTGCAAACATAATCATGATTTCAAAAGTCAAGATTGTATCTAGATCACGGAGTAAATGCCAGAGACATTTCATTTTATTATTTACTTTTAATGGATACATTATAATTTTAGGTATTTATGGGATAACTTAGAATGTTTTGATGTATATGTTGTGTATTGTTGAGCCAGAGTAAATAGCTGCTTAAATAATTATCTTTTCTGTGGCCTTTGAATGTCGTGACAGCACTCCACTCAGGATGAGGTTTGTGCCTCAGTTGCTACACTTCTGATTAAGCTCCCTGCTTATGGCCTTTGCTCCCATTGCCCCACCTCCTTCAGTGTCCAGTAACTTCCAGTATACTTTGACCACGTCCTTAGATTCCACGTATAAGAGAAATGACGTAGTGCTTGTATTTGTGTGCATGGCTAATTTCACCTAACATAATGCCCTCCAGTTCCATCTATGTTGCTGCAGACAACAAAATTTCAGCTTTTTTTTTTTTATGGCCAAAGAATGTTCTATTGTGTGTATGGATGGACATTTAGGCTTCTTCTACTTCTTGCTTGTTGTGAATAGAGTTGCAATAACATTGGAGTGTAGATATCTCTTCTACAGAGAGATGTGTTATCTGTACCAACTATTTTTCCCATACAACACAGCCTAAAGTTCGTGTTACTATTATAGCATTAAATATATTCATGTCTATGACTAATTTGGACTAGTCCTACATTATATGTTGCCTAAACTCTTACAATAGCTTCCTTAACTCACTCTTTCCATACCCTTGCCTGTGCAATTTAATCTAGCGAACACATTTTCAAAATCTTTTTTCTTTAAAGCAAATTTGACAATATCTTTCCCTAGTTTTACTCTATGTGCTGGCCTTTTTCCTAACACACCTATTATATTTGTTACACCGCTTCCTACTACATGATAAGAAATCACTTCTCCAGTACGACCAGCTCTTGTGTTCAAGAATTCCTTCTAAACTAGCAGTTCTTGGGAACTATGCTTCAACGCTACTCCTTTTCCTTCTGAGTTTTCTTTCCCATTTAATTTCTCCATACCCATTGTTACACGTTATTCCAGAGCCACTGTTGTTAACAGTAATAATCTGATCTATGATATATCAGTGACAATCTATGATCCCTACTGGATATTCTCTAAACACTAGTTCTTCCTTTTCAAAACAGTTGCACACTCCGGAGGACCAGGATAGATGTTGGACGGGTTCGGCTAGGCCTCAACCCCATCTGAGCCATATATGAGATATACGTGGGTATGGAAGAGCCGTGGCTGGGCTGAAACTCTCAACAGCAGGAATCAGAATGGATTGAAGAGCGGAGCTGGCCGAAGGACCTGCTGGAATGCGTGAAGCCCGACACCATGAAGGAGTCGGAGGGAGGAACCTGAACAGATCCTCTGACAGGACACTGACTCTACAAATAAACGCAGGAAGCATGGAGGTAAATAACCCAGAAGAGGCTTTGGAATGTGACCCACTGGAATACACTTGGCTCGGGTTGGGGCAGACCAGGCTGAGTCGGTTCACGTCATCCACTGGCAAGCCCAAGTGCTGAAACTGTGTGGGGGCCTGGCCAGGTTTGGTTGCGATAAAAAAAAAAAAAAAAGCAGTACAAAACACAAAATGCCAAGGTGAAATGGCCTGTGCTAGTAGGGAATGCAACACCCGACCAGCACTCCTCCCACTGGTTTAGGTGAGGGACGAGAGTGTGATGGGCAGAGCCGGGGAGAGATGCGATACTCCTTGGTTCCAATAGAGGTCGGGGCTCAGAAGAGAACCAACCCAGGGGTTAAAACCATCAGCTGATCGGAGTGATGGACGGTGGCAAGCACTGTGCTTACTAGTAGTACATGTAGGAGCCTGGACTGGGAATGCCTCAAAGTTTTTTTTAGGGGGATTCCCCTGAACAAAATGGAGGAATCAAAGCATTAATCAAAAAAAGATGGAAAATGGAGTAGATGAATCAACCACCTCAGCTATATGCTTCCAGCGGAAAACTGGACAAGGGGAAACCCTAAGACGGACTATGTCAATCAGTGGACTCTGCACCAGCCTCATCATACCTGGACTGTTGCTGATGATATGTTGGAGCTTCTAATTGATCGAGGTGACGCTCTGCTGGCTCTTCCTACAAACCTGAAAGGGCCTCCCTAAGAGGCCGTTGAACTTGAACTGGACTAGGGGGATGCTGGACTCTGTATGGTGTAAACTTTTAATTAGGGAATCTCAACGGAACTTGAGCTGTGGTTATGCATCAAGGTGAAGGAATTCATGATGGGGGAAGGGTTTGGGGTGAAGGGGGGGGAATCCCAGTACCTATGAAATTGTGTCATGTAATGCAATGTAATTAATGAATAAATGAATATTAAAAAAAACAGTTGCACACAATTTTTATTGCTTGTTTACGGGCTTATCCTCCAAAATAGAATGAAAGATGTTGGGGGTAATAGTAGAGGCTGGATGTAGTTTGCTTTTCTGCATATCTAACAACTACGCTGTTATATACTACTCACTTCATAAATATTCCTTAAATAAATAAGTGATTGATATTTCCTTACATTTCAGATAATGAAAGATTTCATTTAAATGACTTTTAACAGTCTCTGTAATGATAATGAGATCTGTATACTTGTGGATGGTGTACAGCTATGCAAGGGTTCCTCAAAGGACGCATGGAAAGTGTGAATTGTCTATTAATTCAGTTTCATTCTATGTTTTGAAGTTCTCTCATGTGCATTTCTGATTGTCAGGACACTTATTCCACCTCCAAGATTTCTTCCTGGGGGGTCAAATGCTTTAAATGAAGAATGCAGAGCAATGCCTCTGAAGATACAAGCAAAAGAAAGCAGGCAGAAATGTATTTACCTTAGGCAGAGGTTTGGCGGGTTTGCAGTGAAGTCCTCCAATAAAATCAAAATTTGGCAGGAACGGATGAGGAAACTCAAAATCCCAATAACTTCGAACGAGCCAAAAGTCAGCTTTCCCTGCTACTTCAGAGAAAGTGGTAGGTCTTCCTGAATGGAGAAAAAGAGAAATAAAAAGGAGAGTAAAAAGTGAAAAGTCAGCTGAAATTTACCATGCAGTTTTCTGAGACAAGTTGGAATGATGTATGAGATATTCACTGATGAAGTAAACGCTTATTTAGGCATAGTAGAATTCATAAGCATAAATTCCAGATTTTCACGTGCCATAGATGTTAAAGGTAATGTGAGGGGAGATTATGACTCCAGTGTCACTTGAGTGTATTCCTATTTCCATTACACTGTGGTTAGAAAAACAAATCACTACAGAATTAAACATGCATTTGTTTTTCTTTGAAACTGTGAAAGTGGCAGAGACAAATATAAATTATTTTACCTTCAGAATCAAATAATTTTACCACAATTATGGGCAGGACTTCTCCAGTAGTACTCAACCTAGTTGCTACAATTTGGAAATCTTGTCCCTGATTCTTAATTTTTGCATGTGAACTGTTGAGTTTCTTGAAGGTGGCTGAATTCCATGTGCTTTTGGTTTACGTTACGAGCCTAATAATAATAAATATTTACACATATATTTGAATACAAATATTTGCAAATATCTGGAGAATTAAAAATATGGAAATATTTATTTGTTAAATTTTGGCTACGTTTTCAAAAATAAGAAATATAATTTAAAAATGGGAGACTAATTTCATGTACATTCACAACTGAACAAGATTTTAGGCTTTAAGGAAATGGTTTTTAAGAACTTAGTAAAGAAATGTAAAAACACTAGAATCCTAAAATTATGGTTTAGTGCCCATGGTAAAATTGTTTCTCTCAGCTGTGAATGAATACTTTAGGTAATAAGGAAAATATTTTAATTGCTTTTTAGCTTGAAGAACTTACTTTTATTATTGAAATTTTGTACTAGGAAGTCAACATTGAATTTAATACATCTATGGTTTAATCCTTGAATCAATATCCTATAAATTCAATTTTATTTGGCACTGTCAAATCTGAATAATTGGTTTCTTAAGTACTTTCCACAGTCCTATTGACATTTTGTCTGAAGTCCTGCACTCAAATAAAGAAAATAAGTCTTAAAAAGTTTTTTATTTCCTCAGCATAGTTTTAAGTTTAACTTGTGAAGGATAAAAGCCTTTAAATATTTACTTTTTAAAAAAGATTTATTTATTTTTATTGCAAAGTCAGATATACAGAGAGGAGGAGAGACAGAGAGAAAGATCTTCCATCTAATCATTCACTCCCCAAGTGACCACAATGGCCAGTGCTGCGCCGATCTGAAGCCAGGAGCCAGGAACCTCCTCCGTGTCTCCCACATGGGTGTAGGGTCCCAAGGTATTGGGCCATCCTCGACTGCTTTCCCAGGCCACAAGCAGGGAGCTGGATGGGAAGTGGAACTGCCAGGACTAGAACTGGAACCCATTTGGGATCCCGGGGTGTTCAAGGCGACGACTTTAGCCGCTATGCCACGCTGCCGGACCCACCCACATAATTACTTTTTATGTGCTTTGTTTAGTGCCTCAATGACCAGGCAACTATTTCTAACGGTTCCTAGCTCAAAATGCTTTCTGTTATACAGATTAAGAAATATAATGTTAAATAAAATTTATTAACTTTCTTATAATACTTACAATTTATTTTCAGTAAATTCTTTATTTTTCATGGTACAGTTCCTTAGGCTCAAGTATTCCCCTCTATCCCTCGCTTTCCCCTCGATAGTCATAAGTCCACCATTCTGCTATTTGAGTGTATCCTGAGATTGTAGACATAGAGAATGGTATAAAGTCCAAAGTTACTGATTTTAAAATGTCTGGCTGGCTGTCTGCAGGTTCTCTTGGAACCTTTCCAAACTGTTATGATCAGGAAATTTGAATCAATTATATACTAGAATCAGCTTAGGTAAAGAAACACTGCAAAACTAAAATCACTTCCTAATATGGTTGGCAAAAGCAAGCTGTTCACTTTCATCTGTATCTCACTGAAGACATTACTGAAATCTGTTCAATGATTTATTTCCGAGGAGTCACCTGTGAAATTCTTCTGAATGTTTTAAGATTGGTTATAGCTAGATTTCCAACTTCCATTTGGGCTTTCCTCTCCCTCCACATTTGGAAGTAGTTTTGGTTTTAGCATGTTAGAGTTATTGCCATTACTTTCCCTTATCAAACTTTTCCACTGTTCATGTAATTTTTAAATAACCCTAATAATTTCCAAGATCTTTTTCATATCCACAGAAAGTTTAGCAAACACCACCGTGTACCTTTCTGCTATGCAACACAGGCTTCCCAAGGCAAACTAAAGCTATCATCAAAGGAGGCTACAGTAGATGAAGCTTCTTTCTCTAAGTATCATTCACTATCCTCTATGCGTGGGGAAGCCACAGGTCTTGTTGACCCGTGTCCTGCATATACTGGAGCAAAGATCTGTAAGGAGGATACACTAGCAGCAACAACGCACACATTCTAGGACTGGATTCACATTCTCACATATGATTTATTCTGTAATGAAATGCCTTTAGAAAGGCATATGAAAATTGATTTTTAATACAGAAGAGGCAGCAGAAGTCATTCTTGTATCTGAGACTACTCCAAATTCCTTTACTTTGAGTGCCAAAACCATACTGATACAAGATCCACACATTTCAGAGAATACTTGGTATGGAATCTCTTGAAAGAGATTGCAGCAGGGGTGGTAAGTAACTGTCTTAATTTAAGATGTCCACCAAATGGGTGGACAGCATTTGCAAAAAATATTTGTGATTTCCAATACTTGTCTTCTGAGAGAAACATTAAGTCCTTTTTGCACTCCTTCAACAAATTTTGTTTATCTAAAATCTATTGAAAATTGTGGGAACTCTGCCGAAATTTCCTGCCAGGAAACAGAGCTTGTGCTATGACACAGCACCAGTGAACAAACCCGTGAGGCTACTGGATCATATCAGGTAAGCTCCATTTGGCTGTGGCTATTGTGAGAGAAAGAGGATGCCATTATCAAACATTTTAATTTTGAATGAGACTGATACACAACAGGAAAAATGATTTCTGTAATGTCACAGAGATAGTTGTAATAGAACAGTGTGTAACAAGTCAATCTGTATGTTTTTATTCTTAAAGGTATTATGAAGCATCAATTTTTAGCACGGAAAAAATAGAATAAGAATTGCTTAGAGAAGTACCCAGTGCTTTATTTGTAATTCTGTGACCTCTCAAAGCCTAATGCTAGTGACAGGCCACTGGCTTCTCACTGACCCTGTAACATAAACATTTCCATGAAGTTTGTGAAATTGATAGATCATTTTATTATTTCACCTGCAAAAGATAAAATTCTTCTGCTTTTACATTCATACAAGCTTGTCTTCAAAATCACAGGAAAGCAAGACTCACAGTCTCAATTAAAAACACGACTTACCTAGTACTTCACTGTATAACTGATCCCACTTCTCATTGAACATTTTAAACCCAAAGTCAAAACAAAGCAGGCATATCATATTTTTCACCCTTTCTATGAATGTCATTTGGCCGCCTAAACCAGACTGAATAATTGGTACATAGGAAGGAGGCAAGGTAAGTCCTCCACTCCGCCTCTCCAATGTGTAGCCAGGAGTAAAGCGTACACTGTATACTAAGGGTATTTTAAACAGCTCCGCCAGAAGCTCCCCACAGGGAGCAAAGGGATCTGCAAGAACAACATCAAACCTTGAATCTTGTAGTTTTACTATAAGTTCCTTGTTCAACACAAGTTCTTTACAGAGTTTTAAATAATAACTAGAATATCCTGAGAAGAATTCTTGAAGTTCTGAAAAATATTCCCAATATGTATCTTTCTGAACCATATATATCCACTTATCTGCCCATTGTGTAAAAAAATCATACAATTCATGTCCAGTGAAAGATGTAGGAAAAATTTCAAATTTGATTGCCGATTTTTTGTTAGGATCACTTAGATGAGAAACTGAAGATTTCAGAACAGTTACTTCATGACCTCGCTGGACAAGCTCATCTAAGATCGTCTTCAGATTCATCCAATGGCTGAATTCCATCGGCCACACCAGCACCTTTCCGCAACTCCCAGGGCTGAAGTAGCAGCTCAGCTGTAGCAGCAGCAGCAGAACTGAAGCATGTTTTGCCGACATCCTGGCGAACTGCAATGCTTCCTTCAATTGCTTTCCTTTTCTGTAGCTGCTCATACTGAATCCACAAAACAATTATGAAGTAGTTAAAACATAACTTGTATTGAACAAAGTAAATACATCACATGTACAAAGGTTGTAGCCCAAGATGGCATGGAATAAAACTAACTCAGATGATCTAGCGTTTATTTCAGTACTTTTAACGTGTTCCTTTTTTGATTCAAATTTCTCAAGTAGCTCAGGGTTTGATGACCTGTTTGAACAATTCTCCTACATCATGTTAGCAATTTTAGAAAAATGCCAACAGCAGAGGCAAGTGAGAGGTGATCTCACAGAACCAGAGACAAAGTTAATTATGCAACTGATCTACATTTCTTGGGTAGTGCTGTTTGAAGGAATTCGTTGTGTGAAGTCTTTAATAAGGTCTCTTTCTTTCTCTTTCTTACACACACACACACACACACACACACGTTTTACAAATTGAAAGTGTGTGACTCAACTTCCTTGGCATATGCACATGAATGTGTATTCAATGTCACTGTCCATTTTGAAGCATTTTTCATCCTTCTAAAAAGAAGTCCTGCCCACTCTTTGTACCCTCCAACTCCAATTTCTGAGTTCTCCTTTACTAAGCAAACACTCATTTACTTTCCATTTCTGTGCATTTTCCCATTATGGGCATTTCATATAAAAGGAATCCTACAGTGCTTGGCGCAGAGACATGCTGTCCCTGACAGGGACCAGGTCTCTAACCTACAGTTTTGTGTGCTTCCTCCATAACGAAACCTCCAGATTCTGAGTGAGCTTGGTAATAGACTACTAATCATTCTCTAATTCATCCTTTGTTCCTTTGTTTATTTTATTTTGCCAGTTTGTTGTTGTTTGAGAATTCAGTCACGTTTATGTTAACTGATGTTGAACTCAGTTTATACTGGGGTGTCTTTCCCCTAGTATGACAGTAAGAATAAAATCTGTCTTGTTAGTATGGGTGTTGGGATGCAGGGTGTAAGCTGCCTCTTGGGAAGGCAGCGTGTTACATGGGAGTGCAAGTTAGAAGGCTGGCTACTTCTGCCTGGCTCAGCCCAGCTGTTGGGGCCAATGGGACTTGAAACAGCCGATGGAAGATCTCTCTGTCTTTATCTCCTTGTCTCTGTAAACTACCTTTCCAAGAAAAACAAACTTAAAAAGTTTACGTTGGTGCCATGCATTTTTTCTCATAATACAGATTTTTCATTTTTTTGAAAACAACTTGGATATTCTATTTTGTTACATTTCAATAGTGGCTATTTCTAAATATGCATGTCAAAATTCTATTAGCCTTCTGTTTTTCTTGAATCAAGAGACTGAGGTTCCCCTTATTCACTTTGTTTTCAGTTATGAGGTTATATAATTAAAATAAAATAAATTTGATTGGGGTTTTGTAAAATTAGATTTATACTGCTTAATGTTTTATCAACTGTAAAATATTCCGGTAATTAATTCAGAGAGACCTGAATTTAACAAAAATTTTAAATTAAAAAATTTTAATATTGATTACATAGTTGAGAGGAATGTGTACCCATGTGGACCTCTGATTAGGATGGAGAGGATCATGGTGTGGAGAAGGGTCGGTAAGAAATAAATGTTTCAGTTTTTTTCCCTCTGTGTCCGTGGACGGGATGGGCGGAGAGAAGGAAGGCCACTGCTTGCTTTCTAACTTCAGCAGCACCCGGGGATTGGGGAGTCATCGATGTCCGTTCAGAGACCATGATGTGGGGAGGAGTTTTCTGAGGATTACCGGAGTGGTTTGAACATTCTGAGACATTGTTGGCTTTGTTGCACCCAAATCTTTCTAAGATCTACTTACTGACAAGATTTTTCCCACTTGAAAACAGTGATGTTTAGGACTAGGCAAAGGGCAGGAACAGACAATTTTCAAATGATGAAATGTAAATGGCTGACAGACACATGAAAAATTGTTCAGGATCAAGGAAAATAAAAGCCACCATGAGGTTCTTTCTCAAGTCAGTTATCCAGAGCACACTGCTGATATCGCTTTATATCCACTGGGATGGCTATTTTAGAAAATTTTCATTAACATGAAGTGGCCATAAAAACTAGCCATTCTGTTCCTTGGTTCTGCACAAAAGAAACAAAATGTTAATAAGAAAGCACACATTGGCGTGTTCATTATAACAAAAGTTACAAAATCTTACCTCCAAAATGCTAATGTAGTGTTGACCAATTTGAAGATATAGGAATTTGAGATTGTCCTACTGTGTCAATCATAAAGTGTCATCTAACATTCAGGGAAAGTTAGGGCATAGTGGAAAGAATAATTTTAAAAACTGAGCATTTGAGACTTTCCAGGAAAGACAGCTTGGTGTGATTTTTCACCTTTATACTCTGTCCCAGGCAGGGCTCTGCTCTAATGAGCTATGTATAAGTTTGAATGAATCACCTCACAGTTGAGCCCCAGTTGCCTCACCCATAAAATGAAGAGGATGATTAAGACAGTCTCGCAGGCTGTTTCCATCTATGGCATGCTATTATTTTATTATGCTGAGAAAGAATCTCACCTTGTGTTAATTGTACAGCAGTCAAACTGAAACTGATGATCAATGATTTTGCTTACATATGGTTTTACCAAGTACTGGGCAAGTAGTAAATCCATGGGTTATTTTTCAGCTTAAAAAAAAAAAGCCTTGTTGAAAAAAAAGCACACTTCCCAGTGGTTAAATCAATTTATCTTTTTCAAAATTAGACTCTAGGAACAAGAAATCCACATGAATTGAAGATAGGAGATTTAAAATATTGACTATTTTTAAAAAGTTGTGCTGATGAAAGATCATTAACGAATATCTTCAAGGCCTTTAGCAAATCTGTACTTGACATTCTTCACTTAGATATTTCCAGGCCATGTCCATCAAGAAAGGTTGGTTTTTCTTTTTCTATAAATTTAGTTGGTTGTGAGGGTCCTTAATTTTGGGATTGGTGAGCCTGGGACATTATTTTTCTCTGAATATCATTATGAACAGCACAGTTACCAGGCACAATCCAAAATACAGGTGAAGTAAAAAGATTGATACTTCTTGTGAAGTTAAACTATGAGATGCAATCCAGTCTTTTTTCAACATTGACCTTTTGTTAGTGTGCTTCTGCAGCGCATCATTAACATATTGATCCACTATAGTAACATCTGTGATATATATATATAGTGTCTTAAGGAATCCTCTAAGGAAAAGATGAAAATCCAAGGCAGAATTTGGTGATCTTGGGAGAACCAGTGAGACCTCCGAGACCCTAGAGGCCAGGATTGCCCCTTGTTTACAAGCCTTGTCAGAAGTGCCCTGCTCAGGAACAACAGCCACCACATTCGGGGCCAATGAGTGATTGCTCTGCAGGCCCCTAGAGACCAACTCGCTTGAAGCTGTTTAACTACCCCTGAACTGTGAGTCGCCCTCTGTCTCTCTCAAACAGGCTCTCTCTTTCCTGGGAGCTTCTCTATTTCCTACTCACAACACTTTGATTCTTCTTACCACTCAGTTAAAATTTGTCAATCGCTGTCGCATGGACAACAAACCTAAAAATCCCAGAGAAAACTCCCCAAACAATTTCCGTGTACTTGATTTAATATATCATTAACTTTGCCATGTACCTGTTAAATGTGTTTCTTCTGAATACAATGTTATTATTAGTTCGAAGGAGTCTCTGCTGTTTATTATTATCTAACGTCTGCATTTTTTGTTTTAAAAGTGATGTTTTAGATATTCCAGAGGTACAAGAGTTTATCTTTTACATTACAAATTTCTACAATTAGACATATCTTAACATACTTATTCAGCTTTATCTGAACTAGGATATTTTTGTAAACTTTTGTGGAACCTGAGCAAGGGCTAAGGTGATGACTTTGGCTCTTCTGTGTATAGACCATTGATCTATTGACCTTCTATCTAATCTACCTTATCCAATCTGAGAAGAAATAACACAAAGGAGTATCATCAATTGTGTGTCTAGGCAAGTGGGTGTGTGTGTTTGGGTGTTGTGAAAAAATGGGATAGAACTGTTGTATACTGGTGACAAATGTTCTCCCTTATCCAAGCTCTAGTTAGGCTTGTTGGCTATTTTTTTTTATACATTGGGTGTTTGGGCATTCTCTGGATTTTAATTTCTTTTTTTAAAAGGATTTATTTACTTAGTTAAAAGACAGAATTACAAAAAGACAGAGACAGAAAGAGATTTGCCATCTGTTAGCTTGCTTCCCAAGTGGCTGCGGCAGACAAGGGTTTGCCAGGTGGAAGCTAAGAGACTGGAATCCAACACGGTCTCCCACTGTATGACTGGGCTTGAGTATTTGAACCGTTTTTCATTAGCTTTCCAAGTGCATTGGCAGCAAGCAGGAATAGTAGAATACCCATGTCACAACATTGGCTTAAATCAATGAAAAGCAATGTAGTATCTAATTTCTTTCAAGACATTTTCCTTTACATATCCAATTGAGTAACCATTTTCTGCAGGAGGTCTAGCTTTCTGGTTTATCTCAGCGATACACTACCTCACTTCATCTTTATCATTTCTTGCTTTTGATTTATAGTGAGACACATGTGAATCTTTCATCTCAACAATTGCAGATCACTGTATAATTATTAGTTGGCTGACTTTCAATGCTGTTCTGTCTCAGAAAGGGGAGGCCCAAGGAAAGAGAGACAGATGGGGAAATGGTTCATTGGTGGAGCTCTCAGAGTGCATGACTTCATACCTCAAGTTTGCAAACTTAAACGTGTCAGATGTGTAGTTCCTTCACAAATTACAGCAATAACATGAGATCATGAGTATCATAGCACTGAAACATAAAATAATAATGAAAACTGTAAAGTACGATAAAACTTACAAAAACATTACCTGGAAACATGAAGTGAGCACAGTATGTTGGAGAAACGGTCCACATAAATTTGCTCAAGGTAATGTTTTCACAAACTATCAGTGTGAAGGCAAACCAGACTGCTGGGGTCTGTGCAGTAGGTGTGGATGACATGAAGGTGTGAAGAGAACAGCTCACCTGTGTGGCAGGGCCCAGGGGAGTCTCCAGCTGTTAGGCAAGGCCCGGCAGAAGTCCCTCTAACCACCTTGATGTTGTTTCACCCCCTGGCTGCATGGACACTCAAGCACCCCACTAAGAATTCTGTAATCTATTGAGGCATTGTTGTTTTCCCCTGTGAGACGGTTTTTGCAACCAAGGGCATTTTTTTTTTAACATGTTGGTTGCTCAATACTATGTCAATTAATTCCATGACATTGTAAATTGTTGCTGATGTTATGTCGGGGCTTTGAATTGATAGGGATGGTGCTCTGCCGGCTCTACCTTCAGACCAGAGATGGTCTCCCCGGGAAGCCGTTGAACTTGTCTGGACAATAAGATACTGGACTCTATGCTTGGTATATGCTTGCAATGAAAGAATCTCAACTGAACTTGAACTGTGGTAATGCAGCAAGGTGGAGGAATCCACCATGGGGAGAGGGCACAGGGAGGGGTGGGGAAATCCCCGTGCATATGGGTCTGTGTTACATTAAGCAATGTAATTAATAATAAAAAAAAAAAGAAAGCTGAATGGATCACTCTTGAATAAGCAAACATCTGAACTACTGCATAATTTTTGGAATTCAATGCAAAACAGAATTAAATAACTAGTAAGTTTATTATCATATGTGTATATAGTTCAAGTGTATAAGCCTTTTGCTTAACGTGAAAAGACTGAGACAAAAATTATTTGACCATCAATGAGTAGATACAGGTTTGTTTCTTTGTCTATAAAATTACAAATAATATTTATTTTGATAAAATCATTAATAAATTTGCATGAGTTACTTGTTTTGTAAACAGAAATATCCCTTACAACCTAATATATTAAAAAATCCCTTAAAAATACAAAGTATAATGCTCAGAGAAAATTAGAGGGGAAAAACACATACATACACTTGAGTTTGGCTTTGGTAGTGCATGGAGCACTATTTTACTCAGAATAATGGATATATATACATTTTTTCTTTTTTAATTAAAAATACATACATGAAATTAAAGACATTTAGTATGTTTCTTTTTTCCTCTTTGCATGTAGCTATTTATATTGTTGAATTATATTTTAAATATCTAATGAAATAAAATATCCATTATCTTTTACTTTAGTGGGAATGTTTACTACATTTATGCTATCAATTTTTACTAAAAATAAATTTGTAACATTGAAGAGGTATAAAATGTACTTCAAGCTTCAATCATCATTTTTTACAATTCACTTGCATCTTGCAGTTTAAATATATCTTTTAACAGAAGCACTGCCCTTAACTTACACTGTCTTTTCTCTCTCAGAATCACCAGCTTTAGCTTCTTTATGTTCCTTAATCCCTCTTTTTCTTCTTTCCCATCTTAACAAGCTTTTGAAAAAGCAACAAACAACTTTTTATGACAAGGTAAGTAATGATTGTCACACAGGCCAGCAGGAACCCAATCACATCCAGAGAGTGGTACTGGTACCAGGTGAGGTCATAGGCTGCAACCCGCAGGTGTTTGGCTCCTTTGTGGCGCATGACATGCTCGATCCAGAAGATTGCTCGATCCAGGGGTTTCATGGGCTGATCGTGGTGAATTCTTGATAACGTCATGACATTCTCTTTATAGCTAAAGAAAAATCAATAGGCATAACTTATAGATTGAAAAAGGAAATCTAGATTAATAATTTTCATGTGGATTGGAAAGAATCTTAGATTATAGGTTAGATATTTTTGGATGTATGAGTTTTTAGGATTAAAGAAGGAAGTTGGAAGAAAGTAGTTCCTTATAACATGGTAGCTTAGAAACTAAAATGTGTTCATACCCAGAGAAGGGAGAAAAATCCACATGGAATCTAACTAACTAACTAATTAAGAACAACAAAGCCCCCAAAAGTCTCTTCATATGTGGCACTTGAATTATTCTAAAGCACCTGTGAATGCAACTGGCATACAAGTTTCAAAAGAGTGCAACATTTAGAGATAGGAGGCATGTCCATGATAAGGCTCAAGGTACATGTGTGGACAAAGTTCATAAGGAGTGCCAGCAATCAGAAACTGGTAGTAAACTTAAACTTTACTCATTACTCAATGGATTAATGATTAAAACCAAGGACAGATGAAAGTGAATTTCCATTCTTTGGATCCCGATGCTTCTTGAAACTTATGTGTCATTTCTATAACTTTGTTCATAGTTTTTGTTTTGTTCATGAAAATCCTTCTCTTTTTTCCTCTACCAATTTCTCTCTCATATATATATATTTATATTTATATTTATATTTATATATGTATATTTATATTTATATATATAAAATAGCCATATATATATATAAAATAGCCATATATATCCCCCCAAATATTGTATTATTGCTTACTACTAAACAAAAGTGATCTAAACATGCTGTTCATATTCAGAATCAGTTTTACTCCTTTGAACAGCAAGAGAAAAGTTATCTGAAAATACTCCATAGTGTGAAAGAAGCGACTGTACTTACGAAGGATCATTAATGACTGTTTTCAAGGCATTGAGCAACTCTGCACTTGACATTGTTTTCCAGTCCAATTTAACAGCAGCTCCCTTGGCTTTCATGTAGATAATATTATCAGGTTGATCTGAGAATAAAGGGAGGCCCACCATAGGGACACCATGATAGATTGCTTCAAAGACACCATTGGCTCCACCATGAGTTACAAAAGCCTTGGTTTTTGGATGACCTAGGATCGAATGGTTTTGAGTAACATAATTAATTACATAAATAAAATGAGAAATGGGTAATATGAGACACCAGAAGAGAAATGTGCTCTAAGCAGCATATTGTTAACAGGACTGACACTGCATTTCAATTCCTTTTGTATCAAGAGCAAGAGGTACTTAAGTTCTCAGTGGGACTAAGTGGAGGTCACAGGAAGAAATGTGTGAATTGAGTCTTGGAACACATTCGATATGGCCAGGCAGGAGTGAAAAAGGAGTACCGTCAGGATAAAATAAGCAACATACACCAAAAAGAGGGTCAAACACTGGTTAGAACATTGTCTCTGGATGTTATTGCTCAGTTCAATGAGTATGATATTTAGGGCACACAAAGCAGTGTTGTGTGGGATGGTTATATGGATAGAATCCAAAGAAAGAAAACATAAACTCCATCTTGGATTTCCTTATCACTACATGATAAAGGTTGTTGATATTTTTTCCTGTTGGAAGTACAAAAATCATGAACAATAACAGAGGGATGTTGTTTGTGTGGCATTTGGAAATCTGTATATTAGGAGAAAATGCACAGGACAACTTCAGTGATTACATGCTGGAGACCAGGTCCGGCTGACTGAGAGCTTGCAAAGGCTGCATGGATAGGGTGGGACGATAAGAAGAGATAAGACATGGACCACTCTCTCGATGCTCATAATGGACAACTCAGAAAAGTTGCCTTATTCATTTATACACAAATCATCACAAGCTTTTGCACAATATCCAATTGTTTCATTTTTACATCATGGTTAAAAAAATACAAAAAACACTCCTAAAAAATATTATTTACTTCAAAGAAAACATTTTCGGCAAACCATTACTCATTGAAACCTGCAGTCACCCGGCTGAAGCCAGGAACTCCACGGTTTGCAGCGCATGCGGTTACATAGTGACAAGTGGTTTACTTATACTCAAAATCAATTTTTACTAAACACAAACTAACTAATATTGCTTAAAATATTAAGAGTACAGAATTAAAAGATCATAAATGAAAGGATTTTATAAAAGCATATAACATAGATTCTTTGCTAAACCTTATAATCAAATCATGCATTAATTACCGTCACCTTCACCTAGTGCTGATTCAATTGTTTTTTGTTCTTTTGTTAAAGGGCAATGAAAGGGATCAAGGCAGCTCAGCCAATCTACAAACAGAGGGCCTTTACAAGAAACTTTCTTTTGTCTTATAAACTGTTTTCTTTCCCTACATATGAGTGCCAATATAAGATAGAAGTTTTTATAAACTGTTTTCTTTCCCTAAATATAAGTGCCAGCATAAGATTGAGATTTTAAGCCATTTTGGGGGGGTTCACATTTGTTTCCCTTAGAAGATGCCCCATACATTTTTGCTTTCTGTGGTGAGAAACTAAAATCCGTTATATCATGTGTTGTAATAGTTCGAGGCACATTCTAAACAAACTCTTTGTACCTCCATGATTGCCATCTATTCTAAGATGTTATCAAGCCATTTCTTAAGGAAAACATTACTTATACTAGGGCAAACCCCAGTCAAAAGTGGGCACATAACAGGATGTTTGGAGACATTGTGGGCTCAATTGTACTATTGTTTGCGTTAGCTGTGTGTCATCGCCTTACGTCGCTAAAGATGTTTTTAACATAACATGATTGATCAATTTGAGGTGTCATACCAGTTACAGGAATCACTTCACATTAGCAAAAAAACAACAACAGCACCCTCTGGAGAATTCTGTGAAACATCAGAGAGGTGATTGAGAGTCCATAGGCAGCAATGAGGCGATCAGACATTCTGCCTGTCCTTGCCTCGCTGCCAGAAACTCCTCGTAGCCTCGCTAACGGAGGAGCGGTGCTCATCACAGACCCATGCCATCCGACCCAACTGCATAGCTCCCCACAATTACATTTGGAGTCAGTGAGGCAATGCAGGATATTGTTATTGCTCCTTAATTGTTAACTTATTCAAAACATGCAAAGAACACAAAGGTGAAAAACGAAAAGATAAATAGACTCACACACAGAAAGGGTAGAGAAATGAGTTAAAAAAGAGAGAAGGAAATCTTACTGTTGATTCACTGTTGATATGCACTTAACACCTAAGGTGGAAACAATCCAAAACCGGAAGCTAGGGTCTCAGTCTAGATCTACTATGCAGCTGATACTGATCTAAAGAGGAACTATAGTATAGGATGTATGTGTCTCAACCAGCATCTTAACAATTCTGCTAAGTGCCATTCCTCTGGGAATAGCAAGAAATTCTGTCTCAGAGGTAACTCCGCAGAAAACAAGGAAATTTAATTTGGAGTCTAGAAATTTTGTGGTAATAAAATGCCAACTGTTGTAATTCTTTGTGTTTTCCATAGCACTGGAAAAGGGATGTAAAGACATTGTTTTGACTTTGAAATGTTTTACTAATAAATTGTCATATACTACTCTCATTCTGATTGGCTGTCACTCATGTTTGCAGTGTTTGCTCTCCAGTGTCTTACCAAGTACGTCATTCTGGGGGATCCATGAATAGAGGCGAGTGTTAGGGCCTAAGGTGTCTGGTTTCTTGCCTTCATATCTCCAAAGAACCTGTTGGGTAAAGAAAATACAAATTTCCAGAGTTGGATTTTCGATTCTACCGCATTAAACTTCTACAGAGGCCAAGAGATCACTCTTAAAATACCTTGCATTTGAATGACAGCAGACAAGAGAGGAAATGAGAATTAAAGGACAAAAGCCATTACATTTAATGTGCTATTATTACATTTGATCAAACATGGAATATAATCATGTGACAAATTCATGTATTTAAGAAATTATTAGGTAACGATGATAGTGTCAAACTTTCAAAGAAAGAAACTCATTGCTAGCATTCTAAGTTCCGTGTGTGTGTGCTGGTGTTTCCCTTGTGATCCTACTCTTCCAAATTTAATACAAGCCATTTTTATTTAAAAATGAAAACTTGGATTTACTTATATACACTGATCTTTTTGCTTCTATATACTGATCTGTTCTAATGGAACTTGACATTAATTTAACTTAAAAAGCAAATCCATGCAACAGCTAAGGGTGGAAAATTAGTTTGCTTAGGAAGTATATTTGACCTTTTCTATGAAAACATCCAAGATGTATTTTTTTGAGAAGAATCCATTGATAGGATTGGAGATTTTTTTAAAATTTGAGAAATAGGAGCCAATTCTTAATAGATGATGATTGAAATAATCCACCATTGTGATAATGTTAAGTTTAACTCAAGTGACTATAACTTTTTCTACAATGTTTTGAAAACATTGACTGTTAATATTGGTACTTGCAGATATTTAGCAAGACCATGTCCTTGACTAGGTAGATGCATTATTTAATGTGAATCATCTGATCTGGGCACTTGACTTATTCCTCAATTTTCCTTTATATTTTTTTCTTCTTAAACAATGCTGGAAACTAGTGCTGAAGGACAGGATGGTTTTTCTGTTTCTCTAAATTTTCTCGGCTGCACAGTTTGCTGGACTGTGGTTTGATGAACTCTGCCCATCTGTTATGGGCCCAACAGGCAATGCCTTGGACAGCCCATAAGTCAGAGTAGGGATGACATGGGGACCTAAAGTGCATGATGCTTTAAGACTTTTTCAGTACCCCCTTAATGTTTCTGGCTAGCGCAATTGCTAGAGGGATTGTAACACCTGTATAGTAACATCTTTAGTTGATGCAGGCTTCAACAATTCTGCAAAGAAGCAAATGGTACAGTAGAATTTGGCCATTTCTGTTTACCTGCCAAAAATACCATGATGATACCAAAGTCTCACAAGACTTGTGTAATATACACTTCTACCGTAATTGACAAAATTATTTGAAATAAATAAGCCTGTGCTGTTTTTAAATCTATCAAGTAGACTTTTATTTTTAAGCTTGTACTTGGGATAAATGAAGGCTGTCATAAACATGCACCTTTCACTCAGGAATATTGTGTAATGACACATTTTAAGTTTTAGCAGGTTCATTCAGTAGTTGTCCACCACTAGGGTATGTTTTCTGACCTTTTGTGGAAGCTGGGCAAGGGCTGATGCGATCACATTGGCCCTCTCTTCTGTCATGTTACTGATCATTGAGCCCAGGGAAAACACCACAACTCCCTCTTCTCCAGAGCTCTGCACAAAGTCTTCCATGTCCTGCGATGAGAAAACAGGGTTTATCACAAAACGACAGTGCAGAAAATAGTATTGAAAGCATCAATGCAAACAGCTTGGAAAGAAATTTAAGTGTCTTTAGGGAACAACAGTGGCAGTTCTAAAGTGTATGAGACAAACTATTCCATCTGCCCAAATGTATACAGAGTAGTAGCAATAACAGTCATATTATTGTGCTGCCAGGCTGTCAAAAATACTTTCCTACGAAAGCTAAAACTTCATGCTCCACGAACACTATATGATACATAGAGAATTGTAATCCTAATGTACCTTACTTTTCCGTTTTACAGAAAATTGTGATCTTATCTCATTTATGTCCTTTTCCTTGTGTTGCTGAAGAAACCTCCTATGTTTCAGTGCTATTAAAAACTGTTTGGTAAAATAATTATCATGGCATAATGTAAACAGGAATTTGTGGACATATAAGTAAATCTATAAATTATTTGATCATTCTTAATATTTGGTTTAGGTTACTTGGAATGATTATTTTTTTAAAATGTGACAAATGTTGATTTGCAATTAGTAATTACTCTTTACTGAAAAGCTTTATGTGACTACCTCACAT
This sequence comes from Ochotona princeps, assembly GCF_030435755.1. Lineage (NCBI taxonomy): Eukaryota > Metazoa > Chordata > Mammalia > Lagomorpha > Ochotonidae > Ochotona > Ochotona princeps. The sequence goes on from NC_080838.1 coordinate 72,204,952, forward strand.
AAACAAAGAATATAAATGTTATGAACTCATTCAATGTGGTGTGTAAAACTTTTCCCTTCTTTTTACAAAAGGACACAAAATGTGTGAGCTTATGATTATTGATGAAGGAGTCAACTACTGAAAGAAAGAGACAGTATAGAAAGAACAATTTCACAGTCCTTGACTTGGATTCAATCTTTTTATACAGGTAAATTTATAAAGTCCTAAGTATTCAATTTTGCAGAAATTCAACACGTTTTCAAAGGTGTATTAAAATGTTAGAAAGTGTAACTGAAACTGTAACTTTCATTGTCACCAAGAATATATGTGCAGATTATTTAGTGAGACAATATTATAACTTTTATATATATAGGTAATCTTTTGAGCAACTGGGAAATCTTTCCAAATATTACACAATAACAAGAAAAATGACTTCCACCATCTGTCAGTCTTAGTAACTGATCAGAGGCAATTACATTTTATTCTTCCTGATAATTGAATTGTTTTAGATACGCTAAGCAGTTAGCACTTTTGAACATCAATAAATTTTAGAGATTTTACTTTTCTTTGTCCAAAAAATTTTGAATAATCATGCATTTATAAGACACAACTTAATTATTTGAATGAACAACCACCAATGCCATTTCTTACTTCTAATATTTAGTACAAGAATTACACAGTTAGAGCTGGAGAACCTGTACCACTACTTGTTAACAAACAGCTACAAGGAGCAATATAATAGTTTGTCAGTTCATAGGGCAGTGCATGGTCCATTACTATGTAGTGAACCTCATTCACATGGTCTATTTCAGGGACAGCTGCTTTTCAACCTTCATAGTCAGAAATGAAGTGCATTTCTTGAGATATAATGACATCATAATTTTAAGAAACACTGTATCTATGAATGCTTTTCATATTATCCATCAAACGTGTGTAATATTTAGTTCAATTGAACAATTATAAAATAACTTTTCCATTAAAGTATACTACATATTCTTAATGCATTTAAATGATTTTCAAATGCTCTAATTACTCATCCATTTCCTTTATCAAGAGTAAAAGCCTAAAACGTTTATTTCTAAATTAGCAAGGGTAGCATATTCAGTGTACATTGTACATTATGATAGGTTTGCTATATTTAGGACAGTGGGACATAATGTTTAATAATAACAGATAATATCATTATTTTTATCTCCTCAATTCTGTTCTGTGGACTCATCAATGTTCTTATGAGCTATGTTAAGTACTTTGATAAAACACATCTTTTAATTAAAAATTTTCATGAAATCCAGTCAATGAATTTCGAATTAAAACTATGCTTTATCTTATTTCCAGTATCTCCACATTTGAGTCAAATGCTCTAAATGAAGAATGTTGAGTGATTTCTATTAAGAATACAAAAGTATAAAATATAGCTAACAAAAACATATTTACTTCAGGAAGAGGTTTGGCAGGTTTGCAGTGCAATCCTCCGATAAATTCAAAGTTTGGTAACAGTGGGCGAGGAAACTCAAAATCCCAGTAGCTTCGGATGAGCCACATGTCAGCTTTCCCCATAATCTCAAAGAACGTAGCAGGTCTTCCTGAATAGAAAGAAAAACACAAAATTGGGAGAGCAATGTAAGGCTCGTCATGCAAAGCATACCATGTAATTTCTTGAAAGTTATTGAAATGATTCAGTCAGGGATGTGCAGCGTCTTTGTGGTGTTTAAACAAGCATGCTAATTTAGGAGTTGCATCTTTCACATGTACATCCATGCATTGTTCTCATGTTACCTGTCTATTGCAATGTCAAGCAGAATATCTATCTAATGTCACCTCAGTATGCTCACAGTCAAAAATAATCATGAGGACAGAGCACTCTAAAGTCATACATGCATTTTCCTCTGGATTGCCAAAGTAGGAGGGGTATTATCTAAGCACTCAAGTCAAGCATAACATCATAACCATACATAGATGCAGTATAGTAGTTCCTAGTTCAGTTTCTGTAACTTAGCCTGCTGATTAATCTTTGAGTTGCCATGTGAACTTGAAGTATTTTTTGAGTGTTGCTTTTGAATGCTTTTGATTCACCTCAGGTATTTGACATAAATATGTAAAAATATTTGCAAATATCACTTGCAATTTTATAGCTTTGCCAATATTGTCTGCTGTTTATTTATGAAAAATTTTCTTTCCATTTAGTTTATTTTTGTATAAAATTGAGAAACATACTCAAAGGATAAGGAGACTTATTGCAAGTATGTCAACATTTCAGCACATTTTACTGTCAAGTCTGATGATTTTTAAGAACTTGATGAAGGAATGTCAAAACATTAGATACCTCAAATGAAATGATTGTGGCATAAACCATGGGTCTTCAGTTGGATGTATATGGTATAAAACTATACATCTCATACCTGAGAAGGAATCATTGGGTCAAAAAAAAAGTATTTTCATTTAAATGAGGAAACAGCGCTATTTGGGGATAATTTCCCCAATAACTCATAGTAGTTGTGCTAGAAACCTGTGTAACAGATAACTGTAGATGTCTTTATTCACCAATATATTTTAAAGGGATCTGCCTATTCTTTACCACAAAGAAAAAAATAGGGTAAGATGGGCATGGAATTGATTAGAGAATCCTCAGTGGTACTGTTTGTGGTTGTATGCCACTTTGGTATGTTTAAGCCAAGGATGAACAGTGACGACAGATGATCTCATAAGTAAGCCCAGGCATCACATTTGTGGGAGTGACAGATACATTTTTATTTTCATTTCAGCATCTTATACAGAAAGACAAGTTCCTCTGATTATTCATACAATCACATAGCAAAATCACAAGAAAGTTTGGACCAATTTTAAAAAATGACTTACCTAGTACTTCACTATAAAATTGATCCCACCTCTTCTCATTAAACTTTGAAAACCAGAAGTCAAAATAAAGCACAGATAGCATATTAGCTACCCTCTCCATGAATGTCATTTTGCCACCTAAACCAGACAACATAACAGGTACATAGGAAGGAGGAAATAGAAGCCCTCCACCATGCTTTTCCAGTATGTAGCCAGGGAAACAACGGAGGCTGTACACAAGGGGGGTTTTAAGTAGTTCAGCCAGGAGCTCACCACAGGGAGCGAAGGCGTCAGCAAGAACAATATCAAACTTTGATTCCTGCAGTCTAGTCATGAGTGTCTTGTTCAAAACTACTTCTTTGCAGAAACTTTCATAAACATCAGAAAAGCCTAAAATGAATCCTTGCATTGCTGAAAATTTCTCCCAATTACTATCCAATGACACATTATATATCCACTTATTGAACCAATACCAGAAAAAGGTTTCCAATTCGTCTTTAGTGTAAGATGAAGGGAAAGTTTCAAATTTAATTCCAGATTCATTCTTGTCATTGATTACAATAGAAGCTGAAGATCTCAGAACAGTTACTTCATGACCTCGCTGGACAAGTTCTTTGAGGATGATCTTTAAATTGAGCCAATGACTGAATTCCATCGGCCACACCAGCACTTTTCCACAACTCCCAGAGCTGAAGTAGCAGCTCAGCTGTAGCAGCAGCAGCAGAGAAAGGCACTTCACAGACATCCTGGTGACATGCGATGCTTCCTCTCTGATTGCTGTTCTGTTCTGTAGCTGCTCGAGCTGATTTCCATGTACAAATGTATCAAGTGGTTAAAGTACAATTTTTATCGATCAAAGTAAATACATCAAATGAGCCATCAGAATTGTCAATTTAAAATGACAAGAGGATAAAATCAAGTTATATGCTAGATAATTGTTTATGTAGAGTCCATCTTTTTCAAAATATTTATTTCAAAGTGATATCTATACCATATATCTATATTTATGTCCACATCTATAGATATACAATTCTAAAACACATGCATGTATGTATGTGTGTGTGTATGTAGTATAGCTAGCTAGCTAGTTAGATAGATATAGATCAAGCTGAAACTCCATCCCTGTTTCATGTGAGTAGCACAGCCCCCAATTACTGGCACTATTTTTCTAGGTGTATTTGCAGCGATCTGGAATACAAAGTGGTGGCTGGAATTCAATGCAGTCGGCACTTTAGCTTGCTATGGCCCAATGCAGACCTCTAGATTTCCTTTTTGATTAAGTGCTTTCGCCCAGCTCAGAATCACATAAGCACATGTGTAGGGAAGCACACACTGTGAGAGATTTTAGAACAGTGCCAATTGCAATGGGAGAGGTGTTTTACTTTTTTAGTGAGCTTTAAAAAGCTTTTTTGGATGATGTTGAACAGTTGATTGGGGTGGGAATGATCTTGGGTTAGGCAAAAGTGCGTGTGATAATTGATTCAAAATTTTCTATTTCTGCTTCCTCTTTCTGGGTGAAGGTGTCATTCCCGGCCTCCCAATCGCTCCAGTAATGGGAATAGGGAATAGCCATCCAGTATCAACCCAGGGTTCCCATGTGGCACATGCTCCAAGGGTCCTGTCTAGGTGGTTTTGATAGTTCTGAAATGTTCTCAAACTTGCCGATCCAAGGATGAGGAAATCCTTCCAATGCTCATTGGCTGACTTGGTTGACCTTATAGTCTCTGTTCACCCAGACTTTTGCTGTCATCATTTGGCTGAGGTAGTTGTCGATTTGTTCAGTTCTCCTCCCTCTGCATGGTAACAGATGTCCTCTGCAGGCCCCAATGGGCTGCCATATTCTTTATGTTCATTACGGTCTGCCATCCACTGCTCCATCTTTTCTATTGAAGAGAACCACTTCTTACGGGTTGACCCAAGGACCTGAGCCAGATGACCCAGGCCCTGCCAGACCTCTACCCCGGGACTCACAGACCCAGCACCCACCACGCAGATGGGCACAACTACCTGGACCAAGTGACCCAGGCTCCTATAGACCCATGAGTGCAGGGCTCACGGATCCAGCACCCACCTCACAGGAGGGCCCAAGAAGCTTGGCCAGGAGTCCTAGGCCCTGCTAGACCCCCTGACCCTGGGGTTCACAGACCCAAAACCCAATGTGCAGACAGGCCCAAGGACCTGGATCAGGCAACCTGGGACCTGCCTGACCTGCTGATTCCGGGGCTCATGGACCTTGCATTCACTGCACCCAGATTGGCATGGCTTGCCTCACTTTGGCATTCACCAGTGGATGTTGCAGCCTGCCTCAGTATAACCTGTTCCCAGTTCCAGCTCCTGCTGGTGGTTGATGTAGTTTAGCTTGGCCCAGCCAGCACCTAGTCCTGGCCCTATTCTGGACTGGTTGAAGTTGTGGCCCAACCTGGCCTGTCCTGCACCCCATCCTGGTTCTCAAATCTGCCAGTGGATATGATGAACTGGCCCAGCCTGGCCCAGCCCCAGACCTGATTCATATATGTGTGCTGGTGGGTACAGTAACCTGGCCTGGTCTGGGCAGCTCCTTGCCTTGGTTTTTGCATTCACCTGCAGAGACTATGTCCTAACAAAGGAGTTCTCCAGGCTCCTCTATCAGATCTCCTTCCAGCAACAGATCTGGTGCAGACTGGTGGGTACTTGGCCTGGATTGACTTTGTCCACCTCTTGTCCTGGCAAGTAAGTGTCATTTCATGGCCAGCCCACACCCATTCTGGTTGTTACTCTTGGGAGTCACAGCCCAGCCATACTTGGTCCACTCCCAGCCACAGCTCTCATGTGGTTAAGCAGGAACTGAGACCTAACCCAACCCGTTATACATTCACACTGTCTCTCATGCATACCAGTGGGTGCTGGAGTCCGCTGCAGTGTGCCGCTCCCCAGACCCAGTCCACACCCATGCGGAGGGAGACTGCAGCCATGTCCAGCCCTGACCACTGACCTCATCCTGGCCCTTGCGCTCACCAGTGGAAACCCCAACCCTGCTGGGGCATCCCCTTAGCTGCCCAACCAGTCCTGCTCCCAGCCACAGATCTTATGCGTGCCAGAGAAGATTACCGTTCCCACACGAGTGTGACCTCATACCTTCATCCCTCAGATTCTGTCCTCAGACCTGATTCTCTGCCAAGGGAGGTATCTTTCATTTGTAGTCTTTCTGATGCAGAATCAGAGATAAAGAAGCTACACAACTAACCACATTTCTGTTTTTGAGGATTCATTCATTCATTTACTTATTTTTATTGGAAAGGCAGATTTACAGAGAGAAGGAGATACAGAGAAAAAGATCTTCCATCTGCTGGTTCACTCCCCAGGGGCTGTAATAGCCAGAGCTAAGCCGATCTGAAGCCAGGAGCCAGGAGCTTCTTCTGGACTTTCCATACTGCTGCAGGGCCCCAAGGGTTTGGGCCGTCCTCTGCTGGCTTCCCAGGAAACAAGTAGGGGGCTGGATGGGAAGTGGAGCAGCCAGGTCAGAACTGGCACTCAAAAAGGATTCTGAGGCACACAAAGTGAGGATTTATTCACTGAGCCATCATGCAAGGGTCTTGATCCATATTCCTTACTAAGGTTTAAAGTATTTTAGGGGGTGAAAACCTGATCATTTACATTTATTAATATAACCAATTAAGTATGTATAACTCAGTGTTTTTTGGAATATACATACAAATGTGTAAGAATAATCACAATAGAAGTTTTAGCATTTTGTCATGCTGAATGAAGCCCAAGTACCTTCTATTCTTTCTGCCATTCACTGCAATTTCTGATTAATTAATTTAGGTTGCTTCTCTATAATGGAACTTTTGTCTTGAGTGAGCTGGGTAATACCTCTTTGGGAGTTAGAATTCTAGAATACAGTGTTTGAACAGGATTTCTGTATTAAGGACTCAATTGGAGTCCCCTAGTAAACACACCCGTCTGGAAGTTAGCCTGACAAATAGTAGACAGTTAAAAAAGACAGGCATACTCTTATCCTCAGTCTTGCTGGTGGTATAACTGACATCACAATTTCAGCTGGCTGCTGTTAGTGGAAGGAGTTAGTGGTCAAGTCTGTATCTACCTGCTGTGACGTTGTTGAAGCATTATGCTAGAATGATGGGAGGGCAGCAGATTGAGGCTTTTTTTTTTTAGTAAATGTTAACGTGTTTGTTAAAATGTATTTTGAAAGTTATTTTATTGATTTTTAACAGATTCAATGTAATTTGTAGAGTTCTGAATATAGGTCAATCTCATTGGTGTTAGGTGGAACCTCAGTGTAGTTTTCATTTGTATTTCCCTGGCAGCTAGGGGACTGGAACATTTTTTCATATGTCAATTAGCCATTTGAATTTGTTCTTTTGAAAAATGTCTGTTTATTTCCATTGCCCAATTCTTCACAGGATTGTTTGTTTTGATGTTGTGGAGCTTGTGAAACTCTTTGTAAATCCTTGATATTTGTCCCCTATTGATTGTATGTACCATTCTAAGAACACAAGTTTCCCTTCCTCTCTCCACTTACTTCCTTCTTCTTTTCTGTTTTTTTGCTTTTAAAAGTTTTTTGAAACATCTTAAATTTGGATTTTAGTAAAAAGCTTAGTACCTCACCAAATAAAAAGTTTAAAAGGATTTCAGTGGGAGTGTAGGAAAAACGTATAAACAACACTCAATATGATGTGCTCCAGCTGCACACATTTTGATGCAAATGCTAGAATTTCATTTGATTTATAGCTGAATATTTCATATATAAATCTCTCTCACACACATATACACATACACATATAACCTATATGTCTTTATCATGTTCTCATTTATCTGATGGTTGAATCCAAATTTTACATACAGATCTCTGGCAGGATTTAACACTAAAGAATCTCAGTATTTTTGAAAGTGAATATCTTTCTAGTTCTCTCCTACATGTCTTTAGACAATTTCTCAGACTTATCAGTAGATCAATTTTAAAATCATTGTTAATGGCTATTCCTGTTACACATAGGAGCTGTTCCGTGGTGAGTCTTATGCTGCCACCTAAGATATTTTTTTACAACGACACATCCTTCCTTCCTAGAGATTCTGATTAAAAAGAGAGGTAGAAGCAAATAATCAAAAACACGAAAGTAGTATAAACTTCTGGAATGTACAGGATTTCAATACATTCACATTAATGATGCTTAGTAAGCATTAAGTACTTCTAATAGGACACTTAAGGAGGTGAAGTAGTTGGATGATTTCTGCTATTTGGGAGGTTAACATTAAAGGAGAATATCGGTGGGAATTCAGGTGGTGAGTTAGGATGCACTGGGAAATGGCTGAGATTTAGATGTCTTACACTTTTTTAAAGGGGATCAATGTTGCAATCAATTTTTTTAGCTTGTGGAACTCCCTTTAACATTTCTAGTGGAAGGAGGCTTTGTGATGAATTCCCTCAATTTTTATTTGCCTAAGAAAGTAGCTTTGCTTCATTTCTGAAAGACCGCCTTACTGGGCGTAATACCCCTTCTCCCCCTTCTTCACTTTGAATCTGTCACTCCAGATTTTGTGTTGAGAAGTCTGTGGAAAGCCTTACAAGGGTCCGTTGTAGTGGGAACTGGTACTCTCTCCAAGTTTTCTTTTTAAAAAGATTTATTGACTTACTGAGATAGGGAGACAGATTGGTCCATCTGCTGGTTCCCACTCCAAATGACCACAGTGGCCAGCACTGGGCCAGGTTAGAGCCAGGAATTTCATACGAGTGTCCCATGTGGGTAGAAGCGGCTCAGACTCTCTTAGACGGTCTTCTGCTTTGCCCACACCGTTGTCTGTGAGCTGGATCGGGAGGTCACGAGTGGAACAGCCAGGACAGTAACTGTTGCCCGGATGGGATGCTGGCATCATGGTGTGGCTTAGCCTGCCTCACCATGATGCCATCCCCCCTATTTTTTTTCCCTTTTTTAGAAATTTGTCTTGGATGAACCTTTTTAGAACATCATTGATGTTTCTATAACTCCATATTTGGAGCTTTCCAGATTTCGGGAAATTTTCGCTATTCTTCAAATAAGTTTTCTGTCCATTTATTTCTACAGATGTGACTGTTTTGAGAGTGTCCTGTAAATACTTTACATAGTCTTCATTTTTAGCTTTTCTCTGTCTATACATTTCCAAATAATTTATAGATTTTTCTTCTCATCACTTCTATTGATGTTTTCTAATACATTTTTAATTTTGTTTCTTATTTTCTTCACCTCCAGAATTTCCATTTGGTTCTTTTTTATTATTTCAATTTATTAAACTTGTCATTTTGCATTCCTCGTTTTCCTGATTAATATATTGTCTCTGTTCTTTTGAAGTTCAGTGAGTTTCCTTAAAACAGTGATTTAGAATTCTTCCTCAGTGTATCTACATGTGTTTGGTGTTAGTTACTAGTAAATTATTGTGTTTGGTGGTGTTATATTTCCTTTTCTCTAGTCCATGTATAATGTTATCTTCAAATGATGCCTGCACATTTGATGGAATCATTGTCACCTCTAAAGCTTATGGACTGGTTTTAGTGGAGAAGGACTAATGGGTGACATAATTACAAAGTGACAGCCACATAGAACAGTTCTGACAAAGGCATAGGTACTGCAGCCCTGTCAGCCGAAGTTGATACGAAGATTGAGGAATCCCCAGTAGGTTCTGTGTGTCTGTGATGGTGGAAATGCTTATTGGGATTGGTAGTGAAGGTTTCTGGGTTCTTCCCTATTTCTTTTTCTCTCACCTCGTTGGATCATCCTAGGTGCCAAGTTAGTGGGTTTGGTCATGGTAGCAGTGGCACCAGTACCTGATGTGTGATCATGCAGCCAGGTCCCAAGTCACATTTGGAGGGAGCAAGTCTTCACAATATGGTGTTAGTAGCACTTATTTCTTAGGGTAAGGACTGCCTCTAATGATGGGGTGGGGTGCAAGATTTGGGTGGTTAGAGACTGCAGGCATTTGCAGCTGCAGCAGCTCTGGGTCTGGGTGTAGATAGCTCAGAGTAGTGGTGATTACGAGCACTGTATCTTTACAGCTAGAACCTGCATAGCATGGCAGAAGCTTCAGGGGCTTTGAGATTTGGGAATTGGGTTAACTCTCTGTGTCTTAAATGTTAGGGACGTGGGTGTTCACAGACCGTCCGTGGAGCTGGGATCTGTACTATAGACGCAGAGGAGCTAAGTTGCAGTTCCTGGGGAGTGACTAAACAATAATTGTGTTAGCTTAGGTGTCTGAAGCACAAGTGTGCATAGTGCTGCCACAAAGCCAGAATATGAAACGAGGGACAAGCAGAGAGAGGCAAGTTGGGGCAGGGATCACTCCCACATCAGTGGCTCCTTCTAAAGAGGGGTGTAGCTATATTTCCTTCTTGGGAGTCTGTCATGAATGGGGTTTGGGTTACTTCAGTGGCAAGTGATGGCAGCATCGTCTGCCCAGCAGCCTACTGGGGATCATGGCCCCATCTTTCTTATTTATACCAACTGCAAGCTCAGGTTGGCAGAGCTCCCCCGCAACCCATTCTGTGCAGTATTCTTTTTCTCCATCCACTCTACTGCTGTACTTCCTTAAATGGCTCCTCATAACTCCTACAATTATTACTCAGTTTCTTCATTGACGACTCTACATATTTGTTGGCTTTTGTGGGTTCAAGGAAAGTACTTCCTACTTCCCCATCTTGCTGATATCATTCTAGTTGATTTTTTGAAAAAGATTTATTTTTATTGCAAAGTCAGATACACAGAGAGGAGGAGAGACAGAGAGGAAGATCTTGCGTGCGATGATTCAGTCCCTAAGTGACCTCAGTGCAGCTGGACTGAGTCAATTCAAAGCCAGGAGCTTCTTCCGGGTCCCCCCCAAGGGTTCAAGGTTCCAAGGCTTTGGGCCATCCTCAACTGCTTTTCCAGGCTTCCGGTGGGGAGCTGGATGGGAAATGGGGCTCTGGGATTACAGCCGGTGCCCATGTGGGATCCCGGCGTGTTCAAGGCAAGGACTTTAGTCACTAAGCTACCACACCAGGCCCCACTTTGGTTGATTTTTAACACTCTTCTTATATTAAGCCATTTTCTAGAATTTTTAATACCTGTGATAATTTTGCTGTTGCTGTTTTTGATTTTTCCTACTACTCACAAATGAGATTATCTTCATATCTTCATGTATTCTAAATTGTCCTGTGCTCAAAACTCTATTATTTTTCTTTAAACATTTATTTAATCTGAAAGCTATGTATACGGAAACAGAAGGAAAGGAGAGACAGAGACTGTCACAGGCCGTAGGGGCCAAAGCCAGCACCAAGAGCTAGGTCTCCCTTGTGGGCAGTAGGTCCTTGGCAATCATCTGCTTTCTCAGAGCAGCAGCAGGAAGTTGATTTGCAAGTGGAGCAGCCAGGACCCATGCGGGATGCCAGTGCCACATGCGGCAGTTTCAGCTGCTGTACCACCACACTGACTCCCAACTTCTATGGTTTTTAAATGTTTTAGTGATACACCAAATTGTCCAGGATTTAAGCATAATTGTCCAGGATCTAAGCATTTAAGAATAGTAAGATTAACTTGCAAAATTATTGTCCAGTTCTTGACTTGCATGAACCTTTTTTAGGGAAAGAAAAACAAATCTAAGAATTCATACAGGTTATAAAACTGAAGAAATCTCAGATACGGGCTTACACTGAAAAGGGAATTTCTTCCAATCATTAGCCTCATTAAACCATTTTCGTTTCTGTTTCTGCTAATGTTTCTTCCATCTGTAAACACAGTGTTATGTGCTGTTTTCTTCCTGAATTTAGACAGTGCACTGTTTTTACTCTTTTACACAATTGTAATATTTTTTGGCTTTTCTGAACCAGCCACATTTGTAGTCTGTTCCTTTCCTGAGGAACTGCAACTTAGATTATTTATTTATTTATTTAGAAAGATATACAGAGAAGAGGAGAGACAGAAAGGAAGATCTACCGTCCATTGATACACTCCCCAAGTGACTGCAACAGCTGGAGCTGGAGCTGAGCCAGTCCGAAGCCAGTGGGTATTACAGCCTTGCTTGGTCCAGCCTGACCCTAGTTCCAGCTTGTACTGGTGGGTTCTGCACCCCAGCCATGCCCAGCAACCCCCAGTCCCAGACCTGATGTGAATTGGGTGGTGTTGCGGCCCACCCTGCCCCTCCTACACCCTGTCCTGGTTCTCAGAATTGCCAGTGGGTTTTATGAACTAGCCCAGCCTGGCCTGCTCCCTGACCTAACCCATAGGTACGCTGGTATGGTAACCTGGCCTGGTCTGGGCTGCTCCTTGCCCTGGTTCTTGTGTTCATCTGCAAGGATTGTGTTCTGACAACACCGTTTCTGAAGCTCTGTGATGTCTCCTCCCAATAGCAGATGTTGCATACGCTGGTGGGTCTTTGTCCACCAGCAGTAGACTTTGTGCACCTCTTGTCCTGGCAGGAACAGTGGCCTTGTCCTGGCAGCCCACAACCATTCCGGTTCTCACTGTTGGTGCTTTAGCCCAGCCATACCTGGTCCACACCCAGACACAGCTCTCACGTGGTTCAGCGGGAGCCAAGACCTAGCTTAGCCCCTTCTAAACCCGTGCTGGCTCTCATGCATACCAGTGGGTGCTGGAGTCTAGCCCCGTCTGGTGCACCCAGACCCAGTCCACACCCATGCTGAGGGACACTGCAGTCATGTGAAGCCTAAATCATTACCTCCATTCTCACCAGTGGGAACCCCAGCCCAGCTAGGGCACCCCCTTAGTACCGCAGTCAGTCCTGTTCCCAGCAACCACTCCTGTGTGTGCCACTGGAGTCAATATCCCCACACACATTCTGCCTCTAGTCCTGACTCCCTCACATGCTGCTCAGGGCCAGTTTTGAAACCTTAAATGCTAAAATAATCTCATTGGAAGTTTCAGATACTAGTGCAAGAAAGTTTTAAGTGTCTCCAGAAGAGAATGTACCACTTCCTAAATACCTTACATTCTTGAGTTCCATTCAGTGATCACAAGGTGACTCAATGTTCCACCAAACACATACAAATCAGTTTGATAAAAACAGCAAGTTTACACAAGAAAGAAACCAAGAACAAGTATTTACTGGTTACTATCTTATGAGGGAATTTAGGAAAAGGAACAAGTAGTGAAGCCATGGACAATAAAATGTCCTCTCCCTCTCACCTAATGGCAAACTACCTTCCTTGTCTAACACACTAATAGCCCATAATACTACTAACCTCCCTGTTACACAGTAACTTGTTAGTTTTTTCTAAAAATATGCTGAGGTGTCTTTGTTGTTGTCGTTAAGGAGCCCTGATGAAAAAGAACGAGCTGCAGTGAGAACTACACCTAGCTCCATGTTATATGTTGTGTATAAACCAAAACTGAATTGACAATGAGGTGATCACAGAAGATGGTTAAGAAATTGCAATTGTTTTTAACATACTGGTTACTCAATACTATAACTATTAGTTACACAACGAAGTTATTTGTTGCTGAGGGTACATTGAAGCATTTAATTGATCCGGGTTGATAGTCTCATGGTTCTGCCCTCCTACCAGACAGGGTCTCCCCAGGAAGCTGAGGAACTAGATTGGACTATGTGATGTTGGACTCTGTATTTGGTTTATGCTTGCAAAGAGGGACTCTCAATTGTACTTGATCAGTGGATATGCAACAAAATGGAATATTCCACAAAGGCGGAGGGCGGGGGAGGGGTTGGGTGATTCCAAGTTCCAAAGAAACTGTATCACATAATACAATGTAATCAATGAATAAAAAAAAAAAATCAGTATTACTGGGTTTTGGGTAAAATCACTGCACTCTGTAGACAGAGTCAATGCTGCCACCTACCGTTGAGGTCCATCTAGTATCTGGGTTCTTACTGAAACTCGACTTTGAGAGTCCCTATAGGCTCGCCTCTTGGCTGGTAGTTAACAGAAAAACACCGGTGTAAAGCATTCGCAAAAAGAAATGGTCGGAGGAAAAAAAAACCTCAACAAAACCCAAGTCTACCTCCCCATTTTAAGAAGTTCGGTTAGGGTGAAAGGAGTGCATCTGACAAAGCTAAGGGATGGGACCCACAGAGGAAGCAGAGCGGAAAGTCTTTAAGCACGTGCCTTACCTGGTTCTGTGCTCAGAATCATCAAAAGACTGCCACCACCTTCAAATGAAATCCAGGCAGCTTTCTAGTAATTCTGAGCTGCCTCTCTCAGATTACAGTCATAATTCTGCTGGCACCTGATTTTGTTTTCAACAGATAATAGCTCTTTTTCCAAAGACAACTACTATGGGATGGCAAGTTACTATGCTAGCAATATTTTAGGAAACACGGCAATTTCATACATCTGTCTTAAATTCTACTGCCTTCTCTAAGTGTGTTCATCTGTGTGGGGCAGGAAATGTTAGCCATTGTACAAGTAACTCCTAGTTTTGCCAGAAAATAAGGACTGTTCTGTTGTGCATGATTTCCCTTGCTAAGGAGTAGACCAGGATTCTTAGTTTATATAGACTACAGGCTATGGTTTTACGCAGATCCCATAATGAGGCCCCATGATAAGAACACCACCCCTTGGCGTTATCAATCCCAGCATCAAGTATACAGCAGGCTTTGTTTCCTCCTGTTTGCTTTCTTAGGTGAAAAATTATTAGCTTAGGGTATACATGTTCCAGCATATTTTGACTACTTATCGAAATGTTACTGATACACTGTAACATTCTTGTCTGGCCCTAAGAAATGAATCTCGGGCCCTGCGCCATAGCATAGCGGTTAAAGTCCTCGCCTTAAACACACCAGGATCCCATATGGGTGCCAGTTCTAATCCCAGAGGCCCCACTTCCCATCCAGCTCCCCGCTTGTGGCCTGGGAAAACAGCCGAGGATGGCCCAAAGCCTTGGGACCCTGCACCCACATGGGAGACCTGGAAGAAGCTCCTGGATCCTGGCTTTGAATCAGCTCAGCACCGGCCATTGCACTCACTTGGGGAGTGAATCATCGGACAGAAGATCTTCCTCTCTGTCTCTCCTCCTTCTCTCTGTATATCTGATTTCCAATAAACATGGATAAAATCTTTTTTTAAAAAAAAAAAAAGCAAATCTCCTTTTTCTCTTTGATGACGGATTCTCTAGACCTTCTCAGAGAAACAAGAATAATTTTGGTGCACAGATTGTCATCCATGCAGTATCTTGGAGGGGCAAGAGGACTAAGGCCAGAAACAAGTTAGTAGTATATAGGTGACATGGGGGAGATAGTGAGTGTGGTTTGGGGGGTTCTAACAAGGTCTGTAGGCCTTCAGGACTTGGGAGACTGTCATATCAACTTTTACCCAGGTTTCCACTCACAGTCACAGCGCTGCCATTGCCTTGACTGCCAGTTGTCAGTGTGAGTTAAGATCTCCTGGGAGCGGTGGGGACATCCCTGAAAAAGTTCCCAGTTTCTATTTGTGTCGTGTCCATTTTTAAACATAATTTTTCACTGGGTACAACATCGTGGCATAGTGGGGTAAACCACCACCTGCGACAGTAGCATTCCAAAAGAGCACGGGTTCAAGTCTTAGCTGCTCCAATTCCAATTCAGATTCTTCTCATGCATCTTGAAAAGCAGTGGAAGATAACCTGAGTGCCTGTATCTCCATCACCGATGTGGAAGACCCGGATGGAGCTGCAGGTTCCTGGCTTTGACCTTGCCCAGTCCTGCTTTGGGGAGTGAACCAGTGGATGGATGAAAGGGTCAGTGTCTCTCACTCCTTCTCTCTGGCATGCACTCTCTCTTTCTCTCCACATGTCAAATAAATAAAATACTTTTTTTCTTTTCTATTTCTTTATTTTTGAGAAATAAATAAAATAAATCTTTTTAAAAATATAAAGATTAATACTTTTAAATGAATCTTCAGATTCACCCTTTGGGAACATCAGTTTGGAAGATTATAGTCTTCTGCTAACACACATTTCAAAGTATCCTGAGTTGCAAATGCATGGTGGGTTCAAGCCCTGCCGGGGGGTCATGTAAGTGTATGTTTCAAAATCTGATTAGCATGTAAGTGGGAGAAATGTTTCCTGAGGAGTAGATATAAGAGAAGCCACTAGGGGGAGTGCCAAGCTTACATAATTTTGTTCTGTTTTTACCAGTAACAGGAGAACCTGGGGGAGTTTTGAGCTGGCAAAGCTGACAATATTTTGGGTATGAGAATCCAACGATCCTTTTAGTCTGCTGAAACAGACTTGAAAGTTGATATAGAATATCAATTTATCAGCAAGGGAAAAAATGAACAAGGAAAACACTATTCTTTGTACCAATTTTCGTAAGATCAGGATATAGTTATGTGACAGGTACCAGATTCTTCAGTTTGCAGAAATATTTATGCCTAAAAGCATAGACTCTCAACTTACTCAGCCTTACCTTAATATCCAAGGATGGAACTGGTTACATGCAAAACGACTATGCCTTTTCACAAGTTACAACATTAATCTTTTCAGGTAACACTGAAGACAGAGTACGATAATAAAACACTGAAACTATACAACCAAGTAAGTCAATCAGCACAGCAAGACACAGTTCTGTCCATGAACAAAGGATGCCTCAGTTACAGTGACAGTAGTCCAACATGTTAACATCAGGAAATGAGCACCCAAAAATGTATCAATATCAGGGCAGCAACTCAAAACAACACAATGCAAGGCAATGAGTTTCACATCACCTGTGTAAACTTACCTTAGTGGAACATGTGCATGAAAAGATTAGTAATATTTTTGGGGAAAAAAAAGAAATGAACAGTATATTACAAATAATTACTCAATTAACTAGTACAGTTCCAGATAAAACAATTTTTATCATCTAAATAAGTTAAGGTGTCAAGGTCTGATATTAAGACAAATCTGTTACTTACCTGGAAGTTTCTTTTTGGATAAGAATTGAAGACCAGTCAATTATTCCAGGAAGTAGTCAGGTCCCACTGATTGGGAGAAGGTTGTTTTCAAATGCGCTTCCCAGTAGAAGGCTGTCGGACGCTGCACTCTATGCGGTGAGCAGAGCTTCTGTTTCTTGGGCTGCCCAACAGTGGATGTGAAAAAAAGAGCTTGGATGCATGCCTGAGGATAACGGATCTAAGGCTTCACTCCATGCTGTTTTCCTGATGGATAAGCCACGAGCAGCATGGGGTAAGGTCCTTCTCAACGAAACCAGAGTTGATCTTGAATGTACTTACATTTCAGGGATGTTAGCAACACCACAGCTCTTGAGGCTCAAGTGTGAAGAGGTACATCAGTGGGCAGGTCAACCCATCGGAGGAAACTTGTGAAAAGTAGTTAGATTCACACCAACAGATTACACCCTTAATGACATCTAATCTTACCTGAGCATTACTTAGCTGTGCTTTGCTTACATTCATTAAATTGGAAGGGTATCCCATATAACATCTCATAAACGCTCAACTCGAGCCCGTTTCTAGAGGACACTAGAATTCCAATGCAATTTGTAATACCTATCTCAAGGTAGTTTCTTGGCAGATTTTCACCAAAGTTTTTGTGTGTGTGTGTTTTGTTTGTTTCAAATGTTCATTTTCTGTTTTCCCAATTTACTCAGTCTCCATCGGATTTCTAGACCTGCTGATATTTCCACGGCTGTTCTTCAGGGTTTGGACCCAGGGTCACAGAAGGTGAGGCAAATGGTGTCCTTTGGCAGCAAAGAGACAAGCTGGTGAGGAATGTCCATTTACTCAGCCCAAGTTCCAGGTAAATAAAGGTCTAAGAAAAATGACACTGTGATTGGATGAAAAGCACGCCTAATCCTGTTGGCTTTCCAATCATATCAGAGGTGATGTTCTATATACAGGGTTGGAAGGTGCACTTTAGGCCTGGGCAGATAAGCTCTAGGTCACACCCACCAGGTAGCAGAGACCTGGGGGAAGGGGGAGTGGGGAGGTGATTTCCCACTGGCTGCCATGGTGATGGTGGCTCATCTGTTGTCACTCAGAATTGAATAGTGGAATTTTGACTCTGAAATTGTTTCCTTATTAAAGATCATTATCACTTCAGAATCCTTTTTCCACCCTAAATTTAATAATAGTAATAATAATAAACTTCCTCCATTCCCATAAAGTGTCTACCAAAACCATTAAGTTCCTAAGGTTTCCACTTGCCTTTGGCTTCGTAGTAAAATCTATCTACAAGCTTCTCCTTGTCCAGAACTCCTGGCCCAAACTTGATAACTAGAAGATGCCAAGTCTTTAACTTATTTTTGCACAGTTCATACATTTCTGTAATAAATTTTGAGTAGTATTTCTAATTTAGATCACTTCTTTACCTGTGTATCCATTGTAGAGTGGCATCCCGGCTACATAGCAGGCACTCTGAAGGATATGGTTAATTTCCGTTGCCATAGCTGCTCTGATATCAATATGATTTCAAGTGTCAAGCATTTAGCCTAGAAGTTAAGGCATGAGAAAAATGTGTTGATCCCACAGGAGAGTACCTGTGTTTGACCCCGCTTCTGATTCCTGAGTGCTTCCATGCAGACCATGGGATGCAGTGGAGAGTGTTCCAGTGGTTGGATTCCTGAGGCCTATTTGAGGAGATCTGGATTAAGTTTCTAGCTGGCCAGCTCAGTCCCCGCCTTTGTGGGCATTGGGGAAGTAAGCTAGTGAATGGGCACTCTCACTCTCCCCACACCCTTAAATAATTTTTTTTTAAATATGTGTCATCCCCTATGTTATAGGAGCTTCATGTCCACGGTACACTTTTGAGCTAAATCCTACAGGTATGGAAGACCTCATTCATCATGCCTTTCCAAGTCTTCATTAGAATAATTAAGATATCAGGATGAATATTCGTGAAGCCTGCGTCACACACTAACACCATGTTTTTGTCTTCTTGGAATTTCAGTAGCTTAATCTAAGATGTCTGTTTAACTGCCTGAGCCATTTGTTTTTTAAATTTCCACTGCCTATTGGTGCTTCAGCTAAAGTCCTAAGCAATGAAAAATAGCCACTTACTTAATAGCAGGGTGCCCTCTAATGGCCAAGAATGTCTTTGGTATGTTCAATCTCCCTGTTATCTTTGCTCTGAGTCTCCATGCCACCCCCAGGTGACTTAGGAGCATCCTCCACTGAGAAGAAATACTTTGAGTGTAAATGGCCACCCTCTTGTTGGTTCCCAGCTGCAGACCTCATGCAAGCGTGATTAATATAGCTTTCTAAGCTTGGCTTCCACAGTCTCCTGACGGGTAACTTCCATATACCCAACTATTTACTACTTGTTCCATGTAGCTGTTCCCATTAGTGAACATTTTCAAGTCTGGATTTTCCAACGGCAGATCAGTTAGTCAAGGACAGATTCTTCAATCTGCTTGGCAATGAATATGGCTAAGGACTGATGCTGCTTTTAATTTCACATTTGGATCACCTAAACAGAATGACCCGACAGCTTCAGCAAATAACTGCTTTGTATTCTAGCAGTGGTGATACACAGTGTGAGCTGTGCACAGTGGTTGAGTACTCCAGGGTGACCTTCCCTGCTTCCTGCAGCAAATCAACAAGTGGCTGCTACTGAACAGACACAGGCTCAGCAACTCCGGGTAACTATGTGGCTATGTCTACAGTGAAGACAAATATGCCAATGATCTCTCAGTTGATCTGGAATTCTGAGTCAAGACTTCTTAAACAATTCCCTACCTGTTATGGATAAACACATCAAAGGGCCTACCAACAGCTGCAGACTGAGAACCTGTGCAGTCACAGCTCATGGTTCATTAGGAGGAGGTATCGGTGTCATTTTCCATTTCATTCTAATGGAGCGTTCTGATATTTCAGGGTTTCAGACAGAGGTTTGACTCTTAAGCTCAAGTTCAAACTCCAGATGCAGCAGGAGTCTGAAACTATTGAGGTTGGCAATGAGGCCCACCCTGGGAAGACTCCACCTCTGGTCAGGAAGTTTCTTTGCATTTAGGAAACCTTACATCACAGATCCTTTACAGTTGATTGTGAAATCCGGGCCTTTTCTGTGAAGACTTTCCATTCACTGCGAATTATAAAATTTGAAGTCAACATGGTGTTGTGGGCTAAGGAGTTAATCAGCGCTCGTTGAAATGGGCAGGAACAGAACTGGGCTGTGGCTAAAAAGACCTAGACTAATTGGACTCATCTGTACCAAATTTCCTGGCTCAATTAGGACTTGGGGGAAAGAGAATATAAGGAGAGGTGAAGGAGCAATAAAGAGAGACTTCGCTGAGACTTCTACCATCACTGGTCTCCTGTTGGTGCTTCATCCCCAGACGCTCTCCCTGTCCACATTACTGGCTCTGCTGGTCGGTAGAGGAATCTTTGTCCAATACCTCTTGGGTCTTACTGGCAATCAAAGTGTCATTTACATATTCCGACAGTCTGCCACTTGTGAACTCTCATAACTCATCTCCCTGCAGGGTTTCTTCAAATATGGTTTAGACATATTTGAATACATAGATGACAGTACAATAGAATTGTTGCTTTACCCTGAACTCAGGCTCTTCCCATTCAAAAGCAAATAGTTCCCGAAACCCAGAGTCCAACAGCATATAACACAAGGCATACTTTAAATCTAGAACTGTAAATCCACAGTGATCTCCAGTCAGGGTGCAGGGTTAGGACCCACTATGTGGCTTTTTTTTGCCACAGTTTGGCCAATAGTCCTTCAATCCTGTTCAAACCAATACCCCTGAGTTCTGGGTTTCTGAATTAAAAGGATTGCATTATTGTTACTGACATGGCCAAGCTAACTACAATTCAAGCAATTTTTTAAATGAAGGACTAAATTCCCCTTTTGGGTAATTTTCTCTTTGGGTATTGTTTCAGTTTGGGTGTCTAGGAGTCAGATCAGAACCTCACCTTGAGAGACTGTTCTCACTCTTCCCTGCCATCCCTACCTTCTGTTATGAGGTGCAGCCAGTGATAGCCAGCACCCATTGACAGTGAGCAAATGAAATTTGGCTGTGTCCCCCAACCTCTGTCCTGAAGGTGGGTCCTAACAGCAATGGAATGATAATTCCATCCTCAACCACTTCCCCAACGTCCTAATTTAGCCAGGATATTGGATGCAGACAAGTCCAATTAGTCTAGGCATTTTTACCTACAAGCCCAGTTCCTGTTCCTGCCCATCCCAGTGAGCACTAATCAACTCCTTAGCCCACAACACTTAGGTGAGTCACAGGTGGGCAGGAGCGAAAACCTATCAACTGAGAGGGGACGGTATTGCATTGTTGTGCAACCACTCCCCTCACAAGCCCCTTTCAAAGGCCCATGAAGCAGGGGCTCTCACTCTCTTTCTGGCCAGGTGCTTCCATTACTCTGGCACCTCGACTCTTGGCTGACCCAGGACAGGTAATCCCCTGAGCATGGTCCCTGTGTACTGTTTAAATGAGGCTGTGGTTATAATAATGTTGTTTCTCGTTTGTGTACTATCTGGAGTTCCAGGAGGGGTGAGGAAGTGATGTAGGGTTCCCACGTTCCTCATTCTCAGACACCCTTGGTTAGGCAGAGCATTCCATAGTTGTGTCTGGGCATCCTGAGACCTGCACCTTTCTAATGTTCTACTTCCTTAGAGTAAACGCGTTTGGAATTTGGGGTCTGGGGTTCTCCTGAGGATCTGTGATGATCTGCAAAAGCAGCCCATTATCCTACAGGACAATAACTGTATCATTTCACCCTGTGTTGTTCCTTTTCTCCCCTCACCTTGATTGTAGGTACCAAAAATCTTCACCAATTCAGAGGTCTTTGCAAGCTCCTTTCCTTTCTTGGAAATTCTTTTAGAATATCAAAGGCACTATGTCCACTAACGCCCATGTGACAATGTGGGGATCAGTGTAATGTCATAGTGTCTAAAGTCTCAGAAACCCATCCTGAAGACAGGGTCCTTATCTGATCTGTGTTCTTCTTTGGGTTCCTTCCCTATCTGAGTATTTCCTTTTTATATGATTAATCGTTGTTGTTGTTTTTCTTTTAAGATTTATGGGCCCAGCAGAGTAGCCTAGTAGCTAAAGTCCTCACCTTGCAGGCGCCAGGATTGCATATGGACACCAGTTCTAATCCTGGCAGCCCTGCTTCCCATCCAGCTTCCTTCTTGTGGCCTGGGAAAGCAGTCAAGAATGACACAAAGCCTTGGGATCCTGTGCCCTCGCAGCAGACCCAAAAGAGGCTTTGGGCTCCTGGCTTCAGATTAGCACAGCTCAGGCCGTTGGGGAGTGAGTCAATGAATGTAAGATTTTCATCTTTGTCTCTCCTTCTGCATATCTGACTTAAAAAAAAAAAAAAAAGGCCCAGGCTGGTGTCCTAGCGGCTAAAGTGCTCGCCTTGAACACTCCGGGATCCCATTTGAGAGCCAGTTCTAATCCCGGCAGCCCGTTTCCCATCCAGTTCCCAGGCTTGTGATGGCCCAAAGCCTGGGGCCCCTACACCACCACATGGGAAACCTAGAGGAGGTTCCTGGCTTTGGATCATGGCAGCACAGACCGTTGCGCTCACTTGGGGAGTGAATCATCAGACAGAGGACCTTCCTCTTTATCTCTCCTCCTCTCTGTATATCTGACTTTGCAATAAAAAAAAGATTTATTTTTATTTGAAAAGCAGATTTACAAAGAGATGACATAGAGTGGTCTTCCATCCTCCCCAGATGGCTGCAATGGCCAGAACTGAGCCAATTCAAAGCCAGGAGCCCAGAGCTTCATCTGAGTCTCCCACATGGGTGCACTGTCCCAAGGACCTGGGCCGTCCTCTGCTGCTTTCCCAGGCCACAAGCAGGGAGCTGGATGGGAAGTGGAGTAGCCAGGACACAAATCAGCACTCATAAGATGCTAACACCACAGTGTGGGGGATTAGCCTGTTGAGTCACAATGCCAGCCCCTATATATTTTTTGTTTGTTTGTTTTTTATTAAAGATTTATCTTTACTAGAAAAGTAGATATACAGAAAGGAAGAAAGACAAGATCTTCTATCAGATGGTTTACTCCCCACGTGGCCTCAACAGATCGAGCTGAGCCTATCCGAAGCCAGAAGCCCAGAGCTTCTTTTGCATCTCCCACACAGGTGCAGGCTCCCTAAGTTTTGGGCCTTCCTCCACTGCTTTCCCAGGCGACAAGCAGAGGGCTGGATGGGAAGAGGGGCCGCCCGGATTAGAACCGGTGCCCATATGGGATCCAGGCATGTTCAAGTCGAGGACTACAGACACTAAGTCGTTTTACTGGGCCCATGCCCCTATATTTGCTTAAGAATATTTATTTTAAAGGCAAAGTGAAACACACACACACACACACACACACACACAGAGTCTTCTATCCACTGTTTGCTCTCCATTTAGTCTGTGAGGGCTATGAAACCATAGCCAGGAGCTCCATTCTGGTCTCCCACGTGGATGGCAGAGGTCCAAACACTCAAGCCATCATCAACCACTTTCTCAGGTATATTAGCGGGGAGCTGGGATGGCACTCTAATAAGAGACTCTGGCAACACAAGTGGTGGTTTATCCTGACCCGTCACAACACTGGCCTTGGGACTCCTTTCTTTAATACTCCGGAGGGTGTGTTTTGCACACTAGGCCTGTCTGGACCTGTAGCCAGCATCAGTAATCCCTGAGGCTGGGTTAATTCCTTGAAGAATCACATCCCAGTGCGGGTGGTTTGGGTAGCCATTCCCCAACAATCGACAGGCCTTTTTCCTTCTGCAGTTGTGAGGAAGGTGCTCCTAAGGGTTCTTCTATCTGCCTAAGTAGGTTAGTTCTAAAAATAGACAAAATCCCTAGCTCTGGAAATCGTTTCGGTAAGTAGGTGTATTATTTCCAAGACTGAGATAGAAAAGAGAGCATACACATTAGGCCATTTGATCTCATCTGCTGTCGCCTACCTTAGAGCAAACTGCTCTCTCATGTGGAGGTGGTACAGAGTGCAGGCAGGCTTCCCGGGACAGGGTATGATCTGGGTCATGATGATGAGGCTGCCACAGCAGGCTGTGCTGAGGTGGAGCTGGAGGAGGAGGCAGGTGAAGAGTTGCTCCAGGCAGAGATCAAATGCACAGAAGGTAGCTGCCTTCTCCTTACCATTGTCAGAGGATACGGGGCTCCATCCTGCTCACCTTAGCTGTTAAAGCATGAAGTTAAATACTCAGAAACCGGCCCTAGATTTGGAAGGCTGTTGCTGGAAATATTTTTGTCTCCTGTTTCAAAAGTGAATGGTGCCTACTGAAGTTAGGTGATTTTTAAAATTGTTATGATGACTACCCTTGGTGGAGTTGAAATGCTGTTTTCATTCTGCATTTTGGTAGTTTGGTGCTTGTTCAAAGTTCAAAATGTTTTGCTGAGAAGTTTCTATTGTACAAAGCTTTCTTCCTTTGAAACATTTTTCTGCTGAATCCAGGATATTCTAAAGATCCACACCTATATGTAAAGCTACTAAATGACAAAAAGCAACAAGTGTGACTAAAAAGGTGTGTGTGTGTGTGTGTGTGTGTGTGTGAATTGCATGACTTTGAGCAGTCTTGACCAGAATATGTGCACATCTGGGAATCTGATGGACACACTGAAGGGTTGGGAACAGGCTGCAGAGGTGCTGGGGCACTCGGCTGGATCAACAGGAAGCCCTATCTTCCATACTGGCTTCTGGCAAAATAACTTCTCTGGTTTTGTTTTTTTTTTTAGTTGTGGGTTTTGTTTTGTTAAGATCTATTTATTTTACTTGAAAGTCAGACTTATTGAGAGAGGAACAGACAGAGGTATTCATTCTCAATATGACTAATGATGCTGGATATGGGCCAGTCTGAAGTTCAAAGCCAGGAGCTTCTTCCAAGTCTTCCACGTGGGTGTGGGGGCACAAAGACTTGAGTCGTCCTCTGCTTCTTATCCAGATGTGTTAGCAAGGAGCTGGCTCAGAAGTGGAGCAGCTGGGACACAAACAGGTGCCCACATGGAGTGGCCTTGCCATAGGCCTGCTACACCACCATACCGGCCCCTGTTTTTGTTTGAATCATATAATATTTTCTGTGCACGGTCTTATTCCAATAAAAAGGTATGAAAACTTACATCGAAGGCATTTCCTTTTCCTTTCTTGTCTTTTGCAGAATAAATCCAGTTGCAAAATGGTACTATGATTCAGTGAACCATTTTTTTTCTTTTTTTTATTTTTTTTTTAATTTATCATACAATTCTGCATAGTCTGGGATTCCCCTCCCCTATTTTCCACCCCCCGACTGATTTTTCCCATAATGTCACAACTCTTCATAAGGAGTTACAATTCCATCAGTCTGCTATTTAAGTGTGCCCCAACATTGCTGGTACAGACAATGTCAGACAGTCCATCATCCCATTGTGTAGATGTACCCAGCACTCTTGTTGGGAGTCTATCTTTTGTTTGGAAGCAGAGATGCATGTTACATTGTGTCTTCACTTTTGGATATGGTAGTCTCCATTACTCCGCCACTATACATTCCAACTAGACAGTGGAGCGTCTTTTGACCCAATTTCCTCAAGTTTCAATAATGTACCAGAACCAAGCACTGCCACAGAAAAATATCATACTCTTCTTGTTGTTGCTGTTGTTGTGGACTTATTATTAAAAGCAAGCAGATTTCCAGAATATTTTGTAAAGGGCTGCATTCAGGGCCAGTCATTAGCATTTCCCATATGGCACACTCACAAAACAAAGAAAACAAACAACCCAGCCTACACAGTAGGAAGACAAAGGAACTGACAAATGAAACAACACTTGAGTGACTGACTCTCAGATCACCTTCTAAAGCAAATCACATGCTACCTACCAAAAGTCCTCCTCAAAGAGATACAAAAGGGATTGGTAAAGACTGGCTGCTTCCCGTGTAGTGATCCTACGGCGTCTTCTAACTTCAAGAGTCTTTTCCCCAGAAGCCAAAGCTCTGCGGTTAGCTTGAGCACGTGCCCAGCAACCAAACATGCGGCCAGTGAGGGATCTCCAAGCCACAGGCAGAGCAGTCCTGAAGCAACTTTTAAGTCCTGCCAAAGTTGCAGGACTATGTCGCCAAGCAACAGGCCTGCCTGGTGGCTAACAGCCTCAAGATGAGTAAACACCAGCTGCTCAAGATTGTGAAGAGACTTGGAAGGGAAAACAAATTATCCCCACGTTGAAAAGGGGCTTTGGGAACTTGTGGAGCTGTAAACAGGGTGTAAATGCATGCGACAAAGTAACAGAACGCAGCCAGAGCAAGGAACACCACACAGAGGACTGTTTGGCCATGCACAAGGACACATCATGCTGTCACACACAGCGCATGCTCACGGAAGGCTGGAAGGATCCTGGAAGGAGGAACATGTCACATGATAACAAACTGTGAGGCAACTCTGCAGTCATTCTGATTGCTCCACATGGAGCTAGGAGTAGTTCTCACTGCAGCTCGTTCTTTTTCATCAGGGCTCCTTAACAACAACAACAAAGACACCTCAGCATATTTTTAGAAAAAACTAACAAGTTACTGTGTAACAGGGAGGTTAGTAGTATTATGGGCTATTAGTGTGTTAGACAAGGAAGGTAGTTTGCCATTAGGTGAGAGGGAGAGGACATTTTATTGTCCATGGCTTCACTACTTGTTCCTTTTCCTAAATTCCCTCATAGGATAGTAACCAGTAAATACTTGTTCTTGGTTTCTTTCTTGTGTAAACTTGCTGTTTTTATCAAACTGATTTGTATGTGTTTGGTGGAACATTGAGTCACCTTGTGATCACTGAATGGAACTCAAGAATGTAAGGTATTTAGGAAGTGGTACATTCTCTTCTGGAGACACTTAAAACTTTCTTGCACTAGTATCGGAAACTTCCAATGAGATTATTTTAGCATTTAAGGTTTCAAAACTGGCCCTGAGCAGCATGTGAGTGAGTCAGGACTAGAGGCAGAATGTGTGTGGGGATATTGACTCCAGTGGAACAACAGTCTCCAGTGGCACACACACGAGTGGTTGCTGGGAACAGGACTGACTGCAGTACTAAGGGGGTGCCCTAGCTGGGCTGGGGTTCCCACTGGTGAGAATGGAGGTAATGATTTAGGCTTCACATGACTGCAGTGTCCCTCAGCATGGGTGTGGACTGGGTCTGGGTGCACCAGACGGGGCTAGACTCCAGCACCCACTGGTATGCATGAGAGCCAGCACGGGTTTAGAAGGGGCTAAGCTAGGTCTTGGCTCCCGCTGAACCACGTGAGAGCTGTGTCTGGGTGTGGACCAGGTATGGCTGGGCTAAAGCACCAACAGTGAGAACCGGAATGGTTGTGGGCTGCCAGGACAAGGCCACTGTTCCTGCCAGGACAAGAGGTGCACAAAGTCTACTGCTGGTGGACAAAGACCCACCAGCGTATGCAACATCTGCTATTGGGAGGAGACATCACAGAGCTTCAGAAACTGTGTTGTCAGAACACAATCCTTGCAGATGAACACAAGAACCAGGGCAAGGAGCAGCCCAGACCAGGCCAGGTTACCATACCAGCGTACCTATGGGTTAGGTCAGGGAGCAGGCCAGGCTGGGCTAGTTCATAAAACCCACTGGCAATTCTGAGAACCAGGACAGGGTGTAGGAGGGGCAGGGTGGGCCGCAACACCACCCAATTCACATCAGGTCTGGGACTGGGGGTTGCTGGGCATGGCTGGGGTGCAGAACCCACCAGTACAAGCTGGAACTAGGGTCAGGCTGGACCAAGTGAGGCTGTAATACCCACTGGCTTCGGACTGGCTCAGCTCCAGCTGTTGCAGTCACTTGGGGAGTGTATCAATGGACGGTAGATCTTCCTTTCTGTCTCTCCTCTTCTCTATATATCTTTCTAAATAAATAAATAATCTAAGTTGCAGTTCCTCAGGAAAGGAACAGACTACAAATGTGGCTGGTTCAGAAAAGCCAAAAAATATTACAATTGTGTAAAAGAGTAAAAACAGTGCACTGTCTAAATTCAGGAAGAAAACAGCACATAACCACCGTGTTTACAGATGGAAGAAACATTAGCAGAAACAGAAACTAAAATGGTTTAATGAGGCTAATGATTGGAAGAAATTCCCTTTTCAGTGTAAGCCCGTATCTGAGATTTCTTCAGTTTTATAACCTGTATGAATTCTTAGATTTGTTTTTCTTTCCCTAAAAAAGGTTCATGCAAGTCAAGAACTGGACAATAATTTTGCAAGTTAATCTTACTATTCTTAAATGCTTAGATCCTGGACAATTATGCTTAAGTCCTGGACAATTCAGTGTATCACTAAAACATTTAAAAACCATAGAAGTTGGGAGTCAGTGTGGTGGTACAGCAGCTGAAACTGCCGCATGTGGCACTGGCATCCTGCATGGGTCCTGGCTGCTCCACTTGTAAATCAACTTCCTGCTGCTGCTCTGAGAAAGCAGATGATTGCCAAGGACCTACTGCCCACAAGGGAGACCTAGCTCTTGGTGCTGGCTTTGGCCCCTACAGCCTGTGACAGCCTCTGTCTCTCCTTTCCTTCTGTTTCCATATACATAGCTTTCAGATTAAATAAATGTTTAAAGAAAAATAATAGAGTTTTGAGCACAGGACAATTTAGAATACATGAAGATATGAAGATAATCTCATTTGTGAGTAGTAGGAAAAATCAAAAACAGCAACAGCAGAATTATCACAGGTATTAAAAGTTCTAGAAAATGGCTTAATATAAGAAGAGTGTTAAAAATCAACCAAAGTGGGGCCTGGTGTGGTAGCTTAGTGACTAAAGTCCTTGCCTTGAACACGCCGGGATCCCACATGGGCACCGGCTGTAATCCCAGAGCCCCATTTCCCATCCAGCTCCCCACCGGAAGCCTGGAAAAGCAGTTGAGGATGGCCCAAAGCCTTGGAACCCTGCACCCTTGGGGGGGACCCGGAAGAAGCTCCTGGCTTTGAATTGACTCAGTCCAGCTGCACTGAGGTCACTTAGGGACTGAATCATCGCACGCAAGATCTTCCTCTCTGTCTCTCCTCCTCTCTGTGTATCTGACTTTGCAATAAAAATAAATCTTTTTCAAAAAATCAACTAGAATGATATCAGCAGGATGGGGAAGTAGGAAGTACTTTCCTTGAACCCACAAAAGCCAACAAATACGTAGAGTCGTCAATGAAGAAACTGAGTAATAACTGTAGGACTTATGAGGCGCCACTTAAGGAAGTACAGCAGTAGAGTGGATGGAGAAAAAGAATACTGCACAGAATGGGTTGCGGGGGAGCTCTGCCAACCTGAGCTTGCAGTTGGTATAAATAAGAAAGATGGGGCCATGATCCCCAGTAGACTGCTGGGCAGACGATGCTGCCATCACTTGCCACTGAAGTAACCCAAACCCCATTCATGACAGACTCTCAAGAAGGAAATATAGCTACACCCCTCTTTAGAAGGAGCCACTGATGTGGGAGTGATCCCTGCCCCAACTTGCCTCTCTCTGCTTGTCCCTCGTTTCATATTCTGGCTTTGTGGCAGCACTATGCACACTTGTGCTTCAGACACCTAAGCTAACACAATTATTGTTTAGTCACTCCCCAGGAACTGCAACTTAGCTCCTCTGCATCTATAGTACAGATCCCAGCTCCACGGACCGTCTGTGAACACCCACGTCTCTAACATTTAAGACACAGAGAGTTAACCCAATTCCCAAATCTCAAAGCCCCTGAAGCTTCTGCCATGCTATGCAGGTTCTAGCTGTAAAGATACAGTGCTCATAATCACCACTACTCTGAGCTATCTACACCCAGACCCAGAGCTGCTGCAGCTGCAAATGCCTGCAGTCTCTAACCACCCAAATCTTGCACCCCACCATCATTAGAGGCAGTCCTTACCCTAAGAAATAAGTGCTATGGTCCCTCCAAATGTGACTTGGGACCTGGCTCCATGATCACACATCAGGTACTGGTGCCACTGCTACCATGACCAAGCCCACTAACTTGGCACCTAGGATGATCCAATGAGGTGAGAGAAAAAGAAATAGGGAAAAACCCAGAAACCTTCACTACCAATCCCAATAAGCATTTCCACCATCACAGACACACAGAACCTACTGGGGATTCCTCAATCTTCGTATCAACTTCGGCTGACAGGGCTGCAGTACCTATGCCTTTGTCAGAACTGTTCTATGTGGCTGTCACTTTGTAATTATGTCACCCATTAGTCCTTCTCCACTAAAACCAGTCCATAAGCTTTAGAGGTGACAATGATTCCATCAAATATGCAGGCATCATTTGAAGATAACATTAGACATGGACCGGAGAAAAGGAAATATAGCACCACCAAACACAATAATTTACTAGTAACTAACACCAAACACATGTAGATACACTGAGGAAGAATTCTAAATCACTGTCTTAAGGAAACTCACTGAACTTCAAAAGAACAGAGACAATATATTAATCAGGAAAACGAGGAATGCAAAATGACAAGTTTAATAAATTGAAACAATAAAAAAGAACCAAATGGAAATTCTGGAGGTGAAGAAAATAAGAAACAAAATTAAAAATGTATTAGAAAACATCAACAGAAGTGATGAGAAGAAAAAATCTATAAATTATTTGGAAATGTATAGACAGAGAAAAGCTAAAAATGAAGACTATATAAAGTATTTACAGGACACTCTCAAAACAGTCACATCTGTAGAAATAAAAGGACAGAAAACTTATTTGAATAGCGAAAATTTCCCGAAATCTGGAAAGTTCCAAATATGGAGTTACAGAAACATCAATGATGTTCTAAAAAGGTTCATCCAAGACAAATTTCTAAAAAGGGAAAAAAAATAGGGGGGATGGCATCATGGTGAGGCAGGCTAAGCCACACCATGATGCCAGCATCCCATCCGGGCAACAGTTACTGTCCTGGCTGTTCCACTCGTGACCTCCTGATCCAGCTCACAGACAACGGTGTGGGCAAAGCAGAAGACCGTCTAAGAGAGTCTGAGCCGCTTCTACCCACATGGGACACTCGTATGAAATTCCTGGCTCTAACCTGGCCCAGTGCTGGCCACTGTGGTCATTTGGAGTGGGAACCAGCAGATGGACCAATCTGTCTCCCTATCTCAGTAAGTCAATAAATCTTTTTAAAAAGAAAACTTGGAGAGAGTACCAGTTCCCACTACAACGGACCCCTGTAAGGCTTTCCACAGACTTCTCAACACAAAATCTGGAGTGACAGATTCAAAGTGAAGAAGGGGGAGAAGGGGTATTACGCCCAGTAAGGCGGTCTTTCAGAAATGAAGCAAAGCTACTTTCTTAGGCAAATAAAAATTGAGGGAATTCATCACAAAGCCTCCTTCCACTAGAAATGTTAAAGGGAGTTCCACAAGCTAAAAAAATTGATTGTAACATTGATCCCCTTTAAAAAACTGTAACACTTCTAAATCTCAGCCATTTCCCAATGCATCCTAACTCACCACCTGAATTCCCACCGATATTCTCCTTTAATGTTAACCTCCCAAATAGCAGAAATCATCCAACTACTTCACCTCCTTAAGTGTCCTATTAGAAGTACTTAATGCTTACTAAGCATCATTAATGTGAATGTATTGAAATCCTGTACATTCCAGAAGTTTATACTACTTTCGTGTTTTTGATTATTTGCTTCTACCTCTCTTTTTAATCAGAATCTCTAGGAAGGAAGGATGTGTCGTTGTAAAAAAATATCTTAGGTGCCTTGTTAGCACAGTAGGTAGCGCGTCAGTCTGATAAAAAATATCTTGGTACCTTCCTTCCTTCTACAATAAACGTTCCATCTGGAGTGTATTTTGACAGCCTGAACCAGGAAACAAATTCCCAAACACACATGAGGAATATGCTCTTCCTTTCTTCCCCAAGATGACGGAGGAAAAACAAAAGCTTAGTGTGACCTTACTACATGGTAACACTAAGTCTGCAAACACCTGCCAGGGGAACCAAGTGCGTGGAATTCCTGTTCCTCCTCAGGCTTTTCCTATGCAATGTCAATAGTTCATCCCACTTAAAAACCCGAGTCCAGTCAAGTCAATTATAAAACATACCCCGTTGTGACCAAAGCTTATCACAACAGCTTATTTTATCAAGATCTAGTAGTCCCTAACGATCCTATTATATACATTTTAAAAAAAGATTTTATTTATTTTGTTACTAAGTCAGATATAGAGAGAGGAGGACAGAGAGGAAGATCTTCCATCCGATGATTCACTCCCCAAGTGAGCGCAACGGCTGGTGCTGCGCTGATCCGAAGCCGGGAACCAGGAACCTCCTCCAGGTCTTCCATGTGGGTGCAGGGTCTCAAAGCTTTGGGCCGTCCTCGGCTGCTTTCCCAGGCCACAAGCAGGGAGCTAGATGGGATGTGGAGCTGCTGGGATTAGAACCGGCACCCACATGGGATCCCAGAACGTTCAAGGCGAGGACTTTAGCCACTAGGCCACTGTGCCGGGCCCTTATATACATGTTTAGTGAATTGACTGCACTTATTAATCTTTGAAGTAGAACACTTCTTCAGTTTACACAAGTTTTAACTATTTCCATCATGCAAAACACTGCGGTCTTGTTCGATTCTACTTAGTAGTCTTAAACCAGGACACTAGGCTCCACACACACACATGAATTAGTGCTATTCTGGGTCTCCCATAAGTAGGTCCCGAAAATCGTATAAAAACTCTCATTGGCCTATCTACCATGTACTTCCCACACCTAAACCATCTTTTTTGATTTGACACTTGGTTGATGTTTCCCTACCACTATGTTCATTCTCCGAGGCAAGACCAGTGATGGCTGAATCAAATGGCGTCAGACATGGTGGACTAGTCTCATGGTAGGTGAAGTACTGTTACAAACAACTGTACTGCTGGGCCAAGTCAGATTTGTTCTCTTACATACAGCTATTGAAGATTCGTGCTGAGTCAGCACCATGCACTCGGATTCTACCTTGGACTGTAACTGGAGTCCCAGCTGTTCTTCAGTCCACCTTCCTGCTTATGTGGCTGGGAAGACAGGAGAGGACGCCTGAGACTTGGTCCCTGCCACTCTGTTAGCAGACCAGCTTGGAGCTCCTGGTTCCTGGCTTCATGCCAGCCTGTTGTGACCATTTGGAGAATGAATCAGAGAATGCAAAATCTTTTAATGAGCCACCTTCCAAATAAATACATTTTTAAAAATAAAATGATTCACATATTGAGTCAGTGGAATCTCTTTCAAATTAACTCACTCAATGTGACCTCAGACATGATAACAGGATGCTGCTACAGGAATTATGGTTTTGCGAAGCTCTCTGTGGAAGACAGGCAGTGGAAGGCACAGGCTGTGATTTTAAATGACCGAGAGACAGAACCGTATCAAAAACCTATAGTAAACATGAATATTTTATGTGAATACAAATGGTTTAAAAAGGGAAATTGAGCTCATAATTACCAATGTTTTTCCATAAATTTGTTGAAAACTCTAATAAAAGTTAAAAAAAATTACTTCCATCACAAAGGAAATGCAGTATGTTTAACCTAGCTAAGATGCATTCGTGAAAAGCACTTAATTTTGTACCTGAATGCAGGACTTCCCAAAACTATTACTCAACGGGCAGCAGGGTCTTAAACATTCCATAAACCAGCTGCTAATATATTTTCAGTCAAACCACAGGCACACCTGACCGAACTTTCTCAAAGCTACCTAACCAGTCTCCAAAGCATGCAATAATAAAAAAACTAAAATAACTTCATTTTAGTGACTTTATTGATACCTGAAGTCTAAAGCAATTTACTTATCTACTATACCATAAATATCATTTACAAGGTCTCTGATACAAGGTATAGAAAACCAAAAAACAGAAGGGAAACTGAAGTGCAAGATTTAGAAGCAGGGCCTGGAGCAATAGCCTGGTAGCTAAATTCTCAAATTGCATGCACTGGGATCCCATATGACTGCCAATTTGCATCCCTGCTGTAGCTCTAGTTCCGCTCCAGCTCTTTGCTGGCAATCTGGGAAAGCAGAAGAGGATAGTCCAAATCCTTGGCACCCTGCACACACGTGGGAAACCAGAAACTCCTGGTTTCTAGCTTTGGATCAGCTCAGCTCTGGCCATTGCAGCCACTTGGGGAGTGAAACCAGTGGATGGAAAATCTTTCTGTCTCTCCTTCGCTCTGTATATCTGCCTTTCCAACGAAAATCTTTATAAAAAGATTTAGCACAGGAAAGGCAAAATGTTGCACACACACACAAAAAAAACCACAAATGGCAGAGGAAAGAATACTATGAATCATTCATGCTCTTCAAAGTTTTCTACCACAAGGAAGTTGGAAGTCTAAAGGTTTGGGCCACTTCCATATAACATGCCTCAATGTTTAATGTATACCAAGTACATAAGTAATGTTTTCTTTTCCATCAAGAAGCTTAAAAAAAAAAATCAGGAAACAGTGATCCATTGTATCTGCGACACACTTAGCCTGGGTTCCAGGAATTCGTATCGTTGGTGAAATGCTAGCAATAATTCACATTTCCTCATTTCTGCGCCATACATCTGGCATGCATGAGGGTGGATGTTCTCAGTAAGTAGAAACCACATGTCCGACCAAACACTGTCCAAATCACTCTGAACCAGGAGATTCCAAGAGCAGGCCGTATCTATGGTGAAAAAAATTTTAAATGAAGTGTCAAACATTAAATTGACAAAATCATGTGTTTCATGAACACTTGTTAAATTCTGCCTGTCCGTGTAACCTCAGATGTCTTTCCTAATTCTCATGGAGGCACCCAAGATGCCACTGCCTTTCGCTGGCTAGCCAGATTCCTATTTTCCTAAAACATAAATTAGGGCCTAAAACAAGTATGGTCATGTGAGAAGTGCTCATTAAGATTTATTACTACATGGCCTGGAACCATAGCCTAGTGGCTAATGTCCCACCTTGCATGCACTGGGATCCCATATGGGAGCTTGTTCGTATCCCGATGATCCTGCTTCCCATCCAGCTCTCTGCTTACGGTCTGGGAAGGCAGTCAAGGTCGGCCCTAAGCCTTGGTAGCCTGCACTTGCATAGAAGAACCGGAAGAGGCTCCGGGGTCCTGGCTTCGGATAGGCTCAGCTCTGCCCATTGTGGCCACTGGGGGAGTGGATCATAAGTCGGATGATCTTCCTCTGTGTCTCCTCTCTCTATACGATTTTGCAATAAAAATAAAATTCTTAAAAAAAATTATTACAATTACTTTCAGTAAAATTAGTATTAACAATTTCTTATAGTTGGTTGTGTACATATCATTTGATGATTTTCCTAAACTTTAGCATTTCAAGAAGTTGAAAACAAAACTCATGTTAATAGTCTAATATACTGAAGATTATAAACTGTAAATGAAGTAACTTCCATCACCCATTGGTTTAACAGAAAATAATGTCATGGGGCTGACACCACAGTGAGGCTATGGTCCCACCCACCTTTTGTGCCAGTATCCCTTACAGACATAAATCTGTTCTGAGTCCCACGCTCCATTTCCTACACAGCTGCTTGCTACAGGCTCGGAAGGACTATGGAGAGCCCTGACCCTTGAACCCCTGGACCCACATGAGACTCAGAAGAGGCTCTGGTATTCCAGCTTTGTATCAGCTTATCTCCTGCAGTTGTGGCTATTTGGGGAGTTAACCAGCAGGAGGATCCTTCTCTCCTTTCTATAACTTTCAAATAAAAATGAGTATTTACTATTGCCAGGGATCAAATTCTGGTATAACAGGTTTATCCACCACTTTTTACAGTGGCAACCCATATGGGCGTTGTTTGGAGACCCAGCTGCCCCACTTTTGATACAGCTCCCTGCTAATGTTCTGGGGGAAAAACAACACAAAAACACAGTAGAACCCAAGTGTTTTGCCCGGTCACTCACATGGGAGTTCTGGAAGTTCCTGGCTTCAGCCTAGCCCAGCACTGGCCACTGCAGCCATCTGGGGAAATGAATCAGTAGATGGAAGATCTCTGTCTCTCCTTCACTTTCTTGTAATTTTCAAATAAAGAAATATATCTTCCAAAGGGGGGGGGGGGAGCAGAAAAAAGGCTTAAATTGTAAAATGTACACTTTCAAGTAAAACATAAACCTACATGGTACTTCACTATATTCTACAAGTCAAAAACAACAGATTAAAAATTCATCTGGGGGATGAACCACAGAATAGGAAATCTATGTCATCCAATCTTGCTTTCAGAGCATCTAAAAACTATGCGGATGGAAGAACTTCCTCTCTGTCTCTCCTCCTTTCTGTATATCTGACTTTCCAATGAAAATAAATAAATCTTCAAAAAAAAAAAAAGAATCTTACATTCAGACAAGAAATACAACAGACAGGTGTCAATCTTTACCAATTTATTTTATACAAAACGGTAGCAATGTAGAATGAATCATCTTCCGTTGCCACACACGCGTCGTGAACATTCCAAGCCAACGTATACAATTTAGAAAGAAAAGCTAAATAATAGCATCAACCATGCTACTCAACATAGTTTTTTTATTTAAAAAGATTAAAAATTAGATAGCAATGTCTTCTTAATATTGCTCTCATTATTGAAGACTGAACAAAAATAAAAAGTGACTTTATAAGTTTAAAAAAAAGGAGGGAAAGGGAGAACAAAGAAGCTGCTACGACACTGCCAGACAGTCAAACCATCATACTTCTATATTTGCATACTTGATAGCAGCATTATTTCTTCTGAACCGTGTGCAACTACATGGAGAAACACATCAAAGCAAAATACCATGGCAGTTATCAGTCAAGATCCAAAAGAAAGGAAACAAACAAAAATAGTAGTTCTAGGATGAACACACTCTAAGATGAACATTCATGGAGAAGAAAATCAGTATCTACATCCTCGGCCTGTTCTCCTGCCCCAGTAAGTGTCAGCTTAGCTGGCAGCTATGCATTCTGGCGAATGGGAGATTTCCAGTTCTTATTATACTGCATGCTTGGAACAAGGGGATCATAATCCTTCTACACAATGAACTTTAAGTAGACAGCTGAAAATAAATTTACTACTTGTAAACACACAAAAAAAATACAAGATTTGTTTTTTATCTTCAAACGACCAGTGCTTTCCAAGCACATTATCTTCGATATCGACCTCTCTCCCCTCGGTCTCTGTCCCGATCACATAATCGCTCTCTTTCTCTTTCTCTATCACGGCCTCTCTCTCTCTCTCTGTCTCTTCTGTTATCTCTGGGACGATCTCGCTCTCGCTCCCGGTCTCTTTCGTGGGGTCTACTTCTCCGGCCACTGACAACAGCTTGTGTCCGACGCAGGAAATCATCAACCCTCATATCATAATCATGCTAGAAAAGGGAAAAAATGGATTAGGCATGTCAAAACTCCGAATGGAACTTACGTGTTTCTATGACTGGTAGAGAGGCAGAATCCAGAGAAACGCAATAATGAATGAATCCAAGTAGTATAATTTAGAGAGTCAGGAAGATATGAGCTGCCTCCTGTGGGCTATTCTGCTTTCTGACTCCACAGGACTGCTTCAGGAAGATGTTAGCCAAAGCAGTCACCTGGTCCTAAGCAGCAAGCATTATGCCTAAACACTGCCAGAGTGTGTATTTGCTTTTTAATTAGCAGGCTAGCCTTATTTCTCTCCTCTCTGAATTCTACAAACTAACCAAAACAAATTCTGCCCTCTTGAGATGAAATCAGGAAGTCATCTAAATTCTGTCTCAAATGAAATAGCTGCTACTAACAATTAAGGGAATCTTTTTTAAAGAAGTACATACTTTCGTTTCATACCTAGCAAACACCACACAAAAGGAAGATAATAACAGCAGAGGATAGAATAAAAATCAGAATGAGACACAAGGGGAACTGTGGCTACCGTAAGCTTAACTAAATGCTCCAGTTCACGGTTTCCGGTCTTTTCCTCACTTACTGACTTTGGTACCCTTACAAAAGGCAACACAGCAGAGCATACAGTCAAAACCAAAATTCCATACTATCTTTCATAATGAGCAAATGTTACATTAATATACATATACGTCATGTATATGTAACCCAAACCTACCATGTAAAAGTCCATGAACTATAACTTAAGGAAGGTATACACTTCAGGGGCCTACACAGTGGCTCCAGACTAATCCCACCCCCCTTGCAGCACCAGCATCCCATACGTAAACTGGTTCCAGTTCCACTTAATCCACTTCCAATCCAGTCCTTGCTCATGGTCTGGAAAAGACAGTGGAGGATAGCCCAAACTCCTAGGCCGTTGCACCCATGTAGGCGACCCTAAGTTAGTTCCTGGCTCCAGCCATTAGGGCCATTTGGAGAGTGAACCAGCAGATGGAAGATCTTTCTTGTCTTTCCTTGTCTCTAAATCTGCCTCTCAAATAAATAAATCTTAAAAAAAAAAAAATAAACAAAAAAAACAAACCCTTCAATCAAGGATTCCTAGACTTCTTATTTTAAAAACCACATGATCCTATACAAAAGGGATGCTTTTAGGATATCACAACCCAGCCAATGACAATTTCATCGTACACAGGCTGTGTATTTCTCTCTCATATGGCTAACTGAAAACAAGTATTAAATCTTAGTCATAATTTCATTTTCTAAAAATGGAAGTGCTAACAGGAAAAAAAAATGGATAGCATTTATTAAACTCAGTAACACTAATACAAAAAACCTGAGACTAGCTACCTTTCACACATCCCATTTTGAAATGACCCAAAAGTAATTTATCAATCACTAAAAGACAGCTATTCTCATTTCTTAACATGTTTGCTGCTTGCCAGTACTAACAGAGCTAAAACAACTTACTTAGTTCCTAGTTTCAACAAAATTTAGCAGAAACCAATGATTCAATCAAGTGGAAGAGTCTGTCAATACATTCTATTTGTTCTCTAATAAGAAAGATTTAATAGATAATTCAATATATACCATCTATCCTTTATATATTCAGGCAATTAGAATATATAAATACTTCATTAAGTATTAGTGACACAACTGTAATTAAGATCCTAGTTCAAAAAAGAAAAATATCTTAGATATCACCTACCCAGGACAGTGCGTAACAACTGAACTAATCTATGTAAGAACTGCCTCAACTTCTGACCTTAATTGAATTGGTAAAACCTACCTACACAATCTCAATGCGCACAACCAAGTATTTTTAATAAAGCAAGTTGTGAAGTACTCCAAAATAGATGGCAATAAGAATTTACATAGGTCTCCGTCACCCAGCATGATCTGGTATCCGGATACTTAGAACTGCAGAATCCTAAGTAGTTCCCTCAGCCCTGTGCCTTCGGGTGCACTTACTACACGCTTATCTCGGTATCTTGCTTCATGTGGTACTGGGTGATGTCCTGAGTAGGGTGGATGAGCTTGAGGAGGTGGAGCATGGTGTTGATAGTAAGGATGATGTGGAGGTTGTTCCATTCCTGGATAAGGGGGCTTTAAAAAAAAAACAAAAGCAAAAAACAAACAAAAAAGCTATTCTTAGACTCTATCCCATCAAAACCAATAACCCCTAACAAATAATGTAATCTGCACCAGTTATATATTTTGATGACATTAAGATTCAGGGGGAGGGAGGAGGGAAGAAAAAAGAAAAACCTGCTGAAAACAGACATAGTGGCCACTTACACACCTTCTAAGGTTTAACATGGTTTTAATTTTCTCATAGCATTTAAATACTAACAAAACGGCAAACACATAGTACTTACTATGAACCAGGCACTGTCCTATTACTTTACACTTAGTTTCTCTTTTTTTGTAAGATTTTTTTATTTTTATTGGAAAAACATATTTATAGGGAGAAGGAAAGAGAGAGAGAGAGTGTGAGTGAGAGAGGGGGAGAAAGATCTTCCATCGCTGGCTCACTCCCCAAGTGGTCACAACGGCTGGAGCTGAGCCAAACCAAAGCTAGGAGCCAGCAGCTTCTTCCAGGTCTCCCATGCAGGTGCAGGGTCCCAAGGCTTTGGGCTGTGCTCAGGCCACAAGCAGAGAGCTGGAGGGGAAGTGGAGCAGCTAGGACACAAACCAGCACCCACATGAAACCCAGCACAAGTAAGGTAAGGACTTTAACCACTAAGCTATCACATTGGGCCCTATACCTAACTTTTCATTTAATTCTCATTCTTCAATCTTCATGAGTTAAGTATTAGCATTTCTAGCTCACAAAAGAAAAAACTAAAGTATCAAGAAACTAAGTAGGAGGCTGGTGCCATGGCAAAAATATAATCCCCACCTTCAAACACTACATCCCACATGGGAGCCAGTTTGTGTTCCAACTGCTCCACTTTCAATCCAGCTCCCTCTTTATGGCCTGAGAAAGAAGTAGAGGATGGTCCAAAGCCTTGAGAGCCAACTCCACCATGAAAGACCAGAAGATGTTCCCGGCTCCTAGATTCAGAATGGCTCAGCTCCGGCCCTTGCAGCCATTTCAGGAGTGAACCAGCAGATGGAACCAGCAGATTAAAGATCTCTCCATGTCTCTTCTTCTCTGTGTTAATCCACCTTTCACAAAATTAATAAATCTTTAAAAAAAAAAAAAGAGCTAAGTAACTGCCTTACAATCATACTGCTAGCAACAAGGTGGAATCAGAATACAATCTCTGTTCTACAATCCAGGTTTTACGCTTAACCACTATATACGAATTTACCCAGCTGCCCAAGCACTAAATGAACTTTGAAATGTCATTACAAAATAAGGGACAAATCAAGGGTTACTTTCATAGTGTTGACAGCCCTTAATAAAATATTTCAATTTTAAAAAACTTATTAGAACCTAAAGGAAAGAAATTCTATAATTCAACTGTTTTAGAGTAGTACAAAACTATTTCAAATGAAATAAAATAAGCATCAGATGAAAAGGTCACAACATAGAGCATTTTTTTTCAAAGATTATTTATTTGAAAGGCAGAGTGACCCAGGGAATAGGAAAGAGACAGGAAAAGGAGCTCAAGTTACATCCATGGATTTACCCCCCCTAAGTGGCACACACAGCAGGAGCTGGAACATGCCAAAGACAAAAGCCAAGAACTCAAATATGTGTCTCTCACATAGATTATAACGATACGAGTTCTAAAGGCAAACTGTGCTGCCTCCCCAGGCATATTAGCAGGGAGCTGGATTGGAAGCAGAGCAGCACGGACACAAACGTGCACTCCAATATGGAATGCTAGCACTGCGAACCGGTGTAACTCGCTGTGCCACAATACAGCCCCAGTGGATAGCATTTAAACTATGTTAGAAACATAACAGCTACCTAAACTACTAAATTTATTGGCAATTAATGCTTTAACCACTCTACTTATTTTAATATACTCTAAAAATATCCAGTTTCCTTATGGGAAATAATTAAAAAATCAGGAATTCAGGCTTTATTCTTAAAAAAAAAAAGACTGAAGGGGGAAGGTAGATAGGGAGGGGGCTAACAAGAGAGATGATTTTCTTCTGACCTTCCATCTGCTAGCTCAATCCTCAAATGCCTGCAACAGCCAAAGACAGACCAGGCCTAAGTTAGGAATCCTACTAGGGTCTCCCACATAAGTGGCACATGGCCCATCATGCACTGCCTCCCACACACATCAGCGGGAAACAAGATCAGAAGCAGAGTAGCCCAGGACTTAAATCAGTACACCCAACGAGAGACAGCTGTCCTATGCCACAATGCTTACTCATCCTGGGGCATTATTAGTCCTAGTTTATGCAGATAACAAAATTTTTAAATACAACAAGCTAAAATTACCATGTATTCTGTGGATTTTATCAACAATTCTATAAGGCAAAGACTGCTCCATTAAATTTTAATCTACATGAGGACAGGCCTACTATACACTTCATCAGCCACTTCCAATACCCAGAGCAAACACAGTGCCTTGTACAGAGTAAGTGCTGAGTATGTGTTTGATAAGTCAAACAACTGACAAAGACCTACTTAACTTTACAGGTGAGGAAAAGTAAGAGATACAAGATAAAACCTGTCCAAGGTCTGAGTTGGGGAAGAGAGGGAAACATTTTTATGCTCCCAGGAAGAATTCATATTTTAACCATTACCATAAAACATCATTATTATTTTCCATCAGGAAATGCTATTAATGTAAATCAACATATCCATTAGTCTTTTCATTTCAAAAGAGCCTGTAAACATTTGTCACAGAAAATGTGCATTTTTCATCTTTTAATGGTTACTGCTACAGTATTCCAACAGAGTACTGAAATTACCAGGAACTGCATATTAAGTTAAATAGCTTCTAAAAATAAATCAATAAATAAAAAGGAATAATACAAACCATTCCTTGCCAAGGTGGTGGAGGTCCCATGTTATGAAATTCCCTCACATAATCATTGTAGGACTAAAATGAAAGATGATAACGTCAATAATAAATAAAAATCTTCCCACAACTAAAAGTAAAGCAGATCCTTGTATAATATCAAAGTTAATGCTTACCCCATTTAAAAACACATCTCGACGAACTCCTGAAAATCGTCTGTTGGGAATAAGATTTGTGAAACTAAATTCAGGTAATTCACAAACTAGTTCCAAGAATGTAATTCAAAGCTAAGCAAGAGTGAACCCAACTTACCTGTCCACTTCCTGGTACCGTGGGTCCTTTAAATACCCTGTTCAAACATCAAGCACTTCAGTAAGTCAAATTCATACTTTTTGTTCTGGTATTACAATTAAACCTTCCTTACCACTCATTTCAATTCCTTCCATGAAATATGACTTTAAGTGGTGTTATTATTCCATTTTCAAATGTTCTTCTCAGATTAATAACAATCTAGGAAGTAGCTAATAACTTAATACCACTACTAGGTAAGCTTTCTTATACAACTTGTAAATTCATGAGCCAAATCTTGCTAGATAATTTCTTCATTCTTTATGATGGGTAAGGTAAGAGCAGAGGTACTATTTTGAAGACATTGTAA
Organism: Ochotona princeps; assembly: GCF_030435755.1. Taxonomy (NCBI): domain Eukaryota; kingdom Metazoa; phylum Chordata; class Mammalia; order Lagomorpha; family Ochotonidae; genus Ochotona; species Ochotona princeps. Next base: position 72,247,559 of record NC_080838.1, read on the forward strand.
TAGAACTTCCTTAAAACAAATGTTTACTTCGACCTACAGTATACTTAATGCCTCGCATAAAAAAGAAAAACAAAATTGCAAACATTGCAAAAATGAAGACACACATTTTAAACCAAAGAACCACAGCACTGAGAGAAATACGCTTCCTCCGCTTCCATTAGAAGCATGCCGACAAATTAAAATGTAAAAACATGAGTGGTCATGTTACTGAGGAGAAATTATTTCCATCATCTGCAAGAAAATACTCATTTTGGAGAAGAATGAGAATTCTTTGTCACTTGGTACACAACAGTAACAACCAAGCTCGGTGAGACCAATTTAAAAATTGTGTTGTTTACTAAATGTATTTTGCTCTATGATATCCTTTCTTGAACACGGTCTGTCTTTTAAATTCTTCACTAAGGGATACACTGATTTAAAAGTATATCTTAGATTACGAATCAAATTATTTCTCATTCCTCTCCAAAATTTTGACACAAAAGCTTTGTTTTCTTCCAAAAAGTGTAATTTGTTCCTAATTAAGACTAAATACCAGGGAAAACACTGAATGTACAAGGACACCAAAAGCAAAGTATAAGATGACTACTTTCCTCAACTACATTTAATTTTTTTATCTGCAGGCCGTTTCCATTTTTGCAAAATTAGCAATTTGAAGCAATTAACAGGTTAGGATGAATCACACTGAAATAGACTATACCTTAACAAATCAGGCGAAGAGTGAGGACCTCTGAACAGTTTTTTAAGGTCTCAATAATCCTGTCCTAAATTTTTCTCTTTTAAAACTAAGATTCTGGTGGAAGGGATTATTTTTGGTTTTTTGTTGTTTGTTTCGTTTTAAACAAGTCAAATATCTGCAGGATTATAAAATATTAACCTGGTCTCTGGTGAAACTCAGGGGGATAGTCAATCCTTGGTTTCTTTCTGCTGTTATGAATATCATAATCTTCTGGTCGACGCCTACACAAATTAGACACATTAGAAATTAAACCAAAAACTGCTGGGATAACAAAGAGTAAAGCAAGAGTTTTTGACAAAAATAAGAACAGAATAATCCATCATATTTTTTATCTTAACATCTCAATTTCTGGAGAGCAAATTAATTCAACATTTCTAAATTTTGATTCCTCAAATTAATTTCCGTAAGCCAAACCTTAAACGTATCGCAGCAGGTAGATATTCTCTCCATTCTCATACTATGAGACAACTGGAAAGAGTAATCTGATCAAAATATGCAAATAAAACTTGAGCAGTCTGTACAAAGTAAACAAGCCACCCTCCAACTAATGTAAACTTTCACTATAACAATTAAAACACTTTCCCAAATATAGTCTCCATTCAGGTGAAGAGAGGGAGGGAAGGGAAACCTACCATCATTATACAAAAAAAATAGTCAATAAACTTCTTAATGTCATTATAGGTTAAGTCTGAACAAAATTTTGTAATATAATTTTCTCTCCTTTGCACAAAATTTTGCTTTACATAACCATACAGGAAATTGAACACTTATTAAAAGTGACTTTATAGAGAAATTGTTAAAAACAACTTTGAAGAACTGATTTCTTCATACCTCTTAATAACATTCTACATTTAATAGCAGCCAGAAATTAGGGCAACTTTTTTCCAGCAACAGCATCTGATAATAAAACTAGCTTTTATAAATTGGCAAATAACAGGCCAGAGTTCATAAAACTAGTCCAAATGTACTCTAAGGCTGAATCTATGTACAGCAGGTTGCCCTTTACTGCCTCCCATAAACGCTGATGGTTAATGTTAACACATCACAAATACGTTTCATTATGTAGAATTCAGTAAAGAGCTAAACAAAATAAAAACAGAAACAGTATTTAGCATATAAAAGTCTCTCTTTACCCTTGAGGTTCAACAGCTGTAAACCCTGGCATCACTGATTTTTCAGGTATTATTCTGCATGTTGACCACATTCATTAACTTTTTCAACATAAATTCACTCAAACTGCAAAGTTAAGTGCAATAAACCCAACCCGCCAACAGAATTAAAAACATTGCATCTACAATAAATAATACTAAGAAAATTAAGAGCTGGTTTAAAAAATAAAACATACCGCTTTCCTGAAGTTTGGGGAGTGCATTTACGACCGGTATAAAACATGATAGTAACAGTTCATATGGTAGTCCAACTACTGACTTTAAGCTGTAAGCCACATACATAAATGGAGGCCCTGGCAGGCTTGAGAGAAGGTGTAGTGGTGTTTTAAGTATGGTTTGCAGTCCATTGCAAAACTGAGGTAAAAACTTCACTTGCATATACTGTATTTTGTACTGGAAACCTCTTAAGCTTAAAACTTGAAAAGACATCTCGGTGCTCAGTCCTTTTAGGCCAGAAATAAGGGGCCCTGCCAGGTGTCCTCCTACCTACTCCATAGTGTCCTTTTTAAGCTCAAAGAAATGGGGACTCTTGTTGGATTATCTGTACCTACCACAGGACGTTTCCACCGAAAGGAAACTTAACCAAAGGTTTCATCCCATCAACCACATATCCAACAGTCTTTAGCAGAATATTTTAGATTTAGCTGTACGCAAATCTATACAGGGAAAGGTGTTGGGTAGAAGGGCTTATATCAGTTCTTTGCAAAGACTTCTCCAATTCTGTAACAAGTTAAACCCCCTTTTCCTGGAAAATGCTGTTTAGTTCATAAAGCAGTGATCAATAACCATGGCGATCCTCTAAAACACTTTTAAGTCCACAAGTACTGCCAGCCAGCATCTGGAAAGGCTGTGAACAGACACAGCAACAGCCCTTCTTTTTGGTTTGCTGCCGGGTCTCCCAGGGCCACTTGATCCCCTTTGGAAAGAACCTACTGTTTTCAGAAGCAGGAAGATGTGTGAATTCACTGGGTACATGTTAGAGAATATTTGGCAATGGGGTTAACACAGCACGGTGATAAAATTTCAAACAGTCCCAATAATGCTCCTCTTGAGTATCAAAATAACTTAATATTTATCCTCTAAATGAGGCGTCATCTTCTGAAAAAATATTAGTGATCCTTTATATAAGTCCCACATCTGACAAGGCTTATCCAGAGACACACCTGAAAGAAAGGCTTTTTACAAAATATTAACAATTTTTGCAAATAAAGACTTGACCTTCTTTTCCTTTTTTCTACCCTGTTGATAGAACAAATGCCTACCTCATTTTCAACTGTATACTGTATTATCAAGTATTAGCTAATCTAAACTGGCTATCATTCTTTGGCAAATTTTTCTGCACAAGGGGAGCTCCCCATTTTCATCTTGAAAAATCACTGAGACCAAGGTGACCATGTGAAATCCTCAATGAAGCCACAAACTAGTCCATGCAGCTTGATTTGAGGATTTTCTCTTTCTTCTTTACCGCAGAACAAACTTTTGACGAATCATATTCCTCCATCATGTTATTCTGATACATGTGCCTACTATCAGTCCAAAGAACGTTTCTAACCTTCCCACATCCCGGACTGGTTCTCGACGGGATGGACGTCCTCTTGATCTGGGCTGAGAATGCATTCTTCTCTTATGACGCATTTTATGAATGACCTGATACAAGTCAATACTTTCATCAGGGGGAAACAGAAGACAAAGCTGGGTTCCACATTCAAGTTCAATTTCCTAGAATAGGAAAGTTACAGTTAACAAGACAAAAACAAGCAAACCTTTACTAGACTTTAATTTCTCTGATGTACGAATCAGGAACTGACTTGAATGCTTCCTTCTGCTGCAGGTCACCTGAGATGCTAATAAACTGCCTTCACATAAACAAGTGGTTTGTGTATTTCTATGGCCAGCAAAAACCGAAAGCATAAAATCTCTATGTAGAATATTCATGTACAGTTGCTTAACACTGAAAATAAATCTCTGAAAACAAGGGAGTCTTTCTTTGTACAAAGTACAAAAATCACAGATACTGTCATTCATCTCAAAACAGTGTAGGAAAAAACTCACACTTGTAGGTGTTGCATTAGCTTGCAATATATAAATGAAATGAAATACCAAAAAGTAACTACAAAGGCAACTGAACTACAGGCTTTTAAAAATTAAATCGTATGCTCAATTACCAGTATGATCACTTTACGGGCAACGAAAAATCATACTAGAATTCCTTGCCCCCACCATGTGTGAGAACTGTTACACTTTATTTTCAGTCACATCACACAATTTCAACTTCATTTGCAGATTCAATGTCTTGTTTCTTTCCATTCAAAAAAAATTTCAGTAAAAATGCTAAACAGCATTTTAAAATGTATTATACATCGTGCAAAATTTGTTAGTGACAGCATAGTAAAAACATCAGTTAAAATGAGGGCATCCGTTCAATTTTTTCCTTCAACAGTATGAATCTGACTATATAAAACTACTTGTATCAACACTCAATATTAACCACTTACTGACCAGTCAAAACTTTGTAGTAACCATGAATACCAAATTAGAACTATTTCACAAGGAAAGAACTGGTTGGTGGAAAAAACCATATTTTTAAAGAAATCAACTAGAACAAACCTGTCCATCACGTCCAATTTTTACTGGCTTATGTTCGTTCCAAGGATTGGTAAGATGAGCTGACTTAGTGAAGGGTAATTCTCGTCTAAAAGAAAGTAGCATCAATTACATTCTTTGGCAAAACCTAAAAACTCTACATCACTTCAGCAGTAAATTCTTATTTTGTCATTTAAATGTGACTAAAATTTAAACACTGCCTTATCACTGGTAGAACACAAACACTAGAGAGATCTTTCTGACTAGCTCTCACATACTTTCTAAGTAAAAGCTAAGTAACACTGGTATTACTCCAACTTAAAATGAAAATAGGGTTGCATTCCAATAAACTAGTAAAATTATCTTACTTGAAACTATCCAAGTAAATAAAATAATTTTTAAGCTGAAACTTAAGTTTAATACACCTAACCAGAGCACAGAACGCAGGGCGCTGTGACATCTTCATGATACTCTGCAGTGGTCATATGGATGACATTTGTGATCACTGCAACAGCCCACTGCCACGTATAGGGAAAGAACACTCTTCTGCATAACGCTAGCTTGTGAAAAGACCAAAACTCAAAGTTCAAGCACAGTCTCTATTAACAAATATCACTTCAATCCATCTTAACAAAGTTAAGCCAGGGACCACCTATCTGGACAGCACTTAAGGGCATGGGGCTTACATTTTAGCTCTCTTCTCCCTTCCTGGGTTTCTTCATCTTAGAAGGAAGGTCATCACCATCTACACTTCAGTAGTTCACAAATGAAATAACTCATTTGGCATACTTCTGTTTCCATGTACTCAAAAAAGAACTGCACTTGGTAATTGACCAACAAGCCAAACCCTAAGCCGGCTAATAACAAGAAATGAAACAGAAGAATCCCCATTCTTGGTTCAGGGCTATTTTTCCAGATTTAAGTCTTCCTCCCTATTCAATTAGGTGTATTTAATATTTTCTATCATTTCTTCAATGGCTCCAAGTTGTAAAATTATTTATAAAGAATCATTCAATTTATGCAATCTACTAAAATTCAACAGTTATCTATATGAGCAATAAAACTATATTCCATTTTTATAATAGTCTCAATACAGTTTCAAAAGATCAAAATGCCGACTAAGTAGGTTTGTTAGGTTCCTTAGAAAAACATTTAACTATTCAGTTAAATCAGTCACCCCCAAAACTGTTAGAAAGTCAGAGTAATTATTTTCCACTCTCCAGTTCACTAATGCTAAGAAAGAAGTAAATTACAGATACACTAAGTACTATTTCCTGTAATCGTCTTATTATTTATATTGTTGTATTGCTAATACACAAAGCAAACAAAACACTTGAAACTGTTGATGCAGTAAACTTTTGTGGTAGCCTATAGAAACTTAACAGGATTACTGAACTGAGCAATGTCAGAGTGTGACACTTACTTCTGGATCCAAATCGCTCTAGGAACAAAACAAAAAAGGAGGCAAGTACAAAAACAAACTACTGCAGAGTCTTAACAACACTCCCAACTAGCAGCCTATTCAAACAAGGGAAGACATGTCCACTATACCTGCAAATCCAGTCAATTTTAAAGACACCTCCCAACATCTTAGCACTCATTCCTGCTGGAAGCACCCAGTGTATAGGAGATCCTCCGTGATGTGATTCTGAAGAAAGTCTTGCAAAACCTAAAGGAATCATGCAACACAACAAATATGAAGATGATAATATAATTAATGTTCTTACATATCCAAACTATTTTTATTTCTTACCTTGAAATTTTCCACTCTCTCTGACTGAAAATATTAAGATAACACTCCTTGCAGATCTGAATGCAACATTTAATTTCTTCTCATTTACAGGCAATGTAGACCATACACCCTAAGCAAATAACAAAGAACACAAATTGAAATTAACTGTAAATCTTTCATGCTTCCTATTTACATTTGCAAAGCAGTAAAACTTTCAATATGCTTTAAATTCAGGCAAGCCATACTGAAGAAATGTCTCACAGATCAGCTTTAAGCAGTAACTTTTTTTAAAAATTAGGAAAAATTGTTCAGAAAGCAACTAGTAAACACAACATAGAGAAGCACTAAAGTTTTACAGTCTAGAATTCAATACAGCACAACTGTTTACCTACAATCCTTTTTAAATCACAGCAGTAAACACATGTTGCTATAAGGAGAATCACAACTTGTGTCTTTGAAAAGTGCCAAATTAAATATTAAAAATTGTCTGGAATCAGGGGCGAGGAATGTAAAGCTGCTGCCTGCTGCACCAGCCTCCCATACGCATGCCACATTCAAGGCCCAGTTGCTCCACTTCCACTCTAGCTCCCTGCTGGTATGACTGGGAAAGCAACAGGAGTGCTTAGGACCCTGAACCCACACGGGAGATTTGGAAGGAAGTTCTTGGCTCCTGGCTTCAATGTGGCCCAGCCTCAGGCCACCGTGACCATTTGTGGAGTAAGCCAACAGACGGAGGATCTCTCTCAGAAAAGAAAAAAATCATTTTATTAGTAAAATGATGTCATTTATTACAAATAATAAATTTCTGTGAGAATTCTGGCATTTCTTATTTTTTAGTTTAAGCTCAAATGCTGACATATCGTTAGAGAAGAGTCTAGTGCTTTTCAGCTACATCTGGAATATACACTAAATCTTTTTTAAGATTTGGTTATTCAGGGCCCGGCAGCGTGGCCCAGCGGCTACAGTCCTCGCCCCGAACGCCCCGGGATCCCATATAGGGGCCAGTTCTAATCCCGGCAGCTCCACTTCCCATCCAGCTCCCTGCTTGTGGCCTGCGAAAGCAATCAAGGACAGCCCAAAGCCTTGGGCTCCTGCACCCCTGCGGGAGACCGGGAGGAGGTTCCAGGTTCCTGGCTTTGGATCGGCACAGCACAGGCCGTTGTGGCTCACTTGGGGAGTGAATCATCGGACGGAAGATCTTCCTCTCTGTCTCTCCTTCTCCTTGTATATCCGACTTTGCAATAAAAATAAATAAATCTTTAAAAAAAATTCTTAAAAAAAAAATATTTATTATTTTTATTGGAAAGGCGGATATACAGAGAGGAGAAGAGACAGAGAGGAAGATCTTTCGTCCGATGATTCACTCCCCAGGTGAGCACAACGGCCGGTGCTGTGCCAATCTGAAGCCAGGAACCTGGAACCTCTTCCGGGTCTCCCACGCAGGTGCAGGGTCCCAAAGCCCTGGGCCGTCCTCGACCGCCTCCCCGGGCCACAAGCAGGGAGCTGGATGGGAAGTGGAGCTGCCGGGACCAGAACCGGCGCCCATAAGGGATCCCGGGGCGCTCGAGGCGAGGACTTTAGCTGCTAGGCTACGCTGCCGGGCCCAAAAATAATAAATCTTAAAAAAAAAAAAATTTGGTTATTCTTGGGCTACCATGCCAGGACCCCAAATGGACGCTAGTTTGTGTCCCAGCAGCTCCACTTCCCAGCTCTGGCTGTTGCAGCCAGTTGGGGAGTAAATCAATCGACAGAAGATCTTCCTCTCTTTCTTCCTCTCTGTACATCTGGCTTTCCAGTTAAAACAAATAAAACCTTACAAAAAATTTTGTTTATTTTTATTAGAAAGGCAGATTCCTGAAGAGACAAAGATCTTCCATCTGCTAGTTCACTTGCCAAATGGCTACAACAGCCCAAGCTAAGCCAACCTGAAACCAGAAGCCAGGAAGCTCTTTCAGATCCTCCACATGGGAGCAGGGTCCCAAGAACTCTGGCCATCCTCTGCTTCCTGCCCAAGGCCACAAGCAGGCAGCCAGATAGAAACTGAAGCAGCCAGGACACCAACCGGCATCCATATAGGACCCCGGCACCTGCACAAGGAAGATTCGGCAACTGAGCCACAGCATCAGACCCTGTATTAATTTTTGAAACATTAAGCCAATTGTTTCTTCATGAAAAACAGATTGAATACTAAGAAGCTCTAACTCGGCTCACAACAATTATATTTTCTCAGTTACACTAACTGTTGAGTTATTGCTACCTAAACCCACTTTCCCTTAAGAGCTACTATAACATAAGCTACTTGATGTATTGTTTCCTTCTGTTTATTAACTTTTATGGCAATCCCTGACTAATGAAATACAGGTTACTTTCATTAATGATTGACAATATACATCAGTAAATGTTTAAAATTTCAAAAATATTCACGGATTCAATTAAAACAAGAATAGCAAATATTTTAACAGCTACTGTAACATGAAATGTATGTTATAGCAAAAATACAAAATTAAAATTAAGACCTTGTTTCTAGTGTAACAGTACACAAGCTTTTATTCCAGACTCTAAGTAATCTTTTTCTCAAAAATAAATAAATAAATAAAAAATGAAAAACCTCTCCACAAGGGAATTGTAAGGGTTTAAAGAATCTCAAAAGCTATAAAACAAGAATCAAACCAAAAATTGGTAAACTCAAAAAGTTTCATGTGTTAGGCCTACACACAGTAGCTTAATGGCTAAAGTTCTCGCCTTACAAGCACCAGGATCCCATATGGGCACCAGGATCCGGGCACTCCACCTCCCTTCCAGCTCCCTTCCAGCTCCCTGTTTGTGGCCTGGGAAGGCAGTTGAGGATGGGCCAAAGCCTTGGGACCTGCACCCAATGGAAGACCCGGAAGAAGCTCATGGCTCCTGGCTTTGGATCAGCTCAGCTATGGCCATTGAGGCCACTGGGGAATGAATCGGCAGATGGAGGATCTTTCTCTGTGTCTCTGCTCTCTGTAAATGTGACTCTTCATTAAAAACAAATAAATAGGGCCCGGCGGCGTAGCCTAGTGGCTAAAGTCCTCGCCTTGAAAGCCCCGGGATCCCATATGGGCGCCGGTTTTGGTCCCAGCAGTTCCACTTCCCATCCAGCTCCCTGCTTGTGGCCTGGGAAGGCAGTGGAGGGCGGCCCAGAGCTTTGGGACCCTGCACCCGCGTGGGAGACCCGGAAGAGGTTCCTGGTTCCTGGCATCGGATCGGCGCACACCGACCCGTTGCGGCTCACTTGGGGAGTGAAGCATCGGACGGAAGATCTTCCTCTCTGTCTCTTCTCCTCTCTGTATATCCGGCTTTCCAATAATAATAATAATAATAATAATAATAATAATAATAATAATAATATCTTTTAAAAAAAAAGTAAAATAAATAAATCTTTATGTTTCAAGTGTTTCTAGGATAAATTCGCAACTGAATAAAAAAAAATTTAAATTTAACAAAGAAATCTTGGCATGAAGTTAAGCTTTATAACCTAATACTGAATATTTTGAAACCTAAAGTTATCCCATACATATTTAAAACACAAATTACTATTAGGCTTTTTTCTTTTTTTATTTATTTTACTTATTTATTTATTTATTTTTTGCTACTATTAAGTTTCTTAACTAGCCACAAACCAGATTCTGAGAGGCAACTGGTCTGAATCTTTAACGCAAATCATAGACCACTGGAATTAATGCAAGCACACATTCTCATGTAAAAATCTGAGGGTTAGCTTAGTTAACAGAACCAATGCTAATACCTTAGCTTTGGCAAGAGACACGTTTTCATGGTTGTTACTCTTTATGAGGAAAAATCTTGCATCTTGAAGGACATATTTGAGCTTACTGGTTTGATCTGAAAAAAGAAAAAAAAAATCCAAACTGATTAACCAAAACCACTATTACAAAAGGGAGGGTGAACTGAACTAACTAAAATTGGCCCTCCAAAACCCAACTAAATGCTTTCACCCATTCTACCTGGAAAGCTAAGCCATGACATATAATAAAACAAAGTTAAGAAAAGACAACCAGCATTTTGCAAGAAGATAAACCTAATCTAGTGATGTTCCGATACATGAAATCCACACTTAATTATGAAAAGGCTACACATTTGAAAGAAAACCTTAGCACCGTGTTGGAGACAGAAAATTACAACACACATACACCATTTCACTGTGTGCAGTAACTAAAAGACCCAAAGAGATCTGCAATAAACAGCAGAAATGAAACATAAAGCTTGTTAAGACCAACACATTTTTTACTTAATGTAACATATCGGAACATTACTATATTAAAATCAACTACTAATGGAAACCAATAAGGCAAACAATGACTTCATGCAGCATGCAATGAAAAACAATTTCAAATTTAAATGATACCTTTTCGGACAGCACGAACGGAAGATGATAATTTCTCATGCTTCTTTTCTGAACCTGTATTTAGCCAAAGTACATTTGTTCAGATTGAGCTTTAATAGAGATAAGACAAAATTTCTACAGTCTTGTCACATATAATTCTCATTCAAGACAAATTATTCCTGGCACACCCACACACACACCAAAAAATACTTCTCAATGTGCACGAGTGTTTTGCATTTTGGGATGTTCGATTTTTTAAAAAATATGTATTTGAACAGTTTCCCACTCAGAAAACTAGTCAGTGAATCATCATCTTCCAAGGAAAAAAATAAAAAGTGAAAATTCCACTTACGCAGGAACAAAACAGGATTAAAATAAAAGCTTAGTTTCCTCTAGAATTATTACACTGAACATGCCAAAATCAGTGCTAATGGACATCAACAAGTTCACACCAAACTACAGCCTCCACACTTCCCTAAGCAGAATACATCAGAATCAGTCAGACAGGATCACAAACGAAAGCAAAGAGTACCTGCATAGGACTCGGATGCAGAACTTCCACTTCTATCGAAGACAATCGGAGATATGCCTCTGGCTCTCTTCCTTTCCTTCTTTTTCTCATCTAAGAGAATCCAAACAAATGTCTTAAAACCGCACAATAAAGAAACATGGGTAACCAATGAAGTATCATTCTGCAATTGGTTCTTGCACAGCTCTTAAATTTCAGTTATTCCTCATCATTTCAGTGATCACTCAAGTTCCTCAGGTGTTCCATTGAATGAGGTCGCTAACCAAAAAAAAAAAAGAAGACCTTTTTCTCCCACCAACTGCAGACAAGTAAAACCACCAGGATTAATTCAAAACTGAGAAATCAGTTACTTGAGTGTCCTATATAAAAGTGACCTTGAATAGTTTCAGAAGAGAAGGAAAACTTGCAGTTAAAATTTTCCTTTCAATAAATTTGCTGTGTCTTTTTTTCAGCAAACAGCACTGCTTTAAGTCGTGTTTTGTCTTCAGCAGTGCTATCATTCTTCATCACAATTCTATCTTGAGAAGCCCTAGATCCCAATACTTTTCAACTGAAAACCCACGCGTGTGTGCACACACAGCCATGTGATTTCTCTACTGGCTGCACTGCTCATTTTATATTTTCAATCAATCAAATTCTTAAGCATTTCCTCCATGTACTAATTGTTGCTATTTCAAATTCAGTTTAAAAATCTATGTCTAAAATACTAAATATAGTCAATATATTTCTATAAGGAAGCCAAGCATCTTCAATAACCTGAAAATGTGTGGATTACCTGTCATACAAAAATTACTTTAAGCTTAATTTGGAACTTCTTAAGCATAGACAGAAACAAACACTTGGAGTTAATGAAATTGAGCTCTCCTGTCTTCTGCTGTTATAAATAATCTACAACCTTCTTTCCTTTAGCTAGGCTATAAAAAATATAAAGGAAAAAATACACATATTTGTTTTTCTAAAAACAATGCAGAGTTGAATAACAATTATCAGTGAGTATACTTGTAATATCCTTCTATATACCAACAGCCAACTATTCAAAAAACTTTCAACTTTTTCCCTTAATCATCAAAACCAATCCCTTTACAGATGAGGAAATCACAGCTTAGTTTGCCAGTGTCCCACTATTCCAGGGTACCAGCACCAAGACTCAAAATGAACATATCCTGGCTTATATACACTGGGAAGCTCTGCTCTTCGAATGAGCGGAAAATATACCCCACTACCATTTCTGAATGGTAATTCAAGGTTGAACAAAGTGTCAGTGGACTTTGTACTCCACTGCTTTTTTCAAAAGTGTAGACATGTTGCTTCTAATTTTGTCTCCTTGAGTGTTTTCTTTCAGAAATCCAAGCATTACAAACTCATCAGATCAGTACTGGCAACAGAGCTACTGTGCTGGCAGACTGGCCAGCCCCTTCCCCAATCTTGGGGGTGGTTACCCCTGGCTGTATCCAGCAGGGCTAGGGATGAGATGAGAAGGGGTGGAGGTGGGTAGGAATGTCTTTCCACACAAGATACAGGTGGTTTTTGACAGGCCCTGAAGGACTGGACTGGGCTGTTTGTGGTCGCTGGTTAAAAAGAATGCTATTCAGCCCAAAGTACTAAATGATCTCTTAGATAATGCAGGAAAAACAATAGAAGTAGAAGATCCTGTTAAACTTTTTCCACATAATGTTCAATGTAGCAATAAGAAATCTCCAAAAAATGTTCATTTTTTTTGTATGAGTAACTGTTACTGCTTAGGTTAATGAAAACTTCCTCTATCCCCATTACTAATCAGGTTAAAAGAATGAAAATCATAATAAAAAATCTGTATCAAACTGTGTTGCCTTTTTAAGGAAAGTACTGGCACAATGGCTCAGTGGTTAAATCCTCGCCTTGCATGTGCCAGGATCCCAGAAGGGCACTGGTTCTTGTCCTAGCTACTCCACTTTCCATCCAGCTCCCTGCTTGCGGCCTGAGAAAGCAGTAGAGGATGGCCCAAGACCTTGGGACCCTGCACCCATGTTAAGAAGCTCCTAGCTTCAGATTAGCTCAGGTCTGGCCACTGCGGTCACAAGGGGAGTCAAGCAGCGGATCGAAGATTTTTCTCTCTCTGTCCCTCCTTCTCTCTGTAAATCAACCTCCAACAAAAAATAAATCTTATGAAAAAATCACTAAAAACTCAGAAAAAACGAGATAACCTAGAAAACTCATGGCACCAAAGGTAAACCAGAACCACTTGTATTTAAAAACTACTCCATCACATTCAAGAAATTCCAAATCCACTTCATTTTTCTTTCAGATATTATAAAAACTTCGAGAAAAATTTCTTGCATAAAATAATATTGTATATTCAAAATGAAGATTCTTCCAAGGAAAACTGGCATAATTGCCTTTAATGAGGAAAATAAAAGTTGCATCTCTTTTAAGAGAATAAATCTGTTTTAATATTAAGATTAATAATAAAACCAGAGGCTGCCACTCAATCTGAATGTCTTCTCCATAAAATTAGTCATCAAATACCTTGATAATTCTGGCATCATCTAAGAGCTTGTTAAAGCATGCAGATTATTTCAGGTTCCAGTCAGCTCCCTTTGTTTCATTTAACGCAAATGTGCAAAGTCTAAGATTCACTGTTTTAATACAAACACCAAAATAGCATTCCTCTAACAAAAACATTTCCTGTCACTACAGATAGTTTCAGGTTTTTCCATTTAAAAAAATGGACACACATACTGCTCATCCAACTTCTGCTGCCCACCCATTTTCATAAATTACAAAGCAAAAAGCATGAGAACAGCAAAGAAATGAAGATTCCAAAAGTCTTTACATACAACCCAACTATTAATTTGTTAAGTTTAACTTTTCCTATCCTCTTCAAAAGGTACACACCCAAACCTAAAACTCTATGAACAAAAGATGGAAAGCACTTTGTCAATCCCTACAAAGCGGCTGGCTCTGTCACCTAGCCCACATAAAGAATATGCTTTACTCCTGGCTCCTGAGTGGCTCAGCTCTGGCCCTGCAAAATCAAAATCAAAGTCTAAAAAACCCAAAAAGAGGAAAAACCGCACATAGACACAAAAAGCGTACCTGATGCATCAGTGCCTGAGCCAGATCGGACAGACCCATCTGTGAAGGAAACGGACTCGGAGCCTGAGTCACTGGCCTCACTCCGAGTGTCATAATCATTGCCCTCCTCCTTTTGGTCTCTCTCATCCTGCTCATATTCCTCCTCCTCCTCCTCCTCCTCCTCTTCTTCTTCCTCCTCCTCCTCTTCTTCCTCTTCCTCCTCTTCTCCATCTTCATCCACCTCCTCATCTTCCTCTGCGTCTTCTTCTACTTCTTCATCTTCCTCCACATCTTCCTCCCCTCCTTCCTCCTCGTTCTCCGTGATGTTGCCCTGGTCATCAGAAGAACCACCGCTGCCAGTCTCATGATCAGAGCCATATTCTTCAGAGTTCACTTCTTCCTTCGAAGACTGGCTGGATCTACTTGCACGTCTATCCACTTCCAGCCCAATTCTCTGATGTTTAAAGAAAAAGGTATATCAGCAGTCAGGTAACACACAATGTCAAGGTGACTGAATAGTTCTAAAGCCTCAAAAAGGAACGCTTTCTTTTATATCTGCAATAACGTTTACTACCTCAGAACCATCTGGTGTGGGGGATTTGGTCCTCCTTTCAGGATCCCTTTTCCGGAGACAAGTTTTCTCAGGGTGGCTCTTATAAGGCTCTCGGGAGGCACTTCTTGACAGACGAATTTTCCGATCGGCATCTAGACGCTTATTTCTTTCAGATCTTTGATATTCCTCATTTTTATACTCAGTAACTGACTTCCCTTTCGTACCAATTATTCTTTTATTATTGCTAACAGATGAGCTTAGTGGCTTAGAGATCATTTGTCTTGAATGGACAGAAGACTTTTGCCTCTTGGGGTCAGCAGATTCCATTCGGTCACTTTTTCTTTTCGATCCTTTAACACAATTTAAAGAAACATATAAATGCATGTGCAGTACTCCATTTATTTTACCAAAAATGAACAGATAATATTGACACAGGAGGAGAGTTTTGTGTCTTAAAATGTTTGTGAGATGTTTTTGTCTCAAAGCTAATAATCTGAAACAGCTATCAACTGTTAACAATAAACCTATATTTCATAAGTTTCATATTCTTTAAGAAGTAGTTTAATTTTGTTCTTACATTTATTCCATGCTTTCAGTCTTAACTGCTTCAGGAACAAGTACAAAAGCACAGTCATTTAACTAAGAAATGAAATATCCTCTATTCCAACTACTATTTTAACAAAAGAATAAAAAATCTTACCCTTTTTCTCATTTTTATCTTGTTCACTCTCTGGATTATACAGTTCATCATCCTGTTCTGGTACTTCAGTTAAAATATCATCTAGAACATTAAGTTCTCCGTCTGTAAATTGAGTAACAGGGAAAACTGTAATCTTAATCATTCCCTTACTAAGTACGAAAACAAAATCTTCAAGTAGTTGCTATTTCAACATGAAAACAGATGACTGATTTCTACAAAACAACGCTACACAAACAACGCACACGGTTCTGGCCTGCAGTCAGGACACACACTTCAAGCATCACAAAAATTACACACAGAAAAGCTTAATACCCTTGTCTTTTTATCCCTAAGTTCCCATTTTTATGACTTTAATGCAAATAGTGAACACTGAAACACATGAATATTCTTACAAATAATGCATTTATGGAAGTTATGTATTCCCAACAAAATTTAAGGAAAGCTACTGACTTCACAGTGAAGAAATCTGGTAAAACTCTGGTAAATTTCACCTAAATCAGGTGATTCAGATGAGCATCATTATCAATGGTGCTAATCCATATAATCAATACCCATAGCCCCGGGAGGGTGGACTGAAGAGGACAGCATGTCTGTATTATTCCCATGCAAATGCAAAAACATACCCATGAGGAAGTATCACAGAATCCCAAATGACGGAACATCCAAACATGTCTCCATCATAAAACACAATGAAACTATTCTACACTACCCAAGACTAAAGAGGAATCTGAAACAATGTGAGCTGAGATATAGTAAGAAAACCGGTGTATTCTGAATAAAATGTGTATGACAAAATATCAATGTTCATTTCCTGATTGTGGTGTTAGTATGGATAAGTAAAACCAAGTCCTTAATTTTGGAAAACTCATAGTTAAGCACTTAGATTCAAAGACATAGCATACCTGGAACTAACAAAGAGAAGTTCAGGGAGAAGTGTGTGTGTGTGTGTGTGTGTATAAATTATATATATTCCAACCCCAATCCAAAGATCCCTGCGTAGGACACAGGAAAGCAGTAGAAAATGGCCAGTTACTGGGCTCCTGTACCGTGGTAGGAGACATGGAACATTCCTGGCTTCAGGTCAGCTCAGCTCCTGCCACGAAGGACATCTGGGGAGTGAACCTGCATATGGAAGATGGCTCATCTTTGCCTCTCCCTCACTCTGTGCAACTCTGCCTCTCAAATAAGAAAAATTCGCAATAATAATCTTAAAAAAAAAAAAGGCAAAGAAGAATATCTACCATAGAATCTTTGAATTCCAAAGTCTTCCCTTTTCCAAAACATAGTGGTGATTCCCAATATAAATGACTACATTTTATACGAGCTTTCTCCAACACTAATAACAGTTTTGCTGAAACATGGTATACAGGGGAAACTGGTATGAGGACATCCAGGCTTAGTCCTTAAGAGTTAAGAATTAGGACCCGGTGCGGTAGCCCAGTGGCTAGTTCTCGCCTTGCATGCGCCAGGATCCCATATGGGTGCCACTTCATGCCCCGGGGGCTCCACTTCCCCTCCAGCTTCCTGCCTGTAATCTGGGATAGTAGTAGAGGACTTGGGACCCTGCACAGCTGGAATAAGCTCCTGGCTCCTGGTTTCAGATCTGCTCAGCTTTGGCCATTCTGGTGACTTGGGGAGTGAACCAGCAGATGGAAGATCTTTCTATATCCTTCCTTCTGTAAATCTGACTTTCCAATAAAAATAAATCTTTTTAAAATAAGAGTTACGAATTAGAAATCTCATTTTTTCTAAACTCCAGTGTTTTTATTTTGTTTTGATTTTTAACTCTGATGAGATACTTAGCATAAAAGTCAGTGTTTGGAAAAGGAAAAAGGCAAACCATCGCCTGTTGAGTTATTCAACACTTACATCCTTCATCAGGATCAGAGCCAAAGAAACTATGCCTCCTTCAATCCTTTGGCTACAGGCTACATAGAATTTGGTTTAGAAAGAACACATTTTTCTTTTCTTTTCTTTTAAGATTTATTTTATTTCCATTTAAAAGTCAAATATACAGAAAAGACGAGAGACAGAGAAGATCTTCCATCTGTTGATTCACTCTCAAAGCGGCCACAACATCCAGAGCTGAGTTGATCCAAAGCCAGGAGCCCAGATCCACTTCCAGGTCTCTCAAGTGGGGGCAGAGTCCCAAGGTTCCGGGCCGTCCTCAACTGCTTTCCCAGGCCACAAGCAGGGAGCTGGATGGGAAGTGGAGCTGCCGGGATTAGAACAGGCACCCATATGGGATCCTGGCGCATTCAAGGAGAGGACTTTAGCCACTAGGCCACTGCCAGGCCCCCAGGAAACATTTTTAAACGAAATGTCCCCACTACCTACTACTGCATAAAATAGGACCCCAAAAACTTGGCAGCTTGAGACAACAAAAAATCATTTTTCATCCCAGCTCAGATCTTTCCTGCAGCTGCAGTCCAATGGTGGCCAGGACTGCAATCCTCTGTACTTTTTTTTTTAAGACTGATTCACTTGAAAGGCAGTGTTATTGACAGGGCAAGATAGAATCTTCCATTCACTGGTTTGCTCCCTAAATTGTCTGCTTTACAAGGGCTAGGCTGGTCTAGACCCAAGCCAGGAGCCTGGAACTTCTTCTGAGTCTCCCACAGGGCTGCAGTGCCCAAGCACTTAGATACAAGCACTGGAAAAACATCTTCCACTGTTTTCCCAGGTGCAATGCCTGGGAGCTGGATGGGAAGTGGAGCAGTTGGGACTCTTAGCCAGAAGCAATGCAGAATTCTGGGATGCAGGTGGAGGCTTAGCGCACAATGCCACAGCTAACCTGACTTGTTGTGGTGGTGGTTGTTTGTTTAATGGAATCAATCACAAAAAGCTAACCCAGACTCAGAGAGATGAACCACTTAGCCAGCTTCATACTGGAAGAGCGGAGTTTAATTCCCAGCTCTGGCTCCTGTTTTCCTCCCAACAAACAGAGCCTAAGAAGCACCCATGACGATGGCTCAAGCAACTGGATTCCTGTTTCCACGGGGGAGGCACAGATTGCTTTAGTTCCCAGTTCCTGTGATAGCACTAATCCAACCCTGATCGTGACAGGAACTGCGGGAGTGAACCACAGCATGAAGTTCATTATCTCTGCTTCACAAATAATAAAAATGCATTTTTCTGTGTTCCCAGAAAAGTGTCAAAAAATGGTAGATGTTTTCAAAACTACCACATATATTTTGTTTTAATAACTTTTAACTACAAACACATTTAAAAACCAAAAACTATGGGCCCGGCGCGGTAGTGTAATGGCTAAAAGTCCTTGCCCTGAATATGCTGGGATCCCACATGTGCGCTGGTTCTAATCCAGCCCCACTTCCCATCCAGCTCCCTTTTTGTGACCTGGGAAAGCAATGGCCCAAAGCTTTGGGACCCTGCACCTGCGTGGGAGACCTAGAGGAGACTCTGGGCTCCTGGCTTCGGATTGGCTCAGCTCTGGCCATTGCGGTCACTTGGGGAGTGAATCATCGGACGGAAGATTCTTCTCTCTGTATAACTGACTTTCCAATGAAAATAAACAAATCTTAACCAAAAAAAAAAAAAAAACAAAAAACCTAGTCCTGAAAGGTCTCCTAACCTTTAAGCTATTTGAGCATAAAACTAATTTAATCAGCCTCCTCTAGGCATTTCCCTAGCTAGCTAGAAATTATTTCTTCAATTTAGTAAGAGATGTATTAAAAAAGAAAATATTCTTTCAAAATCTAACACTATTAAATCCTGTGATCTTCACTGGCATACTATTTGTACAAAGAAAGAATTGTCCCTAAGAAATAAGGTAAAAGGATGGGCACAATGGCTGAGTGGCTAAATCCTTGCCTTGCAGGTGCCAGGATCTCACATGGGCACCAATTTGTATCCCAGCTGCTCCACTTCCCTCCAGCTCCCTGCTTGTGGCCCAAAGCCTTGACACCATGCACCCATGTGGCAGCCTTGAGTTCCTGGGTGTTGAGGTCGCATGGGAAGTGAACCAGCAGATGGAAAATCTTTCTGCCTTTCTTTCCTCTGTAAATCATTCAGATAAAAATAAACAATTCTTTTTTTAAAAAGAGAGAAAATTACTATCAGTTAATTCACTGTAATTGAAATGTAACTTCATATAAGAACAACAGTAAAACAAACAATGATTGGCTTCTAGGTGTGAGTCTCATAGAAGCATTATAAAAAGTTTCTGTGGGGGGGGCGGGGGAGTGTCTGTGGGAGGGGTCAGCATGGTGGCAAAGCAAGCTACTCCTCCACTAGCTATGGCAGTATCCCATACAGGTACCAGGTCATGTCCCAGCTGCTTCACTTCTGATCCAACCCCCTGCTTATGTTATGGCTTGGGAAAGCAGCAGAGGCTGGTCCAAGTTCTTAGGACCCTCTACCCATGTGTGACACCAAAAGAGGCCCCTGGCCCCTAATCAGCTACAGCCATTGGGGGCTGAGGGAGAGATAAACCAAGAAATGGAAGATCAACCTCTCGTCTCTCTCCCTAAAAATCCACCTTTCAAATAAAAAATACACAGGATCATTTAAGAATTATCCGTTATGGGCCCACCACGACGGCTCAGTCAGCTAATTTTCTACCTCCAAGTACTAGGATCCCATATGATCGCTGCACCACTTCCCATCCAGCTCCCTGCTTGTGATCTGGGAAAGCGGCATAGTACAGCCCAAAGCCTTGAGACTCAGCATTCCTGTGGGAGACCCAGAAGAGGCTCCTGGCTTCGGATCAGCTCAGCTCCAGCCACTGTGGCCATTTTGGGGAAGGAACCAGCAATTAGATCTTTGTCTCTCTCTCCGCAAACCTGCCTTTCCAACAAAAATAAATCAGTCTTTTAAAAAAAGTATTACATAGCTGATATGCAAATCCTACTTCTTCAATTATTCCATTATCAGGTGACTGGATGACTGAAAACTGCTGCAATTTAGACTCAATGGCAGAATCCGCTCAGAAGGAAGTTCCGGTGCCCACCGTCCCTACAGTCTATCCCTAATACTCCCAACAGATAACCAGTAACAAAGAGGCATGCAGACGCCCAAGTTTCCTTGCTTAAAATTAACAGGAGTCAATATTGGTCCTAATTCTGGCTATGATTTTATGTGTTCAACAATGACCAATTCACGATCACTCCACAGGATATCCAAGAATGCTACAGCAAGTCCAACAGGTATCCGCCATCTTCCCACGTAGCCCAGAGAAAGCCTCTGTACTAAATTATAAAGCCAAACACTTGGAACTTTTTAAACTAAGTTCAAATTTGGAAACTTATTTAAAAACGGTAAACAAAGGTGAAGTAGAGAATCCTCAGGAAAAGCTGCAAAATGCAAGCACTGCTAGTGGATGACATGACCAGATCCCTGACAGCTAAAGAAGCGTATACATTTGGACTCCATCATCATCATCATCAAAATCCATTTCTAAAGTTCCAATCACCCACTTGTCGCGCATTCTAATCTAGCCTACCGCTGACTTCACATTAGCCTTAATTAATTCTTCAAAGTATTCAATATTACTCATTTTTAGATTTGGTCCATCTTACCTCCCACAACCATCAGTCTCCCATACACATAATTAATCACAAATTACACCCTGACAATAAAAGGTTGACTTAATTCTTATTAACATGACTACTAATTAAAGTTTCCTTTGTCCATTAACAACACATAATTTATTGTCCACATTCCTTCCACATTTCTCTGAAAAATGGAAAGGAGAAGGGGGGAACTTTCTAGGATTTAGTAATTCGTGAACTGCTAAGATAACTCCATTGTCTTATACACTGTCACCCACACTCCGGTCTCATCCCTATCCCAGGGGTAGAAACCTGAAAAGCTGAAGAGGATACGAGGGCAATGTGGAGGCCACTTGGCAAACCCAAGCCCCAAATCACTTCACACAGGGCAGCCCCTACGCCCCAACGATTGCCCATCACTCCCCTGCAAGCCTACCACGGATGGAAAAGACAGAGGCAGCATCCAACCCAGACTGCTCGCCAGCAAAGCTGCACACCAGGAACTACCCTGACCCCTCCACAGCCACGCAGCCCAGTCTTTCCAAAGCCTGACACGCTGTTAGCCGCATCGGTTCAGTATTTTAGCCCTTCAAAGTTCTTAAGAGTTTGGACGGGGGGGGGGGGGGGGGGGAGGGTGTGGGAGGAGGCTGGGCTTGTTCCTGGACAGCCACGCACAAGGTCTTTCCAGCAAAATGCCACTCAGGAATTTTTTTTTTCGTCAGACCTGTCACATAATCATCTTTCCAAACATTATGCTTTCCAAAAATAAGCATTCAAGGAACAAGACACACAATTCTTGACACACTCATTAGCCGAAAGCAGTCCTAACTGAAGATGTTTCCCCCAAGACTGTAATAGCCCACCACTTCATCACTTTTATTAGACGACCACGTTTCTCTTGACCATGGACTACTCAAAATTTTAGGTTTGTTCTGAAAAAGACGCATTACATCCGCATAAGCCTACCAGGAAGTAAGCCTGGAGGCCTGCAAACTGCGGCGAGACCCTGAGCCGTTCCAGGACAGCCAAACCTAGAGCCAGGCAAGGACTCCAGATCGAAGCAGCAGTCCGGGCGACCGAGGACAACACGGCAGGCTGGCTGTCTGCGGTTGGGCACCCCATCCCGCCCCAGGCTCAAGGCCCTACACCCCACACCACACCCCGCACCTCCTACCAGGCTCACGGTCCCCACCCCGCATCTCCTACCAGGATCATGACCCTGCACCCCGCACTAGGCTCACGGCTCCGCACCCCACACCCCACACCGGACTGACCCCGTACCCCACACCCCGCACCAGACTCACGACCCCGCACCCCACACCCCGCACCGGACTCAGGACCCCGCACCCCACACCCCGCACCAGGCTCACGGCCCCGCATCCCACACCGGACTCAAGACCCCGCACCCCCCACCGGACTCACGACCCCGCACCCCACACCACACACCGGACTCACGACTCCCACCCGCCCGCGAGGCCACCGAGCGGCCCAACCCCCACCCGCCAACAACGACGGCCCCCGCCCGGCCCACCTCCGCACCGACCTTTCTCCTCCCGGCTGTCGGCCGCCATCGCTCCCCGCCGGCTTCCGCTCCGAGACTCCCGCAGGCGCAGCGGTCCCGGCTGCCGTGGCACTGGCCCGTCCGTCAGACCGTCCTCCCAGCTGCGCGCTTCACCTCCGCTACTTACCCTTGTCGATCCGCCCTCCTTCCCGCCTCTCCCCTTTCCCTCCTTTCACTGCAGCCTGCAGCGGCCCGGTCGCAGTCTCCCCGTAGGGCCTCCGAAACGGGCGGGGTGAGGGGGAGGGAAGGGAAACAGATGGCGACGGCGGGCGGCGCTAAAATGGAGCCTGCTTCCTGAGTGAAACAATCCCGGTCCCGACGTGCCCTGCGCTGTTTACGCTCCGCTCTCCTCTGCAAACGTCACAGTGCGCAGAGGGGCGGGGACGCCAGGGAACGCGGCGTGACGTAAGCACGTGGCCGCGTCGGCGCAGCGCGCATGCGCCGGCAGCGAGCTGTTGGTAGTTCCGGAGCGGCCCAGCTTGTGTTGGATTTGTCGCCCAGCTAGCGTTGCTTTTCCGTGGACATGCGGGAGTCGCAGTTGGCTGAAACACTGGGTGGATCCCCTGGCAGGCCTTTCCGGCTGGAGGAGAGGCGCTGTGGTCCGCGTCGTTCTGCACAAACCTGGGTTCCAGAAATCCTGGCGCTTAATGGAGGCCCCAGGCTTACTCAAAGGCCGTGCGGCGTGCGACAGGTTCAGTTACGTTTACAAAAAAGAAATTGATTTGGTAAGGAAATTCTGTGAGGTTTTTAAAGATTTATTTATTTTTATTGGAAAGACAGATTTTTTCCAAAAGAAAGAAGAGGCAGGGAGAAAGATATTCTATCAGCTGATTCACTCCCCAGGCGGCCACAATCGCCAAAGCTGAGCCAATTCAAAGCCAGGAGCCACACGGATGCAGGGTCCCAAGGCTCTGGGCCGTCCTCTGCTACTATCCCAGGCCACAAGCAGGCAGGGATGGGAAGTAGAGACACGAACCGCCACCCACATTTTATCTCGGCGCGTGCAAGGCAGGAATTTAACCACTGGGCCAACATGCCGGGCCCAATTCTTTTAATGTCTATGATTTATATAGTTTTTAAATATTCAAATTTTGTATTTTCTGATATTGTTCACAAATTGGAGAGAGTTGCTTACCCTGTTAATATGGAGGAAGGTGGCTGGGATAAATGTTTCAGTTCTTTTTCTCTGTTTCTGCTGGGGTGGGGGCGGGAGGAAAAAGGCCACTCCCTGCTGACAAACTACATCAGTACCCAGGGATTGGCGGTACTCATCTATGGACACCTCAGAGACTGATGTGGAGAAGAATGTTCCGAGGGTGTTGCTTGAGTGGCTTTGATAGTTCTGAGACATGGTTGGCTTCATTGCATCAGGGTTCAGGGAACCTTTTCAAGGTCTGTTGGCTGAGCAGGTCCACCTCAGTGCATCCACACATGCAGAGACACTTGCTGCAAAGCTTGGCCAGAAGGATGGGCCAACCTGTTCTGCTTTCCATCCCCTGAGGAGGCACTTCGCATCCTCTGCTGCCTTAGCTGAGTTGTCTGTCGTGTCCCCTGTGTGCATCTGGGCATGCTGTCCACTGCACAGGCATCGGCAACAGAAGAGGCCCAGTCGTAATAAATGCACTCCAAGGTCAGATCACATATCTTGTGATTTTCTCTGTGGCCAGTGTTTGAGTCTGACAATCTAGTTGGGGAGTACCCCAGGAAGCCTCATTTGATGGGACCTCAGATTTGATTTCTGTGTACCAGCCAGTGCAGGGTCAGGTATGGTCCATCATCTATAGCATCAAATGCATATAGCAGTTAATTCAGCTGCCTGGTGAGTTCTGCCTCCATCCACATCTCTCAGGTGAACCTACAGTTGCTGAGGCCTAACCCAGCCTGTCCCACCACCGGCCCAGACCTTGCCAACAGGTGTAACAACCTAGTAAGAAAGACCCCTGGTATGTGCTGCAGCCTAGTCTGGACTGTCTGATGTCCCAGCTAGCTCTCATGCACACCCATGGGTGCTTCAGTCTAGCTCAGCCCAACCTGTCCCCTAGACCTGACCCACATACATGCCCACGGATACTGTCGTTTTGTCCATCCTGAGTCATCCCCAGCTCTGGCTTTTGTGCTCACCAGTGGGAGCTGCAGCCTACCAGGGGAGTGCCCACAGTTACCCTACCAAGCCCACTACCAGTCCTGGAGCTTCAATTTGCCAAGGGGGGAGTGGTTATTGTAATCCAACCTGATGTGACTTGCACCCAGTCCTAGCACATGCCAGCAGGTTCTACAGTCTAACCTGGCTGTCTAAAACCCATTCTGGCCCTCCCATGTGTTTATGGAAACAATTGCCTAGCAGGAGTGTCCCTGAAGTTCCCCTATCTGGCTTCTCCCAGCCCCACGTCTTGTGCTTGCCAGTGGGTGCTACAGCAGGCTAGTCTACATGGCCCACCCCCAGTCTCAGCATTCACCAACAGGTGCTACAAGCCTGGCTCCACTTACTCACCTCCAGGCCCTGCTCTTGCCACCAGGTGCAGCAGCCTGGCCTAGCCTAGCCTGGCCCACAGCCAGTCCCAGCCCTCATTTGAACTGGCAAATTTTGGAGCCCCATCCAGCCTGGCCTGCAAGCTGTCTTGTCTCTCCTTGTGACAATGTATATGTGAACTGGCCCGGTCTGGCCTGCCCCAGACTGGGCCCGCACATACGCTGCTATGTGCTGCAGCCTGGCCTGATCCCAGCTTTGGCTCTCACATTCATCAGAGGGAACTGTAGCTCAGTAGTGAAGTTCCCCAAGTTCCCCTACTAGACCTGTATCCAGCGCCAGATCTCAAATGTACCGAAGGGTGCTGAGGCCCAGCCTGCCATGACACACCCCCAGCCCTGGCACTCACTGGCAGGTACTATGGCCTGCCCCAAACACACTCATTTTGACTCTCACTAGTGGGTGCTATAGCCCAGCCAAGCCTAACCAACCCCCAGATCCAGTTCTCAAGTGCCATGATCTAGCCCAGCCCATCCCACATCTATTCTGGCTCTTGTGAGTACCAGCTGGTACTGGGGCCTAGCCCAATTTGGCACACTCTGAGACCCAGCCCACATGCATGCCAGTAGGTACTGCAGCCATGCCCAGCCCAGGTCTGCCGCTTTCCCAGCTCATGTACATACCAATGGAAGCAGTTAGTAGGAGAGTTGCTAAAGTTCCCCTACCGGGCCAAGTCCCAATCCAAATCTTGCACATGCTGGCAGGTGCTCCAAGTTAGGTGTCACCTCTTATTGGTGGATATTGCAGCCTAGCTCAGCCCATCATGGTCCACAGCCTTTCCTGGCTGTTACATGTTTTAGTGGGTGCCACAGGCTGGCCCAACCCAGCCTGCCCCCCGACCTGGCCCAGACAAGTGCTGAGGAATTCTGCAGCCTGGCCTGGCCTGGCCTGCCCCCAGCCAAGCTGGCATCTCCCGCACTGCACTGCACACAGAGTTCCCAATATTTTTCAAGTTTCACATATTTACTACACAGTGCAATAAACTCCAGTAAATCAACATGACTGTATGCATTTAGAGAAGTATTTCTTGGTTAAATCGAAAATTGTGCAGCTGGCTTCTGGAAGTTCTACATTCTAAGTAGCTTTATAGTGATGCATTTCATTTCTAAGTCTGGACCTTCTTTCTTCAGTTTGCTGTCATCCACATTCACTGAGTAGAATTTAAATTGAGCATCAGGACCCAAATTTGTTCCGGGGTTCTGCGTTGTTCTTTCTGTCACAGCTGACATCTGGATTGAAGAGTTCCAGTCACATGCCATACAGTGAAGCTCCAGGACCTCCTGCTCTAATAAACACCAAGAGGGGACTCAAGGTGGGGTGCGTCTCGGCCTGGCCGAGAATCTGGCAGAAGATTTTTGCAGCAGAAACCTCATATCAAAGCTGGAAGGCCTGGGACTGTGCAGACTCCACATCAAGACAGTATGAACATTACTCCCCGTCTATCCTTAAAAACAAACACAAAAAAGCCCAGGCCAACACCAGCCCTGACTCACGTTCAGTGTGTTTGCAGGGAGTAGCGGAGCGTGAGAGAAAGGTGTGTGCGTAGCCTAGCCAGGCACACTCCCGGACCCAGCTAAAACTGCTTTATCATATTGAGAAGGGCTCAAATGATGCAGACTGTCAAAATGACTCAGAAGAGAAGGTACCTAACTTGGCTCCCATTTGGCAGATAGGAAACATATAGAGCGTCTGTAATGATAAAATTTCATATGAGTGAAACAACAAATGTTAAACTCATAAAGTCATTATAATCTAAATCTCTCTGAATCATGGCAACAAAAACAATTTAATACTTTGAAAATAGATTAACAAAAAGTTACCATTTATATGCCTTTCCCACTTGAATTGTGTTCAAGATTATCAAAGGTAATTAATGGAGGAAAGTTTCTCCTAAAGGAAGCATTCCAGTTAGTGCATGGCCATAGCAAAGCAGTGACAGAACCAGAGTATCACCACTTTGCAACCAATAATGAAATAACAGATCAATGGAATGATTACCAAAAGCTGCTAATTGACATAACAAAAAAAATGTTATAACCAGTTGTTAAATGCCTTCTAAGGAGCGCATACAACATTAAGAGTAATCTTGCAAAAAAAAAAATTAAATCTGGAATTCATCAAGACCTCTGTGTCTCTGTTCTTGACCAAGTGGAAGGCAGAGAAGGAGAGTGTGAGTCGGCTCCAATGTCTGAAAAGATTGTGACTTCCTCAAAGATAGAAAGGAATGTTTAAATATGGTAGTAGAGGCTAAGGATGCTGCTCAGCATCCTGTGATGTTTAGAACAGGAAGGCACCCTCTCCCAATCCCCTTTCCCCCCGATCAGCACCAAAGAACAGAGACTTGTCCTGGCCAAGGGTCAGCAAGTGTCCTGGCTTAGAATGCTAGGGAATGAATGGAGCAGTCAGTGGAGTTAAGCAAGCCCACATAAATCCACATAATAAAGTCTATAGGACAAATAAACATGTATCTTCCCAAAAATTGAAGAGCTACCCATACAGTAAAACTAGCAAGAAATATACTGGGATCAGTGTTGTGGCACAGGGGATAATGCCAGCATATCATGTAGGAGCCAGTTCATGACCTGGCTGCTCCATTTCTCTTCCAACTCCTTGCTAATGGCCTGGAAAAGTTAGCAGAGGATGGTCCAAGTGTTTGTGAATTCCTATATCCACATGGGGGATCTCGAGGAAGCTCTTGGCTCAAGTCTGGCCCAGCCCTGGCTATTGTGGCCATCTGGAGCCAGCAGATAGAAGATCTCTCACACACTCTGTATAACTCTGACTTAAGAAATCTCTAAAAGAGGAAAAAATATCTAAAAAATATATGTAAAAATATGTATACCAGAACATGGATATTATGCGTTGAACTGTGTCCTTCAAAATAATTTGTTAAATGGTTAACCTGCAGTGCATTGAGATTCTGAAATAGGGTTATTTGACCTGTAGTCAAGACAAAGTCACCCTGGAATAAGATGGGCTTTTATTCCTATTAGACTGATATCCTGTAAGACAGCACAGGACACACAAGAGACAGACATACTTGGGGAGAAAGAACACTGTCCTGCAATGACAGAGGGAGAGAATGGAGGGATAACAGCCAGTTTTCTGGCAAAAAACAAAGTGTATTACACGAGGAAGGCTTCTCTGCTACGGGCTTTGGAGAGAGACTGGCCCTCAGCACACCCTGATTTCAGACATCACTTTTTTATAACTGATAAGAAAATACATTCCTATTATGTTAAGTCAGTTTCTGACACTTTCTTGGAGCCTATAGACACTCTACCTCCCGTTCCCTTACATATATCTGGGGGGAATTTCAAAAATTCCACGTAAAATAAATGAAAAAGGCTATTCACGGATTTCAAAGTTATTTTGCACCAAAATGAACTTAATTCTAATTTAAGTTTTCTTTGTTGCTTTAAAGATTGACTTTTCTAAAAAACACCTTTTATTTATTTTTAGGGCATTGTCAGAAAGAAAGGAAGAAGTAGGGGAGAGACAGGTCCTCCATCTTCTGCTTCTCTCCCCATACTGGCCAGAACTGAGCTCGTCTGAGCTGAGAGCCAGCAGCTTCTTCAAGCAAGGACCCAAGGAGTTAGACCATCTTCTACTTTCCCAGTAGCATGAACAAGTTGTTGGGTCAGAAGTGAAGCTCATCCGGGATGCAAACTGATGCCCATATGGGATGCCAACATCACAGAAAGAGGCTTAGCCTGCCGTGCTACAATACCAGCGCCAGTCACAGCATATTTTTTTAAAGCATTCATACACTTTTGAGATTCACACTAAAATATTTTCAGATGAGAAATAATCCAGTAGATAGAGAGATGGGAGTGGAAATATAAAGGGATTAAGTGCATGAATTGATCATTGTTGAAGCCAGGTCTCAAATATGCAGAAATATCTTAAATTCTCCTCCTCGTACTGTTTGAGTTTTCCACTAATAATTTTGGTGGATCATCAAAACAAAAGTTAATTGAGCAGATACAAAACTATGATATCTGCATTAAATTTTTTACCCTGTGGTAGTTAAGAATTAATAGAAAGCGGCCAGCATGATGGCTCAACTAACTGGTCCTCAGCCTGCAAATGCTGGTTCATTTCGCGGCTACTCCACTTCCCATCCAGCTCCCTGCTTGTGGCCTGAGAAAGCAACTAAGGATGGGTCAAGCCTTGGGACCCTGCACCCACATGAGAGGCCTGAGAGAGACCCCTGGGTCCTGGCTTCGAAGTGTGAGCTATTGCAGCCATTTGGGAAACATACCAGTGGATGGAAAATCCTTCTGTCTCTCCTCTCTGTGAATCGGCCTTTCCAATAAATATGAAGACATCTTTTTGAAAAAATAACAGAATAATTTTAATGAAAATAGAATTGTATGCTTAAATATTTCTTACTAGAATAAAATTAATTTAAAAAAGAAAGAACAATAACCTGGGCTGGTATGTGGCATAGCAAGTTAAGAAACTGCCTGCAATGTCCAGGCTACTCCATTCCAATCCAATTTTCTGCTGATGTGCCTGGGAAAGCAGTGGAAAGTGATGTAAGTCCTTGGGCTCCTGCAGCCATGTGGGTGTTCTGAATCAATCTGGCTGCTAGCTTCTGCTTTACATATCCTTGATGATTGCAGCCATTTGAAGAATGAACCAGCAGATGGAAGCACTCTCTCTCTCTCTCTTCATCATTCCTGCTCTCTGTAACTCTGCCTTTCAAGTAAATAAACAAATCTCAAAAATAGAACAAAACAAAACACAAAAAGTACAAGATAGAACTAGTTGGTGGTGATGTTGCAGTCAAACAGCCTGTGGTACTGGCATTCTACACAGGTGGTGGTTCTAGCTCCAGCTACTTCTCTTCCTATTCAGTTCTCTGCTGATGGCCTGTAAAGGCTGCACAGGATGGCCCAAGGCTTTGGGCCTTTGCACCCATGTGGGAAACCCCAAAAGAGATGCTGGCTATTGGCTTTGGACTGGCCCATCTCTGGCCATTGAGGCCATTTGGAAGACCTCTCTCTGTCTTTCCCTCTGTTTCTTTCTATAACTCTTTCAAGTAAACAATAGATAAATCTTAATAATAATAATAAAACCCACAAAAACACAATTGTAAAAAATGTGTTTTTTAACTTAACCAAGTTATAAAACTGAAAAATTGTTGAGAGCTGCAATGATTTGAATTTGGTTCATCCCCTAAATGTATGCAAGATTTAATCTTCAAAATCGTATGTTAATGATATTAAGAGGGATTTTAGTGTGTCAGTGGTGTCTTGTACTGCTGTGATTGAGACTTGATGGCTTTTTAAGCAGACCAGAGACAACACAGACATGGGTGCATAGATGTGTGCCCCATCACATGCCATGTGATGCTCTATTGCCAACACGATGGTCTCAGCTGGGATTGTTAGATCAGTCACTTCTACAACTGTGAGCTCAAATATACCTTTTATTTATAAAGTAGGTGTCATCAGGTGTTTTGCTATGGTGATGAAAAGTTGGTTAATAGCAGTACTTGTGTGGTGATTAACAGCATAATCTTTGCAGTTGCAAAGACTTGGCTACAAATTCTTTTTTTTTTTTAGATTTATTTTATTTTTTAATTACAAAGTCAGATATACTGAGAGGAAGAGAGACAGAGAGGAAGTGGAGCTGCCGGGACTAGAATCAGCGGCCATATGGGATCAAGGCGAGGACCTTAGCCACTAGGCCACACTGCCAAGCCCTTGGCTACAAATTCTTGCACTGCCATTCTCTGACATGAGGTCTTAGAGAAATTAATCTCCAATCTTTACTGTCATTTACAATGAGAACTTACAAATTCTTTTGAAGACATTGATATTGCATTTAAAGGGATTAGGAAAAGGTAACTAAGTGCTTAATAAGCTGGAGTTACTGTTATTTTTAGTATTTCTGTAGTTCAAAAAACAAGGGTTATTCTGTCCATTCTTGTTTGTGAACTTCACCAGAAAGCACAGCCTTGAATGGTCCAGCATTTGGGCTTCGTCATCAATACAGATGACTCCCAAAGTACAAATGAATGAGTTCAAGTTGTATGTCCAAAAATGCTCATCAAATCTAAGGCATCACAGAACATGATTTTTAAAATACAACATGACAATGAACATGAGACATATCCTGATTTTGAAAAGACAAAGTACTTCTACACAAAGTACATGAGATGAAACAATTAGCACATCATTGTCAATACATTTTAAATCATCATTATATAGGGCCCGGCAGCGTGGCCTAGCGGCTACAGTCCTCACCTTGAATGCGCCAGGATCCCATATGGGCGCCGGTTCTAATCCCGGCTGCTCCACTTCCCATTCAGCTCCCTGCTTGTGGCCTGGGAAAGCAGTTGAGGACGGCCCAAAGCCTTGGGTTCCTGCACCCGTGTGGGAGACCTGGAAGAGGTTCCAGGTTCCTGGCTTTGGATCAGCGCAGCACCGGCCGTTGCGCTCACTTGGGGAGTGAATCATTGGATCGAAGATTTTCCTCTCTGTCTCTCCTCCTCTATGTATATCCGCCTTTCTAATAAAAATAAATAAAATCTTTAAATCATCATTATATAATACTTCAATCCCATTGCAAAACTAAAATTAGTGTGACCAGAAACAGGGTGGAAGGTATGTATGATGACATAGCCTATTTGGAAAGCAGCAGCGATTTATTTCTTATAAACCTAAAACACTTATTACAGGATCAGCATATCTCCACTTATGTATTTGTTCAAGAGAAATGAAAATATAGGTACATGAAATATATGTATATTTAAACCAATGCTGTAAGCATCTATATTCATAGTAGCCACAAGCTGAAAGCAACCCAAATGTCCATCTGAGAATGAAAGGAAAATAAACTGTGACCTATTCATTTATCAAAATACTAGTCAGCAGGAAAACAAACATCTGGGGCTGGCATGTGGTATAGCAGGTAAAATTGCCTCCCGTGATGTCAGCATCCCAGTGGGCAGCAGTATATACCCTGGCTGCTCCACTTCTGAGCCAGCCTTCTGCTAACGGCCTCAGAAAAACAGAGGGTGACTCAAATGTTTGGGTCTCTGAACCAATATGAGATACCCAGCTGATGCTCCTGGATCCTAAATTTGCCCTGCCCTTCCCCATTTGGGGAGTGACCCAGTGGATGAAAAATATCTGTCTCCCTCCCTCTATGTAACCCTGATTTTCAAATAAATAAATAAACCTTTGAAAAAATTAAAAAAAAAAAAAAACCTGTAACCTAGAAAAAAATCATTTGGATTCTCTAAAACTTGTGTGTATTTTGCTGTGTGTAGGTGATAACCCAAATCCTTGTTGCTCTTTTGCCTATATGGGATTTCTGGACTGAGTTTTTCTCTCCTAACTTCAATTTTGCCCAGCTCCAGCTATTACAGTTCCAGGTTTGGGGGGGGGGGATAAATAAATGAATGAGGGATCTGTCTTCTTGTCTCTGTCTCTGTATCTTTACCTTTGAAACAAATAAATAAGTAAAGTTTTCAGTTTTGTAAAACATGTATTTTATTTGTTTGAAAGGCAGAGTTATAGAGACAGAGGAAGACCTTCCATAGCTAGTTCACTCCCCAAATGTCCTCAACAGCCAGGGTAGAGCCAAACCCAAGTCAGGATTGAGGAGCTTTTCTGTGTCTCCCACATGGGTGCAGGGGTCCAAGGACTTAGGCCATCCTTCTCATGCTTTCCCAAGTGCGTTAACAGGGAGCAGGGTTGGAGATGAATCAGTCAGGACTTGAGCCAGTGCCTCTGTAGGAAGTTGGTGTCACAGACAGGAACTTGCTTGGTTGTGCCACATGTATCTATATGTATGCTTGTGTTTATGGAATTCGGGAAAGTAGAGATGAAGAAAATAAATACATGGAAAATTAATTAGGGTCTACAATAGCAAGGCAATATTTGCTGAGACTTTATTGGTTGCTAAGCCTCATGAGAAATGTTTCCTCTATACACTTAACCTTCATGTTACAAATAGTCAGATAGAAAGTATTGCTAGTATGCCACCACACTGGTCCAAAGACATTTATTCCCCACTGTTCTGAAAGCTGGAAAGTCAGAAATCAAGGCGCTGACAGATCGGATGAATGATGACAGGTCATTTCCTCACATAGGTCATCCTTCAGCAGGTATTCATATGAGCGAGAGCATAAATCAGCTCTTGGGGTCCTCTCCTGAGGTCACTCACCTCATTCCCCAGGGTTCTGCACTTACGATCTACTCACCCCCCCCAAAAGTTCCACCTGTTGAAATCAATTTGGGGTTCGGAATTCCAACATAAAAATGTCAAGACAGACACAGATTTTCAGATCATAGCAGGGTATTTTTGAAGTTTTATGAAGCTTAATTTTTGATCATAGCAACCAAAGTACACATCCAAATTTCTTATACATTGATTAGGATTAAAAAGAATTGCAGGGCACTTAGTGCGGTAGTTAGTATGTGTTATCTCCCATAATGGAGACCTTGGCTTTCAGCCTTGGCTCTTCCAGTTCCAACTCCCCTTTGACACAGACTCTCAGAGGCAGCAGGTGATGCTCACGCACTTGGTTCCCTGCACTCCACATGGGAGACCTGGACTGAGTTCCTGGTCCTGGGTCAGCCTGACCACTACAGGAACTGGGAGGCAAACCAGAAGATAAGTGCTGTGTCTCTCTCGGTGTGTGGGCTTGTACATATGTATATACTTCTCAAATAATAATTAAAAATATTTTTAAATTGTGGCAGAAACAATAGTGTTAAAATCATGTCATTGATACTTTGAAGTAAGTCATGGTCCGTAGGCGATTGATTGGATATACAAAACAAAGAGATACTTCCAGGCAAAGATGTGGAAACAATTGATGGGTTCACAGACAGGTTTATGGGAACTCCCATAATCTCAAGTCAACTCCCTGTTGCTGATATGTAATCTCATCAATGCTTCTTTATCCTTTGGGACCCTCAGTCTATAAAAGCCTGATGTCAATAATAAACTTTGGCTATCGACCACCAGTCAGTAGTCCACATGTATGATTATCAGCTCCATGCACCAAGTCCATCACTGCCAGAGAACAATAGTCTAGTGAAGAAGTAGCGCATAGTAGCTTAAAGGCATTTTCAGATAGGTACTCCTTCAATCATGGTAGGCTGGTAAGTGTTAAGCATAGCCATCAGAATGAGCAATCTTGTTTACAGCATGTATGATCCCTGTCGTATAAAATACTCCTACCACAACCAATGTCAAGCAGTCAGTGGGACATCATATAACTGACCATGGTTGGGAAGAAATATACGAATCACACTATTTTATAGTGTTTCTACCATATAGTTCATACATGGCATATATATATATATATAAATAGAATATATATAACATGGCATATATATAGTATATATAACATCAAGGACAGATGATATTAACTATTAGTTAAAAGAATCAGGGATTATTGAGTTTGGAGCATTTATTACTTTACTGAACACATTACTCAACTATAACCTCATATAATGTAACTTTTGATAACCTCTGTGATTGACAACTAGTTTGCAAAATTTATGCAAATATAACAAGCAGCTCTTGTAACTCATCATTAGCAGGTTCTGCTACACCATTCATCATTAACCACCCTTCAGGTATGTAGATTCTAGCGGCCATATTTGATGTTTTACTGCATGCTGGTCACTACTGATGAAAACTAGATGGAGATAGGAAGAGGTTTCAAGTCGCGTCTCCCAGAATTTAGGAATGAATCAGACTGGCAATCACTGTCCCTGTCCTGACTTGGGATAACTCATGAACATTTGAAGCTACCGGCTGTCACTTGTGCACTGTAAGGTGGACTGAGTGCCACATAAGTTTGATCTCCCAGAGAGGAAAAATGAAGAGATGAAAAGGAAAGCAAAATTCCGAAAACACAGACCTTGATTGTCTTAAAACCTACTTTCTTGTCCTGATACCTGCCTGCACGCTCCACTCAGGCTTCAAGGAGCAGCCTTCCCTCCACAGGACAGATTTCCCCTTCCTTTAAAATGATTTCAGTTGTTTTATATTATTTGAAAACAACAGAGAAACAATGTAAGGATTAAATATTAAAATTAGTATAATGCAATACAATAGGAGAGAAATATCAAATTGCTTAATAGGTCATAGATGAAAATGTAAATTTGCTCTAACAGCATTTACAGAAAACAATAAATTAAATATTTGAACTCTCCTCTGACACATCAAAATTTACTTTTTTCCCTTATATTTCACTATAGCATATGTTAGGATCAACGGCTTACCGGTGCTGTAAAAAAATTCTTGTTAAAGCAGCAGAATGGCAAGTAGCTCCCACAGAGTAACAGTAACCCACACCATCCAGGCAGCAATGATGACTTCAGGCAGAGCTCTAACCTGATGTCACTTTCGTCTTGGCATCTCAATCTTTAGAAGCCCCGCACTGCCCATCCTCATATTCAGCGATTTGGCCATCATCTTCCCCCTCACACCACCAGCACCTGAGGTGCATGTGAGCAGGGATGAAATAGGGGTGAATTTGGCGGGGGGATGGGGAATAAAGAGAGCTAATACTCAAATAATTAACTTATTCACACCCATGGGTGGAACATGTTATGATAGGCATGACATAGCATACCATACAGTAATGTGGAGACAGACAAGATGATAATAATCTCATGAATAACTCATATGCTTTCTCTTTCTAGAGCATTCTCTCTTGGCACTTACAACCTAGAAAACACATTTTACATTATAAGTTTGGGCTCATTTTGTATTTCACTCAGGGCTTCTTTGATAACCTCTCCAAAATAGAATTAGATGCCTCTTTAGTGTTTCTGCTGCCACCATTATAATTATAATTGTAGATAAATTGTAAGCTATTATGAAAACTTAGCAGAGTACTGCACACATAGTAGGTACCAAAAATGATTTAATGAAGAGAATATCAAGGATTGAATAAATACAGTGGCTATTAGGAAGTATGGATTCTGGGCTCCTTTCAACCAATTCCATAACTTCTCTGTCATTTCTCATTTGTTGAATAAAAAAATGGGTCTAAAGTTTTCTTGACATTGAGTAAGACATAAATCCACTTTTTTCTTGTATGAACTGAGGATATTATCAATGACATGGAGTTAAACTATGAAGATCTAATGTGTTATCTGTCAAAATGTTTTTATAAGAACTAGATCCTGGGGCCCGGCACGGTGGCCTAGAGGCTAAAGTCCTCGCCTTGAACGTGCCGGGATCCCATATGGGCACCAGTTCTAATCCCAGCAGCTCTGTTTCTCATTCATTGTGGCCTGGGAAAGCAGTTGAGGACAGCCCAAGGCCTTGGGACTCTACAACCGCATGGGAGACGTGGAGGAAGTTCCTGGCTCCTGGCTTCAAATTGGCGCAGCACTGGCCGTTGCGGTCATTTAGGGAGTGAATCATCGGACGGAGGATCTTCCTCTCTCTCCTCCTCTCTGTATATCTGACTTTGCAATAAATAAATAAATAAATAAATAAATCTTAAAAACAAAAAACAACACTAGCTCCTGGAGCTGGCGCAATGGCTCAGTGGCTAAATCCTCACCTTGCATGCACCAGGATCCCATATGGGTGCTGTTTCATGTCCTTGTTGCTCCACTTCCCATCCAGATCCCTGCTTGTGGTCTCAGAAAGCCGTTGAGCACATCACAAAGCCTGGGGACCCTGTGCCCACATACGAGACCTGAAAGAAGCTCCTGGCTGCTAGTTTCTTTTTATTATTATTATATAGATGATTTTAATTTTTATTATTATTTTAAAAGATTTATTGGGCTGCTGGTTTCAAATGGGCTCAGCTCTGCCTGTTGTGGCTCCTAGGGGAGTAAATCGGCTGATGGAAGATCTTTTTCTCTGTCTTGCCTTCTATTTGTAAATCTGACTTTCCGAAAAAATAAATCAATCTAAAAACAACAACAACAAAAATAAGAACATTATGCTGGCTAGGGGCTAGGGGCCGGCATAATGGCTCAACTAGCTAACCCTCCACCTGCAGGTATTGGAATGCATGTAAGTGCTGGTTCGTGACCTGGCTGTTCTGCTTTAAATCCCACTCGCTTAAGAGAGTAGTGGAGGATGGCTCCAGCGTTTGGGGTCCGGCATTCATGCAAGAAGTCTGACAGACTCGTGGCTCCTGGCTCCTGGCTTTAGTTAGACTTAGCTCCAGCCACTGTAGCTGTTTGGAAAGTGAAACAGCAGATGAAAAATCTCTTTGTCCCTCTGTCTCTCTGTCTCTCTGTAAATCTGCCTTTCCAAAGAAAATAAACAAATCTTTTTTTTAAAAAAGGAATGAGATGCTAAAAATTAAATATGATTCAGTATTTTAAAATTCTTTCTAGCTATATTTCTATTGTTCTAGTCAACGTTAGAAAGTTGTAAGTCACTGCTTCTCTTTCTTATTTTTCCGTCAGTGGTGGGACTGAGGGTACAGGAAATAACTAAAAAACATACATAGACTTCTCACATAGCTAAGTTTAGACATTAATTGTAACAAGCTTTCTGTAGCAACTTGCAGGAAAAATTTCCTGGAACATTCAAAAAATGATTTGAACACAAGATGCAGCTGCTATGTTTGTTTTCTGAAAGACTTCAGCTCAAGCGTGCACCTGCCAATGAATGCCTTTTTCTAGACTGACTCACTGGACCTGCACAGCCAGTTCACATGCTCCTGTCACTGGAGAAAGGTGTAATAAAAGAGGGAAAGTTCCTGTGGCATTTAAAGCTGAGCAGTTAAGTCTGTACAAAGTTAATGATTGCCTTTGTTTTTCTTCCTTTCGGAGAAAGAAAAACAAGTCAGAAAGCCAGCTGACGTTTGGAATGAATAAGCACCGGCTTTCTGGTGAGAATCTATTCAGCCTCCTTGCCTTCAACTCAAGGCTTAATTTGATCAAAGATTTATATAGCTTAATTGCTCATCCTCCCTTGCTCTTTCTTGGTCTCCTGGTGCCTTTCCCCACCCCAGAGGATTTGTTGAATATCTATTATATGGTAAGCACCAACTAAAATGCTGTTTTTATGCCAAAATACAGAGTTTGACCTTGAAATTTTTCATTAAAAGTTCTCGCACTAGACTGAGCATAGATTTAGAGGGAAATTTGATTGACTCCCTGACGTAATCAGGAGGTTCAGATGCAAAGGGCCCTTGAGGGCTGGGGAATCACTCGTCTTAACAAGTATCTCAAGGGAATGAAATAAATGGATTTGTATTTTTAAAATAATTCTATCTTTTTAAAAAAGAAAAATAGCTTTTTGAAAATCAGAGTAATAGAGAGATCAGGGGAGGGAAAGGGAGTAAGAGAGAATATGTGAGATTAAGAGAGAGACTGAGAGAGAGAATATCTCCCATTTGCTGATTCACTCTTCAAATGGCCACAACGGCCAGACTGACTTATGTTCAATCAGGGCCCAGGGGCTCCTCCATGCCTGCCGTAGGAGTGGCAAGCACCCACATACTTAGACTACCATCTGCTACTTTCTGTGCATGTGAGTAGGGAGCTGGCTCAGAAGCACAATGGCCCAGTCTTAGAACCAGAGTTCTGACGTGGAATGATATGGAATGATTGGAAGCAGGGGCTTAGCCTACAGTGGCACAGCACCAACCTCCATGAAATTAATAGAACGCTTAGTGATTGGGTTTGTGGGAAACCCAACTCCCCCCAAAGTTGTTTTTAAAAACTCTGCAGTGGGGCGGCAGTGTTGTTGATATGAGATTAGTAGTTAGGATAGCCTCATAAGTTGAAACTCCGACCCCCCCCCCCCCATATAACTCTATCCACTTATTTGTCAATCAAATGACCCCTTCACCAGGAAGTACTTCCTCATACTGGATATCTGGGGTAGTGTCTTATAACCATACCTCTTTTCTTTTTGTTTTTTTGTTTTATTTATTTATTTGTTTATTTATTTATTTATTTATTTTTATTGGAAAGTCAGATTTATAGAGAGGAGGAGAGACAGAAAAGAAGATTTTCCATCTGCCAATTCACTCCCCAAGTGGCTGCCATGGCCAGAGCTGAGCCAATCTGAAACAAGGAACCAGGTGCCTCTTCTGGGTCTCCCATGCAGGTGCAGTGTCCCAAGGCTTTGGGCTGTTGTCTACTGCTTTCCCAGGCCACAAGCAGGGAGCTGGATGGGAAGCTGGACCTCCTGGATTAGAACCAGTGCCTATATGGGATCCTGGTGCTAGCAAGGCGAGGACTTTAGCCACTAGGCTATCACACTGGGCCCGTGGAGATTCTTTCATGTGAAACAAGAATCCAGGTTATCTTCTTTACATGTTCTATCTGGAACTTCACCATAGGTAGGCACATATACAAAAGTCAGAATTAGGAAAATACGGTGTTAAATTGGGTCCAGGTTCTTCACCACTTAAAGCTAGGACTTCATACTCTAATACTCTAAAAGGCTCAAATTTATTTCATACTTTAAGATACTCAGATTTAAATGTGTGCAGCACTACTTCAATGAGTCTTCATAATAGCCCCAATAAGAAAGATACTATTATCCCCATTTTTAAAACATGCCTCAGTCTTTAAAAATGAAATTTAGGGGGCCCGGCGGCGTAGCCTAGCGGCTAAAGTCCTCGCCTCGAGCGCCCCGGGATCCCATATGGGCGCCGGTTCTGGTCTCAGCAGCTCCACTTCCCTTCCAGCTCCCTGCTTGTGGCCTGGGAAAGCAGTCGAGGACAGCCCGATGCATTGGGACACTGCACCTGCGTGGGAGACACGGAAGAGGTTCCTGGTTCCTGGCGTTGGATCGGCGCGCACCGGCCCGTTGCGGCTCACTTGGGGAGTGAATCATCGGACGGAAGATCTTCCTCTCTGTCTCTCCTCCTCTCTGTATATCTGACTTTGTAATAAAAATAAATCTTAAAAAAAAAATGAAATTTAGGGGCCCAGTGTGGTAGTCTAGCGGCTAAAGTCCTCACCTTGAATGCCCTGGGATCCCATATAAGCACTGGTTCTAAACCTTGCAGCCCTGATTCCCATCCAGCTCCCTGCTTGTGACCTGGGAAAGCAGTGGAGGACAGTCCAAAACCTTGGAACTCTGCACCCATGTGGGAGACCCAGAGGAGGCTCCTGGCTTCGGATTGGCACAACTCCGGTCATTGCAGCCACTTGGGGTGTGAATTAACAGACAGAAGATCTTCCTCTCTGTATATATGATTTTCCAATGAAAATAAATAAATCTTTTTAAAAAGTGAAGCTTAGGTTGGGGTGGGTTGAGGCAGGGGGTAGAAAAAAATGAAACCTAGTGGTCTGACATTGAGGCATAGCAAATTCAGCCACCACCGGCAGTGCTGGCATACCTGATGGATGCTGGCTTCAGTCCTGGCCACAGCATTTTCAACCCAGCTCCCTGCAAAGACACTGGGCAGGTGGCCCACGTGCTTGGGGTCCTGCAGCCATATGGGAGACTTTTCCTTGGCCCATCTCTGCCTTGCGTTTGTGGCCATTTGGAGACGAGATGGTAGATCTCCACTCTTTCTCTCTGTTACTCTGCCTCTCAAATAAATAAAATTAATATTAAAAAAATTTGAACTATCCAACCAAAAATCTCCAGAAGACTCCAACATGAACCCAGAACTACTTGGTCTTCATCCCACCTTGGCCTCCATACCAAATTGTCTTCCTAAGATGTCACGTTTCAAAGATCTGAAGTTGGAGGACTCAGGTGAAAAAGGTGACTCATACAATTGGTTCTATTGTACTGAGTCCAAATCAAATCGTCTTTATCTTTGATCCACATTCTTTGAAAAAAATCTTAATATTTCTTGCAGATGGGGTGGGGCACAGACTCATGTGAGCCTCCAATTACAATGGCGAGGGCAGCGTCCGGCGTGGGAAGGTGGGTAAGCTAGGCAGAGCGAGGCAGAGCGGACGCCCACCACTCCATCTCTATCAGCCCGTGGCGATAGAGCTTTAGGACCCCAACGAGAGGAAGAGTGCACCGAGGGTGTTACTTGACTGGTCAAGGTTGTTCTGAGAAGTCGTCATCTTTCTTGCATTAGAAGTGATTCTTTCTAAGGCCTCTTAGCTATCCATGTGTACATTCACGTGTCCATAGACCTAGGTGCATGCTGTAAAACCTCATCTGAGTCTTCCTTAATCTGTCCTTCTTTCTTTCTTTCTTTCTTTCTTTTTTAAGATTTATTTATTTTATTTTTTTATTGGAAAGTCAGATACACAAAGAGGAGGAGAGAAAGAGAGGAAGATCTTCTGTTCATTGATTCATTGCCCAAGCAGCCGCCATGGCCGGAGCTGTGCCTATCTGAAGCCAGGAGCCTGGAGCCTTCTCCGGGTCTTCTACACACGTGCAGGAGCCCAGGGCTTTGGGTCATTCTCAACTGCTTTCCCAGGCCACAAGCAGGGAGCTGGATGGGAAGCAAGGCTCCCATGTGGGACCCCATGGCATTCAAGGGCAGGACTGTAGCCACTTGGCTACCGCACCGGGCTTCATGCATTCTGATTTATTTATCCATTCTTTCAATTTCGTAATTTTAGATTGATACATGTTGTTTATTGGGATAAATTTATTAGCAAGCCCCTCAATCAAACCAAATGAGAGCTTCTCACGTCTTTGACAATAATTGCAAAATAATCCCCTTGGAAAACCAACCATTATATATTCCTTCCAGTCATCCTGTTTGCATACTGTCAATCACAATTAATACATTTGTTCGCATTTTTTGGAAAGTGAAATGATGTGACATCTTTGAGTTTCCTTCGCTACTGAATTTGAACATTTCAATTATCATCGTGGGTGAACTGTAATAATTCTTTGACCTTTCTCTGCAGTATTTCTCTGCGGTGCCTTTGTAAATCGTCTTTTATGGTGGACAGCTTAATATGTTTGTGTGCTTCTTCTGCCTATCCTTGTTAATAGTGAAACAGAGTCTTAATATCTAGTGAATCTTTGCTGTAGCCTGGCGCTAGGTAACAGCCCTGGGGGAGGCAAGAGGGAGAAGGGGAAGAAGGGAAGGATGCGCATCATCTTAAAACTGTACCTATAAATACATGCAGTCTCTTCTGTTTATAATAATACAAATTGGTTAAGCGCTTTTTTTCCACGTTTTTTTTTTTTTTTGCATTAAGCGCTTTTAAAAGTGCCCGTCCTTCCTCTCCACCCCCAGAATGAATGAGAGGTAACAACGCTTGTAAAGGCTTTCACGTCAATCTGAGGGAAGACTTTTTTCTTCCACTCTCTCCAGAGTCTCTCCAAAGCTAGATTGCAATGCACTGGATTCCCAGAGCACGCCTCTGAACGGCGGGACTGAGGTCTGGTGGCATCGGCACACGTGCTGAGTGGCTCACACCTGGCAGCTGGAGCGTTGGAAGGAAGCTCCGTAAGGAACCTCCCTGTGACTCAAGGCAGGCTGGAAAGTGTGAGCCTCTGGAGCTGCGCTCCCACCTCTGGTGTCTGCGGGCAGAGTACCTGTTCGCATTTGATTTAATGAGGCCTCAAGAATTCAGTCAGGATGGCCCCTTTTACTAGCAGGTAGTATATACAGCACCCGGACAGCTGCTGTGCTGCCAGCTTCAGCATTCTCATTTTTAAACTATTTCTGGGGCTAAAGATCTTCCCTATGGTTTCCAGGGAATTCAGAAGAGGCATGAAAGGGGAAAGTTGTTATACTCGTATTTACTAATTTAGAGGAAAAAAGCTTATTCTATTTCAGCTTTGTAACTAGGTGTTAAAATTTAACCAGAGAGAAGACTTCAACTACTGTATCTCTAAAGGCTGTGTTGATGGTGACACTGCAAGCTGTCAACGTGCTCCATCTAGTGGTAACATTGGTTAACTGAAGGTAAGTCCCTGAAATGAGATCTTCTACTTATAAAGCGGTGCACTCAAATACTTAAAGAAAGAACAATAGAGATTACAGTACTAGACATAGCTCATGACCATTGTGTAAAATTTTGATATAATAAATAAAAGTCATCCACAATAGCAATTTTATATTGTGTCAGGTTATCTAATTTGGAAAAGTGAGAAATACCATTGCTGGATGAATGACAAAATATTTGTAACTGTAGAGTTTTTACAAAAGTGTTTTATACTGTCACCTTAAATATTTTTTGAATTAAAAATATATTTCAACTTGAAAATAGAAATTATATATTGATAATTTCAAGAACATGAAATAGAAATTGGCAAAAATTTCAATCAAATCAATATCAGGGCTGGATAATATGA
This sequence comes from Ochotona princeps, assembly GCF_030435755.1. Classification (NCBI taxonomy): domain Eukaryota; kingdom Metazoa; phylum Chordata; class Mammalia; order Lagomorpha; family Ochotonidae; genus Ochotona; species Ochotona princeps. The sequence continues at coordinate 72,290,786 of NC_080838.1, forward strand.
CTAGTTTTTAGTATAAGAACTTTACAATTTGCAGCTAATTCATATAAATCTCATGATTTATGTAGCCATGTTTAACTGACAGTACCAAGACAAGCTGACATTCAGCCACTGAACCAATGTCAGATATTTACAGTGGGCGTCTAATGGTTCTAATATATTGAATGCTATTTCAGAATGAGTTGGTGTCCATGCTGTACTGATCAATATTAAATAATTTGAAAGTTAGTTAGTTCCTAAGGTATTATATGGTAATAGGGGAAAAAAATAACAAAATACAATGAGAACTAGAAAAAGGAAGTCAGAAAATTGAAACATCTTTAAAAAGGAAGCCAAATGAATGGACAACAATAATTTTTTTAAAGAGCATTAGGCACCTAAAGGGCAAACTGGTAACATGAATCAGGAAACTCAATTATGAAGCACCAACTGAAATACTATGAAAATTCTAAAAGGTCAACTAATTCACTCGGCATGATGTTAGATAACCCTTGCTACTCTTCCCTGGATATTGCTTTCCAGAGCTGGAGACACCTGAAAAGCAAATTAGTAAACTGAAAGGCCAGGATAATAAGCTCTTCCGGAAGGAATCATGAAGTTTCAAAGTTGAACTAAAAAAAGAAAAGTTCACACAAAAGGACAGCGTCTAATAAAAAGAACAGATACAATGTTGAAATAAGAATACTTTAATGGTAGAATTTTACATTCAACTAATTAGATATAATACAGAAATGAGTTGTAAGGGACGCAATACCTCAAAATGCCAAAACAAAATATCCTCCTCAGAATGACCTTGTGAGGAAGTGTTTCTATAAGAATTGGAAGAGTTTGGGAGTGTGGCTTGGTACGGGAGGAATTGGGACGCATGGGGAATGTTGGAAACGCTCTGTATTCTCTTCTGATCCAAAACAGCAAGAGACATCTTTCATTCTTATAAGTTTTATTTATTTGAAAGATGGATAGACAAGTTAGACACAGTGACACACACACACACACACGGTGAGAGAGAGTTAGAGAGCTCCCCCATTTGCTGGTTCACTCCCCAAATGTCTATAACAGCTACACAGGCCAGGCTGAATCCAGGATCCAGGCACTCAACAAGCTCTCCCTTATGTGCACAGGGACCTTGACCAGCTGTCTTGGAGGACAGGCATTAGCAGGGAGCTGGAGCTGCGAGTGGAGCCAGGACCTGAGCCATGGCGTTCTAACGTGGGCGGGAGCATCTCTAGCAGCACGTACCTGGGGCGTGCAGCTCACCCTCTTGGAGGCGTCCTTAGAGCTTTAGGAAGAAAGGAGAGTGACTGCTTTCTTTTTTTTCCATATTTCTTTTGTTTTAATATATTTTTATTTTGAATTCTGAATTATGTAGTACAATTTTGTATAGGCTGGGATTCGCCCCTAAACTCTCACCCCCAACAGATTTTCCCCATTTTATTACAAGAGTGTAGTCCTTCGTAAGGAATCATAATTCTATCAGTCTCTTATTTAAGTGTGCCCCGACACTGTTGGTGCAGACAATGTCAGACAGTCCAGCATCCCATTGTCTACACATGCCCAGCAGTTTCATTGAGAATCTATCTTTCATCTGGAAGCAGGGATGCATGTTCCATTATACCCCCACATCTGTATATGATAGACCCCAGTACTCCATCACTATTCATTTCCATAATTGAGAAGCCATGAAACCAGGTCAACAACTGGTATGAGTTAGAACAGCAACAAAAACATCAGCAACAGCATCAACAACAAATTACATCACCATGAAAAAACATGCCACTGGGTAACCAACACATGAGTGACAAAAAGGAAACACAAAAGTCTCTTGGGAAACATGATGCGACCATGTAATCCACGAGCCAGTGACGAATTTGACAGGAGAAAAGGAATTATTTGGAATAAACAAAACTGAAATACAAAACATCAAAACGCATGGGATACAGCCAAAAAAGCAAACAACCAATAAACAGCATGGATCGGATGATTGAAGTTGCACTTTTCATGTTGGTTTCCTTATACAAGAGAGAACATATGGTATTTGTTCTTTTGTGATTGGCTCATTTCACTGAGATTGCATTCTATTTTTCCTTCCTTCCTTCCAGACATTTTTTTTTATTATTTACTTGAAAGGCAGAGTTACACAGAAAGTTCTTTCGTTGTGTGTCACCACCCAAATGGTCGCAGTGCCTGGGCGGTGCCAGGCTGAAGCCACAGGTCAAAAACTTCATCAGGCTCTCCCTTCTGGTGCAGAGGCCTCAGCATCGAGCTATCCACCACTGCCTTCCCAGGCACTGCAATGAGGAGGTGCTTGAGCTGGAAGCAGCTCCCACATGGGAAAACAGCACTGCAGGCAAGGACTGCTTTCTTTACACATAGGCTTCAGTCAGGATAGTAGGTTTCATGTGTGTCACATGAATACATATATGTGTATGTACACTGGAAGAACAAAGGCCAAACTCCTCAAAAAACTATGAGCTATTTACAATACAAACTATGTATCACACTATCACCTATAAGCAGCTATGCTATCTAAAGCATGTAGCAAGTAATATCCCAGGGCAGTGGCCCGTTGTGGCAGACACCAACCAAGGCGCTGAAGTACTTTGTTGGAGGCCATGACCTTCACGTGACTATGAGCTCATCTGTGGAGGGCTGGGGCAGTGGGGAGGCATGGTGAGGGGCTCAGGCTAGCTACTGTTCTCTATGGATATGGAACGTTTCAAACTAATTATGAAAGAGACTGTGGTAGAGGTGAAAAGGGGCAATGCGTGGAAAAAATAACAAAAAGTAGAAAAGGAAAAACTAGGCTTTGCCCAAGTGTTGATAGTGCATAGTGAAAAAGACTGCTAGTTGGATTTTGTATACTTTGTTGTCTAAAAATAACATGCAGTAGAATCTGAGATATTGTGGCTATGCTAATTTCATGGTGCTAGTTGCAGATGCAAATATTGAATTATCCCAATGATTGCTTGCTCATAGATCCTTGCTATGATTAAAGGAAATTGCCAACTATCACTGTAATATATTGATTTCCATTCTGGTTTAGCAATTTTTAAAGATTTATTTATCTTTATTGGAAAGACAGATTTACAGAGAGAAGGGGAGAGAGAGAAAGATCTTCCATCTGTGGGTTTACTCTCTAAATAGCTGCAGCAACCAGAGCTAAACAGATCCAAAGACAGAAATAAAGAGCTCCTCTGGGTCTCCCATGTGTGTCCAGGGTCCCAAGGCTTTGAACCGTCCTCCTCAGTTTTTGCAGGCTATAAACAGGAAGCTATATGAGAATGAACATCCATCTGGGATCCCAGCATTTGCAAGATAAGGATTTAGCCATTGAGCTATTGTGCCAGGCCCTGGTTTAACAAATTAAAAAGAGGATAAGGTATAAAGTTCTAGCTGATGTATCTATTAGTGAACAGAAATTTACAAAATATATTCAAAAGAAATGATATACCATGTTCATCACAAACATCACCTTTTTATGTGATAAACATGGTAGACTTTTCACAGTGTGATTTCTTTGACAATTATGTGTTTAAATGGTTTACTCATTTATTTATTTTATTTGAAAGGCAGAGTTACAGATAAGGAGAAGCAGAATGAATGAATCCGCTGACTCATTTGCAATATGCCCACAACAGCCGGAGCTGGGTCATTCCAAAGTCAGAATCCAAGAACTTCTTCTGGGTATCCCACATGGGTGCAAAGTCCCAAGGCCTTGGGCCATCCTCCGCTGCTTTTCCGGGTGAGAAGCAGGGAGCTGAATGGAAAATGGAGCAGCTGGGACTCCAACCAGCACCAATATGGTGTAGCTGGCAGAAAGTCAGCTGGTTGTACCACTGTTGCAGCTCCTTGAAGATTTATTTTTATTTGTTTGAAAGGCAGAGTTACGCAGGCAGGGGATGGAAGAGGGGCAACGGGGAGAACGAGAGAGCAGGTGCAACTCAAACTAGCTTCTATATGGGTTCCTTTAATTTTTTGGCTATTTTTTAGTTACATCAAGTTCTTTCAATGTATTGCCTTTGTGTTTAATTTATTGGCTTTCATTAGTTGCACTCATAAGCCTGAATGATGAAGCGTGAGCAGAAATTCCCAGTCCATTAGCAGGAACCTTAAATAAACGTGGCACAACAGAAGCAGCCAGGACTTGAACTGGCACCCACACTGGGCCCTGACGTAGCAGGGCAGCAGCTTCGCTTCCTATGCCACAATGCTGGCCCCAGGCAGTCTGATTTCTAACTTTATGGTATTTTGCATTTCCTATCATCAGTCAAGCCAGTAGCAGATTTTAGAGAAGACAGATGATTTTAGATGCCCAGGATGCTTCCCTCCACAAAAATGACCAAAGCAAAGAAAAATAACTGCCTTTCTCCTGCAGTGTTTGAGGGAACACACTAGGATACAGGAAGTATATGTCGGGTGCAGCAGGGCACGGAGGAGCTCAATGAGAAAATATCTGTTACCCCATTTCTCTTCCTGAGAACAACCTTGAAGAAAAGAAAGTCCACATGGTAGTAAAAGCATAAGTGGGAAGCCTCTAGCAGCCTTCAGTAACCTCATGCATTTCTAAAATAGTTCCCTCTGAAGCAGCAGGCAGCCTTCACAGGGGCTGACTCTAGCATGGAAAGCTGCCAGGAATCCCATTCCCTTGGAAAGAGCCCAGGGAATGTTGTATAACCACTTTCAGGCTCCTGGTGCATATCTGCTCCCCTGCAATGCTGGGAAGCAGCCGGGCAGCCCCACCTATTTTCCTGAAGCTTCACAAAGCAGCCAGCAAACTTGCCCACCTACCTGTAGCTATGGGGGAGAAGACAAATATTCTTGCCTAGCCACCTGCAGGTTCAGAAAACCATGAATATCTTAGTCTACAGAAATCCCTGAAAGTAGCCAAGCAGAGCCACCAACCCAGCGCTGGCACCCAAGGAAAGCTTGGCAGCCACTTGTGAGCTTCTTTGCCCAGCAGGCTTCTATTTTGGTGCCTGTGAAACCCTGGAATACAAAGATTGTCCATGTAGATTGGCCAGTGGGGACTGAATATTGTATGAGCCTCAGACACAAGCAGGTGTTGTTGGGAGTGCTGGGTCACACAGAGCAGTTTCTCAGTGCCTCTGAGAAACTTCGACACTGGCAGGTAACTGCTATGCCAGCTGCACTATGGCTACGCAGACTCAACATGATGGCTCTGCCCTGACATTATACCTAGAAATTAACAGGTATTCTACATCTATAGCCATATGTGCCACATCCAGAGCCTGAAGCGGACTTTATTCACCTTAAAAGAATCATCTAGTAATTCCACACGCCACCTGGACTACTGAGACACCAACAATATCGAATCGACTAATGATGGCTGGAGAAGCTACATGGAGACTGCTGTGTGCACCTGCAGCCAAAGCCAAAGTGGCGTCCAACCAATTTCCTATGACTCATCTCCAGAGAAATGCTTTGGCTGCAGAAGCCACCCAATAAAAATTTTTAAAAAGATTTATTTTATTTTTATTGCAAAATCAGATATATATATATAGAGAGAGGAGGAGAGATCAAGAGGAAGATCTTCCATCTGCTGATTCACTCCCAAGTGACCACAAAGGCTGGAGCTGTGCCGATCTGAAGGATCTTCCTCCAGGTGTTCCACACGGGTGCAGGGTCCCAAGGCTTTGGGCCATCCTCAACTACTTCCCCAGGCCACAAGCAGGGAACAGGATAGGAAGCGGGGCTAACTCTATTCACTTTTCTCCTTCTTGCTAAAATCAATTTGTGGATAAAAAGACAACAAAGAACAGAAGTCAAAAGTTTAGAAGGAGAAAACACCAAAAAGGAATAGAAAATTATTTATTGAAGTAACAGCTGAAAAATGTCCAAGTCTTGGTAATAATATAACATCTGTGTCCAGGAAGCTGTAAGGACTCCAGTTAGATTCAACAACAACAACAAAAAGTCCTCAGCGTTGAATATTACACTTTGAGAAGTTCAAAATAAAGGAAAAATTCTAAAATAGTAAGGGAAAAACACCTGTCTGCTTTCACACTCTATTTAATGTAATATTAAACATTTTTAGCCAAAGAAATAAGGGGGAAAAAGTAGGCAGCATTCAAACAGGAAAGGAAGAAGTTGAAGTATCACCATTTCAAATTACTTTCCATAAAATCCTAAAGTCTCTAATGAAACCTATCAGAAACAGTCGATGAATTCAGCAAAAATATGTATATAGATTACAGCAGAATAAAGTTTAAGGCTTAGCATGTGACTCCTATGAGGCTGTATAGCTCACATTTCAATTAGAGATAGTTTATAACTCTTAAACAATTTTGTCATTGGTCAGATTCGTGAGCCCCAGGGGTTGGGTTATCTGCTGGGGCTTGGGATGCCTGGCCTGGCTAATTGGACTTGCCTGCAAGAACATGTCCTACGTAATGAAAAAGCTGGAGCAGTGGACACAGGCCCTGTTGTAAAAGGAGAACATGGCAGCTCATTTGGTGCCGCAGCAGAGGAAGGAGAACAGAACAAACTGGACACCTACCCCAAACAAACGATGATAGCCAAAAACGTCAGTGAGCGCAGCAAACGGTCATTGGCAGGGTGACATCATTGTTGGGTAAGTGAAATTGGAAGCATTTCAGAACTATCCAAACCACTTGGACAGAACCCTCGGAATATGTGCACATTGAGACTCTGGGTTGATATGAGGTGGTGGTTCCTCATCCCTGGGTACCCGGATGATTGGGAAGTCATGAGTGCCTTCCCCCTTTGTCTCTCCCCTTACCCCAGGAACAAGAAGAAATAGCAAATTTGGAAGCAATGAGTTCACCCATTTTTCCCACCCTTATCAGCCATGTAATCATTATTAAGAATTAGAATAAAAAATAATAAAAATATTTCATCATTGCGGTAGATGTCCAGCAGAGTGATCTGGTTACCACTTGGAATAACTGTATTCCACAGTAGAGTGCCTGGGTTGGGGTCCTGGTTTTGTGTCTTCTCCCAGGCTTCTGCTGATGCACACCCTAGCAGGCAGTGAGTGACAACTCACTTGCTTGCCAGCTTGGGAGACTGGAGAGTCACCAACTCCTGGCTTGAGCCTCAGTGTATTGGTGGAGTTCAGAGAGTAAGGTCACCAAAATCTTTCTCTCCTGCTCCTTTTCTCCCTCTCTTGCCTTTCAAATGAAATAGAAACAGATAAGATTTTCTAAAATTTTGTTTATAATGATTTATAATGATTTATAATGATTTTTGTTTGTGTGAAAGGCAGAGTTACAGAGAAAGAGGTTCTTTCTCTAATTTACTCTCCAAATGGCCGCAATAGAAAGGGCGAGGACAGGCCAATGCCAGAAGCCAGTAGCTGCATCAGCGTCTCCCACCTCAGTGGCAGGGACCCAAGCAGCTTGGCTATCCTTCACTGCTTTCACATTATCAGGCATCTGTGTTGGAAGGGAACAGCAGGAACATGACCTAGAGCTGTCATGGGATGCCAGTGTCACAGGTGTGTCAACCTAAGCTATTATACCACAACAGTAGGTCCCAGAGATTCATTGCACTTATTTAAGAGAGATCTTCCATCTGTTGGTTAACTCACAAAATGGCTACAATGACTGTGATAGCACCAGGCCCAAGCCAGGATCCTGGAATGTCCATCTGGTCTCCCAAGCGGGTGGACATAAGGGGCTCAAGCACTTGGGTCATATTCCACTTCTTTCTCAGCAAGGGTTTGAATAGGGGCACAGCAACAGGAATCTAAATTGATTCTCTGATATGAGATGATGCCCTTGCACGATACATTTTAACCCACTGTGCCACCACCATATCAGTCTCTAAATAAAATTTAAAAAAATTATCTTATTTATTTATTTATTTTACTTTATTCCCGCTACATTTTAAGCCATAATCTAACAACAAACCTTTACATGAAGGGTAGAACTGAGTGAAAAGTGAATGAGAAAGTGGTTGTAGGTAAAGGCAAAGAAATGCCAGATAACGGCCCAAGTACTTGGGTTCTTGCTGTCCAGGAGACCTGGAGGGAATTCCCAACTCCAGCCAGGTCTAACTCTGACCATTGTGGGCATTTCCAGAGTCAACCAGCAAATGAGGGAATCTCTCTCTCTCATTTGCTGTCTCTCTCTCTTCTCTATTTTTCCATCATTCTCCCAAATAAATAAATCTCTTTTTAAAGAAGCTGTTATTCCGAACCAATTAATGGTGGGTGTGTGGGAAAAAAAAAGTTTTGCTTTCACAAATACAAGTTTGCAAAGAATTCTCACATTCATTTTTTTAAAGTGAATTGTACTCACTTTGTAGTAAGTGAAACAGATTTTGTTTTTGTTAAAGACACAGTTATAGGAGCTGACATTGTGCTTCAGTGAGTTAAGCCACTGCCTACAGCCCTAACATCCCAAGCTGTAGTGTCCATCCAAATCCCAGCTAATCTACTTCTGGTACAGCTTCCTAATAATGTGTCTGGGAGAGCAGCAGAAAATACCCCAAGTGCTCGGATCCCTGCAACCCACATGGGAGACCAAGGTGGAGTTTCAGGATCTTGGCTTGGGCCTGGCTTAGTCCAGTCATTGCAGCCATTTGGGGAATGACCTAACAGGTTTCTTTTTCTTTTCTTTTCTTTTCTTTTCTTTTCTTTTCTTTTCTTTTCTTTTTTCTTTTCTTCTCTTCTCTTCTCTTCTCTTTTCTTTCCTTCTCTTCTCTTCTCTTTTCTTTTCCTTTCCTTTTCTTTTCTTTTCTTTTCCTTTTTTCTTTTTGACTCTGTGTTCTTCAGTTAAATGGAATGAAATCTTCATTTTTCTAAAAAGGCATTACTCTGGCCAAATCAATCACTCTTCTGAGCTGTGATGGAACTGAAGCTACTGTATGATCACCAACAACAGCTATGAGAAATTGCTCTTCACTACTGCTAGAACACACTGTGAAACTACATTTCAGAGTCCCTGCATAGAAACGAGTATATCCTCAATTGACAAATGCCAACGCACATGCACATACATGTACATATAGAGTACATGTGAGTAACCTTTCCATTTATATCCTAGGGGAAAAACACGTGTCATCTTCACTATGGGAGTCTCACTGTAGCAACTGCTGTGAGCAGTCACAGTAGGTGACCAATTTAGTCTCAAATAGCACTTCTTGTGAATGAGAAGCATTATATAATAATAACGTCACTGTACCAAGCCCAGTACAGCTTGCTTTCTTCTTCTTTTAAAGATTTATTTATTTTTATTGGAAAGTCAGACATACAGAGAGGAGGAGAGACAGGAAGATCTTCCATCTGATGGTTCACTCTCCAAGCAACCTCAATGGCCAGAGCTGAGCTGATCCAAAGCCAGGAGCCAGGAGCCTCTTCTGGGTCTCCCACATGGGTACAGGGTCCCAAGGCTTTGGGCCATCCTCGACTGCTTTTTCAGGCCACAAGCAGCGAGCTGGATGGGAAGTGAGACCACCGAGATTAGAACCAGTGTCCATATAGGATCTGGGAGTGTGCAAGGCAAGGACTTTAGCCATTAGGCTACTGTGCCAGGCCCCATATTTGCCTTTCGATGTTACATTCAGAATGAAGCAAAGAGAAATTGCCAATGCATAGGTGGCAGGGAAGCATCTTCTTTTTCTCCTGAAAGGAAATCGTTCAACAAATTCTAAGAGCAGCTTCCAAAACCAAAACAGTAGTTGTCAGGTAATGAGTGGGCTGAGTCTAGATTCAAGAGAAATTACTCAGTGTGGAGGTTCATTCTTGAAAATACATTTACAGTAGTGAGCACAGTGTTTCAGCCCAATGTCAGGTCCAGGCTAGCAGCTGCTCCTCTAGTGAGGACTGCCTTTAGGGATAATGGACAACTACCTTTTCCTGACAGTAAAAGGGATCAGCTACTGCAGAATGCAGAAAAGCTGCCAATTACCTTCTCATTGGAAGCTTCTTTTTCAAAATCTAAGTTCTGTCTTCCAAAGGCAGTACGTATTTCATTTAAAGGAAAACAACCAACCTATGAAAGGCTAAGCTGTGAAATAAGCCTTTATCTACAGCTATCTGAAAGGTGACTCTCAGATCATCAGGATAAGACAGTAGCTTGAGGACAAAATGAACACCTTGTTTGGGAAAAGGGAGAGGTCAGGTCACCTCCATTTAGTGGGCAACCTGGCAGGTAGATACTCATTGTGTAGGAAGTTGTCATGGGCTACCTTGGAATTATGTAATTAATGTCTATGGTGTTGACTTCATATCACTAAAGAACATGCTGAAGAATGTTTGTCCACTGGGACAGAAAGTACTAGGTACCCTGAAAACTGTTCCGCTTGACTGGATTGTCAATATTTCTTTGTGTGAATTAACAAACACATTTTTAGTTACATCTTCAGGTACACAAACATTTTGTATACTACAAGGTGGGATTATATTAGCAGGGGACCTCTTTGTATTGTATGCACACAATATTTTCTAATTTGATTTAAATAGGCATTTTAGATGGCAACATGAGCAAATTAAAATATTATCTTGTGTAGCCCAATTTAATTTGTCCTCATTCATGGATGGGAAACATGTATTTTTATTTGTGAAAAAAAATTAAGGTTAAATGATTCAACTTTCTTTATCTGTGGAATATGCTGGCAGAGGGAAGATGGAGGAAAACTTCCCAACTGTTGATGGCATATTACTGGCTAGCTCTTTATACTACGTCACCTATTTTAATAATTCTCTTGGAGGAAACATGTTTTCCCTATTCTATAACAGTAAAATTAGGCATTTCAATGAGTATTACTCTTAGCCACATAGTAAATTTCAGAGATAAGCCTTAAATTCAAGGCCAGCTGATTCCTCTTTCTGATTTCTTATTGGTAGATTGTAGCTTAAGACTCTTAAAACAACATGTCATCTTGCATGTTACTACTAATTTTGATCTGTTTTTGTGTGAGGCAGTTCAGGAGAGGTCATAACTCCAGTCTGAGTGACATGTGTGCTTGGGAGAAGGATGAGATTTGGAGTTGATGACCAGGTCAGAGATATAAGTAAGTTGAAAATCTGTCATTCTTTGTAAGGTGATGGAGAGGACAGGGAAATGGATAAGAAATAAATGTTTTAGCTAACAGAATAAAGGATGTGGCCTCCAAAAAACCCTTGTCAGTGGCAAACAGAAAAAAAAGAGGGAGTATATTCATATACAGGCGGTCCAGGGTTAGGATCAGGTGCATAGTATATTCAAATTATGCCTAATACAAAATTAAAATATTTAATGTTAAAACTGGGACTCATGTAAACTAGAAAGCAAGACAATTAAAAGTCTCACATCATTATTCTATCTAAAACTAGGCTTATGTATTTCATCATTTAGCATGCTGTAGAACAAGTTCTTAGATTTTTCTTTTATATAAAGATCTAAGTATTTTTTTATAATTTGAAAAACAGAGTTAAAAGAGTATTGTATTTTGTTGTAAACTGCATTTCCCTCGATCTGCTGGAAGAGCAAACTGTATAATATACATTACCAACACCCCTTCCCTTAAGACTACAGGTTTGGTCTGTCATCTAGATTTATGCAAAGTCAAGAATTACAGAGAAGGTCAGGGCTCACAGACATGATGTACCTGCAGTACACTCTTTAGCAACCGAAAGGCTTATGTGGGCACGACTCCACATTTTTGGTTTTAGTAATTAGCAAATTGGATCTCTCAAATAAAATAGACTTGAAGCCTTAGAAATTTATTAGTTGCTTGATTTTTTTAGGATGCAGAAGGAAATTTCTAGTTGTGGGAACAACGGTTGTTCAACCCTTAACGCCATCCTCAGGCATGAATATTTATACCCACATAGAAGATTTTTGGATTTGAAAACCTTATTGAGCTGCTTGGGAAAATCTAATATTACTTTCAGATGCTGCCCGGAAAGCTGCAAGACAAGGGCCAACTTTCCAAGAGGCAGAATTGTAGGTGCAGATCGAATCTCCTCAAAAGTTTTTTTATTGCATTGAATTAATGTTTTGTAGTGTATGCACTCAGAATTATCCCGTTCCCATTCCTCTCTACAAATTAATGAGTTTATCATAAGCATTCTGCCATTGGTGTGACTTTATTTACTCTTGGGAATTCATTATCCACTCTTTAGCCCCTGCTACTCTCATCTTTCCTGGTTGATGACAAATATGGACAGGGTAACGGGTTCTTATGTTTTCCAGCTTATAGTTTGATTCAGTTGATGGCAGTCACAACACTATAAGATGGAATAAAATCGGGATATGCATTTCAACACTCTCCCTGTAAATTTGCTTCCTGTGTCCCTCAACTGACGGTCACAGGTCATCTCAGGCCAAATGAATTGATGTGATTCCGCTTCCTTTGATAGCCCAAAGTGCAGGGCAACAGTTCAACATCTATTTTATATCCTTGAATTACATGTTTTAAAATGCCCTATCCCATATCTTGGTAAATATTAATTTTGCAAGCAACCTACTTCTTGAAAATTGCATACTTGGTGGTGTTATTTTTTTCTTCTTGGAATTCTAGAAAAACACATCATTTGAGGACTTCACAGTAGAGTCTGACTCAACTGTGCAAAATCTCTTGGAATGTTGGGACTTGAAGAGCATTGACCTTAGATATTACCTGTGAAGGTATAACTGAGACGATTTCCTGAATCTTCTGTGGGGGAGATGACTTGGTGACACATGGATTATATTTGGAAAGGGCATTTTGACACACTTGTCTTCATTATGTCCCCTTTGACACAGAAGCGTAACTATAATAGAACAGAAATTGATGTACCTATGCAAAAAATCCAAAATATTATTAATGTTGAAGATATTTGACAAAGCATAAATTGTAAGAAAAAGCAAAGATACAGGAAGCAATAAACATGAAGTCACATTTAGTGAAGTGATGATGTTTACACTATTTATGGCACATCCTTTCTATCATGATAGGATATTTTATGACTGTTTACTGAAGTGGCTATATATCAGTAAACTATTGACATTTTCTCCTCTCATATTGGGTATCTTCAACAATAGAAATGTCACGACTAAAAGAAATTATCTATTCTCCTTAAAACAATACTAATTTTAACCGGTTAACAATATATTTTTACAGGGTTGTAACCAGTCAAAGAATAATTGTCAAGGGCCTGGCGCAATGGCTGAATTAGCTAATCTTCACCTTGCAAGTGCTGGGATCTTATATGGGTGCTAGGATCCCAGATGGGCTCTGGTTCTAATTCCAGGTGCTCTACTTCCCATCCAACTACCTGCTTATGGGCAGGGAAAGCAGTAGAGGATGACTCAGAGCCTTGGGACCCTGCACCCATGTGTAAGACCTGAAAGAACCTGCTGGCTTCTGGCTTTGGATTGACTCAGCTCCAACTGTGTGGCCATTTGGGGAGTGAATCGGTGGATGGAAGATCTCTCTCTCTCTCTCTCTCTTTCTCTCTCTTTCTCTCTCCAAATCTGATCTGCCTTTCCAACAAAAATAAGAAAAATCTTAAAAAATAAAAATTTCAAGCTTAAACATCCTCAAGTGAGTCTTTCTTAAAGCCTTCCTCTTTCTAAACTAGAGTTTCTTTAGAAGTCATCACCTTGTGAACCTCTGAGTGAAGCCTGAGTATTTCAGGAAAGTTATCGTAAAAAAAATCTCATGCAACTGAGCCCTACCTTCGCCTGAAGCTGGATGAGAAGGAATTTTGCGTAACATCTGGCATGAGGTGGTAAAACTATAATGGAGCAGGTTACAGTAACCTTTTCCCTAATTAGGGGTGGAAGACAATGATATATAAAACTTTCCATGGGCTCATAAGAAAGAAGGGTTTATCTTGGTGTCAGATCCAAGCTTAGATAGTGGTTTTGAGTATATAATTTCAATTTTATTTGTAGTGACCACGCAGTGCAGGAGAGATCATGCCTTCAGAAAGTTCACATAATCCTATGGTGCATAGCAACAATCTGATCAGTGACAGATTACACATAGAATGGTGGTCCCATCAGATAGTAGAGCTGAAAATGTCCTAATGCCAGGTGACATAACATTAAAGACAAGGTAACAACATAGTACAAAACATTACTCATGTGTTTGTGGTGATGCCAGCATAAACAAACATACTGTACTTCTAGTTATATAAAGGTGAAGTACATACAATTATGTACAGGGCATCATATTCAATGGTAACAATAATAAACAACTATGTTACTGATTTATACACTGACCACATAATGTGTTTTATTGTTACTTTATAATATGCTCAATCTACTTGTTTTAAAAACTTTACTGTTGTGAGTGCTGGGGGTGGGCTAGGCTGGACAAGGTGACAGCACCTGTGACCATACACGTGGATTGGGTCTGGGGGTGGGTCATTCTGAGCTCACCTCACGCCCATGAGTGTGCACAAGGGCCAGATGTGGTGTGGAAACGAAGGGCTAGGCTGCAGTACATGCCAGCATGTGCAAAAAAAACCAGGGCTGAAGGCAAGCCTGGTGGAGGCTATTGGGGATTGTCCCAAACAGGCATAGTATCTTCTTGTGTATGTGAGGACTGGGCCTGTGGCACGCTGGCTGGGCTAAGCCACAGCATCTGTTGGTTCACATGAGAGATGGGGCGATGGGAGGAGCTCACCAGGCAGTTGCATCCACTGATATGTGAGTTACAGGTGTAGGTAGTGGATGGAACCTGATCCTGAATTAGTTGGCACACACGAGAGCCAAGTCTAAGGTCACAACAGGTGAGGTTTCTTCAGAAAATTGCTAGCTAGCTGGCTGAACTCAAACACTGGCAAGAGGCAAAATCACAATATATGTGGTACAACCTTGGTATACGTATATCAGGATTGGCCCTCCATTGTTGCTGATACCTGTGAAGTTGTTGGAATGCCCAGATAAACAACAGGGGACATGATAACCAGCTCATCTAGGCCAACAGAGCAGGTCAAGTGCCTCATCAGAAGATGGAAGACAGAACAGATTTGACAGCTGTCTTTATCAGACTTTGCAGAAAGTGTCTGGGTCTGTGATGCACTAAAGTGGACCTGGTCAGTCAATAGACCTTGGAAAGATTCCTTTAACTCTGGAGCAATGAAGCTGACACTGTCTCAGAACTATCAAAACCACTGATGTAACATGCTCACAACACTCTTCCCCACAATGGGGTCTGTTCATTCCCCCATCCTTGGGTACTGATGTAGTTTGACAGCAAGGAGCAGCTTTCCCCCTTCCTCCACTATGGACATAATGGGAGAAAAAAAGAAAAGTACGAGGCCCGGCATGATATCTCAGTGAGTAAATCCTTACCTTGCATGTGCTAGGATCCCAGATGGGTGTTGGGTCATGAACCAGCCGCTCCACTTCCTTCCAGATTCCTGCTTATGGCCTGGGAAGGCAGTAGAGGATGGCCCAAAACTTTGAGACCCAATACTCAGATGGGAGACCTGGAAGAAGCTTCTGGGTCCTGGCTTTGTATATGCTCAGTGCCAGTCATTGTGGCTAATTGGGGAATGAAACAGTGGGTGAAGCATCTCTCTCTCTCTCTCTCTCTCTCTCTCTCCTTCTCTTTGTGGATCTGCCTTTCAAATAAAAATGTATAAATCTAAAAAAAAGAAAACAAAGAATTGAAATATTTGTCCCACCCACTTTCTTCCATACAATGACCTAACCCACCGTAATTGAAGATCCACATGATCAGGCATCCCTCTCAACTCTGTAAACAATACTAAAAATAAAATTTAAAAAATTTAAAAAATAGAAAATAAATTTGCTGTAAAGCAATATGCTGGAGGTGTGAGTTTGGCTTAATGGTTAAGACTCTGGTTAAGACATCTGCATCCATTTTGAAATGCCTGGGTTCAATTCTGGGCTCTAGCTCCCTATTATAGTTTCACTCTAATAAAGTCCCTGAGAGGCAGTAATTGATGGTTTTTGGGTCTCTGCCACACATGTAGGAAATCTGAACTGCGTTTCTAGCTGCTAGTTACGGCCCCTATGCAGCACCAACCATTGAAGACATGTGGGAAGTGCTTCAGTAACTGGTAACTCTCTTTTATCATCTCTTTCTTTTGTCTATGTGCCATTCAAAAAACAAAAACAAAGGCAATTCTACCAAGTTTGGGCAGTGTTTCTTTTATCAAGAGGACACATTAACCCAATGATCTGTACTGTCTAGGTTTGTGCACTCCATGATGTTCACACAATGATGGAGTCATCTACCAAAGTAGCTTGCAAGTCAGCCCCATCCCTAAGCAACAGATAACTATATTAATACCAAGACTTGAGTTATTGTCACCTATTTGATAATAAAAAGAAATTTCACAACTAGAAACATTTGAGCTGTTGTAAAGTTACAGTATACCATGGAACATTACATAATCATCATAATCATTTAAATGAGAACATGTAATTGTATTTACTGACACAGAAGGGTGTCCATTGTATATCATTACGTGGACAAAAAGAGATCATGGCACTAGGCTAGACTGGACAGCAAGCAAAGGGCATCCAACTCAAAATGAAATCAGGAGAGATATTTTTGTCTAATTATAGTTATTACATTTATTAATTAAATTAATGTAATGCAGAGGTAGAGGAGACCTTAGGATTTACTGAATCAGGCTGTTTCTGTATTATTGCCTTATTACTCAAAATATCAGCTTTGTCATACAGCTGGTTTCAACAAAACTACCCAGGTTATTCACTGGAGAAAGGGTAATAGTTTTGTATCTCATCATATACAAAAGTCAGTTCAATATGAATCAAAGACCTAAATATAAGAACTAACACTACAATGTTGATGAGATCAAATGAAGAGAAGATACTGCAATACAGTGATGTAAGTTATGATTTCTTGGCTTAGACTCCAAAACACAGGGGCAAAAGCAAAACTAAATAAATGTGATTGTCACAAACGTTGAACAGCAAAGGAAACAACAGAGGGAAAAGACATCCATCAGAATGGTAAAAAAAACAATGTTCACAAGTGATCTATCTGGCAAAGCATTAACATCCAGAGTATATCAGCAATTCAAACAGTTTTACAAAAAAAGCCAGTTAAGAGATGGGCAAAGCAGTTCAATAGATACATGTTCAGAGAAGCACAAATGGCCAACAAATGCATGAAAAAAATGATCAACATCACTGATCATTAAGGACATGCAAATCAAAAGCACCCTGAAATTTGTTAACCCTGTCAGAAGCGCTGTTATTCAAAAGATAGAAAGTCGTAAGTACTGGTGAGGATGTGGGGAAAGAATCAATATACTCTGTGAAGGGAATGTAAATTAGTGAGGGCCCTGAAATGCCTACATATGTGTTATTTCAAAATCAGTGTTGTCAAACTTGGTCTTATATTTATGGTCTTGTTTCTTAGTTATTTTCTTTTTACTTGTTGAACTCTTAATTTACTGGAGCACTATGCCTTAACATGTAAATTTAAAATATCTTATTTCAAAAATTAAGAAAGATTGAAAGGAAAGGAGAGAAATAAGAAGAAATGAATGAAATGAAGAAAAGCAGAAAGGAAAAGAGGTAGAAAGAGAAGTTCGCTTTATTCTTAGAATAATATCTGTGAACTACATTGAATATGCTCTTTGTTTTAGTATCACATTAACATAAAAGTTGATGAGAACTATGTTTTATTGATTATCAAACATATACTGTGTTCCTGAAAAGCTAGTGCATTAATAAATTCCATATAAAAGAAAAATTACTTTTATTATTTTTATGATGAGGTCTAGAAAATATGTAACATCTATTAATTGGATAGTGAAATACATTTTTTTAAAAATATCTTTTGCTTGTTTACATGTAACATGTTCATAGCATGCATTTTTCTGTTTGGCCTTTTAGTCTGTAATATTTCAAATAAATTCAAAACTTAAGGAAATTATGAGACTTCGAGTATCTTTTTGCCCTGCTTGAATAATTACCAGCTTCTGGAGAATAATGTTTTATGTCTTGTTTGTAATAAAAAAATGAAACTATTTTTGTCTAAAAAGAAGTGAAGACCTATTCGCCAGATAACATTTTTCTCTTATTCACAGAAAACCCCTTAAAACAAGTTGGCAAATATAACTAAATGGATCCAATGTTGTTTTATATTTTCCTAGATATTTATCAAATTGTACTACATGCATTTCTTCGACAATTTGACTTTGTTCAGTTTGTTACAACACACACATTTCACACACACATTTCACACACACACACACACACACACACCCCTCTACGGCACTCCAAAGAGGAAAGGCATGTTACTCCGAGTCCCGGTAGATGAAACGAACTGACTAAAACTAGAGGGAGATACCTTGAATCGTAGTTTTAATTTAAAAAATCTGTGAAATGTTTATTTTACTCTATCTACCTTAAAAAAAAAAAAAGCAGAATGTTTTAAACTACTCACCGTTCAGTAATTGTGGCGGTGCAGGCAGGTGCTCCATGTTGGTCTTACAGCCTCCTTCCCTCCAAGGCACCCTGACAAATATCCCTGTGAACACAAGGTCCCCAGTTTAAAAGACACAGCCTAGACTTTTCTGTCTTTCCTTCTTTCTGTAAAAATCTGCCTTTCCAATCAAAATGAATGGATCTTAAAAAAAATAGACCCTGCTGTGTCCTTGCATTTGAAACTCCACTCTCTGAGAGCTCTGGCTTGAGTTTTACCATCCTGAATTTTCCACCCTATACCTCCCAAGGTAATGCCATTACTGTTGAATTTATGTGTACTTTCCATCCGTATGGATTTTTGTCCTGGCCAGGCCTTCCCTAGTGCTTTGCTGGAGGATCTTGGGTCCATAAGTTATAAGTTTTAAGTCATTCTTTCATTTAATACATCTTGGAGTGTTCACCATATTTGTGCACGTGGATGCTGGGATACTGACCTATATTTGAAGAGGTTATATTTTCCTGAAGGACGCAAACCTAACACACAGACAGAAGCTTATATAACAGAAAACTTTTACAACTTATATAACAGAAAACGTATATATTAAGTGCACCATTGGATGAAATACTAAACCTAATGAAGTACAAAGCTGGGTCCTCCAACTGGATATGGGAAATATTGCAATAATATGATGCAATGTAAAGGAAAGGTAAAGTGATTTCTTATTTTTGAATAAAAGCTTATTTTGCTCAACCATGAAGGATGGTTTTTGAGAAGTAAGGGGATTTCCCCAAACAGCATTTGATACAAGAGTGTCTCTCGTGGATTTATATAGAAAGGACTAGCATAAAGAGCTTGATTACTTGGGGGGTATCAATTAGAAAATAACCAATTTCAGGGACACCAACATCCCATATGGGCACCAGCTGAGTCTTGGCTGCTCCACTTTTAATCCAGCTCCTGGCTAATGTCCCTGAGAAAACAGCAACCAATGGTCCAGTTGCTTGGGACCCTGACCCACTTGGGAGACCTGGAAGAAGCTTCTAGCTTCAGCCTGATAAAAATGGAGCAGCTAGTACTTGAACAGGAATGGAATGCTGGCATTCCAGGCAGTGGCTTAACCGGCTCTGCCACAGTGCCACTCCCTCTTTCTTACTTTTCAAGGGAAGAGTAGAGCAGTAGTGTAATTGTGGCATTTTTTTCTGAGAGGTGAAATGGAATGAGATAGTGCTTTCCCACTGAGTAACTGAGACAGATTTATCCAACTGCTGATGATTTCCCTTCTCTGAGGCAGTATTATACAATGAACAGTAAATCAGGGATGAGTTATGACTGGGACTGGAAAAACACATGCAAAAAGATTGTGCTGACCGCTACCATGTCCTCCTATGGATGTGTGGTTCTGCACCTGGAAGTTTAAGGCAACTGATTTTTTTATCTGATATTTTTCATTTCACATTTTAGCTCTTCTTTCCTTTCCATCTCTCTCTCTATATATACATGCATGATAAATTGTAACTATCTTATGTAAGATGTATGATAGATAGATACAAATTGGTATTTAAGTGACTTGGTATTAAGTGACTATTGGAGTATTTCCCTTAAATCTTTTCAGGTGATAAAGAAATGACATGTCCATTTTGATAGCCTGTTTGCGGATTCCCATTTGAATCATTTGTACTCAATGTTTCCAGATATTCCATACATAAAGAAGACTTGTTAATCACTTATATATTTCACTATAATTTTATTAAGTACTAACAAAGCAAGGAGCCACTAATAGGTATAAAATATATTACTGTAGTGCAACAGTTTTAAACCAGAACAACCTATTTCATAGAAATAGTTCTGATAACTTTGCAAATACTCTTCAGCACTTCTGCTGTGCGAGGCATTGTGCTAGATGTAACGATGAGTAAAGGATGAATAAGATTAACATTTTTCTTTGTTTCTTTTGGAAATCAGAGGACATAGCTAGAAGTACCAGTAAACAGGTTTATATAATTGAGTGGAATTATTTTGATAGCTCATAATTGAAAAAGAGCTGAGTAACCTTTTTCTATAGGAAACTCCAACGAGTGTGAGGTAAGACAAGTTGTTCCCAAAGCAATGAACACATTCTTTGCAACACATTCACAGGGAGAAGTAGGGACAGGGCTGTGCAAGTCGGTGACTCCTGGAGTGCACAGTGTTCAGAGCGGGTTGTGACTCTCTACTCAGAACGAAAATCTTTCTCTTCTTTGCTCCTGAAATGAGATGATTAGAGTCTATTGGGAGAATCATGTGCCAAGATGGGGTGTGTGTGTGTGTGTGTGTGTGTGTGTGTGTGTCCCTACACACGCACAAGAGAGTTGTCAGCTCATTCACTCCCTAGATGCCTGGTAATCTATTAACACAAGGTTGCACTTAGAGCTTCCAAGACAGAGCAGTGTGGCGACTGTCTTCTTATGAGAATTTGGTATTTATTACCTGAAATTTGGAGCTAACTGTGAATGAAAGCCAGCTGCTCCTTCCAGTCCTTAAGATTTCTAAAGAAGCAGAGCTTGCTGGAGCAGTTCCCGCGGAGTAGGAAGAGTCTCATCTAGAGCTGAGCTCCTGAGACGGGAGGAAATGACTTCCCTTTCACCCACACCTTGTGGCCTTTTAGGGCTCGTGGAGGGTTACGGGGATGACCTGTGTAGATACTGTGGCTGTGCACAAAGCAACACAGAGCATAAGGAAAGGGCCAGACAGCTGGTGACTGAGGGAATGCTCCTGCCCAGAGGGATGTCAGTGTCCAAAGTGGGTATGCTTGTTTTCCTATCAGGAATTCCTCAATGAGAGAGAGGTGGTGATGGGGAAGATGCTCACAGCCCTGGGACTGGCATTAGGGTGCAATAGGGAGAAGTTTCTGCCTTCAATGCTGGGATCCTGTATCAGAGCTCTGATTCAATTCCAAACTTCCAACCTCCAATCTGGCTCCCTGCTAATGTGCCCCGCTGTGAGAGAGCTTGTTTTCATTCCTGCATTGAAATAGGGATCACTCCTGGTTATTGTGGCCATTTGGGGTGTGAACCAGAGACGGAAGCACATTCTCCATTTCTGTCTTGTTTCTTGCAAATAAATAATAGTGAAACCTTTTCAGAAAATAAGCAAGAGGAAGCACCTCACCAGCACAGTCCTCACCATGAGTCCCCTTCAGCAGCAGACAGATTTGGATCAAAGAAGGGAAAGATTTCAAGACATTTTTCCACGTGCACTCAGTTGGTTGTGTAAAGGTCTTGATCATGCCTTTCTTCCCTCTCTGATCCTTAATCTTAAGGATATAAGTGGAGACAAAGAAGGTGATGTCTGTCTCAGAGACAGACTTTCAGGCTTCCCAATTCTAAATGACCAGTATTCATTTATATTGCAGAGCAAAGTGAAGTGATTATCTTTCTTAAGCTTCACAACAGAGGTTTGAAATTAGATAAATTAAATGATGAAATTCAAATAAATAAAATTAGTAGGAAAGTATAGCGTATGATGAGTTTTTATTAAGGCATGTGATAACCAAATTTGACTTTTCATGTTTAGAAAGCTTGACAGAAATAAAAAATAAAATTGTATTATGTTTATATGCTCATGTTTACATTGTTTTAAAAGTTTACTTATTTGAAAGACAGAGTGACAGATAAAAAGAGGCACAGAATGAAAGAGACAGAGAGCTTCCATCTGCTGGTTTACTCCCTAAATGGTTGCAAGGATTGAGAAAGGGCCAGGAGGAAGGCAAGAGCAGGCACTTCTTCCATTTCTCCCAAGTGGTGCAGGAACTATTCCGGGGCTTTCCCAGCACACCAGTAGAGGGCTGGATCAGAAGAAAAGCCTCTTGGACACAAACTAGTAGACATACGGTATGATGACATTGCAGGTGGCAACTTAAAATGATTGTCCTAAGCCTGGCATAGTAGCCTAGTGGTTAAAGTCCTCACTTTGCATGCGCTGAGATCCCATAGAGACTCCAATTTGCATCCCAGCTGCTCCACTTTATCAACAGCTCCCTGCTTGTGGCCTGGAAAATCAGCCAAGGACAGCCCCAAAGTCTTGGGACCCTGCACCTGTGTCGGAGAACCAGGAGGGCGCTCCTGACTCCTGGCTTCCGGCTGTGATAGCTACTTGGGGAGTGAACCAGAAGATCCAAGATCTTTCTCTCTCTTTTTTTCTCTGTAAATCTGACTTTCCAATGAAAAAAACTTAAAAAAATTACTGTCTTGGACTGGAATTATCAAGGGATGCCACGGTCACAGGTAGCAGCTTAACCTGATAAGCTACAATGCCAACCTTTGTTTAGAAGTTTTATACCAGTAACCAAACAGTGAAATATAATATGAAAGTATATACCAAGTCTACTAAGAGGCCAAGTACACTACTCTAAAATCACAAATACACTGTATTTGACTTTATTTAAATACAAATTTTAATCTAGCTCCTCAGATTGAGTATAGTAAATATCTCACTGCCAATGTATACTAAGGAAATCTAGGTCCTTGTCAGTGACATGAACATAGATGAACTCCTATTCTGTTTCTATGCAGAGCTTCCAGAAGTGATATTTAAGAAAGTCCATCGAAGCATCACAGTAGCCCTGGACTAGGAACTTTTGAGTTTTATCATTGGATAAAGTTAGACCGGAGACAGTATAATATATATGAGCATATAAAATATCATCTTTGGAAAATCATCAACTTCTACCTCAAAGTTACCTCCTCAATCTTATTAAGAAGTAATTATGTAATATTTTTTGGTAAAAATGCTGCTGTAATTATGAATTGCTCAGTATGAACACCCTGTGAAAACTTTTCATCAGCTTAATGGTAGGAAAAACAGGATCCTGATATTGTAAAACTAAATTTCCTTTGTTATTCCTGCTCTAAGGAAGTTTAAAGTCAAATTTTCAATTGTGCTAGATCAAATATCTCCAGCAAGATGTAGGATTTACTTGAATTAATACATGAATTTGATTTCTATGTTATGAATTTGCTGTATATTTGTGGAATGTGCACTTGTAAATGATTGAACATGAATAAATGAATTTAGTTCATTCCATCTGAAAAAGTTTGTTCTGAAAAGTGAAAGTTGATTCCCCAACATGAAAGCAATCCTCAAATGGTTTTCAGAGAACAATGGCAAAACTTGAGAGTTCAAATGGGTCTCTAAGTGCTATCTTAATTTATTTATTAGTTTAACAATATTAACCAGTCTGCATTGTACATCCCAGTGAATGAAACTGTGAAAAGCATTACTAGTGCTGGTTAGTTCCGAAAAGCTTCAATCCGGTTTTCACTATAATCATTTGTGCTCTTGGGGCTTGTAAAGTTCGGCAGTTCCCACTTCAATGCCTAAAATAAGTATCCCCTGTCACAAAGGCTGTGGTAGTGGCAGAGCATCCTCTGGAAGAAAAGCAAAAAGAAATGACATTTTAAGATTACAAGGCAACAAAAAATCACTGGCAGAGTAGTGGCAGATCCATGTCCAGCGGCGTTTTTTTACATGATCTTTTCTGCTAGCATTTTCTGAGCTTAAACAAATGAAGGCAGATGGGTACTGCCAAATAATACATGGTAGGAGGGAACAGATCTACAAATAACAATAGTTGTTTTTGCCTAGACAACTAGCTCCTTCAGTAGTGTAACAATACTGGCCAGTCTCTATCATACATTCCAAGAAACTGACCAACAAAAGGATTGCTTTAGCGTTAGAGAGACATAACCTAGATATAACTTTGAAGACTTCCATAAATTAATCACATTATTATAGGCATCCAAGTATTATCAAGCACAAAATGACTTGGTACAAGCTAAGGGGTATTCAAACAATGATAAACATCATCCATGACTAGCCACACTGGCACTGAACTTCTCTACCTTACAGTCATTAGCTGTTTCCTTGCTGAAAATTGCTAAGTGTGGGAAGGACTACGTAACAATTTGTTGGAGGATAAAAATGCCTGTGGTCAAGCTGCTATTTTACTTGTTATGCAACATGACTTATCTACAGTGGGATTCCAACAGACTCCAATTCACAAGTATATTGCTGTTGGCTTTGCTTCCACCATGGCACAGAATGGCACAGGGAAGAAGGACCATTTGATTCATGCTTAAAGGAATGGTAACAAAAAACTTGATTTATGCCACCATTCAGCTTAAATATTTATAGAATAAAAATGTATGATTTCGGAAAAACAGCAAAGCATAGAATAAACATTTGAATGCTAGCAAAACTTACTGTTGAGTTTTATTTTTTTTACTCTTAGGGGTCAATTAATTTTGAAATTATTCACTTTGCTGTTTGACGACCCATCTCAGTTAACAATCAAAGAACTACCTAACTGTAGTTAATTCTCCACTCACAGGAGAATGTAAAGTCTAATGTTTCATTGTCATTTCTTTCCAGGTCATTTTTCAAATTTCTACTGAAATGTAAATGATATCATGAACGTTGGTGGTATACACTGCTATGCCTTTGCGTAATCCAGATGAAGACCTTCAGTCAGAAAGGACAGGCATAATTATGCTGTAGACACACACCCCTAAAGCGTGCTTTTCATCATTTTCTATAAACTATACTAGTAATATTTTTTAATTAATGAGAGCTCTAATTTTATCTTTTTACTATAAATTTGTTCAAATAGATAAAAGTACAAAAAAGATTCATTGAACACATAGAGATTTAACAAGCTTTTACATCATCAATCCTCTCATTTTCCTCAGCTACATACCTAGGTATATGCAAAGGTGGATATTTAGTTGCTTCCGGCCAAATAATTTATTTTAATTTGGAATCTCAATTTTGTGAGAAAAGCAGGCATGCAACATGGTCAAAGTGAGTCTGGTAGGTTTTTTTTTTATTATTAATTATTTTGCATTATGTGACAGTTTCATAGGCTCTGGGAATTCCCCCACCCCTCCCCTCCCCTCCCCCCTGGTGGATTCCTCCACCTTGATGCAGTATTACAGTTCAAATTCAATCAAGATTCTTTCCTTGCAAACATATACCAAGCATAGAGTCCAGCTACTTATTGTCCAGATGGGTTGAACAGTTTCTTGGGGAGACCTTTTCTGGTCTGAAGTTAGAGCTGGTAGAATATCATCCCAGTCAATTAAGAGTCCCAATATAACATCAACAGCAATTTGCAATATTATGGAATTGACATGGTTTTGAGTAACCAGTATGTTAAAAAAAAAAAAAAAAAGCAAGTCCTAACCACAACCTATGATTAGCTCATTGACATTTCAATTTTAGTTTATATACAGGACCGGCTGCTATATACCTTAAAATGCCTATAAGGTACCATTCATGTCTATTTCATTTTAGTATTTAGCCATTTGTTGTGTTGAAGTATAATTTTGCTGATCTTGGCAGATTTTAGGATAATCTAGACTGGCTTGTAACTCTAACAAGATATTTGTCGACATTTAAGGTGCAGAACACATTTTTTTTGGGGGGGTGGGTATGCAGGAAAATCCTCAACACCATGGTGAGGAGTAACTAATCTTTGTGTCCCATCCAGCGAGGCATGAGCCAATCCACACCAGCTCTTTCCTGTCAGATTTCAAGCTCTACTTTCTGTTGTTTGTCTATTTATTTTAGGTTTTTTTTTTTTTTTTTTTTTTTTTTTTTTAGTTTGTATGATTGTTTGCTATGAGGGGTTTTCGAAGCGATCCTGATGGTCATTGCGAGGGAGGGCGGGGGTCCAGAGGTGGAGCCAGGCTCGGACCAGAGAAAGCTCTCCTCCCTGATCCCCAAGGACATTTATTGTTCTTTTGTTTCTGCGGACCGCTCAGGGTTTCTGGTTGTCTTTCCGATGATGTTGGTTTCTGCGCGGTAGTGTTTGGACTTCTTCCATCCCCTGCGGAAGCTCCGGTTGGGAGTGGGTGACCTAAGAGTACTCGGCCTCCGAGGGCATCCAATTCCCTGTGGCCTCCTTGGCAGTTGGGACATAGTCCTTGTTGCTTGTATTAATAGTTTGTGGTGAAGGTCTGGGAGTAGGTTTGGTTTAAAGTTACACTTGAGGAATCTGTTTTTATTTAAAAGTAAGGTACAATCCATACTTTCATAGAACATGAATATAAAGCAAAATATGATATTATGAATCCATATTAACATTCTTTTGAGGGAGATTTCATAGTTTAAAGGCCACATACAAAAAGCCAGAAGTTTATAATTCAAAAGTGTTTAATATACTGCTGCTGCCTTTTTATTTTTGCCTTAATAGTATTATCCAACTAATACAGAGAGCCAATGTCACATATTAAGTTCAAATAAAGAGAAAGTCATGTTATTTATCAATATTGTGAGCTCCTGTCCAAACTAAAATAATATATATTTCCAGCCCCAAGCAAAGTATATTCTAATATAGAGTTTCTTTGGGTTACTACTGGAGAGTGATTCCAATCCTTGGCAGTCAAATCTCACAGCTTCATCAGGAATTCCAGCTTCTGCATCTGTGTTGGCCAACCAGCAGCTAAATACATGTGTAATGATGTTAAGTAATATTTATTTGCTTTCCTAACTGATCACATATCCTTCTTCTGCAGTCTTCCCTCTCCCTTGTCTCATGCATGTGTTTTGAGAGCTTGCATGTGTTAGCATTAGGGTTCTTATGCAGTAAGAATAGATAGCTTGGTGGAGCTGTGATACAAAATCAGATTTTCTGGTATAATGAGGTTAAATGTTATGAAACAGGAGAACACAAAAAAGAAACATCTAATCTTGTTCGAGAGGATTAGGCAAGGCAATTTAAAGATTATACCTGACACAAATGCACAGACTTTTGCATACAGTATGTTAACACACATTTTAAAAATATGCATTGCTTATTTTCCGTGAAGGTATTAGTAGTGCCTAATATGCGTTTTCCAGTAAAATGAAATAAATATATTGAAATATACTTGTAAACTTTATGACTTCTCTAAACACGAAGATCCACATAAGCTTGAGACGTTAATGCTTTTTAAATCTCTAATGTATTGCCACAGTTGACATAGCTAATACCAAAGAAAGACTTTTATTATATGCCTGCCAAAGTGGAAAATGTGTCTGATTACTAAAAAGTAATGTTAATTTTGGTTTGGTGGTTGATTAATTATGTGATTTTTTTTTATGAGGGCACTTAACATAATTGCAGTTCAGTTTCTTCAGTGGAAACGTGAGATGGTGAGCAAGAAGGTTTTAAAATTTCCTTGCAGACTTATATGTCTGACTTTTCTAAAAATTCTGGTTTATGTCAAATTTTTTATTATCATTAAGACAATAACTTTTACGTTTCCACACTCAGAAAGTGCTTATAAGTTGTTTTCGCTCTTGTTCCCTATAAAATTTGCCTTTGTCTTACTAGTCACACCACCAGTGTCTAACTCACTAGCCAGGACCCGTCAGACTGGTTCTATGCAGATCATCATCGGTGACACTGCTTTCTTCACCTCAATCCAGCCCACAGCAGGTGGATGCACTGACAGAGCTGGAGGACACACTTGACTGCCAACCTCTGGACCCACAGGACTCCTCCGTGCTGGTCAGCAATGTATCGGTGAGTTCCCCTTTCCTTTCTGTCTCTGGGTAACATGTATTTTAAAATGAGGTAAAGTGTATCAGAGAACATATGGACCTCCAACTCACTATCACTGCTGATACAGAACATTCTTTTTGAGATTATACCTGAAACTACATCAAGAAATAAATTTCTAACTTTCTATGCCAATGGTCCTATCCTCTTTTGTCCTATGTTTTTCTATAACTGGAAGGAGTCCACAAAATGTAAAGGTACATACTATTTGACAAATGTCTTAGTTTTCTTGTTTGTCTCAAGAAGACTGTAAGATACTTCTTAGACTTCATCTTTTTGTTTACTAAGAAAATAATTTCAGAAGGTATACATAAAAAATCCTGAAATCATTTCTGTAAGTAAATAGCCTAAGTATTTTCAATCACGTATATTTTGAAAGAAGAAGAAAAAAGTTAAGACACTAGCATAGCTACATTTTAATAGCTTTTAAAAGTAATTCCACTGAGGCACCTGGTCATGATAAACTTCTCTAATAGATAAATCATAATTATCTTGAGGTTATTTTATTTCAAAGTTCAAAACTAACCAGTTCCAAAGTTTCTAGTGTATTATTTTAGACTGAAAAGAACTATATCTTCAAGTTTATTTTATCTGACATATTGGCATATTGTTTTTCATTTTAACACTGAGAAAAAAGCAGTTTGAACAATAGTAAACTTCTAAAAGAACCTCTCACTTCATGTAAGATGGAAAAATAGCCAGGATATGTCATTGATAAAAAGTTCCGCATACTTTTTGTCAGAAGTTTAACACTGTTCTAGGCATGACAATGAGCAATTACAAGCCACAGACATCACTAATTTATTCAGATTATTCAGGTGCTTTGTCTTTTATTAAGTCTTTCTCTGTTACCTACGATAGTTCTGCATGTTACCTTCTCTCCCTCTAGGAATACTGCTATAGAATACAGCACTTTAAGAAAGCTACCACCCCACATGCAGTCTTTTTATTGTCAGACCATTGCCTGGTTTGATATAATAAAAGGTGCATTCGTAAATTTAAAAAGGAAACCTATTACCAAACTTGCCATGATAAATAGATTTCAGGCCTTGTCTGTACTAGATCTGAGTCTGAAATGTAATATAATGTTATAGGGAAGGTACAATCTAGGTATATTGGGATGAATGTTGTGAGAGTAATGTCTAATGTGAAGGAAATAATATGCCCACTTTTAGACGTCCTACTTCTGAGCACATGAAAGTTCCCTTTCAAAAACAATCATAAATCAAAATCAAACCTAATTGAACAAACAGCGAAGGCATCTCTCTGACTGGCAAGTTAGAGGGAAGAAGTATTCAAGGATATAAAAAAAAATCTAAACCAGGTAAGGATTATCCTGATTATGCTGCTGTTTTCCAGAAATACTTGACTTTTTATACTTTTTTTGAGCGTAAAGAAATCAAGACTTGAATTTTGTTAACACACAGACATACACACACAGAGAACAGAATGTTAAATAAAACTTTCACAATAATAAGTTTGTAGGG
This sequence comes from Ochotona princeps, assembly GCF_030435755.1. Lineage (NCBI taxonomy): Eukaryota > Metazoa > Chordata > Mammalia > Lagomorpha > Ochotonidae > Ochotona > Ochotona princeps. The sequence goes on from NC_080838.1 coordinate 72,320,186, forward strand.
AAGAGAAAAAATGTGTTTGTTAAATACATTCACTGTGGTGATAATGCAAACTCATTAAATCATCAGCTACTGACAAGAACTAAAAATAAAAAAAAGATTAAACCCACAGGAAAGGGCATTTGTTGCAGCAGTCAAGATTCTATAGTGGAGTGCGTGGCTCAAGTCACGCTCTTTATTCCACTTCTGATCCAGCTTTCCTGGGAGACAGCAAAAGATGGCCTCAAGTTCTTGGTTCCTGCTACCTATGTGGGGTGCTGCATTGAGCTCCAGGCTCCTGGCCTACCCTGACTGTTGCTGGCGTTAGGGGAATGGCTCAATGGATCGGCGATGCCTGTCTGCATTTCTCTGCCCATCTTTCAAATAAAGTTAAACTTTAAAAAAAAATTTTAAATGTCACAGTGTAGCTCATGGGCTCTCTGTATTAGAATTAATGTTTGCTCACTAAAAATAGAGAAGTACAACTCCCATTCCAGAAATTCTAGTGGCCGTCTCTTTGAAGCATGGGAATGCTGCTTTTAAAATGTATACAAGGTAATTGTTATTTACTTTAAGGTTTGGAAAGAATCAATACAATGCGAAGACATAAAAAAGATGGGGTGCACATTTGATGCAAGGGCAAGGCCAGTGCTGGGTGTGTCTGCACAGCAGAACACTTGATTTCAATTCTGTTCCTTTGCTTCTGATCTGCGAACAGGTCCCCCGGCAAGTAGCAGCTGATCACTCAAGCACCTGGGTCTCTGCCACTCGTGGGGCAGACCTGGACTGGATTCTGTGCCCTTGGTTTTGGCCCGGTCCAGCCCTGAAATCGAGGGGCACTTGGAGAGTGAGCCAACAGAAAGTTGTGTTTTTCTCTCCCTCTCTACATTTCAAATAAAATAAAAATAAACTAACACTTAAAAAAAAAAGAAAGAAATGAACTCCTAAGAGGTAAAGAAACTGAAACCTGAATAAAACGTATCAGTTGTTCAGAGACGTAGACTCTGTTTTATTTAAATTGTTGTAATTATATCCTAACAGGAAGTACTCTTTCCCTAGTAACCTTTCCCTCCCTGGCCTCTTCCCTACGAGGGAGGAGAGGACTCATTTATGCAATGCAGTGATGGTTAAGGGGGAGAGAATAGTCTCAGATGGCATAGGCAACTGAAGGTCGGACACCAATTATTTGAGTGGTTCATGTTGTGTAGGAGGAATGAATTTATTTGGATTTTAAACATTTATTTGTTTATAGAAAAATCCTTGGTGATAAGCTAACTCATCAATATTACCTGCTGAAATTAGCCATCAGTGTTACTGAAGGTACAGGTCTAGAACTGCTGCATGATCATGTTCAAATGCTGACTTCTCTATCAGTCCTTTTAGTGAGTTCTCACTGCCTACTAAGTCTTTCGGGAGGAGATGGAGGACGCACTATACACTGTGCATTTCAGTTTTGGTGATACTTTGAGAAATGGCTATTGTCATCACTGCTTGCTGAAAATGTAGTAATTAGTCCATGTGTTACTAGTCCATAGTTGGCAAACAGTGATGCCTAACTATTTTCTTGTTTTAAAACCTACCTTTTTTTCTCTGTAACATGCTGTTTACAATGTGTGAAAAGCTAAAAGTAGGGTCTTTGTGAAGTTTGTGTACTAATAGAGAAATGGAAAATGAAACCACACACACACACACACACGCACACAAGTATAGAGGAAAAGAACCAGGCAGAATGAATTCATGAACATGTTTACTGGTGGGAAAAGGGTAGATATGTAATGTTTCCTTTTTCTATCAGTTTCTAATACATTTTAAACAATGCACTGTCTGCCCTGTGTGTTTAAGCAACATAATATGATCCAACCTTTGCCTGCTGTCTCAGAGCTGATCAGTAACTGAGGCGATGGCACTCCCCTATAGTGACTATTATTGTCTAATGGTCTTTTGGGACTCTACCTCTGTTGTTTGCTGCCTTCTAGAAGTGCTCCATTTCTTCAACATAAAGAAACAATAAATAGAAAAAGTGGGGAAAAACAGCATCACCATTTTGCTCAATATCAGAACTGAGATTATTTGTTTATTATTTGCCATGGCACACTTTTGTAGGCTCAGAGGCTCTTCCTTCAACCTTTCCTTCATCTTTTCCCGTTTTCTGCTACCACCATTTCCCCATATTATCACAATAGTATGATCGTTTAGGAATTAACATTTAAAGGCGCATCTGATGGCTTCAAGTGCTAGGGAATGGAATAGATTGAGCAGCTGTGGATTAGGTCTTGTGATGGGACATGAAGAAATGGGGTTTCAATTCATGACTGCCAGGATGAGGGTTAAGAGGAATTACAGTATGAAGTACTTCAAGCCCCTTTCCTCGGACTTACTCAGTGGAAGAGAACTGTGAAGAATACTCTCATCAATTCAGGTACAACTCAATGTATTTTGAAATGAGTGACTGATACAGCAGCAAGAAGGAAAATGTTGAGAAAGGACAGAAGTGTCCTTTAAAGATGCAGTCGCCCGAGAAGTTGCAAACCCAATCATCTTCCAGGTACACATGATCTATGTGGATAAACAATTTCTGAGAGTTCTAGAATGATAATTCTAAGGTGACAGAACTAGTTTTTTGGAAATCGAAGATACTAAAAACAAGCTGCAGAACAACAAATTTAGCACTTCGAAGTTAAACTGTGAGCTAGTATAGAATAAAGTAATTTATATCATTTGTTTCAAATGAACAATGCGCCAGCCACCATCCTAAAATATCATATGCACATAATCTTCATGATATCCCATGGTTGTATTATTATATACATTTTACTGATGAGAAAACTAAGACTCACATAAGTAACACTATTTGCCCCGGGTTGCAATACATGGAAAAACAAGCAATTCTCACAGATCTATAATATTCTTACGATGTCTAGGTGATTTTTTTTTTTTACTACTCTGCCTTACTGAATTAAAACGTAGAAGATTTGTATTTTAAAGAAAACGTACTTTTAAAAATACTTATTTTTTATTTATTTGAAAGGCAGAGTTATACACAGAGAGAGCCTGTATTCCCTAGTTCACTTTCTCAGTGACTGCAACAGCCAAGGCTGAGCTAGGTAGAATCTAAGAACCTGGAGCTTCTTCCATCTCCAACACAGGGCTGGGGTTTGAGCACTTGGGCCCTGTTTTTGCTGCTTTCACAGGCACATTATCAGGGAGCCGGATCAGAAATGGGGGAGCTGAGACATAGATGGACACAGGCCAAAGTTCAGCCTGCTATGTCACACAAGAACCTCAAGGAAAATGTTATTATTCAGTATAATCTTCTGAATAAATCTCTGATGCTAGAGACAGAGTATTCATATTTTAAACACACAAAGTAAGGGAGTGAAACAGGCAAAGGTGAGATATTTTCCATGTGGCCACAAGAAGAGGTGAGTCATTCAATACTGGAGATAAAAATCTGTCTTGCTAGCTTGCCTATGTTAATGAGTCCAGTAAAATAAAGTAGAAAAGTTAAATTATGCATGGCCACAACATCCAAGAAATGCTATTATTTTTAATCATTAATGCCACTTAGACTTGTGTATATGACCTTTTCTTAAGAAAATTTACATATTTTTGTTTTGTACAATATTTTGGAGTATGTGTATAATCTGAAATGGTTAGATTAGGCTACTTAGTACATTCATTGCTTCCTTCTTGCTTAATAGGGAAAATCTATTCTCAGAATCTTTCAAGAATATAATAGTTTATGAACTTTAATTTTTATGCTGTACAATCTCTTGAATTTATGCACCCTATCTAATTGAAATTTTATATCTTAGGATGAGTTATTTAACGCTTATCAGATCACAGTGAGTAAAATTGAGAGTATATACAACAGCAATGAAAATATTTCAATATTACATATGTTAATTTACTAGGGAAAATTAATTAAAAATATCGCATGATCTTTCCCATATATGGAAATGGAAAGAGAATTGTTTCTTGGTGTGCTCTTTCCTTGAAGTTAATAGCATCAACACAGCAATTCGCCTTTTTGTAACTGTTTTTGCGTTTCTCAGTGCTTTCGGTTTCACTAGGGGAATGCCAAGGAAGTCATCATTCCACCTGTGTGACTTTTTAACTTCTCATGAGAATGGGAAAATGTTACCAAGGACACCCTTCTGATGCAGGACTAGCAGCCCAGTACTCTGAATTTTGTGTTCGCATCCTCTGAAGGCTTGTTAGATGCTGTTCTGTTTTATTTTATTTTATTTGTCTTCTCCAAAATTGTTCTTAAAGGACTCTGCTCAGGGTCTGGCACAGTTGGGTTTCATGTTAATCCATCCCAGCACTGATTCATGTCCCAGCTGCTCCACTTCTGATCCAACTACTGGGAAGGCAGTGGTGGATGGCTCAGGTCTTTAGACCCCTGTATCCATATGGGAGATCTGGAGGAAGCTCCTGGCTCTTGGTTTAGGACTGGCTCAGCTCTGGCCACTGCAACCATTTGGGCAGTGAACCACAGCATGGAAGATTTTTGTCTTTCTTTCTGTCTCTTCTCCCTCTTCTCTCCTCTCTTCTGTCTTTCATATAAAAACAAATAAATCTTAACAAAAAAAAAAAGATTCTACTTTGACCAGGGTTTTGGGTTTTTCTTGAGGGCCCCTCTCCTGACTGCTGTGGCAGGAGGTTTCTGCATTGTTCACTTAAGAAAAACAAAAACTGGGCCCGGCGGCGTGGCCTAGTGGCTAAAGTCCTCGCCTTGAACGCGCCCGGGATCCCATATGGGCACCGGTTCTAATCCCGGCAGCTCCACTTCCCATCCAGCTCCCTGCTTGTGGCCTGGGAAAGCAGTCGAGGACGGCCCAAAGCTTTGGGACCCTGCACCCGTGTGGGAGACCTGGAAGAGGTTCCTGGTTCCCGGCTTCGGGTCGGCGCAGCACTGGCCGTTGCAGCTCACTTGGGGAGTGAATTATCAGATGGAAGATTTTCCTCTCTGTCTCTCCTCCTCTCTGTATATCCGGCTTTCCAATAAAAATGAATAAATCTTTGAAAAAAAAAGAAAAAGAAAAACTAAAACTTATCAGTGAGTGATAGGAAACATAGAGTAATAGCAGAGTACAAAAAAATAGAATTTTGTTTAGTTTAATATAAAGTAAGTTTGGAACTAAATGGTATAGGTGAATAAGGAAAGTCAGGAGGTAAATAAATGTCTGGGCTCCTACTGTCTGTTATCCTGCCAGCACGAATGTGCGTCTTTCAGAGCATGTTCTAATGTTGCTCCCTCAACTCCAATCAGCACACATATGCCTTACTCATGAAATGCACATCAACACGATAAAGCATGACTAGCCTGAATTTATTCATGTGGTGATTCCTAGGAATAAGGCACACCTTCTGATTTTTAAGCAGCAATATGTTTAACTAAATATCAAGATTTTTCTTGTTAAGAAAAAAGACCCACGTGTTTGACATGGATACTAGGAGTCTTTACCATAAACATGCTGAGCTGAAGGGTGAGAGCTACATTCCACAGTGATGAACAGTGAGCAGATGGTGTGTGAGTTATGAAGTTTACACAAGCAAGCAGAGCTGCTGATACAGGTGTGGAAGCTGTCAACATCTCGATGTGAATTAAAGCCATTGATACACTAATATGTTTACATCTCTAAGAAAAAAGAATGCTTTTCTTACCATTGCTATGGTACTTGTTTGCACAGACTTTCTTATATTATTCTAGTGAGAATCAGAGTATCTTTTGTTACGTATTATTAAAGTGGCAAGCAGGATTAAATTAAGGAAAGTGTGATAATCACCTTCACATATGTTGTGTTCTACTCAAAACTTGAGACTATTACTTATGTATGCTATAGGTCAGCATTTGAGCAGGAAAGTAAATTCATTTTTTGACCCACTAAAATAAACTTTGATAGGACCTATGTATTTTCCCCATTGGCCTCCACTGCTTAGTTGATTCAAATAGAATTTCATCTTGTACAGGGATTTCTATCATATACTTATTTTTTTAAAAGATTCATTTTACTTCAGTAGGAAAGGCAAATCTAGAGAGAAGGAGAGATCTTCCATCCACCATTTCCTTCCCCAAGTGGCCACAGTGGCTGGAGGTGAGCTGATCTGAAGCCAGGAGCCTCCTCCTGGTCTCCCACAGCCTTGGGCCATCCTCTACTGCTCTCCTAGCCCACAAACAGGGAGCTGGAAGAAAATGGAGCAGCTGGGACATGAGCCAGCACCCACATGGGCACCGGATTGCTATTATTTTTAGGATTCTTAGAGTATGTCTTGCAACATTGACCTGGAAGCTACAAATAGGGTCTTAGCATATTTTTTCTATTGACAAAATCCAATTTCACATTACATCAGGTTTTTGAGATTTTAAAACTAGCTTAGAATACGAGTAAGTGGAGAAGTATGACTTTCTTAAGTATGATACTTTAACTTCCAATAACTTATGGTCTCTTAGTTTCATTACAAATTATTTCAAATTATGTGACATTATTGTCCACAAAACAACGATACATTTGAAAAATTTGGAAGAGTTTATTAATAAATGCTGAACTTTTATTCTAACAATATTAAGCATTTCTGAGTAATCTGAAGCTTGAAACAAGCGTTGGTTGAAATTAAAAGCGCCTACATTAATTTAAGTTTCCATTATTTTAAACAAATGAAGAAAATAGGGAGCACACAATGGCGTATAAGTCCGGGGGTGCTGGATGCTGGAACTTGTGCAACATTTATGTGTTCTTAGATTTCTCATCTGTTTCACACTCATGCAGTGACATTTCAGTCTAGACTTACTTCCGCCTTGTCAACTCACATCAGAGGCATCTGAACAAAGGGGCAAGGAAGATTTGGTAGGAAGACAGCTAATTTTACAAAAAGTTCCTGAGAGCCTGACGCTCTTTATTAATAGTTATCAGAATGTGTCTAGCTCAGATTCCATAAAGAATGCTCTTCTGATGAACCTGCCATGTCATAGCAATACCCTGCCTGTTCATCCTTATTTTTCTAAAACATATTTTAAGTATGTACAATTCCCTATGCCTGTGTGCATTGATTCCCATGGTTTTGTTAGCAGTGGGAAACACCTGCATTTAGTTTCTTACTCTGATTGTGCTGATTTATTTTCCTGAACTAGAAAGAGGTTGAGGAAAAGAAAGCTAATACATTACCAGAATGAACACAATAAGTCAAGTTACAAGTCTCTAAAACCTTACCTGATTGTTTAGCAATCTCTTTATGTGTTTTTCACCCAATCGATCTGTAATGACTCATTTTTGGAGGTCAGGCAAAGTGTCAACTCAAGTATCAGTTTGTAGAGTCCTGTGCTGTATCATATCTGATTGGGAACTTCATAAAGACATTAAGATAACATAGTCGAGATGGAAGGCATTCCTTAATGTTGAGTTGTCATTAACATTTATATAATTTACCTGACAAAATCTGATGATACAACAAGTGGGGGAGGCATACTATCACATAAACTTAATGGTTGGTTAAATATAGGAATTGTTTAAGCTATGTGTTTCTCCCAAGTTAGTGGTTAGCAAGCAGTAGGATTTTCTGTCATTCTTGATATTTCTCAAGAACTTGTTGATGCACTAAGTAATACGATATTTTAAAAAGTTTCATTTTATACCCACTATTCCAGTAATCTTCATATATTCTATATTGGAAAAAAGTGTTCTAGAGTGATTTTGGTAATAATTAGGAAAATGTCACCACAGGGTGATGTCCATGTGATTTCACATAGTCACTCTATATGAAGTTATCTTCAACGAATGGTTGTATTCTAATGTTGTGTTTTAATTTATATTTGCTTTATTTTTCCATTCCCAAATTTAATGCCAGATGCGCATACACACTCACATGCATGGCATGACATATATATGAGTGTGTGTGTGTGTGTGTGTGTGTTTATTTAAACTTCCCTAAATCAGCCTGGTACAACGTGAGAAATTAATAAAAACATTTGTAATAGCAACAATGAATTTCCTGTTATTTGTCTTAGTGTTGTAAAAGAACATGGAGATAGTTGACTGATAATTATACTACTATCCTGTTATAATTGTAACTTCTTCATTGTGGGGAATGCAGACACTATAATTCAGTCCTAGAGCCTGGAAAATGCTTTTACATACTTTATAGATGTGTTCTTTTTTCAATCAATAGGAAGTACAGAAATATGTTATTTATTTTGTTTGAAGGTATTTGCTTGTAATTTTTCTTAAAAAGGCAATAGAAACAATTAATACACAAATATACAGTACTTTATTTTTTTAAAATGCTGTATCATTTTAGATGAATTTTATTTATATCTGAGAAATATATATTGTTGGAATAAACTGTCCTCAAAACAAAATTCTTCTGAGATATTTGTGTAGATAAGAACAATGGTTATAATTCCTATGAGTTGAGCTAGTGTCAAATATTAACTGATACAAATATTTACTGATTCACCTCTTAAATCTTAATCTCTGGCAGGAAATTTTCAATATCATAAACTACTAAGCTATTACTTTGTTTTTGTATCTTTACGTTTTTGTTTTGGCATTATAACATACAGACACTTCAAATGTCCGCCTTAATGTATCTTTTAATTTCATTTTCCCACAAACTTTTTGAAATACAGGCTCACGTAAAAAAATTGTATGGCTTTTTTTCCCTCATGAAAAATTGTGTGACTTCTTCTCATGAAATTGAGATTCCAAATTCAAATACATTCTTTATATGGCTTAAGCACCTAAATATCTACATTTATTCATATCTAGAAATGTAGCCGAGGAAAATGCTCACTGAAACCTCTTTGTACTTTTCTCTATTAATTAAACTGTTTTATAGAAAAAAGGGTAAAATCATTTTCCAAAATGAGAGAGCTTTTACAAATTAAGAACATATTATTTGTATGAAGCACAATATATGGAAAACTGCACATTAAGGGTATATAACTACAGACATGAGAATATCAGTCCAACTCTGTGCTTCCTGTACTTACATAGTAATTATGCTTCACAGTATAGGACCTGTTTTTCCTTGTAATACTCAAGTTCTTTTCCAGGATTAATGTGAACTCCAAGGACATTGAGAAAGATGAAATACATATTGTGCTCTTGGCGAATGGGCTACTCAATTTGGCTTTTAAATTTTAATTTAATTCCTTCTTTGAGCATTTCCTGAGCATGTGGTAAAAAATATAAAGTGAAATATCACCCAGGCTGATACCCAAAGAGTTCAAATCTATGTTTCTCTGTGAGATTCAGGGATGAGTATGTGAGTTCAGTAAGGGAGTTTGTGAAATAACTTGTAAGTACACAAGGCTTCCATGGTACAAGCAAAAAACAGATTTTTAAATTATTCCATGTAGGCAGTAACATTAGCAAAAGCAGAGCATCCCAGGGGAAGCAGAGAAATGCCAGGCTAAAGCAGGTGAACTTGAGGTTTAGTCATTCAAGCCATTGTCTGTTTCGCTTTGTGAGCGATAGCTTATGGTAACACAGCAAGATTCAAACACTGGAGAGGCAGAATAGAAACCTGCCATCAAGTATGGAACACATTTAGGTGAGAATTACCAAAACAAGGTCAGGGGCAGGGGCTGGAGACTCACTCAGTATGAGTTGCCATGAGGGTGAGACCAGAGCATGAAGAGATGATTGGTTCCCTAACACCATCAGTGCCAGTTTAGACGATCCTAAAATCTGCCAAGTTCAGCAAAATTATGCTTCAACACACTTTATTTTTTTTAAAACCAAGCCTTGACTTATCATTTCCCAGTAGTTGCCATGAGTTTCACCTGCCTTTTTATTGCTATTGCTTAACAGTCTTAGTACTTTTCCAAAAATACTCATTAGGAAGTAATAATGAGGGATGAATGCTGTGGCACAGCAAATTAAGCTGCCACTTGAGAATCCACTTCTCACATCGCAGTGCGTGGAATAAAGACCCGCCCACGGTTCTGATTCAGCTTTGTATTTTCTCCCACCACTTCAAACAGCAAGGAATGGCTCAGGTACTTTGGTTCCTGCTACCCATGTGACGGTCCTGAGAACCAACTCATGGTTTTAGCTGTGGAGGACATTTTGGGCATGAACCAGTGGATAGAAAATCTGTCTCTGCCATTCTATTTCAAATACGCAATAAACTTTGAAAAAGCAATAATAACAATACAAGTCTGAATATATTACTTGTCTTCTGGGGATCTGAGGTTAAACAAAAGCTCCCATACATTGACTGTCATATTTACCTGATTCATGACTAGTTACACATCTCTGTAAGATAAGAAAAAAAAGCTATATTAAAAAAAGAGTTGGATATAACAGAGTCCACTAGAATCCTACAAGTTTGTGTGAAGGTGAATATGGCCAAGGACATTCAGATAAGTTCTAGCAGGTAAGGAATGGTTGTGCAATTATTGAAGTGTAGGAGGGAGATAATTATGCAAGTGTCTGGTGACAGGTAAAATGCATTTATCCTTCCATTTCACTAATTTTTTGAGCACACTTCCTGACCACATGCAATTTGGAGCAATTCAGTATTGAATCATTTGCTAATAAAAAATTTAAGAAATAGGATAAATTATGCCTCAGTAAACCTGGAAAACAAGAGAAACTGAATCTGTTTAAAGAGCAATGTCCTCTAGACTGGGAAAGGAGGATATAATACTTTGAATGACAACCATCTCAGCAATGTTGTTATTATCATTATAATTAATCATTAAAATAATGATGATAATAACAAACATCTCTGTTTTTATACAATGATTGTATACCTGGGAGCTCACAGTACCAAACTTTTTAATTTTAATTATTTTTATCTTCACATTGCTCATCAGGTTAGGATGGGTTTGAAATCATTTTTGTTTTTCACATGAAGAAAAGAAAGCAAATTGAGTCTGATAGTATCCGACTTACAATGATTGAATTGATGGCAGAATATAGAAACAAACTCTTTGGATTTTCTTTTATTTCTTATTCCACTTAGCATTTTTCTTTCTGCATATTTTGCTATGCACACACATATAGGGTGCTGCTATTTATATAAAAAGTGTTACTGATCTACTTGTAACTCTCAAATTTCATGACCACATTGCTTAGGTTTCTGTCATGATTAAAATTTATTATAGAGAGTTCATCATCCTATTGTCAAGATATATCTAACAGTTTCATTGTGAGTCCATCTTTGATTTGGAAGTAGAGATGCATACTGTATTATATCTTCATATTTGGATATGATAGTCCCTATTAAAATTACTATAAATCCTGTTAGATGAAAAGCCATAAAGCAAAATCAACAATAGAAGGAAAAGTAGTAAGTTTGCAACAACATGAAGTCAAATTACATGCTGTTGAATGACCAAGTGTTGCTGCAGAAATAAAAAAGAAAACCAAGCACCTTCTCTCTAACATTGCCTATACCTACAACATCAGGATAAACTCAAAGAGAAGAATGATGGACTTGGGACTGTTTATGAAGGGCTATACTACTATAATAATATGGGGGAGATCAGTAGGCGAGAAGGGAATTGGAGAGGGTAAAGGGGAAGTCCTGGAGCTTGTGGAGCTGTATCATAAAATAATTTAAAAAATTAGAACATAAAAATTATTGTAGAACATATGGAACTTGTTATATTTTACAATTCTACAGAGCAATAAAATGCTAATGAAAATTGAATCATGTCTCCTACCAGCACACATTCACAGTCTCCACCTGGCATACTTTGACATTAGGTGATGTCCCTCCCTCCCTGTGGTCCCACACATTTTTGCTTACGTCTGCTACATGCATCTCTTTTTTCTGCAACAGATGAACAGCAAGCATTCAGAGGCGAATTTGTTTCAGTTTTAGGGGTTTCTTTGGGCACAATGGCACAGAAAAAATATATATTTCTTGTAGAAAAGTGTTTTTATATCACAGAAATTGCCATTCTAGGAATAGGTGTTTGGAATCTCACTCAAAAGAGAACTGGAAAAAATGAAGGGGGAGGGTGGAGATGAGGTTTCCTTAGCTACAGCCCCTGTGGGAAGGCCATGAAACAAAGGAGGAGGCGTCACAGAATCCCTGGAGCCTTCTGCCGCATCCCAGAGCCTTCAGCCTGGGTACATCCCTGTGATGAGGAAGCTGCCTGTGACTCACATAGCAATGTCTCCATACTGTGGGCTGGAGAACCAGGATGCAGTGATGTTGTGGCACCAATCAACATGGAAACATCATTACTTCCTGTTGCTGTGTCACTAGGAAATGCAGTTCTCTGGATTTTCGTAAGCAAAAGTTCATTCATTGTGAAACGTTTCGCAGTTTACAACAACTTTCACAGCCACAGTTTCATTATTTAGACAGAACAAGCATCCCATGCATTACTGCAAAGCTACAACTTTTATTAGAAAATTAACTCGCCTTTAAGTGATTTGTCCAAGTTCCAGAGCTGGTAAAGGAAGGGCTGGTAATGTAAACTCAAAATATTTTCTCTTTAAAACTAAATTAAAAGAAGAGGAAATTTTTTTTTTAAAAAAAAGGAAAAATAGGAAAGGAAAGAAAAGAAGGGAGAAAGGGAAAAAATCATCCAAAGATCAGAATTGTATCTATGAACTACAATCATTCTATTAAAAAGTAAACAACCAAACATCAATCAATAAATAATAACAACAAAAACAAATCTAAAATTTCCATGAAAGAAATGAAGGAGGCAAGCAAGTAAGCAAAGAAAGCAGAAAGTTCACGTCACGTGTAAAATCCACTTGTGATTCAACACCTGGTGTTCCGCCAGGATAAGACCATATTTCACCCTAGACTTCACGGATCACACAGGTAGTGCTCTGGGAAGTGGAAGGCCAGAGGCACATTTTACCTTCCTGATAAATAAATTAAGAAATTTACAAATATAAAAAGGTCATACTCAACTCGTTAGCCAACTCTGACTTAAGTGTTTGCTTACCATCTATTTAAAACCAGGAAGAGTACAACAGTATGATCGAGCATTTTTTTTCATTAACATATGTTTTAGAAACAGGACAAATGAGAGAGAATTAAGGCAATCTCATGCATTTGGGAGTTCCGGTAGCATCAGTGAACCTTAACGTAAGATTTGCTCAGAAACACAAGTTCTTCTGAGCAAAATTAATAATCTCTTACTCAAAATTTGGTTTGGAAATAAATCAGAAGTTAGAAGTTAGAATTAAATCTATCTGGAACCTGATTTAGTTGAAGTTTCAATACATTTCAGAGGTTATTTAATATACTAGAGTGTTAGGGGTGGGTATTGACCTACCTATTAACATGAGAGTTAAGGCACCCACGTCCCAAATTGCAGTCAGTGCCTGTAGTCGGTGCTTTTGACCTGAGCTTCCTTCTAATGCAGAGCCTGTGGGAAAGCAAGTGATGTCTTAATTAGTTGAGTTCCAGCCACTCATGTGAGATATCAGGATTAAGTTTTTGATTTGCAGTTTCAGCCTGGCCCAGGCCCATTGGGGGATGGGGCAATGAAAGGGCGCTGTCTCTCTCTCTCCCTCTCTGATAAGTAAGTAAGTAAGCAAGTAAATCAATCAATCAATCAATAAGTATTTTACTAAATATTCTGTAGTTCTAGAAACAGGCTTCGAACATCTTTTTTAGCTTGTACAGTGCTTACTTCTGTATGTTACACATAGCCAAATCATCAAGAATTGGCTTCTATCAAGAATTGGTTTCCTACATGCAAGCCATTATTTTAGGTGCTTTGCACGTGGTCCTTTTAATCCTCACCATAATCCTGTGAGCTCAGTACTGTTATTGTCATCTTCATGTAATGGGTGAGGAAATTGCAGCACAAACTACTTGCCTAGGGATAGGCAACCAAAGGCAGAACTGGATTCAGCAGCTGGAATAGGATGTGAAGACAGGACATTACTGACTCTGTCCTTTATTCCCAGAAGTACCTGCTGTGCCAAGGGGAAGGTGCAGTGTGCCCTCTGATAAAATCCATCTCTTTCTTCCTTAGGCCAGCTGCAGTGAAGGCCAGGAAAAGAGCCTGCCCGGAGCCCTGGGTTATTGGCCTCATCACCTTTCTATCCCTGATCGTTCTGGCAGTGTGCATCGGTGTCACAGTTCATTATGTGAGATACAGTGAGTATGAGCAGCTCTGGCATCATGTGATTTAACCCGCATGTTTCCTTGCATCTTCCTGTTTTGATTTGCCTCAGGCTTGTTGATTGTTGGCTATGACTCACTTGCATAGCTGGCACAAAAACTTTACCTGCTTTATTTCCCATTTTATCCTCATAAGCTAAGGAAGAATCTCCTATCTTTTATATAATGACACTTCCTCCTGGGAATACCTTGTTTGTTTTCATATTCATTAAAAACGGGTAATTAAGTATGAAAACTGGGTGGAGATTGCAAGCTAGCTAGAATCCAGTTCTCTTGAGCTGTTTAAAGTTACCTTGATTTAAAATCATTCCGACTTTTAAACATATGCCAATACATCTGTTACTCAATTAAGGGCTTATGAAAATAGGCCAAATTCTGGACTGTTAACCTGGAAAATGCTGGTAGTGGCATGTTGTTGAGTGAGAGCCTATTTCTATTGTTTGAAGTCTCATGTTTAGATATATTGTGCTGGTTAAAGAGGCTAGGGCATGCTGAGAAGCTTAATTATAAGGCAATCACTCTCCAGTTATCAGATCCCTCCATGCCGGAGGAACTGCTGGTTGCTATGTCATTAGAAAGCTCTCAAGGGCACATTGGAACTGTCCTTCCAGCGTATAACCACCCTTCTGAACAACCTTCAACTCTGCCTCGAGTTTTAATTAGTTGACTCAACTATGACATGAGAGTTTAATTTTTCCCCATGTGCCTAGATGATGCTTTGATGTTCAAGGCCCAGTAATTGTTGACGTTAATCACTTGATTCTAATTTAATTGCGGACCTGTTAAAGTTGCTTTCCTCTGAAGAGAGTGATCTATAAACCTGGCCACCTTCTTTCACTAATCTCAGTTTCTACAGTGAAATGAATTGTTTCTGAGCAGTTTTAAAACCCAAGTAGGTTTTTTGTATATATATATATATACATATATATGTGTATATATATATACACACATATATAAATTGTATATATGTGTGTAAATATATATAATTTTTTGCTTGGTAGACTGTATCCACATGCAGGTCTTAAAATTTTGAGTATTTGCATTATATATTGGAGATATATTTATTTGGTGTATGATTTTGATTACAAAAAATTGCCAAAATTTAAAAAAATGTTATTACCACATTTAAAGTTATTATGACCTCTTTTTGGACATTTTCAATATTTCATTTACTTATTTATCTTTTAAAGATTTATTTGTGTATTTGAAAGAATGACCAAGGGAGGGAGGGTGAGGAAAAGAGAAATCCTCCCTCCACTGCTTTACTCCCCAAAAGGCTACAATGGCCAGGGTTGGGCCAGGCTGAAGGCTGGAACCAGAACCTGGAGCTTCAGCTGGGTCTCCCGTGGGGCTGCAAGAGCACAGACACTTGGAGCATCTTCTGCTGCTTTTTCGAAGCTGTTAGCAGGGAGCTGAATCATAAATGGAACAGTCAGGACTCAAACTATTGCCCACAAGTGATGCTGGTGTTGCAGGCAGTGGCTTTACCCACAATACCACAGTGCTACATCCTAAAACATTGTTTTACTTTTATAATTGTCTCCTGAATATACTAAGTCCATACTTAATGATGAGACTCAAATACTATTGTAAACATTACTCTGCACCATGTTTCCTGTGCGGTTAGGTCCCAGCATGCAGGCATCACCTGGGAGCATGTTAGAAATGCAGAATCTTGGAGCAGGACATTGGCACATTTTTAAAACATCACTTGAGATGCCAACATTCCTTATCAGAGTGCCTGGTTTGAGTCCTGGCTCCTCTTCCCATTCCAGCTTCTTTCCAACATGCATCCTTGGAGGCAGCAAATAATGACACATGTGGGAGGCCTTGCTGGAATTCTGGGCTACTCGCTTCAACCAGGCCCATAGCTGGCTATTGTGAACTTTCTGGGAGTAAATCAATGGCGTGTAATCTCTTTCTCTCCCTGTATCTTTGATTGTCGAATAAAAATAAAAGTAAAAATAAATAAATGTATGGTAGGTGCTATGACCCAGTTGATTAAGCCATCACTTGCATTCTTTATCTAAGCACCAATTGTCCCAGGTCAGTTCTGCCTCTCTGCAAACTCACCTGAGAAGACAGTGCATGTGGCCTAAGCACTTGGATCCCTGCCAATCACATGGGAGACTCAGCTGGAATTCCTGGTTTCTGGTGGAAACCTGGCCCTGTCCTGGCTCTTGTGGCCATTTGGGAAGTAGACCAATGGTTGGAAGATCTGTCTGTCTCTGTTTGCTGCATTGTCTTCCAAATAAATAAACAAATCTCTTAAAATTAAAAAAAATTGAAAAAATTTTTTTCGAAAGAAGAAATGTAGAATCACAGGTATAAATTTAGGTCTTAAGTATCAGAATTTGCAGTTGAACAGGGTTCTCAGGTGGATCATTTGCTCATTAGAGAAGCAGAATTCTACAACAATAGCTGTAGCTATATAATTCAGCATGGGACAGATATAAAAATGCACATACAACAGAAAAGCTGTTTGCGTAACTAAGAAATATTTCAATAAGTTAGCAGCTTTATGTGAAACGACACATATCAATTGGGATCTGCCTGCTTTCAGCACCTTGGCCGTCAAGTTGAAACCCATTCAGGCAAAGAGGTAATGAAGGATTCAGGAAGACTAAATCTCTCAGTCCCTCAGTAGGTTACCAGGACTCCAGATCCTGAAGTATCAGTGTCCTCAGTCTGTCACCCGCCCCTATCTGCATCATCACCCCCTCCCCAGACCTTGTCAGAGTTGGCTGTTTCCTACAAAATGTCAATGGCCAAGAATCCTTTGGAAATTAACCAATATGTTTGTTTTGTTTTGGTTCCATAGCTTTTATAGAGCAAAAGATTTATGTATCTCCAATGATTGGTTTCTTCCCCATCCCCCACATTTGCAGAGGGAAAAGCATGCAAAAACAAACAAACAAAACCAAAACAAAAGTCTGTGCTTTGAGAGTTGGGTACTGGCTTGCAAATCAATTCTTCTTTGGCTATGTCTTATGGGGTTGAGCAAGTTATTTACATTTCTGGACTTGCAATCCGAGATTGTGGATAATGTTTCTGTTGTTCTCTATTAAATGGGCCATGTGAATGTTTCTGAGACAACAGGCTCAATGTTAGCTCCCTTTCCCTCTGTGCTTAAGGGAGAGAGAAAAGGAAAGAGACTGAGGCTGGATAAGAAACATTCCATTTTCCTTTAACAACCAGGTGCAACTGTCTTGACCACAATATATTCCTATGGCTTGGCGAAGTGTCCCACACAAAACAAAAACAAACAACATTGCTAATAATCTTTGAATAAATGAATCTGTAGAGGGCTGTGTGCTTGCTGCATGTGTAGGCAGAAGAGTAAAACACTTTAGCGGGCAAAAAATGTGAGCTGTTTAAACTGTGTGCAGAGAGAGCAGACAAGCCATCCACTGTGGCTGTGGTAGAAGATAAATGGAATGAAAGCCACCTAAAAGTGTTCCATGAATTCTTTCCTCTTTAGCCAAAACTAACTTTCTTATACAAAAGCCTCTGTGATAAGAGTTGATGTGTGCTTTGCTAAATTGGGGTAATTTATTTTGGGAATATGAACATGCATTCACTCTTGGGAAGCTCCAGAATCCATCATCACTTGTATGCTCATTGGATGGCATGACTTGCTGTCTCTTGTGGCTTGTTCAGGAACGAATGGATAGTGCATGACTAATCAGCTGGGAGCTCCTGCAGAATAGTCATACACTCTTCCAGGAACACTAGACCTTTATTACAGCATTTGTACTCATAGGATGATGAATGCTCTTGCCTTTCATTCTGAGACAGCGGTGAAACTTGACAAATGGGATGAGGCTGGAGACCTAGGATGGAACCTTGCCATCCTGTTTACCAACATTTACAAATGGGGAAATGACTCGGCTTTGCACACATCTTATATAAATTATGATAATTTGTCTCTGTATAGATCACAGGATGACCCACAATTACTACAGCACATTGTCATTCACGAGCGACAAAGTGTATGGTGAGTTTGGCAAAGAGGCTTCTAAAAATTTCACAGAAATGAGCCAGAGAATTGAATCAATGGTAAGCCTTTCCCCCCCCCCCCATCACTTCTGAGGCATTTGTTGTCGCTATAGATTATGTGTAAGACAGATATAATATTGTCTCATGCAGTCAGTCCAGGGTCACTTCACCAATCTATGTAATCCTTTCTACCCATCTGTGACTCAAGTGATGCTCACCTGTCCCCACCTGGAACCTGACGGCAGCAGTAGTTGCGTTACTGTATAACCATTCCCCTCTCAAGCCCTGGTAAAAGCCCATGACCGGGAGGGGCTGGCTCACTTGCGCTCTTGGCTCTTGGGTGCTTGCCTCCTACCCACTTGCTCTCTTGCTTCCTGCAATCTCTCTCTCTTACTCTTTTGTCTTCTGGTCCACTCTCCATAAACTATGGCCGACATATAAGAGTAGTTCTTATCCTCTGAATAAACTTTGCCACTTGGGTCAGATGAATCAGTGGTTGTGCTTACATTGCATGTTAAGAGGCAAGAACCTAAAACATAAATATTTGGCCCAAAACCTAGACCACAAGAGATATAGGAGATATCGACTATTTTAGTTTCTAAATTTCTAAACTATTCATTCAACTAATCCTGGTTATTCTTTACAAGATGAGAAGTGACTTAGCATAAGGAATATAAAATGAAACAGATAGTACTGATAAGGCTGAAACGAGTGATCTTTCCTCATTTGTGTCCCTCCCACTCACCCTTCCTGACAAGTGCCGAGTTCTTCAAAGGCAGAGCACAGAAATTCTGCCACGTCAGTGTGGCCCACAATATGATCATTGAGTTCTATGTTTTGTAAGAAAGAGAGCCTGAGTACAAAAGGAATAGCCAATATTAAAACTACCCAGGCGTGTAACTGAATAGCAGTCCAGTTTTTAAATAAGTCCCTCACCTGGGATCAGTTTTTGTCACACCAATCAGTAGGAGGCTGTTTGATACTGACCGCTGTGCTTAACAGACCAACATTTGCAGTGAGGGGATGTATCATACATTTAAGCAACTGGAAAAATGAATGGTAAAAACTAAAAGAGCAGAACCTGAGTAATGAGTTCTCACCACTATAAATGTACTTCAAGAATACACTGGGCTGTTTCTGATAGCTCACGAGGTAATTAGTGGGATGATGTGGAAACAGCATGCAGCAGGTCCTGGGATGCCTATCGCAGCATCATCTCCTACCAGCTTGCAGTACCACCTGGAGGACTTTAGCCTCTAGGCCATGCCGCCGGGCCCGTGCAGTACCACCTGGAGTAGCATCTCCTAACTGCCGATATGGCATTTAGCATATTATGCCATCAATCTGGAAGGAATTCTTTATATGAAAATTAAGGTAAATTCGATTAGACAAATCTTATTAATTTTCAAATTTTCTTCCCATTTCAATATCCTGAATAAGAATAGGAAGAAAAATGCACCCTATCCTCTGGAAACTGCCTCTCATCCCAGAAGCCTAAAGATTTGGCCACCTTACTGAGGAAGGGGTCAAATTCTGATTACATTTATATGTGTAAATGGAATATAGGGAATTTAAGTAATTTCCTCTTTAAGATAAAATGCCTGTGTAAATAAAGGAAAGGAAATACAATGAAAAAGTCACTTAAAAAAAAGAAAAGACATGCAACTTTTTCTCATGTTCTTTGTATCATTTCCCAATGTATTTTATGTAGAATCCAGCCTGACAAAACTCCAAAGACTATAGGTAGGGTTTCTTCAAACACCCTTGACATTAATAATAATTTTTAAAAATTGCTTAGGAAAGATGGAGTCTCATTTAAAAATCTTCAAATGGAACTATTTAAAGCATTTATCCTCTGCTGTTTTGTCTCACCTATGCTGTTGTGTCCTTTGGTACAGAGTGAGGACTCAAGGAAATGTCAGAGAGCGACAAAGCGCTCAAAGTGTCTGGCCATGCTGTGCTTGGTAACAGCCACACTCTGAAAGTAGCAAACATCGGCAATGTTGTCCTACTTCAACTTCTAATTAGAAAAGAAATAGGTTGGCACAAGTTCTTATTTTTAGCAGTAAGAAATATCTGCACAAAATACCTTTCTTTCATTTGCTGAGAGCCCATCTCCTAGATGTGTTAAGGTAAGCATTTCAGTTCACTTGGGACTCTCTAAGAGCCTTGTAAGTGCTAAGAGGGTACACATTACACACGGCTACCTAACAGATTTTCACTGGCTTAGGAAGTATGATGCTGCCATGCACTCATGTTCATGACAGAACTATCACTGGACAAAACCGTTTCACTGCCTTCGTCAGCCTGTAGCAGGAGTTCTTCTCTCAGGAAACAAGCACTCACTTTCATTTTTCCAAGAGCAAGCCTGTCCATTCTTGTAGGTCTCTGTCAGTGTGTAGCACAGCACGCGGTACGTGTGACCCTGCTATGATTTCTTAGCTGCTATGATTCCTAAGGTGGAGTTCAATTGAAATCACTGAGTAGAATACCAACAGAAAAACAAACAAATCCTCCAAGTTCCTCAAGTTCGAAACATTGAGAAACATTTTCAATGCTTTAAATATGTTATTAATTTTTCCTAGTTTTGAACTAACACCCAGAATTTCAGAAAATTTTTATTGCTGACTTATTTAAATGTTTTCCAAACAGGTGAAATATGCATTCTATAAATCTCCATTAAGGGGAGATTTTGTCAAGTCTCACATTATCAAGTACAGGTAGGTGGATCTCAGATGCTCACTTCTGAATTCAATTTAAAGCTGATGCTGTTGATCTGGTCAGCAGTGCAAGTGTTAAGGATGTGATGTAATTCAACGTAATGACAGCATTTATTTGGCACCTGTTATGTGTAAGTTGTGGGTTACAATGTCCCTTACTCATTCTCTAAATTCAAAGGTAAGTGTTTACAAGATAATTGCTACCTGTGCTATAAAACTGGTTTTTAGGAAACTCAAAGTAACACAGATAGGTACTTGCCTGGCATCTCTTAGTTTAATATGTTTAATAGGAAGTATTATTCTGAGAAAAACAGTGTAGCATAAAAGGCTTGTCTTCAGGCATTGGTTCTCTTCCTTACAAACATTTTTTTTTCTTTTTTTAAAGAATGGTTTAGGAGAGCCAGAAAGTTGCTTTGGAGAAATGGGCAGATTTAGATGATAGGAATTAAAATTGAGAATCAAGAACTACAGTGGTTTTAACATTGCCCACTTTTTTTGGTGGTGGCTGAGGGGTTAACTAGGCATACACTTAGCTACTTCCTTTAGTGGTAAGGAAGATCATGAACACACTACCTTGTTATCAGAACACTAAGCTGAGGGTCTCTATGCGGAACACAAGAATGTAGAAGGAAACAGCAATGGGTTTATTTGTATGCATGTGTCCACCTGCACACATTTCAATGGATGGATTGTGGAATTATCACTAATTGTTCTTTCCCTGCCTGAAGTCAGGAGGAAGATGGGGTGTTGGCCCATATGCTGCTGATTTTTAGATTCCGCGCTACTGAAAATGTTGACACCAAAAATTCAATTATTCAGCGTATTCTACACGAAAAGCTGCAAGATGCCACAGGACCTCCTAAACTAGATCCTGCATCAGTCGAAATTAAAAGTAATTTTATGATTATTATTATCACTCACATGGAGCAGATTCACTTGAGGACTGAGCTTTACAATTTTTCTTTTGCATCTAACAGTATTATCAAAGAGTTATACTGGGAATGAAGGAGCTGGGGCTTGAAATGGCACCCTTATGGGATATCAGGGTGAAAGGCAGAGGATTAATGTGCTAATGCACAACATTTCACTCCTCTTTTTTAGTTTTTGAAATAGTGTATTTTTAATTTGCATACAGTCAAGGGCTTAATTTCCCACTGAATAAAGAGTTCAATTGGTAAAAAGTTCCTAGTTTAGTAAGATTATAGGCAAGGACTAAAATGAATAATAAACTAGAAAGATGACCACTTCACCCATGTACAACAAAATAGAAAATAATTATAAATCATTACAACTCTACTAGTAAAACATTATTTACATTTAAAAATATTATATTTTGTTTTATAAGATGTTCCATAGGTGAAGGGGTTGCCTGTGCCCTTCACCAAGGTCCCACTTTGCCCCCCATTGATTTCCTCTCTAGCTTTACAATGGATGTCCTTCCTGAACACTCACAAGTCCATCCTGCTGTTATTGAAGTGTTTCCCGACAATGTAGGCATGAATACTGTCAGAGAGTCCACCATCTTACTGTTAGGGTGGATTCAGTTCTTTCACTGGGAGTCCGTCTCTGGTCTGTATGCATAGAGACATACAGCATGTTGTCTCCATATCTGAATATATCAGTCCCCACTAGACCTCCATTATATATCCCCGAAAATACAAAGCCAGTGAGTACAGTCCACAACAGACTGAAAATAATAAATTGTCATCCACATGATGTTATCAAACAAGCTACAAAAATAAAAATTCATCACAAGAGTGGTGAAAACGGGTATCAAAAACCTCCTCTATGAGAGTTCCGATCCAGTTTTCTGCTAATGTGTCTGGGAAAGCAGATTATGAGCAATTTCCTGATCACTGCCACCCAACTGGATACCAAGGCAGAGTTCCAGGCTCCTGGCTTTGTCCTGGAAGTTGCAGCCACTTAAGGAATAACTCAGTGAATGAGCCATATTACTCCTTTTCTCTAATAAATAAATAGATGTATAATAAATAAATAAATCTGCTTTTCAAATAAATTTATCTTTAAAAAAAAAGAAAGCCTCAGAAGAAAAGACTTAAGAAGTGATAACATGCTTGTGAATGAAATGCCATTTGGATGAGCTATATATATGAAACTGCTTCTATTTTGGTAAAATGACTTCAGATTATGGTCAGTAAAAACATAATCAGATCGGGCCCTGCGCTGTAGCCTAGTGGCTAAAGTCCTCACTTTGCATGTGCTAGGATCCCTTATGGGTGCTGGTTCTAAACTTGGTAGCCTTGCCTCCCATCCAGCTCCCTGCTTGTGGCCTGGGATAGCAGTCAAGGATGGTCCATAGCCTTGGGACCCTGAACCCACGTTGGAGACCTGGAAGAAGCTCCTGGCTCTGGCTTTGGATCCACTCAGCTTTGGCTGCTGAAAGACACTTGGGGAGCAAACCAGTGAAAGGAAGCTCTTTCTCTCTGTGTCTCCATCTCTCTGTAGATCTTTCTAATAAAAACAAATCAATCTTTTAAAAAAACCACACACAATCATATCTGAGGTTATGGGTTAGCTTAGTATTTCCCAAAGACGGGTTGTGGACAACATGCATCTTATTTCCGGGCATAAACTTTGGCTTTAACCCAAAGCTACTGATTCAATTTTTGAGAAGCAGGGAGGAATTTACATTACAAATATGCTTCTCATGTACCCATGTCATCCCTGTTAAAGTTTCAGGCACTCTGCCCCTGTCTCTTCCCTCTTCCCCAACAGGCAACGAGCATACTAAGTTAATGGTAAATTAACACTGTTGTTTTCTTAGGGATGCTCTCTTATTAGTGAAATTTACCAACTTTTTAATAGGTGAAATACTGAGATGCATTGTGCAATTCTGATATGCTGATATTCTTCACTCATGATATCTCTGTATTTCAGAAATCAACAAGACAGAAACAGACAAATTTCTGAATAACTGTAAGTTTGACACTTATTAAAATTGCATTATTTCTTGCATGTAAATTATTAACATGTTACGTCTTTTAGGGTTTCTTTGTGCTGATGTTGCAGGGGTAGAATTCAACTTTGTTGATTTCTAAAGAGCTTATGGTGCTCTAATGTCTGAGGCCTGCTTTGTTACTAAAATTTGAAAACTTTGGAGTGGATGTATGTGTACTTATTAGAACTGTGTACGCAAAGGGAATGGACCTTTTAAAGAAGGGACAAAAATGTTCAATTATTAATGTTGCTTTTTCCAATATCTGTAACACAGTGTGACAAAGTTTTCTACAGATTTTTATGAAAGTAATCTAAATATTGGCATTCCTTCAGTTGGGAGAAAAAATTTCTTCTAATCTATCTAAAAACAAAATTTTGATGTTACTAGTCCCATGCTATGAAAATTCCAGGCAATTGTGGGATTGAGGTAAATTTTCATAAGATTTCTGAAGGCTCCTGTAATATGTTTAAACATATTTTAGAAGCAATCAATACCCCTAGACTTTATATTTCCCTTTCCCAGAAGTATAGTGCCCCACCATGATTCAGAGAATACACTTAAAAAACTATGAATTAGTACAGATTACACTTAGAAGACAGAAGGAAATGTATTTGTCAGCTTAGAATATTGGTTAATTTATAAACTTCAGTAAGCAGAATCCACAATTGTTTTTCTTTTTTGAGTGGCATGCTCTGCTACCAAAATTTGTTAGGAAACTACTATGTGCTAGTACAGTGTTAGGCAGTAGAAATAAGCCGTGGCTTTGCTGTCACCTGGGCCCAGAGCAGCTCATATTCTATATTCTAATGGGACCAGATGAGTGACACTCACATGAACACAGAGTGATGCGTTGCTTAACATCAGGGTTAGGTTTGCAGTGATTTCAATGCTGTATAAGCATCATCATGTGGTCTTATGCGGGCTATCTGCTATAGGTCAGTTAGTCAACATAGTCTGCTGATGCAATCAAGAGATGTGGTAACTATTGATGTATGAGGTTGTTGTCGGTGTAAGATCGCATGCTGTTTTGCAATAAGTGTTCTTTAACAGTGGGATACAGCTAAAATATAATGCAATGTTGTAAATATGTATCAGTAGTGCAGTTGTTTCATACCCTTATAAAGTACTATGTAATATCCATAATTGTGTTTCTATCATTCTACTCAACTGGTAGTACACAGGCTTTAAATTTTTCTGTACGAGCGTCAGCACAAACATGTGAGTATTACATTACGCTATGATGTTACAATGGGTGTGATGTCACTAGCTCCATGATTAGCTTCTGGATCACCATTGTACATGCAATCTATCATTGACTGAAGCACCACTGTATGACACATGACTGTAATTCTAAAACAGCTATTCTTCACCAATGACAGTTTTGATACATGAAATGTCATCTCACATTGTGGCATTTTGTCAGGATTGTAGAGGTGATGTTACCAGCTAGGATCCCCAAAAACATCCTATGAAGCACAGGTCAGCCTCACAATAAAGAATTTTATATATCAAAATACCGATAGTGCACAGGTTGAGTAACTGTCGTGAACAATTTTGAGCAGTGTGTGTGTGTGTGTGTGTGTGTGTGTGTTTCATTTATTTGACTCTCTTTCAACTTAAAAAATGTAAGCCTGTTACTACTTCTTCTAGGATTCATTCTCTAGCAATTTCCCTGTCTCCAAAGCAGGCTAGTTATGATTTTCTTGACACTTCAATAATAATAACACTTTATAAATACATATGTAAGGATTTAAAAAATCTTGCAATGTGGTGGGCATTTGGTACAGTAATTAAGATGTCTTTGTGACATCCTGTATTGGAGTGCCTTTGTTCCTAATTCCAGCTTCCTGTTAAATACCCACCTAGCAAGCAGTAGGTGATTGTTTCTGTAGTTGGGTCCCTGCCAGTCATGCCAAGAACCTAAATTAAATTCCTACTTCCTGATTTCAAACTGGCATAACCCCACTGTTGCATGTGGGGAATGAGATAGCAAATCTAAGATTTCTCTCTGGCTCTCTCCATGCCTCCTCCTTTCAAATAAAAAAAAATAAGCACAAAAATCTAGTGAAAAAAATGTATATTTTTATTTCATTTTTCCATTAACTCTTTGAAGTATCTTCATGTATGGGGTATTATTATTATTACTAATACGTCATGAAAGTCACAACTAATCCAGCTTGGAGGTAAGGGACTTGTCAGAGACAGTGTTCCAGTAGTCAGATTCGAATCTGAAGAGGAGGTAACTAAAGGGAATACTACTGTTTAAGCAAAGTTAATAACATGAAAAAATAGTTCATATTGATGGAACACAAGTACAAGAAAGTTGGGATGTAATACAATTTAAAACTGAACGCGATTGCCAATTACTCTCTCTTTGACAGGTTGTGGGACACGAAGGAGTAAATCTGCAAGACAGAGTGTCAGGATAGTTGGTGGTACAGAAGTTGAAGAAGGAGAATGGCCATGGCAAGCCAGCCTGCAGTGGGATGGCCTCCACCGCTGTGGAGCATCTCTGATTAACAGCACATGGCTTCTGAGTGCTGCTCACTGCTTTACCTTGTAAGTTCTGGCCCTCTCTGATGACCGAGGGTAAACAAAGTGTCCGGGATTTGACAAAAGGAAACTGTATCTCTAGTATAAAAGTTAAATTCCATAATGATGTAAAGTTTTGCTGATGGTATGTTGGAGTTTTTAATTGATCGGGATGATACTCTGCTGGCTCTGTCTTCAAACCAGAGAGAGTCTACCTAAGAAGCCGTTGAACTTGCCTGGACAATAAGATGCTGGACTCTAGGTTTGGTATATGCTTGCAATGGGGGAATCTCAACTGAACTTGAACTGTGGTTATGCAACAAGGTGGAGGAATCCACCATGGGGAGAGGGTTTAGGGAGGGGAGGGGAGAATTCCAGTATTATGAAACTGTCACATAATACAATGTAATTAATGAATAAATTTAAAAAAAGTTAAATATCAAAATGGTCAAAAAAAAAAAGCTAAAGCTATAACAAATAATCAAGGCATCAGCACAGCAAAAAGATTTAAATTGTAACATAAAAACCACATTGTGGGAGGTAGGACAAATATGTATAAATTTTTGTGTATAACAGTAGTTGTTTTCAGATTAAAGTTGCATATTATGACTGTTAGAAATGTTAAATATTGTCATGGCAAGCACAAAACAAATTGCTTTAGCAGATATGCAAATGATAAAAAGATCAAAGTTTAACACTGTAGAAAATGATCATATCACAAAGGTGGACATCAAGAGACAAAGAAAGGGACTGCAAAAAACTCAGTTTTTGGCCTAATTAGATAAGTTAAAACACATTTCTAATAGCATTAGAAATAAATTAAATATCCAGAAATCAATTTAACTGAGGTGTACACTGGAAAATATTAAACATCAAGGAGAGACTTTAGGGCCTGGTGATGGCGCAATTAGTTGATCTTCCACCTTGTGGGTGCCAGGGTCCCATGTGGACACCGGTTCGTGTGCTCACTGTTCCATTTCCCATCTAGTTCCCTGCTTGTGGCCTATGAGGACAGGGAAGAATGGCCCAAAGTCCTGGGACCCTGCACCCATGTAGGAGACCAGGAGAGACTCTTGGCTCTTGGCTTCTTGCTTTGGATTGGTGAAGTCTCAGTTGTTGTGGCCATTTTTGGTGAATGAAGCAGCCGAGGAAAGACCTTTCTCTTTGTCTCTATAAAATCTGCCTTTCCAAAGTAAATAAATAAATAAATAAGGAAAGAAAAAAGGGAATACTTTAGAGATGCAAGACAGGAAAGTTACCCTATACTCATGTATCAACAAGAATATTGTTTACAAGTATGTACTAAATGAAGACATATTCAGTGAAATCTCTGTAAGAATGATACTGCTGTTCTTCACAGAAACAAAAACAAGAAACTTATGGGATGCTCTCTCATGCGCATTAGGTTGATTGTGATTAAAAAAAAGTCAAGTGATAGACGCTGGTGAAGGTGTGGCACACAAACTTACAGTGTGTTAATGGGAATGTAGGTTGATATAGCCATTTTGCAAAACAGCATGGAGAGTTTTAAAACAAATTAGAAAACAGAAATGCCCAAGAGCCCAACAATACCGTTTTTTGTCATATGCCTGGAGAAAATGAAATTGTGCTATTTTAAAAGTATTTGTATTCTTGTGTTCACTTTAGCAATACTCATAGTAGATAGACATGATAATATTCTATTTGCCTGTTATAGATAAATGGATAAAACAGTCTTGGTAGTTACATGACAGAATTGTATGACCTAAAAATGGAATTCAGCTCTAAAACCAAATAAGACTATGCCATTTGTAGCAACATGGATAAGCCTGGAGGATGCTCTAAGTGAAATAAGTTAAGTATTAAGAGAAAAACATTACTTGGTTCATATTTATGGACTTTTAAAAAACAAAAGCCAAAGATACAGTTGGAGAACAAAGCAGGGGCACACAGGTTGTTATGGAGAGGGAAATGGGAAGATGTAGATCTGAGTAATGAAACTAACAGTTATGTGGGAATAGGAAGCGTAGAGTACAAAGAACAGCATGAGCACTATACGTCGTACATTGTTGGAGAATGAACCAAAAGATGGAAGATCTTTTTCTGTTTGTCCCTCTGATTTTCAAATAAGATAAAATTAAGCAAACTAACATTTTTGCATTACTAATTCATAAACACACAAAGTTTGTTTTAAAAAGTAGGAATGTAAGTCATCTTTGGATGTCAAAACGCAGCCTCATTTGTCTCCACTACTATCTTTATCAGAGATTAAAGTTTACATGGATTATAGGAATAGTTCCAAAGACAAATTTCAGAAGCAAGAATGAGAATGATTGTGTCCAGTATTTGGGCACAGTGGATTAAGCCACCATTGTAATATCAGTATCCTGTATGGACACCAGTTCAAGTTCCAGCTTCCCCATTTCTTTTCCAGCTCTCTGTTAATGTTCTTGGGAAAGCAAAGGAAGGTGACAAATGTGCTTGGATCTCTGCATCCACATGGGAGACCTGGATGGAGCTCCTGTCTCTTGGTTTTTCCTTGGCCCAGCCTTGACCATCACAATCTTTTGGGACTTTCTCTATACTATCTTTCAGACATATAAAAAAATCAAAGGGATAATTGTGCATAAAGAAATCTGAAAATGACAAGCAATACAAATTAAAGGTGCCAATTAGCTATATTCCAAGGAACAGAAGCCCTTTTATCCTGTGTCAAACATACATAATGTATAGAGTTGTGCAGCTTTGCTGGCTTTCAAGGAAACCTATTTGCTATGGGTAGAATATCGAGAGCACTCAGAGTACATTGACTTCTCTCTTTCTGGACAGCATATGCTTTCCTTCTGTCCCTAGAGTCCTTGGTACCCCAGGATCTGGAGGGGGTGGCTTGGCATTAGGACTGCATATACTTATCTATGCCAGGAAACATGCTATGGTGGTTTTCCCTCCTTATTCTCCCCCGAAGACTGATTCTCAGATTAAAAAGAGCCTGTGTCTACACATGGAAGCTATAAGTTAGGAAGGAAAATTTGCACTGTTACTTGCAAACTGAATCGTTGAATGCAACTGATTAGATTGGAAGCATGGAAAACTGGAGCGTGGTCTTCATTCTTTTCTTCCAGGTATAAGGATCCAGCCAGATGGACTGCATCCTTTGGAGTAACCATAAAACCTCTCAAAATGAAGCAAGGCCTGCGGAGAATAATTGTCCATGAGAAATACAACCACTCAACACATGACTATGATATCTCACTGGCAGAGCTTTCTAGCCCTGTTCCCTACACAAATACAGTACACAGAATTTGTCTCCCCGAGGCAAGCCATGAATTTCATCCGGGTGATGAGATGTTTGTGACAGGCTTTGGAGCACGACAGGATGACGGTGAGCATCTAAGGAGAAATGCGTATTGTAATAGCCTGATTCAATATTCTAAGTCATTTGATGAACAGAATATCACATTCATGCCAAATTATTTTGGCCTTTGGTCACATAGACCTAGGTCAAGTCAAACCCAATGAACAAATTAAGTCACTTGGAAGACACTAAAATTCTTTCCTGCTTTAGGTCACTATTAGTTGCATTGCTACTGGAAGAAAGATGAAAGAGAAAATATGTTCTTTTAGCACCTGAAGTTTTTACTAGGGAATTATCCACCAAGATGAAAGATCATCTATATACTGTGAAAACTCACAGAACCATACAGCCACCATTCTCCCCAAATGAAATTTATATATGATCTTACCAATGGGGCATAAATAATTTAGAGAAGTGAGCTTGATTTCCAGGCATCAAACTTTCAAAGTAGTTATTTAGGATATAGTTCTTTCTTCATACATTACTGCATCCAAAAGTATGTGTCCTAAAACTATATCTTGCATCCTACATAATTATTGTAAGGACTTTCTTCAGGTATAAAACATCTGTACTCGTATAGATGCAAAGACTTTTTTCTCATTTAGGTTACACTCAAAATCACCTTCGAGAAGTACAGGTGGATCTCATACAGACTGATATTTGTAATGATCCTCAAGTTTATAATGGTGCCATAACTCCCAGAATGCTATGTGCTGGCTCCTTACAAGGAAAAAGAGATGCGTGTCAGGTAAGCGGTTTTGCTTGTTGGAATGCTATATGATCGTTTTGTCTGCTACTTTTGGAAGTAATTATAGATTTATAAGAAGCTGCAAACATATTGCAGAGAAGTCACATGTACATTTCAATGATGTTTTCCCAATAGTTGTATCTAACTTAACAAGGAAACTCTTGGTGGTCCAAACTGTGTATCTAGAGCTACAGCATTTTTTCTCATATGTTTATCTGTATAACCACCACTGCAGTTAACACAGAGAACTATTTGATCACCACAGATCTGTATAACACTCCCTACATTCCTCCTTTACCGTTCAAACATCTAGGATCCACTCATTTACTCTCCATCTCTGTACTTCTGCACTTTCCAAAATATAACATAAATAAAATCATAAATAAAGTTTCATTTTAATATAATAATCTATTTGTGTTTTTGAATATCTCTTTAGAAAGGTTTTAGCGGTATCTATTTTTGTGATTATATATGAAAGAGCTTCAAAGTGTTCATAAAAATGTGTACTATGAAAAACTATGGTCTTCAAATATTTTTGCACAAAAGCAAATTATCTCTTAATTCTGCTTTTCCATGGACTTTTTGCAATGTACTAGGATGTGTGTACCCGCACTTGTGTTTGTGTGTGCATAAACTTGTCGAAGGCTACTGGGATTTATTTGCTTGAGTGAAGGCTGTTTTAGCTTTCTTTATCCATTCTTTAGTGTGGATCTGATTCTGATGACTCTTAGATTTTTTTGTCTGCAAAAATATTGCTCCTTCATTTAAGAAGTAGGATTTTGCCAGCTGTAGAATTTAGAATTTGTACTTCTTTTATATCTTAAATCAAGAAATCTGTTACTAGAACTGTTTTCTAGTATTACTAGAAATTGTTTTTCTAGTATTCTAAAATTGTTTTATTATTTCTATGTTCAAAGGGTTTTCTTTATAACGTTCATATGTCTGGCTATTTGTCTTAGTATGGTTTTCTTTGGGTTTATTTTCTATGTTTTTGTTGGTTTATGTCCTTTGTCAAAATTGGTGAAATTTTCTTAGTCACAACTCCTCAGGTATTTCTTCAGCCTCACTTTCTTTTCCCTCTCCCTGAGGACTCTAGGATTGTTAATTATTCACTCCCAGGCATTCTTGAGTTTCACTGCCTTTTTCTTTATTCATTCCATTTTCTTAGAACATGTAATTTCTATCTTTCTATCTTGAAGTTCATTGATTCCTTCATCTGTTATCTTCATTTCTACTGTACTCTTTTAGTGAGCTACCTTTTTTTTTGTTAGATTCTAAAACGAGAATCTAAAATTTCCATTTGATTCTTCTTTTATATCTACTTCTTTTCCTGAGAATGACTACTTCCCTCTCTCCATTTGTTTAACATTGTAGTTGCTCATGGAACATTTTAGTGTTAGTGTTAGTGTTGATTGTCTTCTCTCATTTGATTTGACATTTTCTTGATTCTTTGTAGAGTGAGTGATTAAAGTATTTTATCATGAGACAATCTTCTTTTCTAAATCTTCCATTTTGGAAGGGCTCTGCTGCCTTCATGCTGTTTGGGTGGAGGGAGATACAGGAAGGCTCCATCTCAAGCCCCACTCATCTTCCTTTGATACTCAGGATGCTGTATGAAGACACAATTTGAGGCTCTCCTCTTATACAACTCTGGCTGGAGACCACCTTGTTATTCCTCTCCTTGCAGTTGGTCCTGGCATCACAAGGCAGTAATTTTACTACTCCTTGACTAGGGTGAAAGTCCTTACGTCTGTTTGGTGTCTTCTGACATCACTGTAGTGGGAGGGAGAGTTGTGCTTCATTACTAGTGAGGATGGATAATTCATGATTACTTCTGAGATTTCACATAGGAGGTAGGAGAGGTCTTTGTTATTATCTGATGTGCAAGAAAATCTGGCCCCTGATACAGCCTACTCATACTCCAAATGTTTTTCACATTTGCCTTTGGTTTGGGTAGGTGCTATTCCTCTTCTCTGTCAAGAGTACAGTGGAGAGTCTCAAAAATAGAATGAATGAGGCAGAAGAAAGAATTTCAGAATTGGAAGATATTTCCTGTCAGCATGAAGAAACAAAAAGCTGGAACCAGAGCTGGACCAGGCCAAAAAAAGTATTCAAGAATTGAAAGACACTATTAAGAAGCCTAATATAAGAATTATGGGAGTCCCAGAAGGTGCAGAAAGAGAAACTGGGATTAAAGGTGTATTCAATGAAATAATAAGGGAAAATTTCCCTAAACTGGAGAAATAATTGGCAAACAACATCCAGGAGGGTCACAGAACTCCCAATAGCGTTGATCAAAAGCAATCTTCACCATGACATATGATCATCAAGTTCTCTTCAGTCGAACATAAGGAAAACTCTGGATGTTTCTCTTCTCTTTCACCTGCTATCTTTTCATTTTCCTCAGCTCTACTTGATTAGATTCATTGTGAGCTTTACCACAGTCCTTTCAAACCTTTTATCTGGATCAATTACTTTAGCAACATTCACTTCATTCATTACATTAAATTACTTCACCATAAAGGCCTTTCCTCATTCTCTGGAAAAATAGAGTGATACTATTAGAGTATTTTACAAAAAAAAAAAAATAAAGTGAAAACATTGCTCATCATTGTTATAGCTCTCCTATTACATTTCTTTCTTACTGTGGCTTTTTTTTTTTTTTTTTACATTTTTGTGCTTTCTGTTTCTGTGCTTGTGATTTTGCTCTTTCAACAGTTCCCAAGTGTGGTGTTAAAATAGTTTAAAATGCTAGGATAAGCCTTACGAGGGAATGTTGTGTGTTTGGCAAGCTTTATTCAACTATGAGTTGCAGAGCAGTGGCTATGAGTTCAAAGCTAATGAGTCTACATTAGATTTCATTACCTAGAACTATATCTACAATGTGGATTTGTATTGATCAGTTCATGCAGATACAATCAGACTCCTCAAAACCTAATCTTACATTTTTCTTAGAGCGATGATTGAGGAATCACTAACTAAATATCTGTGGTTACTGCATACCGCATATTACTACCAATAAAGAAAATCAACTGTGTTTTAATGATCTTTTTGAAAATTATAGAATCATTAAGACATTATTCTTGCCCTTCTCTTATCTTAATCCTCTTTTTTTTACGTGTCTACTTCACTAAAAATGTGCTTCAACCCAGCCTGGCATGTCCCACTTGCAATCTCAGATCTCATAGCTTAACCTAGCTGGGTGTGGGCCACCCCCTGACTTGTCTCTTGTGCGTGCCACAGGTGTTATGGCCTGGCCCAACCTGGCCTGCTCCTAAACCTTGCTTACACAAATGCTGATGAGTGCTGCTATCTCCCTCGTTCGGCATACCCAAGCCCTGGTTATTCTGCTTCTCAGCAGGAGCTGTGGCCTAGCAGGGAAGTCCACAACCACCCCCTCCCCACCTTACCAGGCCCATAACCTTACAAGTGTTGGTGGGTGCTGTGACCCTGCTAAGCAGGGTTTGTACTCAGTCTTGGCCCTTGCATGTGCTGACAGATACTGTAGCCTGGCACAGCATGGTCCCTCCCAGCCTGAGCTCCAGTGAGTGTCAGGTGGGTTCCTGTCAGGTAAGTTTCATGGTCCAGACTGACTTGGCCCATCACCACTCATAAACTGGTAAGTATTGCAGTCCCACAGAAACAACCCTATAAGTCTGCTGTGGAATCTGTCCCAGATTTGATTCTCTGGCATTTTGTTGAGTGCTGTGGCCCAGTCTGATGTGGCTAATCCCCTGCTCCAACACTCATGTATGGGTACTGCTAAGCCTTCCCCCTAGCCCCAGCTTCTGCATGTGTCATCAGGTGGTGGTGATGTTATTTAGCTCAGCTCAGGTCTCCCAGGTGCCTTGGCCTGACCGAGCTATACCTTTCGGTGTCCCTGTAAACAACTTGTCTACCTACAAGTATTATGGCTGCGTCCATGGATGGCCCTAGAAGTTATTCTCCTTTCAAACATATCCTCAGTCACTCCTACTCCAATAACTTCCCACATCCCCTTCCCTAGGCAATCTGCAGCACCCCCTGCCCAGGGCCAGAGTGGCATGACTGGCCCTTTGTTCCCCATCTTCTTCTCATACCTTTAAAAAAGGAAGACTAGAATAGGCAACTATGCTAGCACACTGGTACAGTTAACACAAATTTGGCATTAACAAGGCCCAGAATGTCTGCCAGCCTTGGCTGCTTTTCTCTCACAGCAGTGTAATACTTGCCTAGTACAAGGCAACCTAGACGGTGGCCTACAGCTGGAGTTCTCTCTTCTTTCTTACAGTGCAATCATGTTCCATGTTTCAGTAAGATACCGATTTCCCCTCTTTGCCTACAACTACTCATTTCCAGTTCTGTCCTTTTTTTGGGGGAGGGGGAGGCTCATATTTGCTCTGTTACGAAAAGTGTGGCTATCAAGACTTGAATCACAAATGAAATTTTTCTCCACTTTGAATCCTCTCTCAAGTAAGGCTTTTTTTAAATTTGAATCCATCTGTCATTTAAAACAACTAAATCTACATCTCTAGAAATCAACTCTTGCCCAAATTTAGTCTCACATTTTCTCCTACTGCAGAGCCATTTCCATGTAAAAGTTATTAGTAGTCATGGGAAATTTGTATCTGTTCCATCTTGAAAAGTTTATTAGTCTTCCAGTTTTCAAGACTCTCCCCATATCTCCTGAAATCTTTTTCTCATGTCTCTTTCACATGTCATCAGTTAAGTCCTAAAATATTTTCTCCTTACACCAATAGCTTCAGATGTATCTCTGTTGACCCAAATCTCTCCTTTAAGCCCTGATGTATGTTGATAATACAGTTACTTCATGATCTGCCTTCTAGTTGAATACATTTCTTTACTGCTTCTCATGGAGTCATTCCCTGAAAATAATAAAGAGATGTTTATAAATTCCTAGTGATAACAAAAGCAATTGTCTCTATTTTGAAAACTAAATTAACTAGTGAAAGCAGGCAGAATGCCCAGGAGCTGACTGTAATTCAGAAAATGTCAAAATGTACAGAAAACATGAAGTAAGTTCAATGGCTTGCTGGTGCTGAAGTAATACGTGAAGAAATACGTCTCTGAGCAGAGGAAGAAGTGCCAGAACCCAGGAGCTATGCAATCCTGGAGTGTGTGCCTCTGGGGTCTCAGATACCGGTACTCCTAAGCATTTTCTTAAAATAAAGATACACAGTTTTCAGCAATGCAATAGAAAGGGTGACAGGTTTTTTTGTTTTTTAAAAATTATTTATTTGAAAGAATTGTGGAGAGAGGGAGAGACATTAACTCGCTAGTGTTGTTGAAGAAATAAAAAAGGAAATAAAAACCCTCTTGAAGAAAATGCTGCTGCTGTATGATCTATGAGTCAGTGATGAATTTAATAAGAAAGAAAGTGTTTTGCAGAAATCAAACTAACAAAAATCAAAACCCATGAGATATAGCTTCTGCTGATCTTTGTTGGTGAGATATGTCTCCTGTAGGCAAAAAATAGATTGGTTTTGTGTTTTTAAACCTAGTCTACTAATCTATGATGTTTGATTGATGAGTTTAAGCCCATTTACATTCAGGGTTAAATGAATGGTTGGTAATTTGGTCCTGTCATTTTAGTAATGGGTTGTTCACTGATTTAGCCTTTTGCTGTTATTTTACTGGGATGTTCTTCACATTTGCTTTTGGTTTTGTTGGGTGCCATTCTTCCTCTCTATCAAGAGAACATTTTTAAGTATATTTTTAGGGCAGGTTTGGAAAGGGCATGTTCTTTTAGTTTTTCTTTACTGAGGAATTTTATTTCATTTTCAGACAAAGGAAAGCTTTGATGAGTATGTTGTCCTTTGCGAACAATTTGTTGCTGTTAAAATCTGGAATATGTCACTCCATTCTTTCTGGCCTGTAGAGTTTCCTGTGCAAGGTCTCCTGTGAGTTTAATCGGCATTTCCTTATATGTCGATTGATTTTTTTTCATATACACATTTAAGGATCTTTTCCCTGTGTTCAACAGAAGAGAGCTTGATTATCATGTGTCTTGGTGAAGATCACTTTTGTTCAACCCTGTTGGGAGTTCTGTGACTCTCCTGGATTTCCCAATTCTTTAGATTAGGGAAATGTTCCCTTACAATCTTATTAAATACATTTTAAACCCAGCTTCTCTTTATGTACCTTCCAGGACTCCCACAACTTTTGTATTTGGCCTCTAAATAGTGTCTTTCAGTTCTTGAATACTTTTATTGGCCTGATCCAGCTCTGCTTCCAGCTTTTTATTTGTTTCCTCATTGTGACAAGAAATATCTTCCAATTCTGACATTCTTTCTTCTGCTTCCTTAATTCTATTTTGGAGACTCTCCACTGTACTTTTAATTTGTTTCACTGTATTCTTCGTTTCTGATATATCAGCTTTCATTTGCTTTGTTTCCAGTGTGACATATTCCTTAAATTCCTTGAGGTCCTGCATTATGTACTTCTCATTGTTGACAAGAAGCTTTATAACAAGTGTTTTTGTTTTTTTTTTTTAAAGATTTATTATTATTGGAAAGTCGGATATACACAGAGGAGGAGAGACAGAGAGAAAGATCTTCCATCCGATGATTCACTCCCCAAGTGAGCGCAACGGCCAGTGCGCGCCGATCTGAAGCCGGGAACCAGGAACCTCTTCTGGGTCTCCCACGCAGGTGCAGGGTCCCAAAGCTTTGGGCCGTCCTCAACTGCTTTCCCAGGCCACAAGCAGGGAGTTGAATGGGAAGTGGAGCTGCCGGGATTAGAACCGGCGGCCCATATGGGATCCTGGCATGTTCAAGGCGAGGACTTTAGCCGCTAGGCCACGCCGCCGGGCCCTATAACAAGTGTTTAGAATTCTGTAGCCCCCATTTTCTCAAAGTCTTTCTCAGTTCACTCTAAGGTTGATAAAGGCTTTTGCTCCTTTGCAGGGGAGTCTTCAGTAGTTTTCATTGTGCCTTTGTCTGTTCTTTTGCTCTTGGTCATTGTACTTCTGGTGAGCAGAGTCTTTTCCATGGGGCAGGTTTCTAAGCTGTGTCACCCACAGGTCTACAGTTTGATTTTATTTATTGCAGTTGGTACATTGTTCTTTGTTTGCAGTCAGTTGTGCCATTCCCTCCAGTGAGTTCCAGTTCTGGGTTCTTAGGTTTCCACTTTGGTCTCCGTGGTCCCAGCTCCTGGCTCACCAGTCTCCACCTGCTGTGATACCATGCTGGGGCTGCACCATTTTCTGTACACCTTTCTCCGACTTCCAGTTGGAGCAAACACCAGGATTAGGGGATACCTGGTGTCTTAAATAGCTAGGTTGTTGGTGGTGCTGAAACCTGTTGGCCATTAGGTCTAAGGGCCCCACGGACCTATTTTGACCCATATGATGTAATAGTTGGTATTATTTTCCCTGTGGGACTAGTGCAATACACTGAGTTCAGTGAGTTTGCTCACACCTCAGTGCATACACAGCTCACCATTGTCCCTGCAGTCTTAAAGCCTTTGCCACACTATAAAAAACAGTATCTGATATGCCACTACTAGAGTTCTTGATCTTCTTGACCTGTTGGTCATTAGGTCTGATCGCTATCCGGACTTATCTTGGGTGGAACCTATAGGATGCCACGTCATTACAGTTCATTGATCCAGAAGTGAGTTCACTCCCAGCTCAGTGTATGTACAGTCCTGTCCCATAGCCTTTGCTGCCTTAAACAAAATGGCCCCTGGATTCAGCTCAAGGGGGCAAAATGGGCTGTAAAAATCACCGTGTTCCTGCACTTTCCTTCTGGGATCTGCTGCTCTGTCTCTGCTCTTGGTCAAATCAAACAGACCAGCAGGATGTGTAGTTCTTTGGATTCATCTGCTGAGCTCCCAGTGAACACCCCTTCCCACATTGTTTCTGATGGAGTTCTGGCTGCCTTTTCAATTCAGATCACTGCTTTCTGAATGTCCCTGAGGTTTCAGTCACTGCAACACCACACTGTTGTGTTCACTGTTTTCCTGTGTCTGTCAGTCCCCAGGTATCCCTCTGCTATTATTTTGTCCTGTCCTATTTCCTGAAATCTGCCTCTGCTTCACATTCATAAATGTTTGTCTGTTTAAACATGTCCTTACCCTATTCCACCATCTTGATTCTCTGGTACTTGAATTTTCTGTTTCTTCTTCCTAAACTGCTGCTTTTGCATCTCATCTTGAATTTTAATCAACAAAATTAGTTATTTTTCACAAACTCCAGATAACCCATTTTGCTTCACAAGAGAATTGTAGACTTGTTATAGACTAACACATATGTCTGCATTCTTTTTCTATCTGCTGCCACATATGAAGGTATCCATAAAAGTTGATAGGTTAATTGATTTAATGGTTATAAACATTTCAGATTTTGCTATTATTACTAAATAACATTTTAAATAGACAAAACGTAATTTCCAAAGCAGTTAGTAAAATACTGGAGGAATCTAGATTCAGTTTGAGTTCTGCCAAAAATGACAGCATTTTCTCAGGCAAGTAACTCAGTTCCTCTGAGTTTCTGTTTACTCATTGCCCAGATATAGTAAATGACACATTGTTGTGTTTTATCATAAGAATCACATGAATTAATGAGATAATATGTCACTTCATAAGAACCTCACAGGTTCCTCTACAAATAATATGTAGAGAACAAGTGAAGGCCAGGATATGGAGGAATAACCAGCTGGTGCCTTGTCCTTACGATTGTATAAAATAAACTGACC
This sequence comes from Ochotona princeps, assembly GCF_030435755.1. Lineage (NCBI taxonomy): Eukaryota > Metazoa > Chordata > Mammalia > Lagomorpha > Ochotonidae > Ochotona > Ochotona princeps. Next base: position 72,359,265 of record NC_080838.1, read on the forward strand.
TCTGGAGTTTTAAAGATATACCCAATTTGAACTTATGGCTTATCTGTGTTTCCTAAGTTCTACTTTATGTTAGGATAATCCTTTTACATTACTGTCTAAGGTAATTTTCTAAGTAATCATCATAAGTAACTTTTATCAAGAGCATGTACAGATTTATCTATTTTTATTGGAAAGTCAGATCTACAAAGAGGAGAAAAGACAGAGAGGAAGAACTTCCATCTAATGATTTACTCCCCAAGTGGCAGCGATGGCTGGAGCTGAATTTTTACTAAGCCAGGAGCCAGGAGCCTTTTTGGGTCTCCCACATGGGTGCACTGTCCCAAGACTTTGATCTGTCCTTAGCTGCTTTGCCAGGGCACAAGCACAGAGTGTATGGGTAGTCGGGCCACTGGAACATGAACCGGTGCCCATATGGGATCCCAGTGCATGCAATACAAGGACCTTAGCTGCTAGGCTACTGTGCTGGGCCCAAGACTATGTACAAATGAGTAAATTAAAGGTCTTGGCCAGCTAGAAAGACCCAAGCTTGGGATGGAAACGTGTTTAACTTGGTATCTGTGGTTCTTATCAGTGATAGAGTCTTCACTTTTCGGTGGAGGCAACATTTATTGCAAATTTATTTGTCAGATAAGAGTACTTTTCCCCCAAAGAGATGAAGCCTTCAATTTCCATGCACTGAACCATGAGACTAAGCCAATGCTGCTGCGTTAGGAGCTCCTCCTTGATATGAATAACTGGCATAGATGAAGAAAATCACTTCTCAACTCAACCCCCTGGAAACTTTTGATAAAATCTGTCATTTTATCACAATTTTAGCTTAGGAAAATATGAAATTCCTAATTAATCAATTGAGTATGAATTACTAATCTCTCCTCTCTTCCTTAGGGTGATTCTGGTGGACCACTGGTTAGTCCTGATCCTAGGAACATCTGGTACCTTGTTGGAGTCGTGAGTTGGGGAGATAAATGCGGGCAACCCAATAAGCCTGGCGTTTATACAAGAGTGACTGCCCTCCGAGACTGGATCACTTCCAAAACTGGCATCTAATGAGAAAGATCTAGCAAAATGGAATGTGTGTGTGTGTGTATATGTGTGTGTGTGTGTGTGTGTGTGTGTGTAGGTTATTTTTAGAAATGCAGAATTGCAGAAGAAGCCTTTGATTCACCAGGATCTTACTCATCTCACTAAATTGTGTACTTCATGCATATCTATGTGTATTCTGGCTCTATTCCACGCCAGACCTTTCCGCTTCTGCCAGACGGACTCTGTCCTAACCTGCATTTTTCTGTTTTCTAGAAATTTCCTGTCTTCAAAAATTTTAGCTTGTTAAACAATTTTTTGGCACATATATTAATTTCATTAGATTTCTTATTTCAATAAATTTCTGTTTTGAAGGTGTGACATAGAGAATGAAAGAAAATGTATGAAGGAAAAAATCACATTTAAAAATGTATGTGAAAATATTAGGGGTTTTATTTTTCTTCTCATAAAATGTCGAGAATCATTGTAATTAGTATGAAAAATCAAGCAAACAGAGACAGCAGAATACCAAACTCTTTGTAATGGAGAAATAACAAGAACTAGAGTAAGGAAATACAGAGACAACCTAACTTTTCTCTCATTTCCAGTCTGACAGCTACTGAGATGAAACTGAGAAAAACTGTCTCCTTGTGACCTATTAGAATTATACAAACACTCTTGTAATATAGTTAGTCTGAACAAGTTAAAACAAACTGTTAATTGCACTGCTGAGGATATCCACAACTGATAACAATAAAATAAATGAGTCATCAACTTGCTTGGCATCATTATAAGATAACCCATGAAGAAGTGAAATTTGAAGAAAATGTTAGTAGTCATTTTATTGAAAATTCGCTTAAGCATCATTAGCATGTCTTATGTGGTACAGCAATTGTGTGATAGAATCAGAATGAATGAGGAAGCAACCAGTCCAAACTATTGAATGAGATTTGATTGTCAGCAGTAGCTGCACATTTAAAGCTTTCCCAGGTGTTCCCCTTTGGTTGTAGTCATTCAGCTGGAGCGGGAGCTCAGGCTGCACTCTGAAACAGTTGCACAATGTTTCTCTTCCCTTGCCACTGTTTTTCCAGTGCACATTGGGTACTGGTTATATAAGAAGACTCTGGGCTGAGATTTGAGCATTGAACAGGAAAACAACGTGGACATGGCTTTCCACAGGACACTGGCTTGCTAACTTTCTGGATGGAGTGCTTTCATATTAGATTTGGTAAATCATTAATAAAAAGTTAAGACATTCAAGTGATTTAGGACCTTGGTCAACCATTGTGCCATTGTGGCACTAATCCTGAACTAATGTGAATGGTATTATGAGGAGGTAGATAACTGGTAAGTAAATAAGTGAGATCCTTATTGGTATGAGCAAAGGGTAAGTCCCTTTGAGAGTGGACAGGAGGCTTGCTTCTGCCCAGAAGTTTAGCAAAATAATACCAATTCCACTCCTTTGAGTTTCCAGTTTTATCAAGAGGATAAAAAGACTAAAGTTACCAATTCCACCCTTCTGATGGCTTTTTTGTTTTATTCTGAGCAGGCTACACATTATTATGATTTTTTCAGCAATTCAGAACTGTTGAATTATCAAAACCACTTGAGCAAGACCCTTGGAGCATGCCCCACATCTGGGATCTGGGGTGGGTGGGAGACTGGGTGGGACTTCTCCCTTAAAATCCCTTTTTACATCAGATATATTAAGGAAACAATACAGAACTAATTGTTTTGCCCATTTCCTGTAGTGCTTGAACCTTTTTACCCTAATCATGTCAAGATTGTAAAAAATAAATAAATTGGTTAATTAAAAAATAATGTTTGCTCTTTGATGGGTCTTTGTTCCATTCTCAAATTGATGGTTAGCTAATATTCTGCTCACCTACTTGTGTTTAAAAGCCTCTACTTTGACAAGCTTCTCCTGTCTTTCTCTCTTGGAGCCTCCTTCCTGCCTGCTGCAACACATTTCTGACTTAAATATCTAGCTTTTTTCACTGTACCGTACACCTGGAAATTCTTCTACATGAGACAAGAACCAAGATCACTTCCTTCACTGTCATTTCCCCATAACGGCTTGGTGCAGTGGTTGGATACAATGCCAATGTGACTCAGATTCAGTATCAATTTGGTTCCATCTAGCATTGGGTCACCTTGTTAGAAGGGTGAGCATGCAGACTTTTGTCCTTGCTTCTGTTTTTTGGTTTTTTTGTTTTTTGTTTTTTGAGTTTCAATCCCTTCATTAGCGACCGACTCACTCTGAAACTGAACCCTATAATGTAAGAGCAGGACTGAACCTCCTGTCTATTTCTCTTAGCCAAAGATGTACTTGTGTATTCTTTATTAAAAAAAAAACTTAAGGGAATGATCTAGCTGGCCTTATACAGTTCTAATCACCAAAATCAATGAGTCATTTGCTTCTGTCTCAGACAAAAATCTAGATGGCCAGTATCATCCTGGGTGATTTGTGTAGAGGAATTCCGAGTCTGAGCAGAATGTTACCTCTCCTTTCACATAACCTCCAGGCTGATGGGAACCTGTCTGGATATCATAAATTCCTTAAGGGGCACAGCATCACTGACCTAACAAAGGAAAGGCACAAACTCCACTGACTAACCAGCAACTTGGACATGAGCTGATCACACACCCTCAGCACCAGTTTCAGTGTGTATGAATCTTTACCCTAACTCCTCAAGGATCATGGGATCTAAGTAATGGCTTTCTGGTTCCTTGTTCTGTTCTTTGCAATGATTTTCAACTTTGTCCTATCACACAAATGTCGGTGATTGGCAGTATGCATGTCAGATGAGATAACCTGGTTTGAAAGTTCTACAGCAGTGCCTATGACAAGTTGAAGCTGTTGTTGCACAGTTCTCTCAAGGACACTGGTCCTCTGTCAGCTAGTCAAAAGTGGTTGACACAGCTGCTGTTGACACAGCTCTCAATGGTCAGACTTGCTGGCTAGGTTGAAGCAATCTCCTAGGTCTGTGACTGTTCTATACTCTCCTTCCCTTTCTAGCTCTCTCATGTGCCCAGACCCCTCACAAAGCACTGGGACAAAGTCCTGAGATGACTGAGAGATGGTGTTTTCTGAAAATGTCTTGGCTGGACTCCAATCCCCAACAAGCCCATGTGAAGCACAGTTCCTTCAGGAAATGACATTATTGAGACTGGACACAGTTTAGGGTGAGGCTTTGGACCCTCCTATCCTGCACTCTACCCCATATTGAGTGCTCATTACTTGCTCTTCTGAAGTCTTCTCAAACACTAGAATATCCTCCCTTTATACTTTTTCTCAGATTAGAATGCTGTTCATTTCTGACACAGTTTCCTTGTCATGAGAGACTTGAGGGGGGGCGATGTGGTGATCTTGGAGAAATTGTAAAGTTCAGACCAAGGCAATTTTTTGGTGTCTCAAAGGTTGCTTTTCTGGATACCAGGCTCTGACAGTTAATTATGGTGCCTGCCTGAAAACTGTATTCTCTTCTTTCCATGGAGATAAATGTGTCAGTGAGACTGGAAAGAGTTTGAAGTGAGGCTGTGAGTTCTGTGCCCCAGTTCCTTTGATTAATCCCATCTTTATCCCAAGACTCTGATAAGATTCCTGTTCCTTTCTCTGCTTGCCATATGACACTGTACCTTCTAGATATACTCTCTGCTTCATGAAATCTGCTTCTGCAAGCCAGAATTCTTAGTCTCATTAGTCAATATCTCCCTAGGTTGTGGGCCAGAATATACATGTCCCTTTCACAGACAGGTGGCCTTTTCCATCAGGATTCCTCAGATTCCCTCATGACCGGAACTTGTGGAGCTCAGTCCTCCAGAATGTTCCTTGGTGTCTCCTTCCTTCCTTCTTCTTTAGGTATCTCCCTCTTTTGGATCCATCTCCTTTAGGTCCTTTCCATCAGTCCCTATCTCTGAGGTAGTTTACTGGAGAAAATTTTATCTAATCCTCTTTCCCCAAATCGTCCTTTATCCCTTTACTTGCCTAGTCACACCAACCCAACTGGTAGCCAGGCCTTGTACCTGCTCTCCAAACTCTAGCTCAAAAGGCTTCTGTTACAGCTTTTGTCATGAAGGATCATTGCGAAAATCAGGTCCATTATACAGGACTAAGAGGTGTACAATATGTAGTGTTTTAGCATGCCACAATAAAGGGAACTGGTCCCTTGCATATGCTGTTCTGACAAATGTAAATCCTAGGTTACAGGTGTGGAAGACTGAGCAAACAGGGGCAATAGGTGCTAGTCCCACCTATTCTCCCTTTTCTGTGGCTTTAGTGCATGTCTGGACACCAAAAATAGCTAGGGAGTTTTACCAGGTGTCTCAAATTCAGGAGAAATAAGAACTGAGGGATGCTTCTGTTTTTATCCTTTCATTCCAGCTGGAAAACAAACCATCTACTGTAGCCATTCTCTTGGAATGTATCTTAGACATTGGGATTCATTTGACTTGCACAGATTAAAGAAAAAGCTGCTGATCTTTTTCTATACCACTGCCTGCCCTGGTTATAAGCTAGAGGATAGAAAAGGCTAGCCAAGTTCCTTATGCCCAGTCTTTCTTTGTGCTAAACTATCCCGGATAGATCAGGTACCACAAGAAAATTGTCCCACATTCTTTGGATGCCTGAGAGCCACTTTAAAAAACAAACCTCACTGGATTCTACCTTTGTAGGGGAATGGGTGGTTTTAAAGATTCTTAACCCAGTCTGCCCCCAGACATTAGGAGAAAGTTCTAGAGGCTTGCAGTGGGACTTGAGAGCACCCAAGACAGCCTCTTAAAGACGGCCACCCTAAATATTTCTCATTTGTTGTTATTATTATCATTTTATGATACAGTTTCATAGGCCCTGGGATTTCCCCTACCCTCTCCCCAAATCCTCCCCTCCCATCCCCTCCACAGAGTCTCCATATACTATTACAATAGTATAGTTGCTCATAAACGGACATAAGTCCATTATTGCGGGCATGGCCAATGGCAGAGAATCCAGCATCCCACCATTAAGACACATCCAACAGCCCCAGAGGGAGTTCATCTTCAATCCAGAAATAGAGATGCACACTGCACCGTATCCTCACATCTGGACATGTCAGTCTCCACTACATAGTAATTGTAAATCTCCCAAAGTGAAAAGTCATGAAACAAAATCAACAACTGGAAGAAAAACAGAAATTTACAATGTCATGAAGTTAAACAACATGCCACTGGATATTGATAGTCTCCATTACAGTTACTATACATCCCCTTAAATGAAAAGCCACAAAACAAAATCAACAACAGGAAGAAAAAGAATTTACAATGCCATGAAGTTAAATAACATGTAACTGAATGATTAATGTGTCGCTGAAAAAACAAAAGAAAATTAAGAACCTTCTTGAAGAAAAGGAGGCTACTGAATGAGCATGAGTCATTGAGGAATTTAATGAGGGAAATGAAATCAAAAGCAAAAACATCAAAATCCATGAGATACAGTTTCTATTGATCTTTGTTGGTGCAATATGTCTCCTGTAGGGAAAAAAATAGATGGGTTTTGTGTTTTTTATCTTCTTTAAAGATTTATTTTATTTTTATTGCAAAGTCAGATATACAGAGAAGGGGAAAGACAGAGAGAAAGAGCTTCCACCCGATGATTCACTCCCCAAGTGACTGCAACGGCCAGTGCAGTGCTGATCCGAAGCCAGGAACCTGGAACTTCCAGGTCTCCCACATGGGTGCAGGGTCCCAAAGCTTTGGGCCATTCTCGACTGCTCTCTCAGGCCACAAGCAGGGAGCTGTATGAGAAGTGGGGCCACCGGGACTAGAACCGGTGCCCATACAGGATCCCGGTATGTGCAACGCGAGAACCTTATTCACTAGGCAAAGATGCTGGGCCCCAGTTAAACACATTTTTAAGTCCAAATTCTCTTTCTTCACCTTCTGGAACTCCCATAACTCTTATATTTGGCCTTTTAATAGTGTCTCTTAATTCTTGAATACTTTTTTTTTTTAGTTTGACCCAGCTCTGGTCCCAGCTCTTTATTTGTTTCCTCATTGTGACAAGAAATATCTTCCAATTCTGACATTCTGTCTTCTGCTTCATTCATTCTATTATTGAGACTTTCCAATGAATTTTTAATTTGCTGTGCTGCATTCTTCATTTCCAATAATACAGCTTAATTTTAATTCAGTTTTTCTATTTTCTGTGTGACATATTCCTTAAATTCTTGCATGTGCTTCTCATTGTTGATATGAAGTTTTATTAAAACAAGTGTTTTGAATTCTGTGTCCTCCATTTTCTCTATGTATTTCGCAGTTAACTCTGAGGTTGGCAAAGGTTTTGCTCCTTTGCAGGGAGCAGTTTTCACGGTACCTTTGTCTCTTCTTGTGCTCTTGGTCATTGTACTTCTGGTTAGCAGAGTCTTCTCCTTGGGGCAGGTTTCTAAGGTGTGTCACCCACAAGTCTGCAATACAATTTTATTTATTGCAGTTGGTGCATTGTTCTTTGTGTGCAATCACTTGTGCCACTCCCTCCAGCAAGTTTCAGATCTGGGCTCTTATGCTAGACTTCTGCCACGATCTCTGTAGCCCCAGCTCCCGGCTCACCACTCTGCATCTCCTGTGATATCATGCTGGGGCTCTACCATAGTCTGTACACCTTTCTCCCACTTCTGGTTCAAGTAGGTTCCAGAATTAGGAAGACACCAGTTGTCCTAAATAGCCAGGTTTTTGGTGGTTTGGGCCATTAGGTCTGAGGCCCACATGGACCTATTTTGGGTCAAAAGATGCTAAAATCATTATTAATTTCTGAGTGCAGTGCCTGTACAGCTCACTGTTGTCTCTTCAGTCTCAACGCCTGTACCACACCGTGCAAAATGGTGCCTGACGTACCACTACTCATGTAGTTCTTGATCTGCTCACTGTCAGGTCTAAGGGATACCTGGACCTATCTTGGATGGAACCTGTAGAATGCCACGTCATTGCAATTCACTGAGCCTGAAATGAGTTCACTTCCAATTTAGTGCATTCTTAGTCCTGTCCTACAGCCTTTGCCTTCCTCCACAAGATGGCACCCAATTTGACTTTTCTGGGTAATTCCACCTGTGAAAGCCACCCTGTTTCTGCACCACCTCTTTGGGATCTGCTACTCTGTCTCTGCTCCTGGTCAAATCAAACAAACAAGCAGGATGTGCAATTCTTCGTCTTGATTCATGTCTTGAGTTTTTGTGAACTTCCCTTCTCACCTGCTTGTTGGTGGAGTTCTGGCCACGAGTGCCATTCATATTGCTCCTGGCTGAATGCTGCTTGGATGTCTGGTGACTAAAACACAACCCCATTGTTTCCACTGTTTTCCTGTGTCCTCTAGTCTCCAGTTACCTCTCTGTTTATTGATCCATTCTCTCCTGTTTCCTGAAATGTGTTCTCTCTGCTTCACCCTGGCTAATGTTTCTCCATCTGTTTACATGTGTCCTCATCCTATTCTGCCATCTTGATTCTCCACTCTGAACTTTTATAACAGAGAGTAGAATGGGGTCTGATAGCAAAGCAGGAGGATATGAAAAGTGTTGAGCTATAGTGACATCTCTTCTGCAGTAAGACCCCCAGAAACTTCTTAACTGCTTTTATTACAAAACCACAGGACGTTTCACCAAAGATTGTGAGAAAGGACCTCCGGGGCCATGACCTTTTTGCAGCAAAAATCATTGGCAAAAGGTAAAAACTTTACAATCACACATTTCTGATACACCTTGTGCACTGGAATGAAAAGGCCCGTAGATCTCCTTAAATAAGAAAATAATAAACAAACAAATTTTGCTTTGCTCCCATAAAGAAAAGAACATATAATGTGCTTAACAATTCTTGAGCATGTCGGTATTGACCATTACAATAAGGTAGGGTAAGACATTATGATGATAATATTGGCTAATTATGCAAGAAGGCAGGCAGTTTCCTTCTTTTCTCCTGCAAGAAGTAGTAAAGATTTCTGAATGCATTAAATTTTCAAAAAAGTGTTGAATGATTTATTTTTGCTTTATACAGAAAATACAGACTTATTACAATCAAGCATCATGTGAAAACATTTTTGATCAGGGAAGAACTGTGTATGTAGCCGTGATGCCATAAATTTATTAAGAAACTGAAAAATCTCTTTGGCCTCTGATGCCCTAAGATTGTAGCACAACGTAATACTCATGCATGTGAGATCCAGATCTAAAAAAGCCTTCTACACACTCATGCACAGAAGTGTAACTCACACAATTAGTCATAGCACATTACAACAGGAGAAGCTTCTTAGAGCTTGTGTTTACCATATTGCGTTTATCACATAAATGGTCTATACCATTTGGTTTGTGTGAATACACACGAGGATGTCAGATGCTTATACAATGATGAAGCTAATCACTGATACATTTTCTAGAACATACTCCCTTAATAATAAATACATAGTTGCATTTATATTTTAGAAATAATCTCAAATATTGTACTGTAAAATTTAAGCTAGGTATTCAGATTCTGTAAGCTTTAAAAACACAGCTATAAGACATATAATGTTTCTTCAAATGATCATTATAAAGATGAAACTAATGTAACATTAGAAAACTAGTAAGCATGGTTCTCAGAACACAACTCTTCTAATGTAGAAGGCTCACAAAATCATTCGGTCCTACTAAAGGAAACACAGTGGGAATTGAAATTCAAAAACTACCACGGCCTAATATTTCAGTTCATAGTTTTGTATGGCTCATGAATGATGATGTGATTATTGAGTGGTGTTTGGCAGGAGAAAATTACTGATGATTAATAGTTGCTTTGGAAAAGTTACCTATTATAACTACTGTTGTAATGAAACTATATATTGCCTTTTAAAAATTGCTTTTATGACCTTCTATGATACATTTTATAGATACAAGGATTCCCCAGTTTCTCTTTTGTTTCTCCCTTCCAATTTTCCCCTTTCACTAATTTCTTCCATAGTATAGCTTTTTAGAAACAGTTATAAGATTAATATTTGCTATTTAAATGCATCATGGCATTGTGGGTTTAGACCAAAAAAAGGAAAATTTAGTATCATATTGACAAGGTATATTTAATCATTTCACTGGAAGTCCTTCTTTTTCTAAAGAGTGGAGATGCCTAATGCAATGTTTCCACATCTTCACTTCTTGGTATGCTAGTCTCCATTAAATTATTCAACTAGGAGAATATATGTATGTACTTGTTCACTTAATCATCTATTTGTTTTGTATTTTGCTTGCATGTTGCTTTTTATCAAAGAGGTCACATGATTTCTGTCCTTTTGTGGTTGGCTTAGTTCACTGTGAATGATGGTCTCTAGATGGAACCATTTTGCTGAAAATGATAGAATTTCATTCTTTTTATTCTTTTATATTCTTAGCTCACATTAATTCTTAAAAACTGTGTAGTATTCCATGGAGTACATGTGCCCCACTACTAATGGTAGTAGTTTTGAATCCATTTCTTCTGTAAATTCATTAATATTTGTTTCATGTAGTTAAGTGCCTGATATTTCATGTGTATATATTTATTATTGTGATACCTTGATTATTATGTGGTGTCCTTTTTCATCTCTTGATGCTTTCACATTGAAGTCTAAATTATTCAATAATAGAATGGCTACACCAATTCTTTTTTCCTTTCTATTATCCTGGAATATCCTTTTCTGTTCTTTTACTTTTAATTTCTGCTTATCTTTATTGGTGAGATGTGTCCACTGTAGGGAACAGACAGATGCATAGTGTTTTTTTGATTCAGTCTGCTAGTCTATGTCTTTGATTGCCGAGTTATTTCGACAGGTGTTGATTTGGTCTTGTCATTTTAGCATGGGATTCTCATTGTTTGATTTAGGTTTCTTTGATGCTTTTATTGACATGTTATTCACTTTACTCTTGGATTTGGTGGATGTTATTTTTTTTTTTTTCATGTAGCACATCTTTAAGCAACATTTGTAGGGTAGGTCTGGTAGATGCAAAGTATTTCAGTTTTTTGCTTTGGGAGTGTTTTCTTTAATTTTCAAATATAAAAAGAAAGCTTTGCTAGATATGTAATTCTCGGCTGACTTTTTTTTTTTTTTCTGTTAATTATCTGGAATATGTCATGCCATTCTCTTCTGGCCTATAGAGTTTCTTCTAAGAACTCAGCTGCGAGTCTGATTGGGGTTCCCTGTAAGATATTTGATGCTTTTCGCATGTGCATTTAAATATCTTCATGTTTAACCAAAAAAGCTTGATTGGGACTGGCGCAATGGTGTAGTGGCTAAATCCTTGATTTACATGTTCCAGGATCCCATATTGTCACTGGTTCATATCCTGGCTGCTCTACATCCCATCCAGTTCCTTGCCTGTTGCCTGGGAAAGAAGTAGAAGATGGTGACAGCCTTGAACTTTGCACATTTGGGTGGGAGTCCCAGAGGAGGCGCCTGGTTTCAGATTGATTCAACTCCCATTATTGTGGCCACCTGGGGAGTGGACTAGTGGACAGATCTTTCTTTCTGCCTCTCCCTCGCTCTGTACATTGGTCTTTCCAACAAAAATAAGCAAATCATAAAAAAAGAGCTTGATTATGATTTGCCTTGGCAAGGATTGCTTTTGGCTTAGTCTATTTGGAATTCTTTGTTCTTCCATCCCTAGTATTTTTTCATTTTGGAGATGTTTTCATTTATTATTTCATTGAATACATGTTTCAATGCAGCTTTTCCTTCCATGCCTTCTGCAACTCCTATATCATGCATCATCTTCTGCTATTTTTTTTCATTTAATTTTTAGATGATTTTCTTAGCTTTAATCAGTTCCTCTTCCATATTTATATTTATACATTTTCGCAGCAGGCATCTTCTGGTTCTGAAATTGTTCTGCCTCACACATTTTGTTATTGAGACTTTCCATTGAATTTCTGATTTAGTCTATTATATGCTTTATTTTAATAATTCAACTTGATTTTGCTTCAATGCTGCTATTTTCTGTGTAATGTATTCCTTGAGCTACTGAACTTACTTGTCATTACTTTTTAAAAAAAAAAAAGATTTATTTTTATTGGAAAGGCAGATATACAGAGAGGAAGAGATATAAAGTGGAAGATCTACCATCTGCTGGTCCACTATACAAATGGCCACAAAGGCTGAAGTTGAACCAATTCAAAGCCAGGAGCCTCTTCTGGGTCTTGCACATGGGCACATGGTCCCAAGGCCTTGGGCCATCCTCAACTGCTTTCTAGAGCCACAGGCAGGGAGCTGGATGGGAAGCAGTGCTGCTGGGATTAGAACTGGCCCCCACATGGGATCTTGATGCATTCAAGGCGATGTCTTTAGCTGCTAAGCCAGGCTACCATGCCAGGTGTGCATCTCATTATTTTTAAGAAGCTTTAAAACAATTTTAGAAAAATGTCCTCCTTTAGCTGTTCCTCCATGTCTTCATCAGAGAGTTCTGAGATTGAAATAGTCATTTGATGCCTTTTGAGAGAGGAGTCAGTCACCTCATTCACAATGCCTATCCCTTTTCTTTGGCCTTGGCTATTACAATTCAAACTAGATTCTTTTCTTTGGCCAATTTTAAGATCTGTAGAACCACTTTACTGATTCTGTTCAGTGCCCAGTTCTCTGTGTTACTCAACACTCCCTCCAAGGAGTTTCAGTCATGGGCTAATGTGTTGCACTTCTGCTATGGTCTCTGCAACTGGGGACCTCCAGGTCACCACTCTCCACTACCTGTGCTTCTATGTATTGGACACACAACTGTCTGCTTGCCTTTTCTCTTGATCATAATTTCAGCAGTTGGGATTAGGAGACACCAGATGTGACTTTAAACTAGATCACAGGGCTGTCAGCAGTGCAAAGAATTTTTTTTTTTTTATCTTCTTTATGCTAGAACCTGCTAACAGGGTTGGTGGCAACCTGGGCATATTTTAGATGGAATCTATGGGATTTCAAGTCAGTATTTATTTCCTGTCTGCTAGTGAAGCTAGGGTCATTGTTGTCATATCTGCTGCAGTTCTGCTTCACTGTCTCTGCTGCTTCCCCATGAGTCCTCTAATGTCTACCCACTCCGACTACCCATGATTCTGCCCTCTCTGCTTCTCCTCTGCTGAAATGTGTTTTCATTCTAGTCAACCATCTTATCTTGCTCTTTACAATATTGTACTAAATTATAGCATGCCTGAGCATAATGACTCGAATAAATATTTTTGAGCAACAGAATGTGCTGATGTACTTTCTCAATCCCGATTCTACAACAGTAATTTTATTGGGAATATTACAAAAAAATACTTGTCAGTTTGGTTTCTGAGGTCTCATTCTAATTTTTCAATGCCATTTTAAAAATAATAAGCCTGTGCTGTGCATTTGGCCAATGGTTAAGATTTTCATTTAGAAACCTCCATCCTGTAATGGTGCTTAGGTTTGAACGATAGTTCCATTGCTGACTCCAGTTTCCTACTCATGTGGAATTGTGACGAATCAGTGTTGGCTCCAAGTAGTAGGATCTCTGCCACCCACCTCAGAGAAAAGTGTAAAGTTCCCAGCTCCTGGACTTGGCATGGTCATAAATTAGATGTTGTGGGCATTTGTGCAAGCATTTGGTGAGTGAATTAACAGGTACAAACTCTCTGATTCTCTGGTCCTGTCACTAGTCCTCTCTCTCCCTCCACCCAACACACACACACACTCTCACAGTCTCACCAACTCTCAAAAATGTTTTTTTTAAAAGGTCCAAATGTTTTGGTACATAGAGTTAAGCCAGTGCTTGCTATTCTGAAATCCACATAGGTACTACTTTGAGTGCCAGCTGCTCCGCTTCTGATCTAGCTCCCTGCCAATGCTCCTGGGAAAGCAGCTGAAGTGGGCCACTGCACAGGCATGGAAGACCTGGAAGAAGCTTCTGGTATTTGGTTTTCACTTGGTCCAGGCATTATGGTAGTGAACCAATGGACAGAAAATCTCTCTCTCTCTCTCTCTCTCTCTCTCCAAATCTCCTCCTTCCCTCCCTGTTTCTAACTCTTCCTTTCAAATAAATATTTTTAAATGGTAAATTTTACTAAACACAGAACAACTGCATTATATCAGGACTCACAGTCTAGCTTGAATGTTACTTCCTCTGTGAAAACTTCTTTAATTCCCTCAAACATATAAAATAATCTTTTTCTGAAACGTAAGTGAAAAAGTTAGAAATTCATGTAATTATATATTATATTCATATATAATTGCAAAGTTTAGTAACTATTTCCAAAAAAGATTTTAAAATATTTTAAGGCACTGGATTACATTCTTAATGGAGAATTTGTGTAAGAAACATATAAAGCCCAAATATATTTTTATTTGTTACTTCAGCCAACAAAATAGTCAATTATAGCATACACATTTTTTCAAATTGTGAACAAGATGCAATTGCATATATATACCATCTATGAGCTGGTAAACCAGTATTCAGAAGAGGTAAATTCAAAAGTAAAATGTATAAACTATATGACCATGATTAGTAACTGCATGCTCCCAGCTTTACAACTGATGGGCAAACTGTCCATTGAAAATACTTCTCAGAAACCATGATGCTTATTACAACATATTCAATCACCCAAAGAGATGCCAAAAATATTTGTTTCCCATGTACAGATGTACAAAATGGCAACTCCTCATTATCGAGAAAGTGTCAACATTTCTAGATAGACACATTGTGCTTATACACAAAGTCAACATTGTAGAGAAATTTTGTGGAGTCAATTTTTCAAAAAATGTTTAATGGAGCTGTAAAGCCTTTATACAATTTATACCTCTAATACTTAACATGATGTAAGATGTTTCAAATATATCTAGACTTCTTCTGTAGTTTAACTTTCTTTGACTACTCTAACAAATGTCACAAAATCGGTGGATCATGCCAGAGAAATTTACTGTACTCCAGTTCTGTATTGTATAATTATCCTTTCTCTTAGAAGAACACTGGTGATTAGAGCAGCACCCAACCAGCACACATGAGATCCAGGAAGGAAGGGAGGGGCAGAACTGGCGGGGGGATTAAGGGGCTGGTTCCCTCGCCGGACAGCTACTCCCAATGGAGAGCGTGGGCTGGGATAGAGACAGACTAGACTATGCAAGGCTACAACACCTGTGCGCTGCATGTGGACTAGATCAGGGAAAAGCCAGGCTGGGCTGATTATTCCTGCTGGTGCAAGCATAAATTAGAGCGGGTGAGGGATGTTTGGGCATAGCCGCAGAAGCTGGCACTGGGGACTAATTCTGTCAAGTCAAATCACAGAACCACCTAGAGTGCATAAACCGGGACAGAGAGACCTGGGAGGGAAAAAGAGGGTTCCCCCTTCTTGGGTCACTATTCCCGTGGGAGGGCATGAAGACTGGGACGGGGGCTGGGATGGCTAGATAGAGAGGCACTCAACAACACCCGTGAGGGCCGGATGGTTGAGTTGGTTAGATCGAACTAAGCTTTAATACCCATTGACACGTACAAGAGCCAAATGGGATGGGGGACAGACTGGTCTTCTGCTACACATATTGGCAAACCAGGGTAGGGGGCGGGCCTGGTGGGGGTTACTGTGGGTCGCCCCGACTAGGCTGCAGCTCCCACTGGTTTGTGTGAGGGCCGAGTACGTGCTGGGCAGAACCAGACTGGACTGCAACACCCATTGGTTCCAGTGCAACTCGGGACTGAAAACAGAACCAACCCAGCAATTGCAACCACCAGCTGATCGTGGTGATGGACTGTGCCGGGCCCTGTGCTTGCTAGAGCATACAAGAAACTAGTCTGGGAATACCTCAAAGTTTCTTTGGAGATCTCCCTAATCGAACTGCTGGACTCAGAACTCTAATCAAGAAAAGACAGAAGACAGAGCAGATCAATCATTCATCTCAGCTATATGTTGGCAGCGATATATGGGGCAAACGGAGACTTTATGATGGACCATATTAATCAGTGGACGACCTCATCGAGCGAAACTGGCAGCGATTCATAACCGGAGAACTATTAACACCACTCGAGCACATATCTCAGAGCATGCCCCACATCCGGGACTCGGGGTGGGCGGGAAACCGGGTGGGGCTTCCCCCTCAATATCCCCCTTTACCTCAGATACAAGATGGAAACAATGTGGACATAATAGTATTGCCCACTTCCCTATCCCCCTGAACCTTTTTTTTTTCTTTTCTTTTTCTTTCTTTAACTGTAATTAACTATGTAAAGATTGTCAACAACAATACAATAAAATAGATTATAAAAAAAAAAAAGAACAACTAAAAGTAATATTCTCCCTTCAAGGTCTTTCACCTATTTATACTGTGAAGATGCATTTTTCCTTATAAAGCTAAGTTCTTGGTTCTCAGGACTAATAACTTGTATTTGTTACTGTATTACCTTTTGGCATTCTTGGCTTCTGTTACTCCACACCATATGGAGCCATAATAACATTCAATCTAATGTTACAAAGCAGAGAAACATGACCTAGAAGTGGCACTGAAGAACAAGGAGAATCCCATGCTATACATAGGGACAAGTGGAGTGACAGAGAAAAAGATAATTACTACAGGATATAATATTCTAGGGAAATGTATGCTTCCGGAAATCCAAAATCAAGTTAGTACAAGATACTGATGACAATGTTGGGGAAGATACTGAGGCAGTGTGTCAATGCAGAAAGTATCTTGTAGCAAGTGATGAAAGGACTAAGAAGGATTCATGTTAAAGGATGGGACAGGCATGAGCTGGGAGTTGACAGGTTCCAAAGAGAATGATGTGAACAAGGGTGAAGAACATGCTGGGATAGGGCACTAAGGCATATCACGGAGGAAGGCATGGGGAACTCCCCAGGAATATAGGAACCAAAAGAATGAAGCATTTACAGAAATTCAGTGGAATGTTTGCCAGGGGGATTATGTGGTAAAGAAAACTTATCAATACTTAGAGATAATATATGATTTAAGTTGCTTTATTTTTAATGAATATGGTACTATGTAAATTCCACTGAATGTTCCATTAAGATTTGATGCTTTCTATAGAGAAATATGTAAGTAAGACTCTAGATGGCGCTAATAATTAGGAAATCAGAGCTTAAACCAGAATAAAAGGTAAGTATCTTAATTTAAGATGTCAATATGAAAAATAGTACCTGTAAAAGGTAATATTATTTCAACCGTAAACAGCCTATCTCACATGCAATAAGATATTGTGAAGTAACCAACGAACCAACAATCAATAGGGGGTCAGACTGCTTATGATCTACATCAAAGAATTGTAAAACCTAATATACGTTTAAGACCCTATGTTATTCCATAACGGGGTGGGAGAGCAGAGAAATCTTCCATCTCCCTAGAATGTGTAAGAAAGATGTGAAATATAACTTACCAGGATCATAACTGGTAACTCAAAGACAACAGACTGGAATCAGCATTAGACAATAGTTAAACTACAAAGACATATAGGGGGAACCAACAGCGATCCTGACAACCTCTTAACAGGCGGTCATATGCACAGAGTGGGGCGGGGGGGGGGACCCCAGAGCGGAGCAGGGGGACAGGAGGAGGCTTATATCCCAACCCTGAAGACTCCTGGATCCTCACCAAGGACTATCAGTACCAGCACCAAGGACTACATCCCAACTGCCAAAGAGACTACAGGGAATAGGAGTGCCTTCAGAGGCCAAGAACTCTGAGGGCATCCACTACCACATGGGATGGAACAAGTCCAAATCCTTCCTCGCAGGAACCAAGGCCATCAGAACAACAGCCAAGAGCCCTGAGCAGTCCGCAGAAACAGAAGAACAGTAAACTTCCTTTGGGACTAGAGAGGGGAGCTTTCTCTGGTCCTTGCTTGCTTCCAACTTTGGGTCCCCACCCTCTCTGGCAATGACCATCAGCACCGCTCTGGAAACCCCTCGAAACAAACAATCTAGAATAGTCAAAGAACAACAAGGAAAGCTTAGAATCAGACAGGAAACTGTAGCGGGGATTCACTTATACCTTACTAGGTGGGACACAAAGATTAGTTACTCCTCACTAGGGTATTGAAGATTTCTCTGCACACCCCTCCTAAAACTGTTCTGCACCTCAACTGTTGACATATGTCTTGTTAGAGTTATAAGCCAGTCTAGACTACCCAAAAAACAGCCAGGTTCAGCAAAATTATGCTTCAACGCTATAAAATGTTAAATACTATAATGAAAATAGACACGAGACAGCTGAATAGTAATCTATAGCCATTTTAATGTGTATAGTACCCAGTTGTATATAAACTAAAATTGAAATGTCAGTGAAGAAGTTACAGGATGTGGTTAAGAACTTGCATTTTTTTAAACATATTGGTTACTCAATATGATGTCAATTAACTCCATAACGTTATAAATTGTTGCTGATGTTATGTTGGGGCTTTTAATTGATTGGGATGATACTCTGCCGGCTCTACCTTCAGACCAGGGATGGTCTCCCAAGAAGCCATTGAACTTATCTGGACAATTAGATGCTGGACTCTTTGCTTGATATATGCTTGCAATGAAAGAATCTCAACTGAACTTGAACTGTGGTAATGCAACAAGGTGGAGGAATCCACCATGAGGGGAGGGTTTCGGGAGGGGTGGGGGGAATCCCAGTACCTATAAAACTGTGTCACATAATGCAATGTAATTAATAATAGTAATAGTAATAATAATAATAATAATAATAAATTGCAGTGGACACTTAAAAAAAACTCTAAACAATTTTTTTTTGCAGCTTTCCTTGGTTTACTGGTGAGTTGATCTCCTATGCATGAAACTCTACAAAACAAGTCCTCCTAGTGCATCCTCTAAATTACAAGCTCTCAGGAATATTATTTTAAATTTACTGTCCTTGTTCCTGTGCCTCGCTCTTGACCAAGCCCCACATACATGGTCCCAAAATCATGTGAAAGCCATTTGTTAGAAGCTACCTGATTAGAGCTAGTTTCAACAAAGGAAGAAAAGGCAGTATAATGGAATTGGTGAAATCATGAGTTAGGATTAAAGCTTTTTCATGGGTGTAACTCTTAGGTAAGCAATCTAAACTGGTTTATAAATGTATTTTTAAAGAGCCATGTCAAGGAAATTTGTCATTCCCCGAATGACTCCTATCTGGAAACCATTGAAATATGACAAGTCATTAGCACTAGTCAGACGAGCTTCATCTCATTTGTTCTTAGATTTCACCCAACCCATTAAAACCCTAAACAAGCAACACTGGGTGTAACACAGAAATCAACAACCAGGCCAGAACATTTCCATTTCTATCACTACTATCCTCATTGACATCGTCACCATCACCATTGTCACCATCATTAACTTAGGCACTGTCACAGCAAACCTCACCTCATGTATAGGTAAGTGGCACTAAACCTGGGAAATCTAATGACTGATAGAGAGTACCTTCAAGATTTTGTTTCTGTTGTCATTATTAATTGGTTGCTTTTTATATCTTAGGCTTTATTCCTCTATATTATCAAAATAATATTATTGCTGAAATGCATGGTATTGCTTGAAATATCTGAGAAAATCAAAAAGTTAGAAAAAAAAAAGAATTAGAATTCCAGAGAATTTTGCCTTTTGGGAAAGAATATAAATATACTCACAGATGGCCTTGGAATATCAAGCAAATGAAATACCATTATACACGATTTTCAAATGCATTCCTTTCTGCAAGCTTTTTTCTTTTCCAGGGGAAAAAGCAGAAGTGGAGGCCATTCAATATTTATGATTATTATTTTTGTCTAATCTTTATTCACAACTGTTGCCCTAAGAGTTATCTGGCATGCACTTTCTAGAGAAATATACTGAGGCTAATATTTTAATATGTGAATAATTAGTTGCCATAATCTTAATATTATTATTAAGTTCATTGAGGTATATGGTCTACTGTGCCAGAATAACATTTTGTGACATAAATTCAGCTCAATAAATGAGCAAGTATATTTTCATTAAATACATGAAGCTGATTAATCAACTGAAGAACAATTTTTAACCTTCTCTGTATTAAATGAAGGATGCATCCTAGAATGCAAGTTTCTATAACAAGAATTTGCATGACTCTAAATGTATTTTGTAGATTAGCTGATGAATGGATTTCTTTTGATAATTAGAATATTTTATAAATTCAGTTGTTATTCAAAAACAATTTCTAGAGCCAACACATTTCATTTATAGAAAGGGGATTGGATTAATCATAAATAACTATACTTTAGATATAAAAATTTTTCCAATTATTTTTGATAGAAAAAACTCTATGGAAGGCTGATAGAAAAAAAACTCTATGGAAGAAATGGGTCATATCAGATTTATTGTGAGCAATACGTGTTCTTTAGAAACCTCCAGAACATCTAAAAATGATTTTTACAGAAAAACTTCTAAGCTATTGTGATTATTTTTGTGTAGAAATCATATCGCCTCTGCAATGCCTCAGAAAACTAAAGACTAAATTAATTGGCTAACTCCAAACAAATCTGATGGATTACACTCACATGTGCACCCTTTCTATTTATTACAAGAAATGCATTCGTGAGCATTATTAGAGTTACAAATACTATGTAGGAAGCATTATGCCTACATAGTCTTTGCTTGGAGGATGAAGTTAAACAATAGAATTACAGTATGGAAGTATACATGGATTACATGTAACATGGGGAGTTTCCCTGAAGAGGTTTGACAAATGACATCAGTTCTGGAA
This sequence comes from Ochotona princeps, assembly GCF_030435755.1. Taxonomy (NCBI): domain Eukaryota; kingdom Metazoa; phylum Chordata; class Mammalia; order Lagomorpha; family Ochotonidae; genus Ochotona; species Ochotona princeps. The sequence continues at coordinate 72,379,945 of NC_080838.1, forward strand.
AACCCTAATTAACTAATCATCAAAAGAGACAATGAGGTACAAGGAAGGGTTAGGATTAAGACTAGAGGACAGAATGAAGAGGAAGTAAAACTGGGTGGAGTTATGCAGTTGTGGTATAAGGTAATTTTCAGAGAAAAAAAAAAAACTTACCTAAAAGTTTATCATGGGAGAGATGAGAATGAAAACATTCACATATTCTTTGGAAATATCTACTCTTTCAAATACATTCCTGATTATGAGTTTTTCTTCTTATAAGAGTTGTTTAGAATTTCCAGAGTATAAAGTTTTAGAAACAACTGTGGTTGTATGACATTTGCAACAATGTTCTTCCTCCAAATGACATCATGCCTTTCAGAATATGAACAATGATTAGTGTCCAAGCCTTAAACAGGTTAAATGTGGCCATAAATCTAACGATAACCCTAAACTACTCTTTCTATGGGATTCGGAATGACAATATTTTCTGATTCTTTGTTAACTAGCTGGTTTTGATGATGAAGCAAGTTTGTTTGTTAATCTATGTTAACACCAATAATCTTCATGTGTTGAACAAAACTTGAAATGGACAGTTAGGTAAAAAGTTAAACAGAAGAGTGAAAAGTTCTATCCATAATCTCATAATAGAGTGGTTACTATACTTGACATCATTGTATTTCCTTATATATTTATTACACCAATAGGTGCTTTATATGTTTAGTTCATAAGTCTTCATTTGTCCATGTAATGATATTGCCATAGTTTGCAAAATTACAATGCAAATATACCTAATGTTTTATAACCTGTTTTGTAAAAAAATCAATTTCCCCTTAAGAATATGAAGCAGAAACATTTACGTTGCTCACTAACATATTCTCAGCATGTAATATGACACTCAAATATGATTTACTAAATGAATGAATATAAACATCTTAGGCATTTGAGACTTCAGTATTTTAAAGGATCATAAGGAACTATTAGTAAACTATACTTTATGTTGTGGCTTGAAGACACAGGTAGCTTTGGAATCAATGTTATCTGATTTTATCATTTTTACCCTTTGTAGGCCCAGAACATCATCCCAGAGAAGATCATGGCCAGTATGGATGGTAATTGTCATTTTCCTTGGAGTGGTGGCAATCTTGGCAGTCACTATTGGACTCCTTGTTCATTTTCTGGCAGTTGGTCAGTACTGGCTCTATTCAGTCTTCACCAATACTAACAGATATTTAATTTAGGCATCTTCTTGGAAATTCCTTCATTTACTTACTATTACATTCCAGTGTCATTGTGCCCCACGATGTGAATCAGATAATTTCTCATGTTTGTCTATAAATTTGGCTGAATGGACAAGGCAGAGCTGCTCCACATGGATACGAGCAGTAGTTGAGTAGGCCTTTAGCTGAGTTATGGCAGCCTTTAGGAGTCATCATACCCTCTAGTAAATATAGTTGAGAGCATGGAGATCCTTACTCTTCGTGGCTCAGTTCTACTATTGAAAGTTAATATTTGATATGTTGAGTAGCAATGAGTAATAAATAACTCTTCTAGCAGCAAATGTTAGATGACACTTAAAGGACTAAATTTTCACACAAAAGTTCTTACTTTTAAAAATTATATTAATAGTATTCTCATAATGGTAGGTTTTCTCATTTGTTTTTTTTTAATTATTTATTATTTTTACTTCATTAATTACATTGTATTATGTGACACAGTTTCATAGGTACTTGGGTTCTCCCCACCCCTCCCCAACCCCTCCCCGCATGGTGGATTCCTCCACCCTGTTGCATAACCACCGCTCAAGTTCAGTTGAGATTCCCCCATTGCAAGCGTATACCAAACATAGAGTCCAGCATCTTATTGTCCAGCCAAGTTCAACGGCCTCCTAGGTATACCCTCTCTGGTCTGAAGACAGAGCCAGCAGAGTATCATCCCAGTCAATTGAAAGCTCCAACATACCATCAGCAAAAATTTACATCATTATGGAATTAATTGACATAGTAATGAGTAACCAATATGTTAAAAGTAAATGCGAGTTCCCAGCCACCTTCTGTGACCACCTCACCTACACTTCAATTTTAGTTTATACACAACATATAACATTCATAACATAACATGTTATACATAACATCATATCATCTTTTTTTTTAAAGATTTATTTTATTTTTATTACAAAGTTAGATATACTGAGAGGAGGAGAGATAGAGAGGAAGTGGAGCTGCCAGGATTAGAACCAGCGGCCATATGGGATCAAGGCGAGGACCTTAGCCACTAAGCCACACTGCCGAGCCCAACATCATATCATCTTAAATTAAGGCAAACATGTGGTATTTAACCTTTTGGGATTGGCTCATTTCCCTTAGCATTATGGTTTCCAGTTTGGCCCATTTGGCCACAAAGAACTGCATTTTGTTTTTTTTAATAGCTGAGTAGTATTCCATGGAGTAGATGAATCTCATTTGTTTTTACCTTTAAAAAATAAACACTTAAATTTTTTCGTCATTGTATATCTTAAAAGAAAGTTACATTCATTATTGCACTAAGTAAAAATCTTCTGAGTTAAGAACAGCAGATTTTGCTAGTGTACTATTTTCACAAGCAGTAAATTGAAGTTTGGAATAGTCAAGTGAATTATTCTAAGCTGGATAATGAAAGATAGACTTGCATTTATTTTATATTACAGTGAAATTACTTATTTTAAAAATGTGATTGTGTCATTCTTGTTCTAATAAAGGTACAAATTCTATAGGGCCTCACAATTCTCATTTAGCTTTAAAGTCCTTTTTGAGACCTATTTCCAAATACAATCATGTTTGTATCTAGAGCTCCAACAATACATTTTGAGCCAAACACAACTAATAATAATCAAGGGAAAGTTAATTTAAGTGATTTATTTGTATATTTGAAAGGCAGAGTAAGAGGGAGACACACACAGAGAGAGACAGAGAGAAAGAGAAAGAAAGATATTTATCCATTCTTTGCTTCACTCCCAAAACGTCTACAAGATGTAAGATGGTGCCAGCTGAAGCCATGAACCTAGCAGTCCATCCAGATCTCCCAAGAGAGTGCCAGAAACTCATGCAGTTAGACTGTCATCTACTGTATCCCAGGTGCTTGAGCAGGAAGCTGGATTAGAAGTTTAGCAGCCAGGATTAAAATTAGCATTCTGATATGGGATCCCAGCATTGCAAACAGTAGTTTTATCAACTGGGCCATAACATTAACAGCAAGAAAGTTTATTTTAGAATGGTTTCCCAGTAATATAATTAAAGCAGAAATCTAAACATCATAATTTCTTTGAATTTGGGCACAGTATGAATAAGTATTGATAAATTACTACTTATAAATACCCAAGTTCAGCATTCTACAAACTTATTTTGTATTGTATCATATTTATTCTAGTTCCTTTAGTGACTTGCTTCACAGGTTGTAATTATACCTTACTAGGAAAAAGTACATTCTATATATTGTCTTTTGTACTTAAATTTTAGTTAACTAAAAATACAAAAGGCAAAAAAACACAGGAAGCTGAAGTGTAAGCAAAGGTAGCAGAGCCTGTGTGCGCAGTGCCGAGATGAAGTACTGGACAACATGATCTAGGATCCGCTTATATAGAACTTGACATTCTATTTTCTTATACACTGGTTGCGATGTGGAAAAAAGAACAGGAAAATAAGAAACAGATTTTTACTTCACATTGAAATTATTTCTGACTCCCAAGTCACTGGATGATTTCTGTTTGAGAGGCCATACTTCTAAGTGTGTTAGAGACTTCTGATTTGTTTTCTTTTATATCTTAATATGTACATGTTTATCAGCTGGACCCTAATATTTTAATACATGCATATAATGAGCACTGATCAAGTCAGAGTAATCCTCATTTTCCCTTCTTTGACATCATTTTATAATTAGACCCTTGGAATTCTTTCATTTCCTCAAAAAAACCAACAATGGGTTACAGAAATTATCATTATCCCACTGTGCTAGATAACACTTGTAACTTACTCTTTAAGTCTAACTCTGATTTTGTGGATGCTATTTAAACTATCCCCTGAACTATATCTAAGGTGAATCAAAAACCCAATCATTTTCAAAATGGATGAAAGATTAACTCTTTAATCCACAAGGCACTATTTTATATATAGTTTCTACTTCTTAAAGTATTCTTATGACTTGTAAGAACAACCTCTTCAGCTTGTCCTGTTTCATATTACAGTGGGCTATTGTGTCAGGCTAAGGAGCTGTTTAGAGAAAGAAAAACAAGGATGTGAACCCTTATGATGAATATAAGTCATTACCCACCCACCTTATGCTATATCCAAGTACAAGGCCAAGGTGAGGCACTCAATGGATGGCTTTCAGGAACGGAAAGCAGACATCAGGAAAATGGGTAAAGAAACCATGCAGGAGAGTGTGAATCATCGAGTCATCCAGAGTGAAAGTTGGTGCTTGTGATGCTCCCATCAGAACTGCATGGAAAAGTAAATTGATCACTCACTAGACTAAGAGTTCGATATGAAAAATAGGAGTCTCTCCTGTGTACACATAGGTGATGTTAGTGGTGGCTGACGCTGCTGTCTTTAAGAGTTTACTTAAGGTATGCAGAACTTAGCAGGGAAGTGATGTTCTTTCTTGGATCAACTCACTGAATGAATGCTGGGTTGTTTCCAGGTTTGTAATCTGGCTGTCCCCTGGGCTGCTTTAAAAAGCCAGATTGCCTGTCCATTTCAAGACACAGAGAAGGATGAACTTGCAGCCTCATCTTGGTTTTAAATTCTTGGAATATTTATTTCACAGGAAAGATGCACTATTACAAAGGTGTTTTTCATATTTCTGGAGTCACATATAATGATACCTGTGACAATGCAGCTTCACAAGCCAGTACAAACCTGAGCAAAGACATTGAGACTAAGGTAAATCAGAATTGTTTTATTAGTGTCTTTGTAAATTTGGCTGAAGTACACACGGGGTTGTTTTTATTCTCTTTTGACAGATGTCAGATGCATTTCAAAATTCTAGTATTTACAAAGAATATGTTGAGTCTCAGGTCATCAAAACTCTGTAAGTACAAATTAATTGAGAACCTTATGGAAAAGAGGATATGTGTGAATGGCACAACAACATAAAACAGATAAAGACGGAGGAAAAGAAAGAAAAGCAAAGAAGTTAAAAGGAGTTGGGTATGAGGGAACGAAGGAACATTGGAGAGAGGAAGGGAAAGAAAGTGAAGGGGAGGGGAAAAGAAATGAGAGAAGAAAGAGGGAGGATTAAAGTCAGAGCGTCAGAGAAACAAAAAGAAAAATGAGCTCTACACAAACTGAAGTATGATTAATACAAGTATTTAGCAAATAATTAAGGAAAGATCCACTATATTCAAAACTGTGATTACTTATCTATTTACCACAGGTTATAAGGTGATTGGAATTGCATTGTCTGTTCTGGGAGACCTTGAACAAAGAAGATAAATTGAGTTGCCAGATCAACTAGTGTACTTAATTGCTTACAAACAGAAACCTTTAAAGAATCTTTGCTTGATCAAATTTATTTGAAAATGCATTTGTGAGCTTCATTTTTAAATTCTCATTAACTTTTTTAAAACTTTGATAGTCTTCCAAAACAAATCAATGGCTCTATGAAGAAAGATAGAGCTGATTATACAGAAAATAAGGAGTTCAATATCATTAACACTGTATTTATCCATCCCTGGCCAACTCTCCCTACCCATACCAGTGAGATCACACAAAACCTAAAGGAATCTTATTTGGGGTGCTTCAATGAAGAGTGAATTAAAGCCAACCTTTTGAAAAACTCTTCCATAAATTTGCTTTTGGAGGATGTTTAGGGATTACCTTGGCAGGAAGGGGTGCAGGATGGGAAGAATGGAGCATGAGGAAATGAGAGAAGGGAAACAATCGCCCGTGATCTGGAATTGCATTGTCTGTTCTGGGAGACCTTGAACAAAGAAGATAAATTGAGTTGCCAGATCAACTAGTGTACTTAATTGCTTACAAACAGAAACCTTTAAAGAATCTTCGCTTGATCAAATTTATTTGAAAATGCATTTGTGAGCTTCATTTTTAAATTCTCATTAACTTTTTTAAAACTTTGATAGTCTTCCAAAACAAATCAACTTCCTTTCCTGAATAATCAAGAGTGTACTGAACTCATAGATAATTCAGATTTCTTTGTGTTTTTGAGTTGTTTTCCTGAACTTTATCCTTGTGTGGATCTATGGGGCATGATTGGTTATGTATTAACAGCTGTAGAAGAAGCTTCAGATTGGACCCTGAATGTATGCTGGAACTTTTCTTTTGAGTGCTTTGTCTTGTCTTTATCATTCATCTTTTTCTTTAAAATTCAGTTATTAGGAAAAAAATTTTATAAGAACACTGGTTTTTTACTATATTATAATAAAATATTGGCCAGTATCTAGCTGCTCATATGTGTTTGAATTATTCTAATTTCTAGTTTAGGATCCCAGGTCTTACTATATAGTGACTCTGAGCCAGCAGAAGATTTTTAGGAACTGTTACACTTTATATATACTGCATATTATATTTATCCTACTATGTAGTTAGAGAGATATTGTGTATTTTATAAATATCCTTCAATATCTTTAAAGCAAATGTAGTTAACAGGTGGAAAATTTGATATGCTCACGACAACATCAAGAAGCACCACATCAAAATGCTTCTGTTGCTTGTAGGCCTGAAACCAATGGCACCAGTGTACAGTTACAGCTGACGTTCAGGTTTCCTCCAGCAAAGAGTGGTGACATGAGGACTAAAATTACAGCCATCCTGCTTCAAGTGTTGAGAGACAACATGGCGTCCTGGAGTGCAGTTCCTGCTTCCTTTAAACTTACAGGTACATCGACTAGTTCCATTATAGTCTATTGCTCGGATTTCTGAAGTAATTTAAAAGACTCTAGGGTAAAAATTAATTGAAAGCTTAGAAATTTAGGGGGAGGGACATTTTTATCAAACCCTGGCACTCCTAGAAATGAGTTAGTAGTGGAAGTGGCAGTGCATAAAGGTGTTGTTTATAGGGGTAAGTTATGCATAGTGGTAAGTTATGCAGGAACGTTTAGAAAGTGGGTGAAGGCTTCCAATAAAGTGGTCTTTCCCTCCTCTTCCTCCTGCCAGGACATCATGATGGACAAAGAGTCTGAGTTCTCTTGGTTATTCACTAAGGGGATTGCAGGGCTGAAATGCAGCTGGGGGAAGGGACTTGTATCAATTCTTACAGAAGAATTAGTGTAGTGTCACTTTAAAAAGTTGGAATAATTCTCTTAAAAAACAATGAAAGAGAGTAATATCTTTTCACCCCTGTACAAAAAGGGACCTTTTTCAAGATCAGATTCTGCAAAGGTTTTGAAAGTCTCTCCTCAATTGTTGAACTGTAAGGAAAAGCATGTGGTTTAAGCATCCCTAACTTGCAAACAGTTGATCTTAGTGTCCTTGAAGGCTCAAAAGGCTACCAGTCGCCAGTTACAGACCCTTTTTCAGAGCACACACTCCAGTAACCAGTAAATAGACCACTGCTGAAGAGGGAGTGTGAGGAGGAGCTTCCCCAGGGTGCCGTGAGGGTCCTCTGCAGGTGGCTGTAAAAGACAGCTACAGGGTTCTAAGACCAAAAGTCAGCACATGTCTGTGTTTCCTTTAACCCCCCACTCTTATTTTCTGAAATCTCACACAATTCACATATTTATAAGACAGCTGTCTTACTTCAATGACTATTTTACTGCAAGTATTATGAGATGGAGAGTTTTAATTCAGATTTTCATTGTCCTATGTTGTCTGATAGAGACCGGAAGACAAATTGAAAATATAACAGCTAAGCAATAAAAGGGCTGTAAGTAATTGTGGACTAGTCTGAATAGTTAAATGTTGTGCATAATTAGACTGGAAAAGTTAACATTTATATTGCAATGAAGATTAACTGGTTGGTAATGTTGTATCAGTGTTTCATTTTTATTTTGTTTTTCTTTCAGAAATCAGCAAGGCTAATTCTGAAATGCTTGTCAATAACTGTAAGTTAATAAGCTTTTACAGATTCAATATAGTCACAAATGTTTATATGTATTTTTATGTAATATATTGAAATATACTACATGGAAATCAATAGTATTTTTCTTTGCTTTATATATTTTAATTTGTTACATTTAAATGTATTAATATGTAGAGAAAGGTGTAATGAATTTCACAGATGCAATTTAAGAATACATGGGGGGCCAGCAGTATCGTATGGTAGGCTAAACCTCTGCCTATGGCACCAGTATCCCATGTGGGCAGCAGTTCAAGTCCAGTGGCTATACTTCCAATTGAGTTCCCTGATAATGGCTTGGGAAGGCAGTGAAGGAGGGTCCAAGGGCTGTAATACGGAAGACCTGGAAGAAGCTTCTGGCTCCTGACTTTGGATCAGCTGAGCTTTGGCCATTGTGGCCATTGTGGTCATTTGTGGAGTGAGTCAATGTTGGGAGACTGACCTTGCTCTCTGTCTCTTCTCTCTCTCTGTAGCTCTGCCTCTCAAATAAAGTAAATCTTTTTAAAAAGCATATAATGATGCTTTCCTTCTTTCTCTCTTCCTGTATCTTGCTTCCTTTGTTTCCCTTTTTCTTTTAACACTTTTGGGATGAAATACGTTCAATTTACTCACTATAATTACAGGCTTAATGCCCCTTTAACCAAACGGTTCTATAAGTAAAAGGTAAATAGACCATGGCTGCACAGCAATACAGGGAAGGAATATAGACAGCAATAATATCACAAGGTGGTATATTTTAATGTATTTTTGTACACTTTATATTAGCTATAACGAGCCAGGGAAAGCATGATGATTGTCTTTGTGGCGTCTAACCTAAAAATAATGGCCATTAAGCATAATGGTCTCAGTTTTGTTGCAAAGGACAGGATTTCATTCTTTTTTACTGGCTGAGTTATATTCCATCATGTGCGTTTCTTCTGTATCTGCGTATCTTCTGATGGACATCTAGGGCGATTCCACGTCTTAGCTATTGTGAATTGAGCTGTGGAGAAGTCTTTCATTTGCTGATGTCATTCATTTTGTGTATATCTCAGGGGTGGGATGCCTGGTTCATCTGGTAGAAAGTCTTCAGATTTCTAAGGGATATTCTTAGTGCGTGTACAGTTTTACATTTCCACCAATACTATATTACAGTTTTTAAAAGTTACTGAATATACTAGATATAGATCATGAGCTTTTTTTCCTGAACACTGATACATAAATATCAATATTTGCAAGGAGTTGTAGAGGGTGTGTTTCCAATGACCTAAAGACTACCACTTGACCCCATTTCCTAGATGCTAACATTAGGTCAGTTCTCCACTCAATTCATTAACTGTTACTTAAGATTTCAGAATTTAACATCTGCATGAGTTTGAGGAGCCCATTCTCACCCAGTCCAATAAAGGGATCAAAAAGGACAACTTCATCTGAGAAGTAAAGACAAACCTACATTCTATGTCATATACGTTTATTGCACCACAAAAATAATTTTGTATCTTTTAAATCAGTTGTGGGGAAACTTCTTTTTTTTTTCATTTTAGTAGATTTTAATGAAAGCAGTATTTGTAAGATTGCTTTATGCCTGCATCTTCTCAATTGTTTCTTCTTTATATTTGCCCTTTTTTCCTCTCTTACGTGATGCTATTTGACTTCCCATTCAAGAATCATTTCATAGAATTTGTCTAGTTTTATCATAGTGATAACCACTTTATGGTAGTGAATGTCCACTTGGAAGTAGCACTATTGACCTGATCTCCCACTCTCTCTCAGGGTAGATGACATATTTATTTCTTCCAGTGAACCTGGTCTACTTTGCCAACTTGTTGACCTACATAATGGCTTCAAAAAGCTTGCATTTCATCATCCCTTGGGATGGGCATGAATCCACAAAGTATGAAAGTCTCAGCTCTTTGGAAAGAAAGGAAACGCTAATCTTTCTTCAAATGTAGAAAAGGGCATTGTGGGTCCGGCGGCATGGCCTAGCAGCTTAAGTCCTCGCCTTGAAAGCCCCGGGATCCCATATGGGCCGCCGGTTCTAATCCCGGCAGCTCCACTTCCCATCAGCTCCCTGCTTGTGGCCTGGGAAAGCAATCGAGGACGGTCCAAAGCTTTGGGACCCTGCACCTGCGTGGGAGACGCAGAGGTTCCTGGTTCCTGGCTTCGGATCAGCGCGCATCGGCCTCGGAAAGCAATCGAGGACGGTCCAAAGCTTTGGGACCCTGCACCTGCGTGGGAGACGCAAAGGTTCCTGGTTCCTGGCTTCGGATCAGCGCGCATCGGCCCGTTGCGGCTCACTTGGGGAGTGGGACATCGGATGGAAGATCTTCCTCTCTGTCTCTCCTCCTCTCTGTATATCGGCTTTCCAATAATAATAAATCTTTTAAAAAAATCAGAAAAAAAGAAAAGGGCATTGAAATCCTTTTTCAGTTCTTGTTTGGGGCAAAGGTCATCATCAAATTGAATCTCATTTTGGCTGCAGCATCTCAGACGTTGGCTATAAAAGAGAAAAGGGAAGAATTCATTCTCTGCCAAGGAGTATTTGGTTATTAACAGATCATGCAAAATTTCAGCTTCAAAGTTAGCCTGCTACAGATTTATTGAATTTTGAATTCCACCTGGTTTTGTCTTGGCAAAGCCATACCAAATGATTTTGTAAGCCTTACGAAGCCTGCGAGCTGGAAATTCTCCACTCTTGCTTTTCAGAGTATTTTGTCACTCAAAAGATATATTTATAGATTTGTTCACTCAATGGATATTCATGGACTATCTATTATTCACATGTGTCTAACAGACACCCTGTATATGCCGGGCAAGAACTCAGCAATTATGATGGGTTCTGTACCTTCAAGATCTTTGCAATTCATTTAGAGAGAAGAGAATTTTGAGGAAGAGACGAAGTAAAAGGCAAGAGTTAACAAGAGTAGAAAGGAGGGCAAGATTCACCAAAGTCTTGATGGAGTGGTGAACCATAGTAACAGCATCCTAGAAAAGGCACAGCCTTCATCAGGAGATGCTGGATTCCCCACTGCTGGTTTTCAAGCAATGTTTGGCATAACCTTTTTATAAAGCAGAATCGAAGGTGCCTGCTTTATATATATACATATATATATATATCCTTTCTCTAGGTTGTGGGAGACGACTGAGCAACAGTATCACGACTGGTAATCGAATAGTGAATGGGGAAAATGCCCTGGCAGGGGCATGGCCATGGCAGGCCAGCATGCAATGGAAAGGCCACCATAGCTGTGGAGCATCTCTGATCAGCAGCAGGTGGCTCTTGTCTGCAGCTCATTGCTTTGCTAGGTAAGTCAAACAGTCTGACTGTGTGAAGGATGTTGGGTGCAAGTCTATTGGATTATCCTGGAAGGGCTAAGATGAGGTGATGGTGGGGGTTGGGGGTATATGAATAAAAGGAAGTCACACTTTCTAATCATAAAAATTCCACATGAAAGGTGTAATTTAACCCATAGAAAGACGAGACCAAGGTTCAGAAAAGCAATGGATTTGACTTTAAAAATCATAAGCTATCAAATAATAGACACAGAATATATGACTCCAGTTCTATATGATTTGTCTTGCTATAAAAACTTCAGCTATAGAAAATATGATGAAATAGCAATAAGTGCTATAAGAATTTGAACAGAAACATGGTGTGAGGGATGGGCATTTAGTCTAACAGTTAAGATACCACATCACAACTTGAGTACCTGCTTTGATTCCCAACTCCAGTCTCCTGCTAGTGAACATTCTGGCAGGCAGCAGGAGATAGCTGATACCCCCACATGAGGTGCCTCAATTGAATCTCAGATCCTGAATTTGGCCACCCAAACCCTATCATTCTTAGTGTTTGGTAAGTGGACTAGCACATGGAAAATCTCTCTCTCTCTTGCTATGGTTCTCAAAGTCATTACACTTTTTAAAAAAGGTTTATCAGTATTAGGAAAACAGTGGATTGTTTGAGAACCTCATGATTTAAAATCAATGATAATGACCATCTAGACCATTGTTGTGACCCAGACGATGGGTATATTTTAATTTAATTGTGTCCTCTAGAAAAAATAACATGGAAGATTGGACTGTGAACTTCGGAACTATTGTAAATAAACCATATATGACACGAAAAGTCCAGAGAATTATTTTGCATGAAAATTATAGCAGTCCTGCGGTCCATGACGACATTGCCCTCGTGCAGCTTGCTGAAGAAGTCTCCTTTACAAAGTACATTCGTAGGATTTGCCTTCCTGAAGCCCAAATGAAGCTCTCAGACAATGATAGTGTTGTAGTTACAGGTTGGGGATCACTTTACATGTTTGGTAAGTTTTTCTGTGTAAATTCAATAGCTTTATGGGAGCAATCAGTAAATAATTTCCCGCACGCAATCATTTAACCAATAAGTATATTGAAAAAAATACCACGTGGCAGACAAAACCATGATGTCACATTATGAAAAATTTCCAAAATATACTTGAGATTAGGCATGAGGAAATTGCATTTATGTGTAAGGCAGCCAACTATAATAAAAATTTGAAAGAGACTGATATGACGTGTGATGTCACTGACCTGACTCTGGTGACTAAAAGAAAATCCTTTAAACTGTAGATGTTCTTTGCTGCAATAAACAAGATCTCACTAACACACAGCATTTGTTGCCTTTAGGTGATTTCCCAGAGATACTTCAACAAGCCCTTCTGAAAGTTATTGACAACAAGATTTGCAATGCCCCATATGCACTGTCTGGCCTTGTGACTGAAACAATGCTGTGTGCTGGATATATGTCAGGCAAAGCAGATGCCTGTCAGGTACGTCTGGCTGTAGTATCCAATCACTTCCTCCCAAAGTGTCCATTAAATAATATTTTTATCAACATGAAATATTTTTATGAGCTAATGAGTCCTGCACAGCACCTTTTTATTTCAATCTACCTTAATTTATCAATGCTATTTATGTGTCAGCCCAGATAGTGGGAATGATGCTGTGAGTTTAATTTCTGCCTCATGAAATTTTCAGTGCAAGAGCCCATACAAAGAATTACACTTATTAGTCTTCAAGTTAAATTGGGTCCAGGCCGCCTGGGGATCTAGAAGACTCTCTCCTCCAGGGAGTCAGTGAGAGGTTATGCAGGATGCAAACCATCCCCTGAGAGAGTGCATTGGGGAGCTGGGCACATGGTCCACAGTCAAGGCTGGGCTCTGGGTGGCCAATGACTGATCTTGCAGTTCAAGGGAATGTATTCTGGTTTGTACCTATCCCAGGTTTTTATAACAATTTAAAAATTTCAAAAATTTTAGCAGCAAAGAAGATTAATTTGTTTCAATGACCAGAGGATTATCTTTTAACTCCAGAAGAAAGACAAAACGAAATTCCTCCATAAGAATAGTAACACTATTTCCTTTCTTCTCCTAGAATGATTCCGGTGGACCATTAGCTTACCCTGACTCCAGAAATATCTGGCATCTTGTAGGAATCGTGAGCTGGGGTGATGGATGTGGAAAAAAGTACAAGCCCGGTGTCTACACACGAGTCACCTCTTACCGTGACTGGATTACCTCCAAGACTGGACTCTGAGAGAAAAGCATGAAGAGAAATTCAGGGTAGTCTTGTCTACAGGCTCAAGTAACTTTCTTTTGATGTGTGATAAAACAATTATTTTTATATACCAAAACAGAAACATCTTTATCAATGTTGAATCTAAAATACTCCCATTCATTTACTCATCTATTCAACTAATATAGAAAAATGATACAAAATATTACTTTTGTGAACACTCCAATTCTGCTCTATCTTTCTGTTACATTTGTAACTGTATCTACTTTGTTCCTCAGAATTCGAAGAAAATAAAATACTCCCTCTGTCAAAGCATATATTTTGGATATTCAAATAAATCATTTAATTCCATAAATTGAAGTTATGTTTGGTTTGGTTTGCTGGAATGTGTGACACAAAACAGATACATTTATTTTTATTTGTGTGCAAAATAGTTTGTGTGCTTCAAGATAGCATATGATATCAGAAAGTATATCAGAAGTTCATTTAGACCAAGCCTTTTGATTTATAGAACAGGAAACTCAGGTTTATAAAAACCTTACCCATTTGCTCAGAGTAACTCTTCATTTCTAATACTCTAAAGAATTTAATGTTATATATATTTTCTCTTGTTGAACTGAATTCAACATTCACCAGCAATTAACAAGTGGTTTATAACTTGCAATTACCAATATACGATTTTTCATGTCCTTCTTTTGTTATTTGTTTTGCCTTTGCTTGAGGCAATAAGAATATGAAGTCCTCAAGGGCAGGAGACAGTATGATACATGTTCCACTACCTCTGCTTGAAGCAAGGGCACAATTTGAAAGCAGGATAGTAAATTCTGCAGAAAATTAACCTTTTATTATTTCCTAACAAAAAAGGAGCCCCCTTTTCTATAACGATTTTTTTTTTATTGGAAAGGCATATATACAGAGAGAAGGAAATACTGAGAGAAAAATTATCCATTGGCCATTTTACCTCCCAAATGGCCACAATGGACAGAGCTCAGCTGATTGGAAGCCAGGAGCCAAGAATTTCTTCTGGTCTCCCCTTAGGCACAGAGTGCCAAGGCCTCAGGCCATTCTCTGTTGTCTTCCCAGGCCACAAGCAGGGAGCTGGATGTGAAGTGGAGCAGCCAGGACAAGCACTGGCACCCATATGGAGTCCCGGTGGATCCAAGTGAGGGTTTAGCCGCTAGAATATCACACCGGGCCCAGGAACTCCAGTTTTTTTCTTTTTAAATATATTTTTATTTTGAATTTGAATTGTGTGGTACAATTTTGTGTAGGCTGGGATTCCCCCCCAAACTACCACCCCCTCCATCAGATTTTTCCCATTTTGTTACAATAGTGTAGTCCTTCATATGGAATCATAATTGTATCAGTCTCTTATTTAAGTGTGCCCCGACACTGTTGGTACAGACAGTGTCAGACAGTCCAGCATCCCATTGTCTACACATGTCCAACAGTTTCATTGGGAATCCATCTTTCGTCTGGATGCAGGGATGCATGTTCCATTATACCCCCACATCTGTACATGATAGACCCCAGTACTCCATCACTATACATTACCATAAGTGAGAAACGATGAAACAAGGTCCACAATTGGTATGAGTTAGAACAGTCACAACAAGGAGCTCCAGTTTTAAGTCAGTTAAAATAAACTAAAAAATTATTTTGCTGTTTATAAAGTATGACTCTTTTTTTCTTTTAAATTTTTCCTTTCATGATATGGCTCCATAGGCAAAAAGTGATTTCCCCTTCCACCCACCCCATTCTTCCCCTACTGTTTTTTCCCATATTATTGCAATAGTACAGTCCTCTGGGAGTCAGTATGGAAAGTACTAAGACAATTGAAAGTTGATCTACCATAAGATCTAGCTATTCCACTCTAGAGAAAATATCCAAAGGAAGTGAAATCTGTATATAAAAAAGTTATTTTCAACCTTATATTTATAGCAGCACAATCTACAACAGTGAAGGCATGGAAATAACCAAAATGTCTCTTGAAATAGGAATGGATAAAGAAATTGAGGTAAGACTATTCTATGGAATACTACTTAGCCATTAAAAAGAATGAAATTCCACATATGAAATAAAACTGTCCCAACTGGAGACCATTATTCTCAGTGAAACAAGTCAATTCCAAAAGGGCAAATATCATATGTTTTCTTTGGTATAAGGCAATCTTCATGCAAAATACACTATCAATAAAAACATAGGTAAACATGTATATTATACATATATTCACCTAGAGGAGCTGTCTAATGGAGACTAACATAAAGTATGACTCTAAAAATATCAACCATAATTAGTATTAGCTGTGACTTGCTGGTGTCTTTCCCTACTCTTATCCCAGACAGGTCATCCTTGCCTACTGAGCTCTCACCTATCCCGAAACAGCCTAATAGAGGCACAGTATCTTTTTACAATGATCATGCACTTAGTGCGAAAAAACAGAGAATTAGGAAACCATTGTTGTGGTGTATCAGGTTATGCTACCACCTGCAGTTCCAGCACCCTTATGGATCCCAGTTCCTGTCCTTGCTGCTCCACTTCTGATCCACATCTATGCTAACGCATGTAGGAAAGCAGTGGAAGATGGCACCAGTCACTGGGCCTTTACACCTTCCTGGGAGACCTGGATGAAGCTTCTGATTCCTGCCTTCACCCTGGCCAAAACTTCATCATTGTAGCTATTTAAGGAGTGAATCAGTGGATACAAGACCTCTCTCTCTCTCTCTCTCCCTTTGTTTCTCCTCGCTCTGTAACTCCTTTTTAAATAAATAAATAAATAAGAAAATAAAAAAAATGCTATAACTACACAAATAATATTATAAAGGAAATAGGAAGTAATGTTACAGAAATAGGGGTTCACAAGGAACACCTAGGTTTTGATTATCTTAATAATCTCACTGAGAGGATATCAGTTGAATGTGACCTCAGCAACACAGAGTAGCCCCTCTACGCCCCCAAAAATAAATTTGTTGGGAATAAATGGTTGACCTAGAAAGTGAAATAAGTGACATGGACAAGTTGGGCAGGAGTATGCCAGTGGAATGGAAACGTTGTGAGCAAGTGTGAAATGGTGGGAGAGAGAATGGAAGACCCAACTAGGAGGCAAGTGTGAAATGGTGGGAGAGAGACTGGAAGACCCAACTAGGAGGCAAGTGTGAAATGGTGGGAGAGAGACTGGAAGACCCAACTAGGAGGCAAGTGTGAAATGGTGGGAGAGAGACTGGAAGACCCAACTAGGAGGCAAGTGTGAAATGGTGGGAGAGAGACTGGAAGACCCAACTAGGAGGCAAGTGTGAAATGGTGGGAGAGAGAATGGAAGACCCAACTAGGAGGCAAGTGTGAAATGGTGGGAGAGAGACTGGAAGACCCAACTAGGAGGCAAGTGTGAAATGGTGGGAGAGAGACTGGAAGACCCAACTAGGAGGCAAGTGTGAAATGGTGGGAGAGAGACTGGAAGACCCAACTAGGAGGCAAGTGTGAAATGGTGGGAGAGAGACTGGAAGACCCAACTAGGAGGCAAGTGTGAAATGGTGGGAGAGAGACTGGAAGACCGAACTAGGAGGCAAGTGTGAAATGGTGGGAGAGAGACTGGAAGACCCAACTAGGAGGCAAGTGTGAAATGGTGGGAGAGAGAATGGAAGACCCAACTAGGAGGCAAGTGTGAAATGGTGGGAGAGAGACTGGAAGACCCAACTAGGAGGCAAGTGTGAAATGGTGGGAGAGAGACTGGAAGACCCAACTAGGAGGCAAGTGTGAAATGGTGGGAGAGAGAATGGAAGACCCAACTAGGAGGCAAGTGTGAAATGGTGGGAGAGAGACTGGAAGACCCAACTAGGAGGCAAGTGTGAAATGGTGGGAGAGAGACTGGAAGACAAAACTAGAAGGCAAGTAAAACTGTGTTTTGTGAACCATTGCAAAGATCTTGGATTTTACTTGTAACTCCCCTGGGAGGCACTGAATTTTTATAATTGGAGCAGATGATCAATATTCATTTTGAGAGGATTACTTTCACTTCTGAGAAAGAGAAGGGGCTGTAGCTATGAGTGAATAGTATACAGTGAGAAACAGGAAGGCAGTTTGAAAAGCTAATACAGGGCCTGGCACAGTAACCTAGGGGCTAAAGTCTTCTCTTTGAATGGGCTTGGATCCCATATGGGCGCCAGATCTAATCCTGGCAGTCGCGCTTCCCATCCAACCCCCTGCTTTTGTCCTGGGAAAGCAGTAGAGGATAGCCCAAAGCCTTGGGACCCTGCATCTGCAAGGGGACCCGGAAGAAGCTCCTGGCTCCTAGCTTCAGATAGGCTCAGGTCTGGCCATTGTGGTCACTTAGGGAGTGAATCATTTGATGGAAGATCTTTCTCTCTGTTTTTCTTCCTCTCTGTTTAGCTGACTTTACAATAAAAAATGAAAATAAATCAAAATAAAAGCAAATACAATTGTCCTATCAAGAGAGGAACACATACATGAGACATAAAAGTGCTTGAGAAGTAGTATGTGATTTTAGCCTTGTGAACTATACAACATAAACCCATAGACCAACCTGTTTGCTTCTCTAAAAGCAACATAGGTAAGTGGAGTGTGAAGTTAAGCAATATGTATATGAGGTCTTGAGCAAATAACTTGGCTTTGGCTCAGTTTCCCTGTTGTGGTCTGGGGTAAGAACAGCATTAACTTCAGGTGTTGTTGAAGAGTATTCAGATAGTGGCCTAAGTATGTATAGCAAATGTATGACCATATTACCCCTTTCAAATGAACCCATCATGGATAAGGCTGATTTTTTTTTTTTGCAATCATTTCAATTCTGATCTCTTTATTTCTCTGTCAGTATAATTTTTTTGGAAATTATTCAAGAGTTTTTCATAATTTATTTAGATTTTAATAAATTAACATGATAAATATCTAGACATAAAAATGAGTAATAGTATTCACTGTTTCAACTAAATATTACTTGGTGAAACTCGGTTATCATCCTACATCTCATAGTTCACTAATGGCTCTCTTGAAAATTTCCTATACAGATTTGCAACCATAAGTTAGATTCAGGGTGGGAAATTCATGTCAGCCGAAAGAAATTTGATGTAGAAAACCATGTTCCACAAAATTGTTGGAAAGGCTGGTGGTGCGGTTCCCAAGCTAGTGGTCAGAGATCTTTCACAGAACATTAGAAAACAGATGTCAAAGGGATCCACCAGAACTGGCAGTTTTAAACTTAATAGTTAAGGCGAAGGGACCAGGGCATAGGGCAAGAATCATTTAAGCAGATGGAGAATCTTTAGCTAGGGAGACTCGGAGAGGTCATTATCCCAGGAAATAGGAGAGGACAGGTCAATGGCAGAGGGACACCTGAAGGCTTATGGACATGGAGAAGCAGCTAAGACAGTGGAGCAGTGATACAGTGACCAGATACCCCAGTGGTGGTTGGTGACTGGCAATTGGAGTTCCACCAGTGGCCAGGTGGGGAGGGGAGTTCACCAGGAGCTCAGGAGGCAAACCCAGGCATAGAACTGCCAATCTCACTGATTTACTTGAATTGACCACTAGCAGAAACAGAGCTGCAGAGCCCAAGCAAGCAGATACAGGAACAGGGTGGATTTCATGGCTCAGATCCCCACCAGTGCCATATTGGGCACTATTTTCTATGTTGAGAAAAAGGCTGTGGAGCTAGAGAGACAGCAAGCTGCACGTGTGCTAAGGCAGGACTGAGTTATTTCTGGTTTAACACATTGCACTGGGTCCCACAGGGAAAACAGTATCTACTTGGCATCCTACAGATTCAGTTCAAAATAGTCCTGGGTGGTCTCCAGACCTGATAGCCAGCAAGCAGGCCCAGGTCTCCACCTATATCACATTGGGCACCATTTTGTGTACTGAGGAAAAGGCTGTGGGGCTGAACAAACAGCAGCAAGCTACACAGGCACTGAGCCAGGAAATAACTCACTTCTAGCTCAATACATTGCATTGGTCTCTTGGCATTCCATGGGTTCCAGCAAAACTTATCCTACAGTTTTCATTCAGAATAGGCTTGGGTGGCTGGCAGACCTAATGGCTAGCAGGTTCCAGCAAGATCAACACTGCTGACAACCAGTGCTATAGGACAACTGGCACATCCTTAATCCTGGGCACTGCTCAAACTGAGAGTGGGAGAAAGGCCATGAAGGCAATGGGGCAGCCATAGCATAGGATCACAATAAGTGATACAGGAGCTGAGGCTTTGGAGACCATGATGGAAGCCTAGCACAAGAGTCCAGGACTGAAACTCTCTAGATGGAGTGGCACAAGTACTGCAAACAGAAAAAAAAAAAAAGAAAGAAAGAAAGAAAGAAAAACAGGTACCAAACACAATCAGTAAAATCAACCTGTAGACTAGTGGACAACATGTCTTATAAACTGGCCCTAAGGAGAGGAATCTGCTAACCAGAATAGCAATGACCAAGATCAAAAGAAGAGACAGAGATACAATGAATATTACCGAAGACTCCCCTGCAAAGGAGCTTTTGTCAACCTCAGATGTAGCTGAGGAAGACTTTGAGGAAATGGGGCATAAAGAATTTTTAACAACTTGTTACAAAGATTCGTAACAGTAATGAGAAGCACATATGGGGTTCAAAGAATTTAAGGAATACATCACACAGGAAATAGCAACACTGAAGCAAAATCAAGCAGAATTATTAGAAATGAAAGACACAGTTGAGCAAATTAAAAATTCATTGGAAAGCCTCAAAAATAGAATAGGCAAGGTAGAAGAAAAGACTCTCAGAATTGGAAGACATTTCCTTCAAAAATGGGGGAGAAATTAAAAAGCTGGCAGAGGAACTCAGCCAAGGTAAGAAAAGTCTTCAAGAATTAAGGTATAGTATTAAAAGGCTAAATATAAAAGTTATGGGAGTTCCAGAAGTCACAGAAAGAGAAGCTAGGTTTAAAAATGCATTCAATGAAATAATAAAGGAAATCTTCCCTAATCTTGACAAAGAATTGGTAAACAATACAGGAGAGGCACAGAACTCCCAATAGAATTGATCAAAAGCAATCTTCACCACAACATATGATAATCAAACCCTCTGCAATTGAACCTAGGGAAAAGATCCTTAAATATACATGTGATAAAAATCAATTGACCAGTGAATGGCAATCAGATTCACAAATGACCTCACAGGAAACTCTACAGACCAGAAGAGAATGGAGTGTCATATTCCAGATTCTAAAAGGGAAAAATCATCAGCCCAGAATAACTTACCCAGCAAAGCTTTCCTTTGTCTTTGAAAGCAAAATAAAATTCTTCCACAGTAAAGAAAAGCTCAATGAGTTTGCCTCTTTTAGAGCTGCCATACAAATGGTACTTAAAGATGTCTTCTTGACAGAGAAAAGGAAAAGCACCTAGCTAAACCAAAGGCTAATGTGAAAAATGACTCAGTAACAACAAAAGAAGACTAAATCAATGAACAACCCATTGTTGAAATTACTACTTATTGATATTAACCCTAAATGTAAATGACTAAACCTCATCAATCAAGCATCATAGATCAGCAGACTGGATTAAAAAAACAAAGTCCATCTATTTGCTACCTACAGGAGTCACATCTCACCAACAAAGATAAACAGAAACTAAAAGTGAAAAGATGGAAAAGATATTCCAGGTAAATGAAAAGTAAAACCAAGCTGGTGTAGCCACTCTTACATTAGATCATACAAGCGTTGATGTGAAAAATATTAAAAGCAATAAAGAACACCAAGATACAGTGCAGCATAAATCTTTACTTCCAAATCAAAGATAGATTCCAAATAAAACCATTAAATATATCGTGACAGTAGGATGCTGGATTCTCTGCCATTGTCCATACCTGCAAAGTCAGGAGATGGCTAAATAGCTGAATGATGGACTTATGACTGCTTATGAAGGACTATACTACTTGGGGGAGAGGAGATGATCTGTGGAAAGGAGGAGGAGAAATCCCAGAGCCTATGGAACTGTGTCACTATATCATAAAATAATAATAATAATGTCAAAGTTTGACTATTAGGGAAAAAACAAGATGCGGATCAGGGAGCAGAAAGCCATTACAACCAATGGTATAAGCCTTACAGCATCCTGACAACCCACATGCTAGTATTGTCTTTGACTATTCTAAAATTACTTCTCAGCTCCAAAAGACTGGGATACAAAGAATGAATACTAGTGTTGGAAACATCATGTCTTTCTCACCATGTGCTTGCACATCCAAAAAACCTTCCCCATGACTTGCTTCTCTCTTCCAAGTATCATCTAACCAGTAGAATCCAATTTGTATCCAGAAACTTAAATACAATGGAATCTGGAATGTGTAACCTTTAGCTTTACTAAAGCTTGGGAAAATTTATGTTCAACAACTGTTAGCAGTAGGCCTGGCATTGGAATAGAGTCATACTCTTTCTGTCATATCATACTACCAGGGTCATCATTCACAAAAAGAGGCAGAATTCTGCAGGGTATAAAATCACAAATATAATGTAGTGATGAATAGAGGCTAGAAACTGGAACAATACAGAAACGTTGGGTAACAGGCACCATAGCCAGTCAAAAGTAGTAAGTTCTCATGTTTCACAGTATAGTGGGAGGAGCATATTTCACAATAATACACTAGCTATTCTACAACAAACTGGAAGACAGGAGTTGGTAGGCTCCAAATACGAGAGACAGATAAGGAAACAGTAGGGCTAGTTGAATAGTTTATGGCATGTATGTGTCTTGAAATGTTGCACTGTACTTCATAAGCATTTCTAAGTACTACAAGTTAGTCAATTTTAAATAAAATGTTTATTTTAAAAGACTGCCAATAAAATAAGTTCTCTTGTTAACTTGAAAGCAGGTAAGTTTTGAAGATGTTTAAATATAGAAATATCATGAGCATGTGTTTTGGAGGATGGGTCACTCCATTTAATATCATCATTTGGGTACCTGCTCAAAGCATCTTCCTTAGAGAGGCCTTTATTGACCACCCTTCAGATAACTACAATTTCCCCTCCCACCACTATCTACCCAGCCATTCTGCTTTCTTTCCTTTATAAAATTCTCATATGAAATATGTATTGCGGTGTTTGTATTTGCTTGTCTTTCTCATTAGTGTATAAGATTTACAAAGGTAGAAACTTATTTATATCCATTGTTGTGTTTCCACCACTGGGAACGATGTGTAGCCTCAGAAAGCACATGACCAATGTTCAGTAGGTAGATAAATGAATGGAGTATGTGATCAAAGACATTAAAAAAAGCATCAAGAATCTGGATCTTTATATTAAAAGGTGTCTGAATACACACTGAATTTTTGTTCTCAGGAAAATTAGGTGTGTCACTAAAAAACTTAATCCATATTCACCAGGTAAAACAAATCAGACCAGGTGAGCAAGTTCTATTTCCTTTAGAATTACCAAAGTTGAACTCTCACTTCAACACTGACTCCACTTGTGACTCCATTACTGTAAAATTATATGTAGAGTACCAGTGAAAATTTGTAGATCAAGTATGTTTCGAATGAGCAATGCTCTAGTAGAATTAATGCATGACAAAAAGACAACTTACATTTTTTTCATTTGTCAGAGACTGGTGGATAAAGTTGGTTTCACTGGGGAGGAGCTCTGTGCCATGAAAGGAAGGCTGGCATGTGAGTCAGACACTGAATCACCAATCTGTGCTGGCATTTCTGGGGTGGGTCTCTTAGATGACCAATCTACTATACTTTTCTAAGTATCCAAGTCAAACAAAATTTCCATTTCTTCCTCTAAACCACAGACCTACAGCTGTCATCACACTTGTTAAACAAGTTTCTTTTAATTACTTTCTGTTATTGCTTCCAGCCCTTAAAATCCCAACTATCATTGTGTTAATACATTTACCTGGAAACCACTGCTCAGGACATTTCACCAGCACATTATGTATAGGTAAGTGGAAATTTGTTTGACCTGGATTTGATATAAATAGAGATAACAGTTTTCACCATATGACCCCCACCTAAGGATTGAATTTAGGTAGAAAACCTATAGTTTTCAATTCACAACAGTGTGAATTATCAACTTGTAGACAACCTCATTATCAATATGAAATCATGTCTGGAATCTAGATTTACGTAATGCATTGGGAAGTGCTTCAGAGAGGCAGCATTCAGTTCAACACCCTATAAGTAAAAAATAATACGGATGTGTGATGAATGTGAAAGGAGAAGGGAATGCAGAGAGAAACTTCTCTTTCCAGAAATCAAGAGATAAATCTGGGATGATGATTATGGCTTCCTTTTTATTTTCTACTCTCTACAATGTTTTATGAATGTTATCCTGAATCTTATAGTACCATGGCTTTAAATATGGTTTTCTGTAAAGTGATATATAAATCCATATATTTTTATTTTTTAAAATGTTTCTGACTTAGATAAATATAATAATGTATACACATGGGATATCTGTCTTTAGGGTCTCTAACCAGACAATTATCATTTTAAAGGAAGAGTGATTTTGCTTTTTCACATTGTGATGATAATCAGAATCCCTCATCTTGTGATATTAATATTCCTGTTCTCAAGAAGAATACCATATGTATGTGTACATATAATGTCCACATATGAATTAGATGTGGAAGAATGTTAAAACCGTTCAATTTAAAGCTAAAAAATCTCTAAGACTCAACTATGCTTATTTTAAAAGATGACAACTTAATATTATTTATATTCCTTAATAAAGAAAAATAAATGGAACCTGATAAAAAAGAGAATAGTGATCATTAAGGGAATGATTTTAAGAACATACTTTAACCTCAGAAGAACTTTTCCTTCCATGTATAATGCATTACACAATTAATTGTCTCTAATTATAAAACATGCAATGTTTTATCTGCAGGTATCTGTAAAATATAAATCATACCTTACATGAATATTTCTCTAACATGTTGAATCCTCTTCTCTGTTACCCATTTTAAGTATGTATATATGTAAATAAAAATATTTATATAATTTAATATCAGCTTTTACGTAAAAATGTGGTCAGAAATATTATACTGCAGCAGAATGTGTTAAGAGCCTTTATCTTTAATTAAAGTAAACCATTTGTTTTATAATTTGCTTCAGTGTGAAGTATTACTCTATTAGAACCCCAATGTATTCCTGTTAGTCACACTTTTGCTCATCCAGTAAGATTGATCACACTTCTTGAAATGGGAGCAGAAACAGCACAACCACTGAGCTTTATTTTGGTTGTGAGATCATCATCACCTTTATATTGAGTGGATGCTGCTTTTTTAACGCAACTCTCTTTTACCATTTAAAATTTAACATTTATGTGATGTCTACAACCTGAACGACTTCAAACGAATAACTCTTGTCACAAAAAAATAAATCCTAGTTAAGAAATGCATAAACTTCAATTTAGTAGCTGAATTGTTTCCTCTTGCTATGTGTTGATGTGTTTATCTAGTGAAGTGTCAAAAATGTCATTATAAAATGAAATTAAAATATGTCATTTTTAATAATTAGGAAAAAAGGAAGGAGGAAGTAGGTGGAAATGTGGGATAGAGGGAAGATGAAGGTGAGAAGCATCAAAATGCCCCTAAATCTGTATTGTAAATTATGTGAAATTTGTTCACATTGTATAAATTTTAAAAAGTTAAAAGCAGCCAAAACTAACAAAAATATCTGACCTGGAAATGAAAAAATCAAAATAAAAAAAACTGTACAAAGAAGGGCCACAACTTGAGCACTACTTGGATCTAGTTCCATACTCTTAAAGCAGCAGAAGATGAATCAAGTGTTGGGGACCAGTCACCCAAATGGGAGAGATGGGCGAAGTTCTTAGCTCATGGCTTTGACCTGGCCTGGGGCTACCCCTTGCAGTCATCTGAGGAAGGATCCAGCAGATGGAAGATTATCTCTCTAACTCTGACTTTCAATTAGACAACTTAACATTTTTAAAAAGTGAACAGAAATCAAGATGGCAGAATGGAGTAGCAGACAGAAAAACATTAGCCATTGTAAAGCAAAGGGAGTACATTCCAGGAAATAGAAGAGGATAAAACAATACTGGAGGGGCACCTGGAGGCTGACAGACATGGGAAAGCACAGACACATGGTGTGGTGTTGCAGTGACCGATACCCTAGCCACATTCAGCCAGCATTTCTGATCCAGTGAAGTGTAACAGCGTGGCATCCTATAGGTTCCACCCAAAATAGGTACAGGCATCCATCAGACCTAATGGCAAGCAGATCAAGAACTCTAGTAGTGGCATATCAGATACCATTTTTTTATAGTGTGGCAAAGGCTTTAAGACTGCAGGGACAATGGTGAGCTGTGTATGCACTGAGGTGTGAGCAAACTCATTGAACTCAGTGCATTGCACTGGTCCCACAGGGAAAATAATACCAACTATTGCATCATATGGGTCAAAATAGGTCCGTGGGGCCCTCAGACCTAATGGTCAACAGGTTTCTGCAAGAACAGCACCACCAACAACCTAGCTATTTAAGACACCAGGTATCCCCTAATCCTGGGGCCTACTCCAACCGGAAGTCGGAGAAAGGTTGTACAGAAAATGGTGCAGCCCCAGCATGGTATCACAGCAGGTGGAGATTGGTGAGCCAGGAGCTGGGGCTATGGAGACCACAGTGGAAATCTAATATAAGAACCCAGAACTGTAACTCACTGGAGGGAGTGGCACAACTGACTGCAAGCAAAGAATATATACCAACTGCAACAAATAGAATCAAACTGTAGACCTGTGGGTGACATAGCTTAGAAACCTGCCCCAAGGAGACGACTACTAACCAGAAGTACAATGACCAAGAGCAAAAGAAGAGACAACGGCACAATGAATATTACTGAAGACTCTCCTGCAAAGGAGCAAAAGCCTTTATCAACCTCAGAGTGAACTGAGGAAGACTTTGAGAAAATGGAGGATACAGAATTCGAAACACCTGTTATAAAGCTTCTTATCAACAATGAGAAGTACATAATGCAGGACCTCAAGGAATTTAAGGAACATGTCACACTGGAAATGAATCAAATGAAAGCTGATATATCAGAAACGAAGAATACAGTGAAACAAATTAAAAGTACAGTGGAGAGTCTCCAAAATAGAATTAAGGAAGCAGAAGAAAGAATGTCAGAATTGGAAGATATTTCTTGTCACAATGAGGAAACAAATAAAAAGCTGGAAGCAGAGCTGGATCAGGCCAATAAAAGTATTCAAGAATTTAAAGACACTAGTAAGAGGCCAAATGTAAGAGTTATGGGAGTCCTAGAAGGTGCAGAAAGAGATTCTGGGTTTACAAATGTATTTAATGAAATAATAGGGGAAAATTTCCCTAATCTAGAGAAAGAATTGGGAAACAATATCCAGCAAGGGCAAAGAACGCCCAACAGGCTTGACCAAAAGTGATCCTTGCCAAAACACATGATCAGGCTCTTCTCAATAAGGAAAAAATCCTCAAATTTGCATGTGAAAAAAATCAATTGACACATAAAGGAATGGTAGTGAAATTCACAGGAGACCTCCTGCAGGAAACTCTACAGGCCAGAAGAGAATGGAGTGACGTATTCCAGATTCTAAAAGCAAAAAATCGTCCATAAAGGATATCATACTCAGCAAAGCTTTCCTTTGTCTTTGAAAATGAAATAAAATTCTGCCACAGTAAATAAAAGTTTAAAAGAATATGCCTCTTCCAAACCTGCCCTACAAATGATACTTAAAATGTTGTCTTGACAAAGAGGAATAATACCCACTGAAACCAAAGGCAAAAGTGAATGACATTCCAATTGAATAGACAACAGAAGACTTAATCAATTAAGAAGTCATTGCTAAAATGACAGGACCAAATTGCCTTCCATTCATATTAACCCTGAATGTAAATGGTTAAACTCATCCATCAAGCATCATATAGATTAGTCGGCTAGATTAAAAACACAAGTCCCATCTACTTGTTGACTATAGGAAACACATCTCAGTAACAAAGATCAGCAGATTCTGTATCTCATGGATTTTGATATTTTTTTTACTTCCATCTCTTTAAAATGCTTTCTTATTAAATTCTTCAGTGACTCATAGATCATACAGTAGCATCATTTTCTTCAAGAAGGTTCTTGCTTTTCTTTTCATTTTTTCAGCAACACATTAGTCATTCAGTAACATGTTATTTAACTTTGCAGCATTTTTCTTTTTTTTTCTTTTCTTCCTGTTGTTGATCTTGTTTTGTGGCCTTTTATTTAAGGGGATATACAGTAACTGTGTAATGGAGACTCTCATATCCAGAAGCATGTTATTTAAGTTCATGGCATTGTTAATTTTTATTTTTCTTCCTATTGCTGATTTCGTATTGTGGCTCTTCATTTAAGCGGATGTACAGTAACTGTGTAATGGAGACTATCATATCCATTTGTGAGGATACAAAGCATTATGCATCTCTACTTCCAGACCAAGATGGACTCCCAATGAAACTGTTTACTATATCTTGACAATAGGATACTGGACTCTGTCATTGTCCATGCCCACAATGATGGACACTGACTTTTTATGAAGAGCTATAGTAATTATATAGGGGAACTCAGTGGGGGGAGAGGGGTTGGGGAGAGGGGAATGGAAATTCAGGGCCTATGATAGTATATCACAAAATGATAATAATAATAAAAATGATGCAATACATACATACATACATACATAAAGTGTACATGGACTAGAAATGCAAAATCTTGTAGCACCTGTAATGAAAAAGAATTTTAAAAAAGTTATTTGAGCTTTCCATTTTCAATGAATAGTATCTGGATGAATTCTAACAAACCTTGGTTCATCAAATTTTAATAGATTTAATTTTTTTTGGTCTTGTAAGGTTAAAAATGACAAAAACTAAGTGATGAAATAAATTTAAATTCGAATTTATTTAAATTTGAACTTATGCAAAGATTTCATTTGATTATAGCTTTAGAAATAAAACTGGTCAAAATAAGAAAAGTGATAGTGCATCTCCAACTAAGGGTTAATTAGAGAAAGATAAATCAAGAGGGTGTGGGAGACAGAATTGTAAAGAATGGGTGGGGAGTAGAGGTTGGGTCAGCTGAAGAGATGAATACTTAGAGGATGAGGCCAGAGCCAATCCATCAACCAAAGAGCAACAACAGCTTCAACTTGACCGTTCAGGAACAAAATGCTCATACTTTAAAAGTGATTGAGAGGTATCTAGCAAGAATTATGTGATTTTTATTCTGCCTATATTCAGGAAGGACATGAAAAAAATTGAGATTCATTAGTTGCCATTACAATGCAGGTAAATTTCTGTCAAGAGGGAAAAGAATAATTTTTTGCCATATTTTATGTGATAAACATGCTGAAACACTGATTCATTTTCACAGTTTTGATTCAACTGCTTTTAGATGAATCCTAAATGTGGTTCTCAGCTTACCACTCGTCTAATTTCTGCAGTTGTATGTTGGATTTCAAATGTCCCTCAAATTCAAGATATAAAATTCACCATTTTTATCATAAAATTATATTTTTTAGATTTCATTTTACTCTTCTTATTGAAGTAAAATCTAATGTCATCTTTAAGATGTATTCTCTCTCTCTCTCTCTTTTTTCCCTCAGTCACTCTGTGCTTCAAATAAGCAAGTAAGTTTTCAAAAGTATGATAGTAGAGATACAATGTTCTTTCTTGATGTTTGCCATTTTCTCAGCGTAAGTGGAGAGGTATTTGCTAAGAGGGAGAATGGGATAGATTGTGCTGCAGGGTTGAGAAAGAAAAAGTTCAAATTCATTTTCCAGGAGAATGGCAAAACATTAGTAGAGAATGGTAAGAACAAGAAAAAGGAAAGAGGATTTTTTAAAAGACATAATACTCAAGAATACCAATTGGTACTTCTTACTTGGAAAATAAAATGACATACTTCTATAAAGTAAATTAAAAATATGTTATGCAAAAATTGAGAGAAAAAGGGGAAGGGGGAGGGAGGCATAGAGGAATGTGTCATTATATTCCAAGAATTGCATCTGTGAACAGAATGAAGTGTGCTTTGTTTTTAAAATGCAATGCAAAGTATTTTCAAAAAGTTTCTGGGAAATAGTGATCATGAGAAACATGTGTGGTATGTGTGAACAAAAAAGACAGTTTGTAGTTTGATGATTTTTTATAGCCCTTACACACCTGAAGAATTATGATTTTTCTGGTCATTCATTGAATTTTTTATTTAGTGGGTGGTTGGGTTTGTGGTTAGAAAGTAAATCAAAGACATGTAATTGCAAAAAGTAAAAGAAAAAAAAGGAAGGAGGAGGGAGTGTGAGAGCAAGGATGGGAGGGAAGGTAGAATGAGAAGTATACTATGTTCTTGAAACTACAAATGAAAAACATGTAATTTGTTTCCTTTATATAAATAAAATGAATTATAAAAGAAAGCATTGCCTGGATTTCAAGATTTTTGTATACAATTAAGCACTTAATTCTGGTTTCTGTCAAATTTTGCCTTGAAAACAGAACATAATGTAGTGAGAATTTCCTTCCCTAGAAGTGTCCCAATGCAAATTCCTATGTCCTTCCAGGAATTCAAATTCACCTAATCTAGGATAGGATTAGAAATATCTGCATGCAAACTTAGCAGCTTCAGGTGATTCTAAGATCTTCTCCAGTCATACCGGAAAGAATCCCAACATAAAAGATTTCAACACTTTAATGTGGTATCAAGTCTATCTTGTTAATACCTCTTTGTGTTAGTCAGGATTTTCCAGAGAAACAACTAGAAGAGTTAGGACAAGAGAAACACGTAAATGAATGGTCTTCAAAAATCTTCTTGGAAAATACATATAAAAAGCTAGGCATAAATTTAACTGTGCTGCATGCCAATAAACCCATTAAAGCGCACTAAAATCCAATAAGGGCATTATAAATGGTAATAAAATTCAATTCATATTTTTAAAACTGTGATGGGTTGAAATGTAAAACACTTGTAAGATATTTTCCTCCTCTTCCTTTCTTTTAATCTAACACTTATTGATATTATCTCTATCTCTGCCCATGGACTATAAGAAGGAGCTGGATGCCAGCCGTACATAGATTGGCACCAATCATCACATTCCTGAACAAAGTTTCATAGCACAGATAGAGAAATACGAATAAAATCTCATAGACAAGATCAATCATATACTTCAAAGGAAGTATCTGTATCTTTTCAGCGTCACTTTTATCCCTTCTTTATTTTTCCCCTCCCTCTAAATATCTTTGTTTTTAATGTGACTAAATTGTGGAGTTTTTAGGGATAAAGAGAAATACCGATTAGAAAGACAGTGTAATTTTTCTGACCTGTTCCTTTTCCTGTTCATATTCTTCCCATCCAGGCCTGTCACAGCTTCCCGGACATCTCTGCCGTTATGGGTGATCGCTCTCATAGTATTTGGAGTCTTGGCAATCGTTGGAGTTACTATTGGTCTTCTGGTCCATTATCTGGCAGTAGGTTGGTAAAAAATATTTTTTATGTATTTCACTTCTTATAATTATTATTTCCATTTCTGTGAAATATTAAGAGACAACTGCAAATAAGTTAACTTCCTTTAAGATGAAATCAGTGACTCTTGGTCCCATAAACAAGTCTTGCTTCATTTGTCAAGCACTGTATTGCAGACATCTCTTTTCGGCATACACAGGCAAAAGAATGAGTATGCATTCATACACACATATGAATGAAACTATAGGTAACTGGTAGCTATGGAGATAATTCTGCCAAGATAGTGCTATATGTGTTATCAAAATATTACACTGTGAAAAGCTGACTTAAGGAATATTTGATTTTGATTATTTTTCATAAGAGATTAGTATAAAAGTCCACTTAACACATGGCTTTAAATTTTGATAAGGTTGATATCTTTTTAAATCAAGCACATATTTTAATCTTAAGCATAATTTATGTTCTGCTATAAGAAGCATTTTCTCCAACGTTTCCAGTGGTTTATTAGCAATAGTATTGTGCTTATAGTGTCAGTTTTTGCAACACTTTGTTTTGATTTACAATAAAGTTATTACAGTCGTCTAGATTTTAAATACATCCGCTCTCCATCAATATTTCCCCTTTGGCTTTACCATATACAACTGCTTTCTTTTCTTTTTTTTTAAGATTTATTTATTTTTATTGGATAGACAGATACACAGGAAGAAGGAGATTCAGAACGAATGATCTTCTGTTTGCTGGTTCACTCCCAAGATGCATATATATATACAGATGACTATATATAATATATATATATAGTATATATATATGCTTATATATACATATGCATAGTTTAAAGTCAATATTTTTTTTGCCTTTTTCTTTTTTTAATTTATTTTTTATTATTATTTATTATTTTTAATTCATTAATTACATTGTATTATGTGACACAGTTACATAGGT
Source organism: Ochotona princeps (assembly GCF_030435755.1). Lineage (NCBI taxonomy): Eukaryota > Metazoa > Chordata > Mammalia > Lagomorpha > Ochotonidae > Ochotona > Ochotona princeps. The sequence continues at coordinate 72,411,868 of NC_080838.1, forward strand.
ACTTGGGTTCTCCCCACCCCTCCCCAAACCCTCCCACCATGATGGATTCCTCCACCTTGTTGCATAACCACAGCTCAAGTTCAGTTGAGATTCCCCCATTGCAAGCGTATACCAAACATGGAGTCCAGCATCTTATTGTCCTGTCAAGTTCAACGGCTTCTTACTGCAACACTTAGGGGTAGGCCCTCACTTCCTAAAAAAGACTCCAAAAGCAGTAGAAATCGAGACCAAAATAAACAATTGGGACCTCATCAAACTAAGAAGCTTCTGTACAGCTAGAGAAACAATCAACAAAGTAAAAAGGCAACCCACAGAATGGGAGAAGATCTTCGCACACGACATAGGTGATAGAGGGCTAATCTCCAGAATATACAAAGAGCTACAAAACAACCAAAATGTCAAAACAAACAAGCCACTCAAGTCAATATTTCTTTTAATGAGAAAGTATCTCCTCCTCCACTATTCCTATCCCCTTTCTCTGCAGCAATCACTACAGACTCTTTAAGCTGATTCTTTTTGTTTTTAAGATTTATTTTTTTATTGGAAAGTCGGATATACAGAGAGGAGGAGAGACAGAGGAGAAGATCTTCTATCTGTCGATTCATTCTCCAAGTGACTGCAACAGATGGAGCTGAGCCAATCCGAAGCCAGAAGCCTGGAGTTCCTTTTCCGGGTCTCCCATGCAGGTGCAGGGTCCGAGGGCCTTAGGCTATCCTTGCCTGCTTTTCCAGGCCACAAGCTGAGAGCTGGATGGGAAGTAGGGCCATCGGGATTAGAACCGGTGCCCATATGGGATCCTGGCACATGCAAGGCAAGGACTTTAGCTGCTTGGCTATGATGCCTGCCCCTAAAGCTGTTTTTTGATGATGTAATATTATCATCTTCCTATTGATACCATTCTCTCCTGCTTCATCTGTGGAAGTTGAGTCTAGACCTTCACACTCAACTTGCATGTCAGTCCTGTGGAGTTTTTCAATCAGTGGCCTCCTTGGGTTTTCTTTCAAGTGTATGTTGGTGTTTAATTATTCATATGTGAATTCCACATTTCTGGCTTATTTTTCATTTATTCATCCAATTTAATAGAGTACCTACACTCCTGTGCTGGCATTTAGTGTTTTATTTCAACCTGGAATTTTATACACTTTCATTTCTGAGACTTAGAAAATAAGGGAACTAAGGAGCTTCCGTTTTGTTTATTTTAGGCCTTCTTTTCCTTTCTCTTTTTCAACCCTTAAAATTTTAACAGAATCACTGTCTTCATGACTTTTCCATGTTATTTTTTAAATTTCTCTGTTGACTGCCTTATTTCTATTACTATATGTTTAAATATTTTTCATAATCTAAATACTTGCAAGCACTTTTCATAATCTAATCTATTTAAATACTAAATACCTCTAAATAAATATCTGAAAACTCATAACCTAACTAAGCAATAAATACTTCTAAATAAATCTAATGTATCTAAGTTCTTCTAAAATATTTTTTCAAAAGCTAAATACTTGTATGTAATAGTTTGATCTGGTTAATTAAACATACTTCCTGAGTGTAACAATATTTTAACAATAGCCAGAACAGTCTTTCTCTAAGATTTTCTCTATTATTTGTCCAAGTTATTTTCTAGCATTTGACCCTTCGGGATCAAGCTGTCAGGTGGAAGTCTTCCACGTGGAGCTGTCTGTTGATAATGCCTTTTACTGCTGCTGCCTGTGTCAGTTGCTTTGTTGAGAGAATGGGAATTGGCAATATATTAAATATTTTATATTGGATTGATCATAATTTCTGATCAATCTAAAACATATCCCTGAATTTTGCTTGGAAGTATTATTTATTCTTTAGTTTGTACAGTCACCTTGGGAAGAGTCCAATGTATAAGTTTTGCTTACGTTGCACTTGTCTTCAGCTATACCTTAGCTTCCTTGGCCTAAAAACAAACATTATGAAAGGCATTTCATTCTAGTTGCTTAGCCCAATCTTCCCGAATTTATCTATCTATCTATCTATCTATCTATCTATCTATCTATCTACCTATCTTTAAGATTCATTCATCTTTATTGTGAAGTCAGACACACAGAGAGCAGAGACAGAAAGATCCTCTGTGCTCTGGCTCACTCCCCAAGTGGCCACAACGGCCCTGCATGAATTTCCCCACTAGTTTTACAATGGATGTCCTTCCTGAACACTCACAAGTCCATCCTGCTGTTATTGAAGTGTTTCGTGACAATGTAGGCATGGACATTGTCAGAGTCCATCATCTTACTGTTAGGATGTATTCAATTCTTTCACTGGGAGTCCATCTCTGGTCTGTATGCATAGAGACATACAGCACTTTGTCTCCGTATCTGAATATGTCAGTCCCCACTAGACCTCCATTATATATCCCCGAAAATACAGAACCAGTGAGCAGAGTCCACAACAGGCTGAAAATAGTAAATTTTCATCAACATGAAGTTAACAAACATGCTGCAAATATGAAAATATATTACAAGAGTGTTGAAAACAGGAATAACAAACCTTTTTGCAGGAATAGATGTTCGTGCGGGACCCTTGTGGGGCTGAAGGAATTACAATTTAAAACTAGACCTTCATTACTCATGATATGTAGCACAACAGTATTGAAATGGACATTTACAAGCCCAAGTGTTTTCAAGCAATCTATCTCTTATGGATGACCAATTAATGAATCACAAGGACTTGTTGGGAGAGATATAAATAGCTAGAAAGTGCTAAAAGATAAGATCTACAGCAAAAAAAAAATTGATTTTACACTACAAAATTGCAAGTTGAAACAAGAAAGAACCATAAGAAGATGAGCAAAACAACCCCTAGCCGTATGAGCACTGAGATTTTTGATGGAAGAAAAATGTTTCTTTTTAATTCCATTTCCATCTCACCTTCCAGAGTACCTGGTTCCATTTATGGGTCTCTGAATCTAAAAAGCACACATCACATTTTCCTTGCTCTATATCCTGTGAGTCTGTTAGGCCTGTACCGCTCATGTGCATCTGATTTCCATACTGGTGGCGTTGTCACCTCTTCTATCATCATTATCTTTGTGAGTTAATTTCCTTAAAACCAAGCCCAACCACTTTTCTTATCATTTTAAAGGGATTTTGGAGGAAATTGATTTATATCTATGGCAATACCACCAATATGCACTGTAAACATTGAAGTATGAAAAGTAGGTGAAATAGTTTTGTCTTTTTTTTTTTTTGCTACTCCTGACATAGCCTAATAAACTACCATTGCACTGCTTAGTTTCTATAAACAAAACAAATTCCATGACCCTAGGAAAGATAGTTTCAATAAACAATGTAACTTAAATAATTTTAATCAACCATTTACAGAATTTTTCTTGGGACTTTCTAACTTCTTTTATATAGCCTTTTTTGCTATATAATAGTTTGTCATTTATTGTAATATTATATTTTATTTAAATAAGATTTTCCTTTCTCTATATTCATATAGACCTTAAAGTCAAATCATCAGCCTTATAATTAATTAACAATCTTATTCATTTCCTATGTATTGGTTTTACCCATATTGGGCCTGTCTCCTACACAAGATAGCTTTCAAAGTCATAGTTGTATTGTAAAATAGTATAATAGAATTTATTATTCCATATATGAATGCACAGCACTTAGTATATTCCTAGATGCCAATCATCTAGGATATAATAAGGGTGACATGTGATATGAAGTGTTTTAGTGTTTATGGAAGTTTTGGTGTCAGACAGCTTGATTTCTGATCTTTGACTCCTCTTAGTAGTCACGTGGTATTACTGAAGTAACTTAACCTATAAGAGAATGCATTTCTCCTGAAATATTATTGTACTTCATCAGGTATTTCTAAACTTTTCACATAATTAATACTTAATAAGTGAAAACAATTTTATTTTAACAAAGTATTATTCCAGATGAAAATTTCATTATATGTGTATGAACATATGTGTGTATGTATGTATGTGTTCTATTATGTATTTATGCATGTAATTTGTCCTGACATACGCATGTCCTATATAAATTTTCTAAAATGCCTAGGTTATGTAACTGACCCTACCAGAAATAGTCACAGAGATTTACCAATAACAAATAAAAGCACAATATATACTATTTTGCAGTACTTCATAAACCAACTTTAGGTTTTGAGTGCATTTGGCTTCATAGTTCTTGAATCAATTTTGTGTCTTACAGAAAATAGGACCTATTACTATAAAGGTAGCTTTGAAGTGCTGGATATCCCATATAATAGCAATTATGAAAGGGAGACATCAGCAGAAAACAACTATCTTAGCAAGATTCTTGAGACCAGGGTAAGTCAGCATTTTTCTATAGTTGTTTTATTATGAATTCTCTGAAGTATTTATATTATAAAGTAAATATTCATGCATATATTATTGAAATTTGATACTAGACTATGTTCTCTCTTAACAGATGACTGATGCGTTTCAAAGTTCAAATATTTACAGACAATATATCAATTCTCAAGTCATCACACTAGTGTAAGTAACACTATCAGAAAATAGATCATGCCATCATAGCCATCATTCTATTTCATGTTCCTCTGTAAAAAGTGTATTAGCAGCTTATGGTCATTATCCAACAAACTACTTGTCCATAATCAGCCTCTTCACAAATTCATATATTTCCACAACCATCATATATGTTTCATATAAAATCAATGTTAAAATGATGTCTTTCCAGGAAACAGCAGGGACTCACATATACCTTACTAGGTAGGACACGAAAATAAGTTACTCCTCACTGGGGTATTGAAGATCTCTCTGCACCCCTCCTAAAACTGTCCTGGGCCTCAACTGTTGACATATGTCTTGTTAAAGTTATAAGCCAGTTTGAACTATCCTAAAATCTGCCAAGTTCAGTAAAAATTATGCCTCAATATAATAAACTGCTAAATACAAAAATGAAAATAGACATGAGACAGCTGAATAATATCCTGTAGCCATTTTAAGGTGGATAGAAGCCAGTTGTATATGAACTAAAAATGAAATGTCAATGAAGTAGTCACAGGATGTGGTTAAGAACTTGCATTTTCTTTTTTTATTTATTTATTATTTTTAATTCATTAATTACATTGTATTATGTGACACAGTTTCATAGATACTTGGATTCTCCCCACCCCTCCCCAAACCCTCCCCCCATGGTGGATTCCTCCAAGAACTTGCATTTTCTAACATATCAGTCACTCAATACCATGTCAATTAACTCCATAATGTTGTAAACTGTTGTTGGTGTTATGTTATTGCTTTTAATTGGTCGGAACGATAGTCTGCCAGCTCTGCTTTTAGACCAGAGATGGTCTCCCCAAGAAACTGTTGAATTGATCCGGACAATAAGATGCTGAACTCTGTGCATGGTATACATGCTTGCAATGAAAGAAGCAAGACTGGATTTGAACTGTAATACTGCAACAAGGTGGAGTAATCCACCATGGGGGGAGGATACGGGGAGGGGTTGAGGGAACCTCAGAGTCTATGAAACGATGTCATAAAATGAAATGCAATAAAAATGATGTCTTTCAAGTTCTCTAAATAGTTATGTCTATACAACATTGGATAATCCTAGACTATTTTTTGATGTTGCAATTTTTGGTTTATCAGTAACGTAAATATAAACCCTAATTTCTCTTGCTTTTTTATTTGAAAGTCATCTATTTATCTTTTGGAAATGCCTCTAGAATTCTTATTAGGTATTATATAAAAGGGAGTATATCTGTATCAGATTTGAAGCTAAGGAAAATTTTGTGGTTATCATGACAAAAGTATAATAACTATGATGTGTTTGCTATAAATGGATTTTGAGCTGATTAACTAGCAGAATAGGATTTAAAAACTTGAGCGCAATCTTGACTACTCAGTAGCTGTGAAGTCTTGGGCAAGTTATTGCATCCTTGAAACTGCTTCCTTCTCTCATAAAAAGCTAATGATGGCAACTACTCCACCCTGATTATAGAACTGCACTCAGGATTAAATAACTAATGGGTGTAGAAATATTTTCAAATAAGCGTATTTTAAATAAAGGCGACTATTGTTTTTTCATTCATTAATGTCATCAGGAGCTGTCCTTTCCACCGATCTTATCCTGCTCCCAGGCTTATATTGATTCTGAGAATCACAGAATGGAATAAGTCCCAGCTAGCAATAACCTTAGGCGTCAATTTTAGTACAGGACATAAACAGGGGAACTAAAGTTGCAGTGTTCAGTAATCCCTTACAGGTGGCTTCAGCAAAGAAGGCTTCCGTGATATTATTTGCAACATGTAATTTCAGAAGTATAGGGCAGATTGGACTGAGAGCAAGAAATGGAGAGATCGTAAGGTTGAGTTTTTTGCTCTGTTCTGTACTACCACAATAGCCAAATGTATTTACTTTGAGGGCATCCTAAGAATTATTATTGACTTACGTGACAAAATTTTTAACATCTCATAAAGAGACCATACTACTGAGATTGCAGGCACAGCCTCAGGGCTCCGTGACAGTCTGCACATGTCCATTGGCCTGCCTCTTGAGCTCATTCCCTTTTTCCCAGTTCCAAGAAAATTTACCCTTACTGCCACAATCAGCAAAATTTTACTCAACAAGTTCTCACTACTGTTACCAACTGGCTTTCCCAGGCACTGTAGAAACTGTGTGGTTAGGCATAGGGTCATGAGTGCACTGTATACAGCTCAGTTAATCTAGCCAAATTCATTGATTCAAAATTTCAGTGTGATATCCACAAACTCTAAAACTCTTTATCAGTAAAAGGAAAATAATGCCATTCATTTGTTGCTTTGGAGACCAACTGTGTTAATAACGATGATAGTAAAATGCCTCAAACTGTAACAAATACTCAACAGCTGTTGAATAATATCGTTGCCATCTAGTTATTCTGGAATATGTTTCTTCTGCTTGTCTGCCTCACGAACTTTGTTACCTGATGATGAAATAACAAATGTAAATACTCGAAATTCTAGGGTGTGTGTCCCTTCATCCATGAAAACTTTTCCAAGCTTTTAAGTGAAAAATTGTTTGTTCTTCCTCTGAATATCTCCAATTAAGGTGTATTGTTTCAAACCATTGTTAAAGTCATTTGTGTAGGTGTGTTACCTCTCCTAAAAATCTGGAAATTCCTTCAGGGTGGGAACCATGTCCTAAGTAACCTTGCTTCATCCAGTAATAACCAGCAGAGATATTTTATAGCAGTTACAAAGAAATTTATTGCTGACTAAAAGTATAAATTATCCCTGTTCTTAAGTGATATATTTACCCTGTGCCTAAGAATTTCTTGTTCTTGGATTTGCAAAAAGAAAAAAAAAGATGATCCTCTAAGCTGAATGATATGGCCCCACTGGCACTGTTATAAAATAAATGTAGGTAGCTGCGTGATGCAGTGCCTAAACTTGTGCTACACAAACTTATGTAAGAGAAAAAGAAATCTGGAAGGTCACAGAACGAGGAAGAAAATGCTCTGCTTAGCAATATATGAAAGCTTTATGTTGTTTCCAGTCCTGACAGCAACAATGTGACAGCACACATATGGCTGGTCTTCAAGTCTACCGCAGCCAACAAGGAAAACACAAGGAGAAGAATTGAAAGCATCTTGCGTCAGCTGCTGAAGAGCAACTCAGGATCCTTGACTACAGATCCGGATTCTCTGAAGCTCACGGGTAAGCATGTGGATGGTTGCGAGCAGCTCACTTCTCTTATTTTACCACTAGCACATCCCACAAACAGGCAGAGTTACTGGTATCCAATAGTTTTCTTCAGCGAATAACTTAGGAGTTATCAGAGAAATTATTTGTATTTTTCATTGCATTCAAATAAGCAATGCCATACCTTGTAACTGATTGAGTAGGGAGAGCTGCTTCTCATTGCAAGGCAGATATTAATATCTTCAACAGTACTTGTGGATAGTGCAATTCTTTTCATCATGTCTTATAGTTGCCTTTTGAAAAAAATTATTTATTTCACTTGCAAAGTCAGAATCCCCAAATGACTGCAGCAGTCAGAGCTGCGGTGGTCTGAAGCTGGGGTCCAGAGGCTTCTTCCAGGTCTCCCACACGAATATAGGGGCCCGAGGACTTGGAACATCTGCTGCTGCTTTCCCCAGCCTTGAGCAGAGAGCTGGATTGGGAAGTGGAGCAGCCAGGACATGAACAGGCACTGCAGATGGAGGATTAGCCTATTACACCACTTTACTGGTTCCCATGTTCTATAATTTTCAAAGCAGCATTGTATTTGCTGTTACTAGTCACTAGCTCTGTCTTCAGACCAGAGAGGGTATACCTAAGAAGCCGTTGAACTTGACTGGACAATAAGATGCTGGACTCTATGTTTGGTATATGCTTGCAATGGGGGAATCTCAACTGAACTTGAGCTGTGGTTAGGCAACAAGGTGGAGGAATCCACCATGGTGGGAGGGTTTGGGGAGGGGTGGGAGAACCCAAGTATCTATGTAACTGTGTCACATAATACAATGTAATTAATGAAGTTAAATTAAAAAAAAAGTTATTTTTGTGCACTGACTAACAGCAGTCATTTCAGTTGTGGAAGCATCTTCTTCTAAGGAAAGGGACTTAAACATTTTTCCTCCTGACATGCTATGGAATACAATTCAAAAAATCTCTCATGAGGAATTATGAAGATGATACTTTTACTTTGTATATTCACACGTAGCAAGAGCAAACTCCAGTTAATCCTTTCTATGTCCACTTTGAGATTCCAAATTATTTCTAGACCCTCCTGTTCTGCTGGACCTTAGCCCAGCACTCCTCGGTCAGTGGTGCTCAGTGTTAAATTTACTCTGGATGTTTTACTCTGTTTCAGAAATCAGTAAGGTTGATGCTGAAAGGATTATCAACAACCGTAAGTTCAGTTATTTTTAATTAAATATATGCGGTCACCTAAAACACAATAGTCAAAATTTGGTATTCTTGCTCAGGCATACTTTTAAACACTTTACCTACTGTAATCACTTACTCCTTGTAATGGTCCCTGAGATGGGTATGATTGTGATCCCTTTTAGATATGAGAACACTGAAGCATGAAGAATGGAAATATTGATTCCAATTAATCTATCCTGTAAATGGTGAGATGAGATTTCAAATGCAGAATTCCAGTTGCCCTGCACGTGGACTTCAGTGTGATTTGACCTGCTTCCCATGACTTTCCTGTTCTGCAAGGGCTGAAGTGTCCTAAATGCCCTGCACTGGACCTGGCTGATACAATGGCAGCTAGTGTTTCTGTAGAGATTACGTTCTACGCATGTCAATGCAAGATGGTGACAGAAATATGCAAATAAGGACAGCTCAGTGCACACTTTGCTTTGCACTTAAACCAACATTATCATCCCATTCTCAGTGGAACAAAACTTACCCCTTTCTCACAGGCTGTGGGAGACGAGCAAAGATGTCAGCTACGTACGACAGAATCAAGGGTGGCTCCAACGCTCAGGAAGGAGAATGGCCGTGGCAAGCTAGTCTCAGAATGAATGGCCAACACTACTGTGGGGCATCGCTTATAAGTGAAAGATATGTTCTAACTGCGGCTCACTGCTTTCAAAAGTAAGATCATCCGTTACGCTCCCAGGGCTGGAGAGAACACAGGTCCTGGGTGGTTGTAATTTTGTACCTACTATTCATGTTCGTTAAAACCTAGTCTTCCTACCTTTTAAAATTTTCTTTAAAGATTTGTTTTATGTTTTTATTGGAAATGCAGGTTCAGATTTTTCCGTCTGCTGGTTCACTCCGTAAACGGCCACAATGGCTGGAGCTGAGCCCATCTGAAGCCAGGAGCTACAAGCTTCTTCCAGTTCTCCACAGGTGTGCAGGGTCCAAAGGCCACTACTGCTTTCCCAGGCCACAAGCAGGGAGGTGGATGGTAAGTGGAGCAGCTGGAATATGAACCAGCATCTATATGGGATCCCAACAGATGTAAAGTGAGGATTTAGAAAATGGGCTTATCATGAGGGCCCAAGGCTTCCACCATACCAGAAAAATAGGAAGAGTCACCCATTTTGGATATTACTTTTTTTCTCACATGATTTTTATCTCTTATGGTTTTGTACTACAGAAATCCTATATTGTTCATATTTACTAAAAGGAATCATCTTACCTTGTACCTCCCTTCCTCTCAGCACATGGCTGCTTTGTTCCCCCACCATCGATCTATTGATTGCTCCCATCATTCAGGCAAATGCATTCTCATCCAAAATGCTCTTTTCCCTGAGAAACCTTCCATCCCTTAAGAGTACAAAATGAAGTCCTGTCATTCTATGGCCTACTAATTATACAGAAAATCATTTAAACAATTAGTGTAGTTCCAGTGCTTACTATCTCTAGACATAAGCTTCTTGAGGCTTGGACTGTTCATTTTCTTTTTCGTATCTCCACTGGCTTCCACAGTGTATGCTTTAGGAACTCAAAACAACAAATTTTAAAATTAGAAATCAGGTGTATCCTTGTCAGTAAATTGTAGAGCAAGAAAATGTTAATGAAAGTGAATGGTGAGGGCCCAGCACGATAGCGTAATGGTTAAGGTCCTCGCCTTGAACGCACTGGGATCCCATATGGGCGCCAGTTCTAATCCCGGCAGCTCCACTTCCCATCCAGCTCCCTGCTTGTGGCCTGAGAGGGCAGCCAAGGACAGCCCAAAGCCTTGGGACCCTGCACCTGCGTGGGAGACCCAGAAAGAAGTTCCTGACTCCTGGCTTCGGATTGGTGCAGTACTGGCCGTTGCGGTCACTTGGGGAGTGAATCATCGGAAGGAAGATCTTCCTCTCTGTCTCTCCTCCTCATTATATATCTGCCTTTCCAATAAAATAAATATTTAAAAAAAGAAAGTGAATGGTGAATGCAGAATTTTCTGTATTTATAGTAGAATACATTTATTTCTGTTATATTCAAGTAAGTAGTATGTTTGTTCTTTCTTTAGAACTAAAAACCCGAAGAACTTTACTGTCAGTTTTGGTACTGAAGTGACACCCCCCTACATGCAACGCAATGTTCAGGAAATTATTATTCATGAAAAGTATATCAAGGGTGAACATCATGATGATATTGCAATAATATTGCTCACGGACAAAGTTTCATTTAATAATGATGTGCACCGAGTTTGTCTTCCTGAAGCTACACAGGTTTTCTCTCCAGGAGAAGGAGTTGTTGTTACTGGATGGGGAGCATTTATATATGATGGTGGTAAGTTCTTTGTATATGTCTATCTATGCTCTGCAAAGTCCAGAAACAGTAAAAAAAAAAAAAGTTAGTGACTGAGATACAGAATCAAAAGTATCATTTACCCCCGAGTGCCCATCCTCCTAGGCTATCTCTCAGGGAATGAATGGTGCCTTTGGAGTCAAAGACTTGGCAAATATTCTGGTGTAGAACATTCCAAGGAAGCTGGTTTGAACAAAGAACTTGCATTATCTAGAGAATCTTTAGAAAGTTGTGATCTGAAGAGGTTAGAGAAGATGTTAGAAGATATACAAATACAAAAAAGGAAATGTCCGAGTGGTGTTTCACAGGAGAATTTGAATCTTTCTTTTTCACTGACCTGAGTAAGGGAACTAAATATGCTTTTTCAAGCCAAGAATAAGCAGTAGTCAGATTTAGGCTTCACAAAGAAAGGCTTTGATCCTGCTCTGTGTCTGAGCAGCTCTTGTGCTGATAATGTTTACTTCCTATAGATGAATACCCCGTATTGCTTCAGAAAGCTCCTGTGAAGATTATTGACACGAACACCTGTAATAGCAGAGAAGCATACAATGGCATGGTACTGGACACAATGCTGTGTGCTGGGTACATGGAAGGAAATATTGATGCCTGCCAGGTAATTCATATTCACCACACTGTACAAGACCAACTATTAATATTTCATGTAAATCACCAATTTGGAGATAACTAGATACTTCCACTGATTTTCACTTTGACAATCTCATCTGTGTTCCTATTAGCTTTGGTGCTAATCCAGACTCTCCTACATATACCATGAGCTTATAGTTGTCTAACAAACTCTGAAGTTGGATTTAGTCTCTGAGTCACACGTTGTCTCAGCATTTTAAAAATATCAGTTCACTTAATCCTCACCACAGTTTTAGAATTTAGGTACTTCCATTACTTCCATTGTTCTCATTTGTAAATGAGGAATCTGAGGCAGAAGAAACTTAAGTGATAGACACAAGGTCACATAACTTCATAAGCAGTGGAACTGGCACACAAATCCCAGGTGTCTAGCATCACAATCCATACTCTTGACTGTAGTTCAATGAATGATCAGTTTCAAAAGTATTTTCATTACTTTAAATCCATTTTAAACTGCCTTTTACCTTCTTATCCTCTGATGGCTAAAATACTAGCTACTTTCCTCAAAGTCCTGGACTTTAAGCATTTTTGTATCACGCATCTTCAGAAATATTTTTCATGGAAATATAGCTTAAAACATACCTTCAAGTTTCAGGTAACCAACAAACAGTCTCTAGGAAAGTTTTTGGGTCAGTCACAATCAAGGTTAAGGATGATACAGATATTTAAATAATATACTATCCAATTGCCTCCGTGAAGGATTAATGACTTTTATGTTCTTCTGTGCTTAGGATGTGATGTTAAGTATCTGAAAAGGAAATTGTCATAATTACAAATGTTCTTTGCCTTATTTAGGGTGACTCTGGAGGGCCACTGGTCTATCCCAATTCTCGAAATATTTGGTACCTTGTTGGAATAGTGAGCTGGGGAATTGAATGTGGTCAACTCAATAAGCCAGGGGTCTATACACGAGTGACCTCCTACCGCAACTGGATTGCCTCGAAGACTGGTCTCTGAGAGAGAAGAAAAGCATCTAGCAACCACTGTCACCGGTCACTGTTGTCTGTTACTACCAAGCCTTATTTCACGTATATTTTGGACTTGTGTGTGGCATGCCTTCTTTGAAAGAATTTTAGTCCCAAGGGAATATTTATGATCCTTTTTTTTAAACAAACTCAGTAACATAGTAAGAAAGTTCATAAAGATCATAAAGTTTATACAGATCTAACCAGAAGAAAATGCTGCCACTAACAATAGACTATTACAATACTGTTTCCTATCACATTAATTCGCAATAATAGGCATCCAAAGGCAGCATAAAACTTTCTGTTTTATCATTCAGACTTTCCAGAATTAGGAAAGTATGCCTGTTATCTGTGACAAGTCAGCCTGCAGCACTGTGAAAGACTGAAACCAATGTCTTACAAAGGTTGAGTTGGAAATTGTGTATCTACCTTCATGCAGTGGTATGAGTGTGAGCAAACCTAGGCCAAGGGTAGTTATGGAGTCACAATCTGCCATTTGTGCTGAGATCTTCATAATTTTTGTCATCATTGTTGAAGAATTTCACTACAAGCAAAATTAGGCAGACCAACAGAACCCAACTGTAACTCTATAATGTTTACACACATTTCTATGGAATTTTCTTATTTGTATCATATTTTGCAAAAGTGGCTATGAACCATGAAAATGTGTAATGCACTTAAAATAAATGTGTAAGCAGACTATATTTGTTCAATGAGACCTTTCCATGTTTCTGTACTTTCTTGAGAGTTAGCGAGTGACTCTTGCCTTTCCTCGTACTATTCTTTTTTCATAAGAAGCATTATTTTCACCTCTGGCTTGTGGAGTTTTTTTTTGTTGTTGTTGTTGTTTTTTGTTTTTTTTTTTTGGCTTGTGGAGTTTAAACAGGAGAACTCTCAGGCAAGGTGACTTAAGGGTCTCTCAGAAGTCAGTGGATGAATAGGCTCTGAATCATGCTGAAAGTAGTGAGGCCAATCCGGCCCAATTTAGATCTCCTCAGGCTGCAGTTTAAAATCAGGTGTCACAGTATTCTGGAGGCATTTTCCTGTCTAGGATGTGGTTCTCCAGGAAGCCGCAGAAATGCAGGCCTGGGTATACAAGCCTGAGATGTGCAGATCTAGAAGGGTGTGACCCAGATGCATGTCCAGGGACAAGGCAGCTTCCATGGCACCCCGGTGGTTGCCCTGCTCATTCAGGAACAGCTCTTGACTGTCAGGAAGATGGCTCAGATCCCACCTTAGTTTTGCGTCTTTCACAAATGTTGGACACCTTGAAATGTTCATCTATCATCTGGCGAGAGTGGCCTGTACCATGCAAAGCCATGTCTTGCTGGTGGAAATGGACACTCAGAGATAAGGGATAGGGAGGCCTGCAGGTATAGGGTGACAAGGCTGCAGCAATTCTAGATTATCTGGAATGGCATAGTTAGTGAACACTCAGCAGCCAACTCTAAAACAGGAATGACAGCAGCGGGTCTCCGAAGGGGGATGAAAATACCAAAAGATTCATCTCTTAAAACAAGTGATGTCGGCCATGACAGCAGCGGGTCTCAGAAGGGGGATGAAAATACCAAAAGATTCATCTCTTAAAACAAGTGATGTCGGACTGTACTCTGCCTTTCTGGGTGAATCAATATGAAAGTGAATTTCCAAGAAAACGGTGCATTTATCCTCCTTTTGCTCTTTCTCAATCCTGACTTCTGCTGTGTGGGCACAACCTTCTTTTCTTCTGGAAGATGAAGAGGGAAAGTTAGCAGTGGAGAGTAGGCTCTACGCTAACTCCAAACCTGCTGGTGTCTTGAACATCTGCAGTCTCCAGAACCATGAGAAAGATTTTTTTACAAATTACCTAGTCTGTGATATTCTGTTATGGAAGCATAAAAGGACTGAGACATTAAATCAAATTTTCTTGTTATAGATTTCCTTTCTTTTTAAAGAGCTCAGCTGCATGTTAAGTTAATTTTACTTAGAAGGGAGGGGGTAAATCAAAGGCCCTGGGAACTGTGGGAGAGAAGAGAGAGACTTAACTAGCCAAATTATTTCATGCTGATTCCAAAGTGGAGGCCACTTGATGCAGCAAATACAGGAGCGCACTAGGAAGTTCCTAAACTGCACAGTTTTCTTTTTCTTTAATTTATCTTAATAAGCATAAATGCTAGACACAAAGACAAGTTGACAAAATGTTCCCTACACAGCTAGGGGATTACAAGGAGAGAAGTCTGTTAATGGCATTCAGATACCATATATGTACTCTCTTGAAAATACAGTAAAATACAAGTGGTATTTCTTTCAAAACGCCATTTAACCATATCAATTAAATTATTGTGACCTTCGGTGAAACATTGTTTGCTTTCTCTTGAATTGGATTAGAGGATTATTTTTACACACGTGATTTGGAATCACTATCTGTTTGCCATTTAGAAAATGGTAGTTCAGCAAGAACGATGTTGCAAATACTGACGCTTTTCATTATATTTTCTTTTTGTTAAAAATGTTCCATGCAGGAGGTAGCCCTATAGGAGTGTCCCTTCACGTCCAGCTGCTCTGCTTTTAGTTCAGCTAATCCACCTGGAGGCACAACAGTTGTGGCAGATGGAAGATTTCTCTGTCTCTCTCCCTGTCACTGCCCTCCAAACCCATAATTGGTGATTTTTTAAATCACATTAATTAATAGCAGAGTTGATCCTATTCTAAGGAATTTATTTCAAGGGATTGTCAAGTTTACAAGAGTGCAAATGAGATTAACAAAATTCTACTTTTCATAATGTCACATTTTATTGTTAGTAACATACTGTCAGTTGTTTTCCTTGGGACTGAAAAAAACCTGTAGTTTATGGATTCTAAATAACCACAGATTATCAGGTATTCTTTTCAAATAAATAAGATTATTCTAGGACAAAAGGGTGTATTCCATTTTCAAATCATACAATTGATCAAGTGCTTTAGTTGGAGACTGAGAGGTTTTTTTTAAAGATTTATTTATTTTTATTGGAGAGGCAGATATACAGAGAGGAGAGAGAAGATCTTACATCCGATAGTTCACTCCCCATGTGACCACAATGGCCAGAGCAGTGACAATCTGAAGCCAGGAGTCAGGGACCTATCCCAGGTCTCCCCCCAGTTGCAGGGTCCCAAGGCTGCTTTGGGCCATCCTCGACTGCTTTCCCAGGCCACAAGCAAGGAGCTAGATGGGAAGCAGGGTGCCAGGATTAGAACCAGCGCCTATATGAGATCCCTGTGCAATTCAAGGTGAGGACTTCAGCTGTTAGGCTACTGCACCGGGGCCAAGACTGAGTTTTTCAGCATGTAGGAAAGTGTAATTTCATTCAGAATGTTACAAAGACATGTACTCAAGGTAGTGATTTAATAGTATTCATAGTTTTGAATGTCTCATTCAGGGCATTTTATCATGAAATTAACTTTTTTTCCCCCTGAAAACAGGTGACAATGAAAACTACAATGCTTCAATGACTAAGTTTTTGGTACCAGCACTTGACTTCGTTAAGGTGCCAACAATTTTTGCCCTGTTACTTTTGCATCATTAGTGTGACTTCAGAGATCTACTGAAGAAATCTTGCACATCCCTAGGGAGCAGAAGAAAACATTTTGAAAACTGCTAATCTGCATTAATTTTTATAAAGGGGGGTTTACAAAACAATATTCATAAAGCTACCGCATGGGTCTGTAAGTAGATAAGAATCGTTCATACATGTATTCACATTAATACAGAATCCTTGGAAAGGCAACCAAAAAAGAATGAAGGTTGGAGACACTTTCAGAAGGCCTATCAGAGGGTTTATCCGTTGGATGAGTCTTGTGCGATCCATCACAGGAAGTCAGGGACAGACTGCTTGGTCAAGGAATAGAAGTGCTTGGGAAGAGGAGGCATCCAACAACAAGGAGGAAAAACAATTGTCAAACACGTCACAAGATAGACTCTTCTATGCTGGTCAGCCAGCTTTTATTATGTTAATAGATACCTAAATCTTACCGTTTCTTACTCATAGTGTGTTGATCACTATAGGACAACTGGATCAACTTTAGTCCTGTGGGTATGTCTTATAAACACGTGGACTCAGCAATCCATTGGACCAAGAAAGAAAAGTCTGCAAAAAAACCCATCTATCCCACTAACTGCATATAAATACATCCAGTAAGAAACAGTTTCAGAGTGATCAAGGAGTCTCTTGTAGCTTCAATGAAATTAATAGGAGAAAGTACATGATATTTGGAAAGCCACTCATTTCTTTGTCCTAAGCTAGTTCCTTCAGCCAGACCCCGACACTACCTTATACTTAAAAGAACAAATCTGGCCGAGGGGAGGGTAGGATATCGGGAGGGGATAGGGAAATCCAAGACCCTATAGAAATATACCATAAATTCAAAATTCAAAATAATAATAAATGTGATAAAAATAAATAAAAGAACAAATAATTGCCAGAGAGTAAACGCTAATGGGCTCTGGCAGTCAACCAGATGATGAGCGTTGGAGTAGGTTTGATGAGAAAGGAATAAAAATGGTCTGGAGTGTTCTGATATGAAGGAGATTCTTGGAGGTGAAATGACCTAGTACTGAAGATACAGCTTTTCTCAAGTGCGAAGAGGGAAAAAGAAACAAACGCTATGTTAAGAGGAAAACTCTTTAAACATACACAGACTTGTATATCATAATGCTATGAAGAAAAGTCATACAAAGATGCCATGCAGTGTGTCTCTGCTATGGAAAATATACACAAGAAAAAAAAAATATTAGAAATACAGGTAGCCGAATTTACATTTCAAATATATTAATTAACCTGGTATGGTATCACTTATCCCAGCAGAGGGCGCCAGAACCCAGTTCCAGTTTTCAGAGTTAACTTGAACAACTCGATGCAAACTGAGATGAATTATGCACATTCCAGTCCATTTGTATCAAGTATCAGATGAATGGCTAGCAGCAAGAAGGAAAATAATTTTTATAAGGATTTCACAACATCTCAGAAAGATTAAACTGGTTCTAAGAAACGGCATCAATTAAATTCCATAAAAATACCTATTCTTATAAATATTTTCAAGTTTCATGCATGTATCAAGTAACAGATCTTCGCTAAAAATCATTTTTAGTGTACAGAGATCACAAGGACACAGCGAACTTTAAATCAACCGTAGTGCCTACCAGGCTTTGGTCCCCTACAAGTTAATTTCAACATCCTGCTGTCTGCTTGACATTCCAAATAACTCCCAAATCTAACACACCCAGAGAACCTCGTCATGATTCACATAGGGGCTGCTCTTTCTCTTTTCATTTTTCACTTTTCTTTCTTTTTTTACCAATGGCTTTACTATTCTTAATTTCTTTTCACCTTTCATTTCTCTTCTATCATCTTTCTCTAAGCCTAGTGATATCCTAACTAGTCTTGAAAATCTATGGTGATTTCCTAATCCATGAAACTTTTCAAATCTAACTTTAAAGGCTCTGTGTTTTAATTGTGTTTAAATCCTCGGTCTTGTTACTGGGTTCCTCTGCTGAACAAGCCAGCTTACGTCAGCACCCACATCAAATTCCTGAACAAACTCAGGGAAGACTGCACTCTTTCCCTCCCATTCTCAGGCAACAAATAATCCAAATTTCTATTAGAAAATTAACTAAGCTCATTCTAATATTAAAATAATGTGAATATATCTTTTTTCACCATATCATTGTTGCAAAATTCTGATTGAAACAGCACACTGAACACTAAAAATTTAATACATTGAATCAAATGGCATGATGATAGTATCAGTAGATATCTTGTACCTTAGTACACATTTAGTTTTCTACGCATTGCTTAAGTCCATTTCTTTATGAGAATTACATGGAATATTTTCTTAATTCCCAAAAATGTATATAAAGTTTAAAACTTTGTCTAGTGATGGGCTTTTGATAGAATATTGTATTTCAATAGTATTTAGCAGCTAAGATTTGATTAACGAATAAGAAAATACCCAAAAGAGTGATCCCTTCTCAATAAATTCTAACAGAAAGCATTTGAAGAATTCTACTCTGATTTTTTCTGCATTCTTTAAGTTCGTCAGATTACATAAAAAGGGAATAAAAGGAAAAATAACATTGAATTCCTAAAATTGGTTTGCGTTCCCACTGGGGAAGTCTAGAGACAGTGCCGAGTAAAAAAAGAAGGGACCATGTAGATCTGTCAGCATCCTACTGTAACAGCACCATGAGAAGCGGTAATGTTGGTCCTGGAAGATGCAGGGGAGATAATAGCACGAGCACTGGACTCATCTGACCTGCCAGGAAATCTTCCCTGCTGTGGTCAGGTTGTATGAGCTGGAGTCTGAAGTTTCTAAAACTTCGCAATGCCCCATGTACTAGTGTGCAAAGCACTATCTAGCCCTGTCAACAAACATAATGAAGGCACAGCATTTAACAGGAATCCTAGCATGCAGGATGAATTATGGCTGGAGAAGCTAGACCTTGATGGCAAGAGAGAATTTTAACAGGTGGAGAGTTGGGCCAATGCCGTGATTTCACATAAGGAAAGCTAATGACAAATAAGTGTGGCATATTTGGGTCAGCTAACAAAGGAATGCTTATTAAAAGGAAGAGAGACAACCTGGGGCAAATAGAGTGACTCAAGGGAGAAGCTCCCAGCTCTCCAGGTCTGGGAGCAGAGGACGAGAGATATAGAGTTATCATAGGAAGCCTCAAATTGTTTATCGCTCCAAACAGAGCTTTCAACTAAAAATGTGCTGCCTCCATATATGAATAAAGTCTTAATTCATAAAATATAAAATCATTTAAAAGGATCAAGAAATATAACCTTTAACTTTTATCAACGAAGACCAGTCTTCACATCTCTGACATGCACAGTTTCCCAGATTCTATTTTTTAGAAAGACTTATTTATTTTTACTTGAAAGGCATGATTAAAGAAACACAGAGAGAGACAGAGATCTTCTATGCTCTGATTTACCCCGAAATTGTCACAATGGCTGGAGCTGATCTGATCTGACACCAGGATCCAGGAGCTTCTTCTGGGTCTCCCATGTGGGTGCAAGAACTCAAGGACTGGAATTCTCTTCTGCCTTCCTAGGCCATAAACAGGAGCTGGATCAGAAGCAGGGTAGCCAGGACTCCAACTGGTGTCTGTATGGTATGTTGGCACTATAAGTAGAGGCTTAGCTTGCCGTGCCACAGCACAGGCCCCATCTGTTTCTTCATACAGTCTCTAAATCCTTTCAGGCTCTAGTATTGAAATATGTTTCAATTTGCCTCACAGCAGAAAAAGAAATCTCACTTTAGAATATGTATTTATTTGTTGATTCCTTATCTTTCCTTTTTAAATATTAGCTGCTACAAAGACAATGACATTGCTGTTTTCAACACCATCCCTCCAGGAATTGGAGCACAGTCCTACACAAGTTGTGCTTTTAATAAATATTTACTGAATAAATAAGAAGAGCTAAGAAATACCAGCTCCCAAGTGTGCACTGCAAGGCAGATGAGTTGATTATGCAGCTGTCAATAATCAGATTAAAACAGTAGCAGAAACCCCTTCACTGCCTCTTTATATTAATCCTTAATCACTTTTTCAAACGATATTTCTCATTAATAAATGAGATGTCACAGGGCAGGAAGGACAGAGAAAAGTTGGTTAATGGGCATTAATTCGCGGATAAGACTAAGAAGCTCTGGTGCTCTATTGAACAGCAGGTTGTCTACAGGTATTGTACTGCATATCTCTTTTAACAATATAAGAAATGATTTTAAATGCTTTCACCATGAAGAAATAATAAATATCTGATGGAACATAACATTGCACACATGTATTTAATGCCATATGATGTCTCATAAGTATGAGTTATTTTAAATTATGAGTTAAAAGCAAAAAGGTAACAAATTAGAGATACCCAGCTTATAATTAGAAGGTCTACAAATATGGGGCCTTGTTTTGCGGCATAACAGGCTAAGCTATCACTTATACTGCCTATGTTTGATGCTGGCTCAGTGCTGCTGCTCACCATCTGGGCCAGCTTCATGCTAATGTGCCTGAGAAGGCAGCAGCAGATGATACAAACGCCTGGGCACTGCCATCCATGGCAGAGCGTGACAAACTGCCCGGTGCCTGGCCTCAACATAACCCAGACCTAGGTAGGAGTGAACCAGCTGATGAATGAGCTCTATCCCTCCCCTAGCCTCTCTCTCTCTCCTTTTATTTTTTGTCTTTTCTTCCCTGTCTCATTGTTGCCTTGGTTTTTAAAGGAAGAGAAGAGAAGGAAAGAAGGAAGAAAGGATATAATAAAGAAAAGAGGACAAGAAAGAAGGATGGACGAGAAGAAAGACATCATTAAACGAAAAAGGTTTATAAAGGTGATTACCACCCACCCTGAGTCGTAGCACATCAAAAATTCCCTCAGTCATGTGAAATTGGCATTAGTACCTATTATTTGACTGAAGATTCCGACCTACAAAACATTAACTTTTACCATGTTCTGGTTTGTAAAATATGGTTTCAATAATTGTTTAAAATCCTCATTATTTATGATTAGATAATGTGTGGTGTCACTTGGGTGCCTACTCATCAATACATTTTGAACTTGTATAATCTCAACCTTCATGAGATAATGAAGATGTCATGAGATACTTAAATGTGACTCCCATGCGTAAACCAAACAGGTCATTCAAGAGCATAGTTAACACTTCATGAGAAATATGATGTGACCCTAAATACTCAACATATAGGATAATATTAAGGTAAGTTTTTTTTTTTTTTACTGTCAATGTCACGTTACTTGAAGCTTTATGTTATCATTAGATTTCGTACCTTTATTCTGACATGTGTGGGATCCAAGCAATTAAAAAACCAGTAATTGTAGGGTAAAAGATGACAGCTCCACAAAGCAATTTTTGTGTCTGAACTTTCCTTTCCCAAGAGCTTGACTGGGTTTTTTTCATTTGAGAGGAGTGAAAAGAGTTGTGTTCTCTCCTCCCCAGTCTGTTACTGTTTATACACAGCACATTAGCAAATTCACTCTATGTTTTTCACGCTGAATGTATGGGATGCATTAATATAAATGACAATAGTAGGCAAGCAATTACACATGGTATAACCTGTTTATCCATATACTCTTCTATTGCTACATCAGAGTTACTTCTGACGTCTCTGTCCCTAGGAAATCATCACCACACCTTTTGCAAATCAGGTGAGATTTTTTCAGAGCTAGTGACTTCAACAACTCTATGCACAATTCCCTTCCTTTGCCATACCATCTGTTGTATATAAAGTTCAGAAGCTGGAGTCAGCAAATCTGACACAGCTCTTACAGGAAATTGGCTTTCTTATTTATTTATTTATTTATTTATTTATTTATTTATTTATTTATTTATTTATTTTTGAGTCAGAAAAATATAATTCTCTCTCCTGTTTCCATTTGGTCTATCATTGACTATAACTAAGGCTGAAAAAATTCCTTCACTACAATTTAAAGTGTTTATTAAGAATATGATTTGACATTGGGAAGAGAGGCTTGTAGCCTCAGATCTTTAGACTACAAACTTCAAAGTTTCCCAGCAAACAGAGCCTGAAGCAAACAGTTTATCCTTTATAGAGTCTGAAGTTCTAGGGAAGAAAGACTGAAGAAAACAGGACAAAAAAGCACAAAGGAATAGAGAGTGAATGAAAAGGGCACTTTATCCACGTGGACAGAGCTGAAGGCAATGGACTTTCTTTAAGTGAGTTTACATGCTAGTCTCTGGATAGTCTGTTAAGGGAGAGAAAAGGGAAACACACTGCATGGTAAACCAACTGTGATCGACTTTTGTGGTATACTGGTTCCTCTAGGAAACAGGAAGGGGATATATTCCAAAGTAGTAAGTGACAGTATCCATACAGTGGAGTGACAGAAAGCACATTGCAATCAGTGCGGAAGAAAATCAGTAACACCTGCCACCTGTCTGTGTGTATTTTCTGAAACCTCATGACCCAGCTGCGTAACCAGTACATGTCCACAGGGTATCAATGATGCAGCAGCAAAACCCCAGGGAGGAGGAAGCAAGAGATTCAGAGTAGAGAGTGAGGTAATATGTTGTCAGGTCTAGCTTGAGAACTTCATTAAAAACCAGGAGCAGCTGGGACTGAGTTGATGCCATAGCATGCTAATCCTCCACTATGGCTCTGGCATCGCATATGGGCACTGGTTCAAGTTCCAGCTGCTCCACTTCTGATCAATTCCCAGCATAAGGTGTGTGGAAAAGTAGCGGAGGATGGCCCAAGTCCTTGGGTTTCTGTACCTGGGTTGGAGACCTGGAAGAAGCTCCTGGTTGCTAGCTTTGAATGGGCCCATTTCCAGGCACTGAAATCATTTTGGGAGTGATCCCGTGGATAGAAGATTCTCTCTCTCTCTCTCTCTCTCTCTCTCTCTCTCTCTCTCTCTCTCTTTCTCTTTCTCATTGTAATTCTTTTAATAAAAATAAACATTTTAATTAAATTAAAAATTTTAAAAGATGAGTGGTCATCTCAGTGGAACAGGCTAGCCAAATAGGTGCCTTGTCAGTAAAACATGGGTCCCACGCGGAAGGCAGCGACAGGCTTTCCTTTAATACAGTGATTACTCTATCATTTATTCTGTTGTGGTAAATACAAATCTTTTGGAGTATCATCAGGCATATCCTGATAAAATGGCAGTCAGTCTAGAACCAAAATGACACATAGAAATGAGACTCAGCTAATGACCTTAGAGCGCCCCAGCGATTTAGCTTAGCAGATAAAGTCCTCGTCTTACATGCCTGGGATCCCATGTGGTCGCTAGTTCTAATCCCGGTGGCCCTGCTTCCCATCCAGCTCCCTGCTTGTGGCCTGGGAAAGCAGTTGAGGACAGCCCAAAGCCTCGGGACCCTGCACCTGCATGAGAGACCTGGAAGAATCTTCTGGCTCCTGACTTCGGATCGGCGCAGCTCTGGCATTGTGGCTGCTTGGGGAGTGAATCAAAGAACAGAAGATCTTCCTCTCTGTCTCTCCTCCTCTTTGCATATCTGCCTTTCCAATATAAAAATAAATGAATGTTTAAAAAAAAAACCCAAGAGCATGAGTTCATGGCAGAGGTTTGTAGCTATTTTAAATATTTCTGCAAACTAAGCTTGTCAAAAATGCAGGGAAC
This sequence comes from Ochotona princeps, assembly GCF_030435755.1. NCBI lineage: Eukaryota > Metazoa > Chordata > Mammalia > Lagomorpha > Ochotonidae > Ochotona > Ochotona princeps. The sequence goes on from NC_080838.1 coordinate 72,435,824, forward strand.
TCAGCCATTTTATTTATTTTTAAAAATTTTTTAATTGAAAAGTCGGAGAGAAGGAGAGACAGAGAGGAAGATCTCCCATTCATTGATTCACTCCCCAAGTGGTTGCAAAGGCAAGAGCTGCGACAAATCAAAGCCAGGAGCCAGGAGATTCTTCCAGGTCTCCCACATGGGTTCAGGGTCCCGAGGCTTTGGGCCATTCTCAACTGCTTTCCCAGGCCACAAGCAGGGAGCTGGATGGGAAGCAGGGGTGTTAGGATTAGAACTGGCACCCATATGGAATCCCGGTGTGTGCAAGGCGAGGACTTTAGGTGCTAGGCTCCCATGCTGTGCTGGAACTCAGCCATTTTTAATTTGCATCCACTTAAAATAGCTATTTTTTAAGTGTCCGATCATTTTAAAATATTCACCAAATATAGGAAGTGTTTAGCAAAGCCAAGCAATGTTGTCTGTACCATGTGAAATAGGTGTCACTAGAAGATGATGAAAACATATTGATTTGGAAGTCATAAAAACTAAATTCCAATCCCAATTCTACTACTTATAACATAATTGGCAAAGTTCCTTCAACTTCCCTGATGGGAGCTTGTTTTTCATGTTAACTTGGAATAACATCACAGACTTCATTGTCTTTCCATGAGAAATAACTTGCCCCATGTTCTAAAACCAAACTGAAAACCTATATGGATATTTTTAGTAGGTTGGATATTATGGAGTTGAATGGTTATAAGTCAACTCATTTCCTCAGATTTGAATTTTACTTAGGACATTTCCTTATAATCATCGCAAAGTTTCTTCATTTTTCTGCTCTATTTTTTAATTTATCACCTGCTCCCAGAAGGGCTAGAGCCTGGATCCAGGCATACAATATAGTTTCCTTATGCACATATGTGGAACCCAACTATATGAGTTATCCTCATGATCTCCCGGAATGCATGTTAGCAGGAAGCCGGAGTTAGGAGCAGGTGTTGGAAAGAGACCTCAGACATTCCAATGTACCACATAAAAACTGCACATGTTCAATATATGTGACTTGCTGAGTTTGAGGGTTAGTTCAAAGCTTATGAAACTCTCACATAAACAAGGCTGCTGACTTAATCATTGGAACCCAATACTATTCCATAAAGTCAAATAAAACACTCAGAGATTTGAATATGTAATTTTTGCTCCCCATCAGGCCCAAGTTCTTCTTCTATCATATACTCAGAGTCATGCCACAGGAACATTTCCCTCTTTTGCACCACGGCTCCCTTTCCACACCAGAATGAACCACTCTTTCCATTCTTGTTGTCCATAAAATGGTTTATAAAGCAAGTAGGAAAACAGAACTAAAATGGCACACCACTAAAGTAAAGTAAGGGTTCGAAAAGCACTCACTGTTCCTGTTCCTCAATGACTTGATGTCTAGGTACGCTGTGAGTCATGGTCTTCGATAAGTCACAGGGGGTAGTCTCTGGGCATGGGCTGTGGTATCAGTTCTCATACTGACAGAGGACTGTTTATGCACTGGTAAATCAGCCTTGAACTGAATCCTCATTTCTGTGATGATTGCACCATTGCTTATCATTTTCATTGAATTCTTTTCAGCTGCAGGCTCAACCTATTTGAGGCATCAGGAATTCTGTTTTGCAACTCAATCCAACTGTTCAAATTATTTATCTTGGTTGTGTTTTCTTCAAGAGTTATTTACTGTGTGGATTGTTCCATGAATTCTTCCTCAATCACATTTATCTGGCTTTTTCCTCCCCTTCTTTTAAAAAAGGTTCATGATTTTCTTTTTCATTTCTTCAGTGACACATTAGTCATTCAGTAGCATGTTATTTAACTTCATAGCATTGTAAATTTCTTTTTTTTCTTCCTGTTGTTGATTTTGTTTTGTGGCTTTTCATTTAATGAGATGTGTAGTAACTGTGTAATGGAGACTGTCATATCTAGTGGCATGTTGTTTAACTCATGGTGTTTTAAATTTTTGTTTTTCTTCCTGTTGATTTTGTTTTTTGGCTTTTCACTTGGGGGGTTGTATAGTGACTGTGTAGTGGAGACTGTCATGTCCAGCTGTGAGGATACAGTGCAGTGTGCATCTCTACTTCCGGATCGAAGATGGACTCCCAATAAAACTGTTAAATATATCTTGACAATAGGATGCTGGACTCTGTACCATTGCCCATGCCTGCAATGATGGACATATGACTGTGTATGAAGAACTACACTGTGGTAATGATATGAGGGAACTCAGTGGTGTAGGGGGAAGTTGGGAATGGGGTAGGGAATATCCAAGGGCCTATGGAACTGCATCATAAAATGATAATAAAAAGAAAAAAGAAAAAAAAGTATGTGTTTATTTCAAAGTGAGAGTTAGAGAGGAGGGGGAGAGAGAGAGAGAGAGAGAGAGAGAGACATCTTTTAGTAGCTAATTCACTGTCCAGATGGCTGCAGCTGTGAGCCCTGGTCAACCAGAAACCAGGAGTGAGGAGGTATTTCATTCAGGTCTCCGTGGAGTGGCAGAGACCCAAGTATTTGGAACATTTTCTGCTGCTTTTCCCAAACCATTAGCAGGATGCTGAACTGGAGTAGTTGAGACAAGAGCTAGTACCCATACAAATGCCAGGATTGCAGGCAGCGGCTTTGGCTGTTACACCACAATGCTACCCCCTGAAGTCTCATCTTGTAAGACTAGAGAATAACTAGAATTTTTTAAAACCTATCCTTCAAAAAATGTTGATGATGGAAAAAATGAGTTAACCCTCTTTCGTCAGGAAGTCAGTCACAGTTCTGGAGAAACTCACTGTCACTGTCTGGGATTTTATTTGTCTTTGCATCTGAAAGATTAGAAGCAGGAATGAATGAATTTGGCAGTCTCTGATTCTTCACTCACTTGTTTGAGTTTTGAAGAGGATACATGTAGAAAACTTTATTAGAGAGAAAAAGCAGGAAATAGCAAAATAACCCCACATTAGTAACTTCAGTTACAGAATGGAAAGAGCAAATATTCGCAAGTCAAAATCTTGGCTCTATGGCTTAGTTGCTATAGGACGTGAAGTTTACTTGTGAGTATTGCTGAGCGTTAGTTCTTCACATTTTAAAAGAGACTGATAGGATACTGAGTGTTCCTGTATGTGTGAGAGCTAATAGAATGAGACAAATGACAGAAACTCAGTAAACAGACCTTATCTTGACTTTCTGCTCTCCTACTTGGAAATTTAAGACTAAATATTTTAATAAAATATTTCCTTATATATGTGAAGACACCATTGTCTCTATTGTTTTAGCTTTCCTCATGGTTTGAATGTGTCTGACATAATAACTCTATGACAAAATGAAGAAAACAATGATGTGTCGCTTAGCTATTCTGATAAGGCCATAACTCTTGTGCAATTTCATCTTGAGAACTTAAATACATGCTGAAGAATCATTCAGTGTTACTTAAGATCCTAGTCAAGGAAAAACCCAGGTATTATCAATGTCAACTTTGTTTTGCTTTCTTATCTTATTCCTCCTTGAGCTTGACCAAGGTACCAATTAAGTACATTCATATTACAGTGTCTGTATCATAATAAAATTATTTAAAACTTTTCTATGAGGATGATTTTTGAATTGTGAACTTGTAGTTTGATAAACCTGATAATGTATATTATTTGTTTCAAGACTCAAAAACAAAGAATAGTTCAGGATTCTTAAAAAAAATCCCCAAGGATTCAATAAGGTATGAACTTTTCCATGAATTTCTTGACTGTAATTCCCTATGACAGCAGTGACACATAAAAAGGATAAATGTCAGTGAACCATAGATGTCTAGATACAAGTAAGTCAAAAAGGAGATAAGAGGATAAGGTGCCAGGTGGGACAGAAGAACTCAAGGTGAAGAAACTCTATTTCTATATTTTCGGGAAAATGGCAGATAATGTTGCTTTCCAGAGAATGTAATTCAGTATAGAGTATGTTCTCTGTGAAAATCACTTGACCAGGAGAAATAAAAGTTGACAAAAATAAATACGTGCTCATTAGTCAGATTTTCATTACTAAAATGAAATACAGGCGCGCACCTTCCTGTGAAGTATAGTGCCTTATTTTGGCCCATGATTTTCAAAGCTCAACCCCAAGATCTAATGGCCCATCAGATAGAGTGTGAAGCCTGAACCATGAGCAGGGGATCACATTGTTAGTCAGGAAGTAAAGAGAGTGGATAGGCCCAGCATGGCTTTGGTAACCAACATTTTCATCAGAATTACCTTCTGAGAGCATAACCCCAGTGATCTAATGATCTCTGACAAGGCCTGCCTCCCAAAGTCAGAATTGGATTATTTCCACTCTCCTAGTCCAGTTAAACTGTGACCTTGTTTAAATATATGCATGGCCTTGAAATCCAAATTCTGTTTAAGTCATGGAAAGAAAATAAATAATAATTTAAAATTACATTTTAGATTTTTTTTACACTTTTAGCATGTTGTCATACCAAGGATATCCATTGATGTTAGGTTAATTTTTAAAATTTATTTATTTATTTATTTATTTATTCATTCATTCATTCATTTTTAAATTGGAAAGGCAGATAAACAGGAGATACAAAGATCTTCCATCTGCTGGTTCACTCCCCAAGTGGCCGCAACAGCTGGAGCTGAGCTGATCTGAAGCCAGGAGCCAAGAGCTTCTTTCAGGTCTGCCATGCAAGTACAGAGTTCCCAGGGTTTGGGCCATCCTCTACTACTGCGTTCTCAAGGCACAATCAGGGAGTTGGATGGGAAGTGGAGCAGCCAAGACACAAATCAGTGCCCATATGGAATCCCAGCAGATGTAAGGCAACGATTTGGCCATGAGGCCATCACACCAGGCTGTGTTAAATTTTGGTAATGTAAATTTTGTGAGAGGAAAAATCAGCTGCAAAAATCCTAAGCAAAATTACTTGGTAATTGAGAGAAAGCAATAATTTTGAAATATAAACCTTGTTAAAGAATTGTCATTCTTTGAATGAGTCCTGGAAAGGTCAGTAAATTCTTTCCATAGTATGGAAAGTATGTTCCTTTCTTTCTAAAAACAAAACAAAGGATGATTGCTTCAATACATCGAGGTATAAAGCAGGGTAAGTCAATAACAAGTGGACACACCTACCTTGGTGATTTGCTAAAGCGTGGGTGAAAAAGGAAAACAGATTTGGAGAAGTAAAATGAAATGCTTCCCCATGCTGCTTCACTAGGTGGAACTCCAGGCTGAGTAGGAAAGGAAGCGAAAACAGAAATGACTGAACCTAAGATTGGTGAGGGTAAGGTAAGCACTGAAGTTCCAGGTCAAGTTGTACAGGCGACTTAGTAAACATCGTAAAGGACTAGCTTGCGTATCTGAGGAAGAGAGGTATCAGATGGAGAAAACCGAAGCCCAGCCCTTCTGACATATTCCGTGAGTCCAAGAGAAGAAATTTTTCTTACATGGTTCATGAGGAAATATAGAGGTACGTAGGGAGTGCACCCAGTACTCAGATGGAATTGAGGGAATGACCATAGCAGAGAATAGCAAAGGTTGAGTATGTGCAGTGTGACTCCAGGTTCCTGTTAGGCTCTTGAGTCACAGACACTAGTTACCCATCCTAAATATAGTATTTTGGAAAGGAACAAAGGACAAAAGATATGAAGTATATCACGATACCCAAAGAAAGTTAATTAAATTAGTTCTTATGGGAAGTCGCCTTTGGATCCTAGAAACTAGTTAGCTAAACTTTGGAAAGATGGTAAATAAAAAGATGCGGGCTTTCAAGCTGTAATGTTAAACACCCAGGTCAAAAGGGTATCTGAGGAAAAATGGCATTTTTAACAGAAAAAAGAAAGAAAACCATTTGTTTTTGCTTGCCTGAATACAGTGATTAAATGTTAATCAAACACCATCTCCTAAAATTAATAAAGGCTAAATAGAGGGACATATTCAAAGCTGAACTTCAAGCTTTATCTCTTCACCTGCCATCTCTCTAGTCAGAACTGCATGGCATCTGAAAAGAAATAGACATCAGTATTTTATAAGCAGCACTTCTTAATCAGTAATTCATCTGAGTCATTTGAACATAAATGCAGAAGAAATAAACAGTCAGGACTGAACAACTAAACAAAGCAACCGTTTAAAATGTGACTTCAGAAAGAAGAAATCCTGAAATGCTTCGCTCATTGCCAATATGAAAAATGTATTCATTATTTATTTTCATTTTGTTTGAAATCCAGAGACATTTTCCCACTAAGTAGAACAAGATTTTTGTTTGTCTCACTAGTGATTATGTTCATCTTAGCCACCTCATTAAGTTTTCTGTCGTACTTCATCTTTTATTTCATTATTACATATTTTTTAATACACTGTGTAAACATTGCTTTCTTTATTAATATCCCTTTCATGACATTTACCATGCATATGTATTTTTGGCTGAATCAATCATTAGATGTTTTGACAAGAAGTAATATTTCTAATCTATCATTCCTTTTATATTTATTGATGAGTATCCTGCTATCAGAAAAAATTGCTTTTTTGTTTCTGCTTCCTCTTTTATTTAATAGACAATGATATGATACAATTATTTATTTCGACACTGATATCCTAAATTTGGACAAACCTGAAAGTCCCCTCATCCTGACTTCTGTGCTCCATCTTCATGTTCCTACTATTATTTTTGAATAATTACACACTTCTTTGGCCAAGTCCTCATGATTGTTACCTCTTAAACATCTCATCTCTTAACACTGTTACTTTTAGGATGACATTTCCTAGGATGAAATTCTGGGAACACATTTAAATCATAGCAGTGCTAAGAAGTATGCCTTGCATATTTCAGAACAACTTTTTGTATTGTTTTTGTTTGTTCTATACAAATTTATATTTCATTGGCAGGTATAATCATAAAAACCCTCAATATGTAGGCAAAGAGCATTCAAAAATGTGTTACCATAGGGAAATATTTCTCATTCATTTTATTCAGCAGCTCACAGTATATAAATGAGATAAAAGATATTTCTTGTGTCTAAATTCTTTCATCAATATTTTCACTTCTCACTTTCTATGGAGCTCTTGTAAAGTGAGATTAATAATGATTTCTGTCTCCATCTTGGAATCTGCAAGACTTGATGGGATATATGCTTTCCTTAGGGCTCTTTGGAATTGAGCCAGGAATAATGATAGTGGTGTTCACTGGAGTGCTTGATGACACCTCAGGCACCAGTTGCTGTTTATAGCACAGCTCTTTGGTTGGCTAAAGAAAGGGGTCATGTGACCGGCTTGATGGGCAAGAAACCTTTTGAAAGCATTGTCTGTCACTGACAGACTTTTAAGGTCTGGAATAAGAAAGCTGACTCTACAAGTCTTAAATTTACTTTGGATCTCTTAGGGACGATTCTAGAATTTTTGTTCCGGGTCCAACAGCTGCCAGCCAAAGATGCAGATGCCATTCGTGACAGAACCATAAATACAAGGTATGGAAAACAATAGTTAAGGAGATTAATGCGGAGTTTAGAATCCATTTGTTTTTCTGCTGTATTACTTATTATTGGTTCTTTTGTTGGGGTCTTTTCTTAATATACTTATTACACTTATATTTTAAAAAAAATTATTGAGTTTTGTTGGAAAGTCATATTTATAGAGAAGAAGGAGATACAGAGAGAAAGCTCTTCTACTTGCTGGTTCACTCCCCAAGTGGCCTCAATGGCCGCAGCTGAGCTGATCCTAAAGGCCAGAGCCCGGAGATTCTTCCGAGTCTTCCACATGGATGCAGGGTCCTAAGACTTTGGTCCATCCTTAACTGCTTTCCAAGCCCACAAGCAGGATGGGAAGTAGAGCAGCCAGGATATGAACTGGTGCCCACATAGCATCCCAGCACAAGCAAGGCAAGAACTTTAACCACTAGGCTACTGTGCCAAGCCCTACACTTAAATTTAAATTCTGTCCCTCTCATTTCTCTTTCTGTCTACTTGAATCTTAGATGATTAGATAGAAGTGTACCTACATTGAGATGTCCAATCAATGTATAACTATTTTGAAATGAAGGTTTCTTTATATTTGAAAAGTTTATGTCAATATTTCTTAAAATGTTTGTCACATACTTCTGGAAATGCCTAGACTTTTGTGGGCTTTTCAGCTCAAAACCATTTGTGTACTAATATCAAAATGTCATTTGTAGTTTTTCCTGAGTCAACATTGGCAATAATGGAGCAAATACAATGCTGAGTGCAACTACTGGTAGCATATGCAAATCACAGCTTAGGCCCAAACCACTCAAGTCACTTCCCAGCCACACAGGAAAAAAAAATTCCAGGTTCATTCAGGAATGTTCTTTGTAAAAACATATATATATATATATATATATATATATATATATATATATATATATATATATATATATATATATATTTATTTATTTATATGAAGGTTAGAGTTACAGAGAAAAGCTTCTGTCACTGGTTCATTCCCTTATGGCTGCCATGGCCAGGCCTGTCCCAGGAGCCTGGAACTCCTATGCATGAGTTTTTATGAGGGAGGCAGATTTTCTCCCAGGTGCGTGAGAAGGAAGCTGGATCGAGCTGGAATAGCCAGAACTTGAAGCAGTGCTCATGTAGGATGCTGATAGCACATGCAAAAGCTGAACAGGCTAGACCACACCGCTACTCCATGGATGTTCTCGATGAAGTATACATTTTTTATCTCTTATTAAACCTTGAGTAAAATTGTTTTAGTATGTTATATGGCAAAATGGAAGCCTAAATAGCATTTCTACCTTCAGCATGCATCGAAGCACAGTGGTCTCTGGAGGTAAGTTCTTGCATCTGACTGGGAAGCTGAAATTGCAGCTATTGGATTGGCAACGCCATCACTGCCTTAAAAAAATGACTGACAAACAAGCCTAGCTGTTTATTTGTAAGGCTTTGATAGACAAGTTACAAAAAGTTCATGGTGTGAGAGTGTCCTTTCAGTCATAATAAAGTATTGGAATATTAACCTCAAAACTCTATTAAAAATATATGGCCCCACAAGGAAAGCGCCTGCTCTTTTTTCATTCAGTGACTCAGTCCATGACTTATCTAATATGGTAGTGATGTATTTAATGATGGTGCAGACCTGAAGCTTTCAAAGGAGTGATGCTCATACACTGGGTGGTGCTTTTTCATTTTAATTAATAGTTCTGTCCTACGGCAAGGCACTTAATATTCTAGCCTTTTCCACAATTGTGCTGACAATCTCTAACAATATATACCTTTGACGATCAGAGCTTTGATCTGAATAAAAACAGCAGTGGGATTTTCATGGATCATACGATTGCAATCATAGAAGCAAAATTATTTTAGTAAAGAAAAAAATATCCATTTTGGGGGGCAGAAGAGAGATGAAAGGAGACACACAGGAGGACAAAAAATTTGACAAGGAAGATCACTTCGTAACCAATGCTAGAACTACAGCCTGTATGTCTCATAGTTATTCTTTCGTCTGCAGTGTTTTATCTTCTTTTTAAAATGAATAGAGTTTTGGGCCCGGTGTGATAGCCTAGCACCTAAAGTCCTCGCCTTGCACACACCGGGATTCCCATATGGGCACCAGTTCTAGTCCCGGCAACCCTGCTTCCCATCCAGCTCCCTGCTTGTGGCCTGGGAAAGCAGTCGAGGATGGCCCAAAGCCTTGGGACCCTGCACCTGCGAAGGAGACCTGGAAGAGGCTCCTGGCTCCTACCTTTGGATTGGCTCAGTTCTGACCATTGCAGCTGCTTGGGGAGTGAATCAATGGACAGAAGATCTTCCTCTCTGTCTCTCCTCCTCTCTGTATATCTGACTTTCCAATAAATAAATAAATAAATAAATCTTTAAAAAGTGAATAGAATTTTCTCCACATGGGTTTTTTATATTTCTTAATATAATACTTAAATTACATGCCTTTTGCTCTTTGTTTGGGATTTTTTTATATTGCTTACAGTTGTCTAATATTTACAAAGCTGTTTTATTTGGTATATGTACAGTTTGTATCAAGTCAGACTAGCAGTTTTCTTAGTTTTCTTCTCAATTAGCTTGGATTTTCTATGGAATAAAATCACATTGCCTGCAAAGTGTTTTTCCCTACCAGACTTCAGTAGTAACAAGTTTCATAATGTTAACACCAGCTAACAAAATACACAAAGTGTGCACATTAATTTGTAATTACTACAATTCCTGTTGAAACAGATATACAGCCAGCTTCTCACTTGACATGAAATGATTAAATAACACTTATGCAAAGCCAAGAGGAAATTATCCTCTTTTAAATCTTTACCTACGAATATTTTATAAACTTGGAGCTGTACATGATAGAGTTTTGCAAATGATGTGGTAAAGATCAAGTGACCGATAACAACTGGTCTTTACCCTAATCCAAAGAGCAGGTAAGAAAGGCTAATTTATGATATTAGAGGTGTGCCATTAAGCATAAACTTTTCATCTCATTATTAATTAGATATCTAACCATAGCTTTCATGAGGAAAGCCTTACCAGCAAATATTTCATCATGACAGGTTTCATTCATGAATGGCTGGCAGGAGTAACTCCTCCAGTGACAGGTACTTGAATTATGCATAGATAGTAAGAGAGATAACCAAGTGAGTATATTCATTGGAGAAAAATGAAACAAAACTTGTGAAAGAAATAGAGATTCATGAACTTTAGTGTTTCATGGATTTGGGATTTAATGTAAAATTAGTCAGAAGTTTGTGTTAGAGAATAAATGGAGGTGGAGGAGAAACTGAGGAACATTCTAAGCTGAGGGCCCCAGCTTGGAATAGATGCTCCAAAGGGCAAAATTTGGGGAAGACTGTGGGATGCTCCCTCCTCTGCCTGGTTAGTGTCCTTTGTATTCTAGTTGCTTTTCAAGTCTGCCAGCTGATAGGAGGGCAAGAAAAGTAAACAAGGTCCTTCATTTCTGCTTCCAACCCTCAATGTCAGAAGTCTAATGCAGTTTCTTTTCTGAAGTACAGCTACTTCAAGGCATTAAGAAAAGTTATTTAATTCACTCTAGATGTTGTTTGATAATTCTAATTTGAACATCTAAGTATCAAATTAGAGTAATATTTTTCAAAATCAGAGTAATGATCTATTATTTGTAAAGATGACTCTTTGGTTATGCAAAATGAGTATTTACTGCAGAACGTAGAAAAAAGAAAAGGTGTACTAAGATCTGTCAGAATTCCCACATTGACCAAGAAAAGCCTCATTCCCAGGAGGATCATTCCAGAGCAGTATGTGGGAGCTGTGGTGGAGTGTCACAGGGCGTAGTCCATTCCCAGCAGGGAGGAACATTTTATCAATGATGTTGTTTAGGATGGCTGGTACATGATAACCACAATAACCACATCACAAATTTCCTTATGTTTTTAAATATCTTCTATATAACATACCCCCTGGTTTCCTAGTAGCAGAATATACTACTTCTCCAACACTGGTCTTGATATGTCATTCATTTATAGCACCAGAGACAATTACTACACATCAAAGTCAGTCTCCTTATCAAGCTATGAATATGTACAGAAGTTTCCACTAAAACCTAAACCAGTCATCAATACAATCATGGGAAACATTTAAGGAAATGACCATATTGATTTTAAGAATAATTTATAATGAGATATCTTTATGGGGAGTTAAAGAAGAGAAAAAAATCCCTCAAGAGTGACAGCAAGCTAAAAATGCAATTTTTGTGCATGAAGGTGATTTTTTGTTTCATTTCCAAGGTCAAGGTAAAAGAGGGAGCAAATAACAACTGCATATTTAGGAAATTAGGCAGAGCATAAATTTGAATTAAAACAAACCAACCAGCTAATGTTATTGGCTCACCCTATATGAGCCTATTCTAAGCATTAGAAGATGACTAGGAAAGAAAAAAAAAGCCCAGTTTTTGATATTTAATGTCTTAAATGCAAAGCTGGAATATTTGGAACACCAGTAGCAGTACAACTTGGTAGTAATACTAACTTGCATTCCGCTAAAATTACCGATTATAAAATTGAGAAGTCTACTAGAAGAGGGTGCGCTCATTTGTTATCACCACTAAATTGTTGACAACGTGGGGTTACTGAGTATTTTTGTTAGGTCATGTTCAAATCATCCACATTCATTATTTGATTTGCTACTCAAAACTCATCCAAAAGATAGATGCTATCATCATCATCATCTTTTACAGATACGGACACAGAGATACAGAAAGATCATTTGACTAGCCAAGATCATAAAGTTAGTAGCGAAGTAAAAATGTGCACCCCAGGCAGTCTGTAACCTGGAAGAGTTCTTTAAACTGCTGTCCACGGCATCAGAGGGGCCATTAAAGAGATGGTGATTGGGTTGGCATTCTACAAAGTGCTACATCTACAGGAAAGGAGTAACAGGGAGAATACCGCAAGAGAAGGCTACAAAACGGAGCGCATATACACAATTACAATGAATTGTATGTTTCAGAGATGACAAAGCTTAATTGCACATAAAAGTCCATGGAGATGATCATGAGTGCTAAGCAATGAGGCTGAGATGCAGCTGATCCTTGGGAAAGTCTGTCAGTGAGCAAGTTCTCGATGAGGTAGAAAATAGAGAGACTTTTTACTACGCACATGATAAGAGACGCATTTAAAGGCAGTCAGTGATCAATGAGCACGAAGGGACCTGCCTGTTCACCAGGTCTGATGGAGCAGAAATTTCTTGTATCACTTAATATATTATAGTTATTTTTTAATCCAGGATTTACCTCATTGCAGTCAAAAATATGTCTGAAAAATCAGTTTTCATACTGTAGCTTACTCTGTTAGATAATTTATAGAGTATACAGGTTATCCAACTATACAGTAATAACTGCAGACGCAACCGCACATATATACAGTTGTAAAGCACAAATATTCAATTCCATGCGAATAAAAAAAAACAAATAATCTGCAATTCCATGTTTTATAGTATTATCCTTCCTGTGATTGGTCATTTAATTGATTACAATTCTCAAGTTAGGAAGTATAAATGATACAATTTTATTATTCAAGCACTTCATCATTTTATTATGGTGAGAGATGGAATTGTGCTTATTAGTTGATTTATTCTAACAGATAAAATGTTTTGCCATAAAAAATGATTGCTGGAAGGCCATATGGGCACCAGTTCTAATCCCGGCAGTCCTGCTTTCCATCCAGCTCCCTGCTTGCGGCCTGGGAAAGCAGTCGAGAAAGGCCCAAAGCCTTGGGACCTTGCGCTTGCGTGGGAGACCCATAAGAGTCTCCAGGATTCTTGGCTTCAGATCGGCTCAGTTCTGGCTGTTGTGGAAACTTGGGGAGTGAATGCACAGACAGAAGATCTTTCCAATAGAAAGAAAATAAATCTTTAGGCCATTTAAGAAGTGAACCAGTCGATGGAAGATCATCTTTCTGTTTTTCCTTCTCTCTATAAATCTGATTTTCCAGAAAAAAAAAGATTCTGACTATCTTTACTAAGACAGAATGATGATGAGAGCAAAAGTGTAATACACAGGAATTTCTGTCATTTTAAAAGCAATGAAGGACAAAAACACTCACTTAGCACTGAAATCACTGCTCTATTTGGATTGAATTCTTCATGGACAGTTTATGGTACATCTTCAGTTAGACAGTTTTATCTTTAGATTGAAGCCGCTAAGATATATCTAATACATAAGAAGTTAAAGTTTTATTTTACTCTATGCAATATGACTCCATCCTGACTCCAAATCTAAAGTCCTATTTTTTTTTTTTAAATACATGGCATACGTTCAGTAGGTGACATTCAGAGCTCAGGCTTTGTCATTTGGGAATGTCATTCTCCCAAATGACATCAGTGTCTAACTCTGAGTTGGGTGGACTTTAAGTCAAGGCAACATCAGTTGTATTTTTACTGCTTAATTGTGCATTGGATGAGGCCAGATGGCTATATTATTCTATCACTCGAATGTTTTCAGAAAGGCTTCTCTGAAAAAGCTGATAGTTCCCAGCAGGTCAAATTTCCATTTGTTTGTTTTTTACATTTAAGCCAACTCAATTTTGGAATATCATTAAACTGTAGAGAGGGAGTGAGATAAAAACAAAGAAGTGAACCAAGAAGGGAGAAAAATAGAAACAAAAAACATGGTTAGCTACATGTCAGAGAAACCTGTAATTTCCAGTAAGGTCATGAGTAATTTTGGGAGGAAGCAATTCAAATTTACAAGTAACTATTTAATCTAAATACTATTGGATAGTATCAAAAAATTTTGAACATACATAATGCATAATCTCTAATATTCCCTCATTTATTAAGGAATGATTCTTGTTCTGTTCTGTTGTATTAATGAAAAATATGAGTCTTGATTTGCCTAAAACTGTTATCAGGTAATTGATGTAAGAATATAAATGCATCCCTCTGGGAATGATTATCTGACTGATCTTTGCCTTTCACAGGAATTTTATAATTTATGAAGAACATGATTCTGGATTATTCAAAGGATGAGGAAAGACCGCCTAATGTAGCACTGATGTATTTCACTTGCACAAAGTGAAAAACAAAGCAAAGGAAAACAAAAATGTTATACTAATAATCAATATTTATTGCCAGAGAACTCTTAAGTGTCAGAGAACAACCAATTTTATGCCTGAGAACTCAAGCTTGAAATATGCTTCCAAAGGCCCTTCTGCATCACAATTGTGTTACAAGTAGAAAATAACAATTTGGGAAGATAGTATCTGAAAAATACCTTGCTTATGAATCATTAACCAGTAAAAATAATTTTGAATAGGCATCCTACCCAAATATATATATATATATTTATATATAAATTATGATTTTTCATACCATACTAATGTGTTCTAAAGTGTCATGAAAATTCTAAAAAGACTTAACTAATGAAATAAAATGAAAAAAATACATAACTTTAGCAGTGCAAAAATAAACCAATAAACTATAACATACATAATTTTGTTGGTATATTATATACTCATTTTGCTATGCTAATAGGTTATATGAGAGCAATCTGATTAACAGTGTTGATCAGCCACACATTGTTTTGTTGTTGTTATTGTTGGAAAGGCAGATATGCAGAGAGGAGGAGAGACTGAGAGGAAAATCCTCTGTCAGATGGTTCACTTCCCAAGCGGTCGCTATGGCTGGAGCTGAGCCAATTCAAAGGTAGGAGCCAGGAGCTTCTTCCGGGTCTCCCATGCTGGTGCAGGTCCCAAGGCTTTGGGCTGTCCTTCACTGCTTTCCCAGGCCTCAAGCAGGGAGATGGATGGGAAGCGGGGTTGCCGGGATTAGAACCGGCAACCATACGGGATCCTGGTGCATGTGAGGCGAGGACTTTAACCACTATGCTATCACGCCAGGCCCCAGCCCCACATTCTTAATTATACAGCTGAGAAGCAGCCCATTCTAAGCATAAAATCATGTTAGTTAGTGTTTTAGAAATACTTCTAACATCTTTAATTCACATTTTCTCTCCAAAACCAAAAATAGCTTTAGAGTTATTTCCATTTTTGAGAGTGGAATTTAGTGAAATAAAATTTGTTCATTAATAACTATCAAAATCAAATACACACGCATGACAATATAATAAGTATGATTAAAGCAAACCAACAAATGCTAACGACACTGTCAACTAAAACCCTGGTCTTTATTCAGTATATAGGACATCATTATGACAGGTTTACCTTTTGATACCCAAGGAGGGATGAAAATTCCAATATCAAAACATTAAACACTAGTACATTGTAAATGATGATCTCTAAAAATAAATTGTACAGAAAACAAAAAAACTTTTTGGGGGAGAGGAGAGTGGTTCCTTAGAATTTGTGGAAATGGGAAATAATTCTCTTTTTTGAAAATTTTTCTTTGAAGGATGGAGTTACAGGAGAGAGAGAGAAAGAGACAGAGATACTCCATCTATTGACTCACTCCCCAATTGGCCTACAAAGATGTCTGCTGGGCCAGGCTGAATTCAGAAGCCTAGGGTGACATCCAGATATCCCATGTGGGTTACAAGGACCTAAACACTTAGGTCACCTTCTGCTGCCTTCCCAGGATTCTTACCAGAAAGTTGGAACTGGTGCCCATGGACAATGCTGGCATCACAGACTACAGCTCAACATACAATGTCACAGTGTCAGTCTCCTAAGAAATTCGAGACTATGGAAGAAAGTGTAGTCAATCAGTCACATTGCCATCTGTGATTTGTACTGCTTAGGTTTATCAAATGCATTTTAGCAAATAGAGAAGAGTGATCCCCCTAAATATCATCATGAATAGTGACGGTTACCTTCAACCAACAGATTGATAGTAAGAGTAAATATTGTCCTCAATTCTACCCTCACCCTCAGGCTGAAAGTTTCAAACTATACCCTTCCATATCAATAAATCTTTGTATTAAATGAATTTTTTGTTTGTTTAAGAGTTGTCCTATGTGTTACTTGTGACACCCACATTTTATATCAGTGTCTGGTTGCAAATGACAGGGTTTCATTCTTTCAAATCCCTGAGTAGTGTTCCATAGAGTAGACATACCTTTGTTTCTTTATCCACTCCTCTTTTGACAGGCATCTGGGTTGTTTCCATGTCTTTGCTATTGTAGATTGTGCTGCTGTAAATATAGGGTTATGGATCCTTTTCTCATATGCAGATCCCATTTCTTGTGGATTTTTCCTCAAAGTGGGAGAGGCATCTTAATACATTTTAAATTTTCCACACTCATATTTTGTAAAATGAACCAACTGTCTTTTGATTGATCGTAAATCAGTCAACAGCTCAGCAGTGGAAACCAGTATGATATCGGTCTAGTTGTCAATGTGTGTCTGGATGAAGCAAAGATATAAAAGTCACATATCATTTTTATAATACAAGTTACTAATTCCTGTCAACACTCACAATCAGCTGATATCACAAAGACTTTAACAATGCTCCTATGCTGCATAACAGATCAATGTATTCTATTATTTCTTTCAGGGGAAGCAAATAATTTGAGATGAGACACTGCAGTTAAGGAGCAGTGTAACTGAAGAGCTTGGAAAATATCACTTTCTAAGTACATGGAGGACAGTTGGCAATCCACTACAAATTTCAGAGAGAATGAATAGCGAGTAGAGAAACTAAACTAACTCATAATTTTGAAGGTTTCATTTATGGGTCAAAAACTGTTTAAGTTTTTTAGACCTTTTGCCCACTTGTGGACCATTGCCCACATGGTTTGATCTCCGTCTTTGGTGCCAGCAGTCTGTGAACTCAAGAGTCTAGGCACATTTCTCCTCCTCTTCCTTATCAAGTCATGCTGTCTCTCTATAAATGCAGGGTTTTTCTCACAAACTTCTTTTTCCATTGTTTTGTGATAGTTTAACAGGCACTTGGTCTCCCTTCCCTCTCCCCAAGTACCCTCCCCTCACCTCTGTTATCCCCTCTAGTCTTACAATGCATGTCTTCGGTGAATTTTCAGAAGTCTGTCATGCTGCCACCAATGTGTCTCCCAACAATGTAGGCGATTATCAGTCATTTTGATATTGAGTCTATCCTTGTAGTGCATGCATGAGGACTTACATTTGTATTTCGTTTTTTTAAATAGCTGAGTAGTATTCCATAGTGTAGATGAACCACAGTTTCTTTATCCAGTCCTCTGTTAATGGGCTTTTATATTGCCTCCGTGCTTTTATGATTACTGATTGTGCTGCAATGAACATTGGAGTGCATGTTATTTTTTTCTTTTTTGTTGTTTTTTGTTATTTTGGAAAATTTGTTTTGTTAATCTGTGAAAACCTTTTCCAAAATGTATTTTTATACTTTGCAATGTCTCCCAACAATGATTTTGATGTAATCCATTCTTCTTTTTTATTATTTCATTTTATGACACAATTCCATAGGTTCTGGGATTCCCCCTAACCCCTCCCTATACCCTCCCCCTATATTGATTTCCTGCATATTATTACAGCTCATAAACAGTCATAATTCAATCATTGCAGGCATGGATTGTGCAGAGAGCCCAACATCTTGTTGTCAATATAAATTCAACAGTTTCATTGGGAGACCATCTTTGATCTGAAAGTAGAGATGGCAAAATATCAACCCCTCAAATGAAAAGCCACAACACAAATTCAACAACAGGAAGAAAAATGGAAATTTACAACATGTTAACTAACATGCTACTGAATGACCAATGTGTTAACCACATCCTGTAACTCTCTGAATTTTAGTTTATACATAACCTACTGCTGTAAGCCTTAAAATGGTTGTAGGGTACTATTCAGCTGTCTCGTGTCTTTTTTTTTCGTATTTATATTTCATAGCTTACAGTATTCCAGCGAGATTTTACTGAACTTAGTGAATTTTAGGATAATCCAAACAGACTTAAAACTCTAACAACCCACATATTAACGACTGAGGAGCAGAACAGTTTTAGGAGGGGAGTGCAGAGAAATCTTCAATAACTTAGCAAGGAATAACTGATCTTTGTGTCCTACCTAGTGAGATATGTGAGTCCAAGCTGACGTTTTTCTTGTCTGTTCAAAGCTTTCCTTATTGGTCTCTCTCTGTCTAGCTGATCTAATTTGGGGGGCTCTGGAGCAACCCTGATGGTCATTGCAAGAGAGCATGGGGAGCCGAAGTTGGAACTAAGTAAGGACCAGAGAAAGCTCCTCTCCTGAGTCCAGAAGCATGCTTATTATTCTGTTTCAGAGAACTGCCCAGGGCTCCTGGCTGTTGTTCTGATGTCATTAGACCCTGTGAGGACCATTGTGGGCTTCTTCCATCCCATGTGGGAGATCCGATAGGGAATGGTTGACCTCAGAGTTCTTGGCCTACGAGGGCACTCAAATTCCCTGTAATGTCCTTGGCAGTTGGGATATGGTCCTTTGTGCTCATACTGATAGTCCTTGATGAGATATCCACCGCTTCTGTGGCAAAAGCATTTGGGAGGTTAACAGGGGTCTCCAGGACTACGATACAAACTTCCTCCTGTCCTCCTGTTCCACACTGGGTTCCCCTCCTGTTCTGTGCATATGACCTCCTGTCAAGCGATCCTGTCAGGATCACTGTTGGATGCCACTGTATGTCTTTATAATTTTTATTAATGTCTAATGCAGTTTTGAATATGCTATCTATAAGTTAACTGTTATAATCTTGGTAGAATACACTTAACGTCTTGCTCACACACTCCAAGTAGGTGGACAATTTCTCTGCTCTCCCGACCCATTGTGGAATAACAAAGGGTATTAAAAACATATCAAGCTTTTTAGTTCTTTGATGTAGATCCTCTGGGGATTCTATCTTCTCCAGAGGCAGCATTGTACTTGAGGTATTTATGGCACCTCTGTGGTCAGTAGAGCCATAGAGAACCCCACAGTTTTTCAGGGGAATCCTTTAGAGAAGACTATTGATAGCTATCTAACTTTTGCCACAAATTATTAGTGTTCCAGGGATACCATTAGTTTAGTTATTATTTAGTTTGTAAGGTATTATCAGTCAATATAGAAAAATGTTTATCAGTGGGGATGTTCGAGTCTTCTTGTGGCCAGTTTTAAGAATTAATTGTTTTTTTTTTTTAATTAATATTTAGCATTATGTGACAGTTTCATAGGCTTTGGGAATCCCCCTCCCCCTCCCCTCCCCCCTGGTGGATTCCTCCACCTTGATGCAGCATTACAATTCAAATTCAATCAAGATTCTTTCCTTGCAAACATATATTAAGCATGGAGTCCAGCTACTTATTGTCCAGATGGGTTGAACAGTTTCTTGGGGAGACCATTTCTGGTCCAAAGTCAGAGCTGGTATAATATCATCACAGTCAATTAAGAGTCCCAATATAACATCAACAGCAATTTGCAATATTATGGAATTGACATGGTTTTGAGTAACCAGTATGTTAAAAAAAAAAATCAAAGAACAAAATAACAAAAAACAAGTCCTAAAAGAATTAATTGTTGAGGGGCCCAGTGTGGTGGCCTAGTGGCTAAAGTCCTCGCCTTGAACACATCGGGCTCCCATATGGGCGCCAGTTCTAATCCCAGTGGCCCTGCTTCACTTTCTATCCAGCTCCCTGCTTGTGACTTAGGAAAGCAGTCGAGGATGGCCCAGTGCCTTGGGACCCTGAAACCACAGGGGAGACCTGAAAGAAGTTCCTGGCTCCTGGCTTCAGATCGGCACAGCACTGGCCATTGTGGTTACTTGGGGAGTGTATCATCGGATGGAAGATCTTCCTCTCTGTCTCTCCTCCTCTCTGCATATCTGATTTTGCAATAAAAATAAAACATAAATCTTTAAAAAAATTAACTGTTAAAAGGCTAATTTTTGACAGTGTTATAATAAGCAGTCTCTCTCATTGATTATTGGTTCATTGGTTCTATCACAATCTCTTATTTTTGTGATGCAGGTTGTTTGAGGGTGTAATAATATTACAATTTACTGGTACTATTTTTGGATTGACATTGTTTCATCTTAAATTAAGGCAAACATTTGATATCTGGCCTTTTGAGATTGGCTCATTTCCCTTAGCACAACAGTTTCCGGTTGGGCCCATTTGGCCACAAAGAAATGCATTTCATTTTTTTAAAATAGCTGAATAGTATTCCATAGAGTAATGAACCGTAGTTTCCTTATCCAGTCTTCAGTTGAGGGGCATTTCGGTTGCTTCCAAGTTTTTGCAATTATTAATTGTGCTGCTATGAACTTAGGGGTGCATGTTGGTGTTTTGGATATATTCCTAGAAGTGCTATTGCTGGGTCACATGGCATGCAGATTTTCAGTTGTTTGAGTGTTCTGATTTCCATAGAGGCTGCACCAACCTGCAGTCCCAAACAATGGAGTAGGGTTCCCTTATCCCCACATTCCTGCCAGCAAGTGTTGTTGGTGGTTTTTCATATGTGAGCCATTCTTACTGTCATTAGGTGGTACCTCAGTGATGTCTTAATTTGGATTCCAATTATTGCCAGGGAGTTTGAGCATTTTTTATGTTTGTTGATCATTTGGATTTGTTCCTTTGTAAAGTGTCTGCCCATTTCCCGTGCCCATTTCTTAAGTGGTTTGTTTAGTTGTTTTGGTTGTTCTGGAGATCTTTGTATATTCTGGATATTAGCCCCTTGTCTCCTATTGTAGAGTGCAAAGATCTTCTCCCATTCTGTGGGTTGCTTTTTTACTTTGTTGATTGTTTCTTTTGCTGTGCAGAAGCTTCTTAGTTTGATATAGTCCCACATTGTTGCTTTTTCATGTAACCAGTCTTTTGGATATATTCCTAGGAGTGGTATTGCTGTGTCATGTGGTCAGTAGATTATTGGTTGCCTAAGTATTCTCCTTACTAACTTCCATATTGGTTGCATTAGCCTACAATCCCACCAGCAGTTCAATAGGGTTCCATTTTCCCTACAACTTTGTAGCAGGTGTTGATAGTTTTCTGTATGTGGGCCATTCTTACTGGTGTTAAGTGGAACCTCAATGTTGCTTTTATTTGAATTTCCCTTATTGCCAGGAAGCTTGAGCATTTTTTCATATGCCTGTTAGCCCGTTGGATTTGTTCATTTATAAAGTGTCTGCGCATTTTTTTCTTGCCCATTTCTTGATTTGCTTTGATGGTATGGTTGTTCTGGAGTTCTTTGTGTATTCTGGAAATTAGCACCTTGTCTCTTGTGTAGTGTGCAAAGATCTCCCACTCTGTTGGATGATTTTTTACTTTGTTGATTGTTTCCTTTGCTGTGTAGAATCTTCTTACCTTATGTAGTTCCATTTGTTTATTTTTGTCTTGACTTCTTTTGCTTTTGAAAATTTTTCTAGGAAGTAGGTACCTACACCTGTATCTTGCAGAATATTTCCAACTTTTTCTTCCAAAAGTTTGATGGTTTTTTGGTGTAGTTTTTGATCTTTTATTCATTTAGATTTGATCTTTGTGTATGGTGAAAGGTGTCCCACAAACTTCTTCCTGTAGCAGAAGGCTACTTTTAAAAAACTAAACAGTTATCACCAATAAAAAGTGTTTATTTTTGCAATCTACTTACTTTTATCATGACTTAAAATTGTATTGTCATCTATCTTTTTGACCTATTTTTAATGGTTATTCAAACTGCATTTTTTTTCATTTGTCAAATGTCTTGGGATTATGTTTTGTATTAATTCCTTTTTGGAATATTATAATAAAATGTTAAAATTATTTCTTATTTTATTTAGGGTATTTCAGATAAAGGCACTCTACATAAATAACAGAAACGCATATTCATAGCTTTTTTTCTTTATTATTTCCTATTGTGAGGCCTTTCAAAACAACTCTTAACATTGTAATATCTATCCTGTAAATTTCTCGCAAAGTTCAGATATTTAAACTAAAATCTCTGGATTGTAAAGGACTATTAACAAATAATAAATAACTGGCACTCCAAGATGGAATAAGGTATTCCTAAAGATAAAAAAGTGAAAATAGAGTTCTTAAAAATTATTTATTTATCATGTTCCTTTTTGAAATTATTTTTTTTCATTAAAATATGTAATTTTCAGCTGTAAAACAGATAGGATTAGGAAAAGCTCCAAGTGCTACCATCCTGTCTTGGAGAAAAGCTAGACAACTGCTGGTGCTTGTCCCATCAGGGCAGCAGAGAGGGTGACTGGGTCCACAGGCAGGTGTGGCTCCTTCTTCATACCTCGAGACTCCCTCATAGGGAAGACACAGAACATTTCCAATGAGTAAGAAAGAGGGGAGGTTTTGCCTTTGGTTGGTTTGTTTGTTTTTGAAAACAAATTGGAACCACACCTCAATGGTGATCATACTTCCCCAACCGGATAAGCGTGGCCTTCTGAGTCATGATAGTTGCTTGCTCTGAGCACTCTGTGGCTTGGCATTTCCCCAGGTGAGTATTGACACTGACTTCACCGTGTGCAGCCAGGTGGCATGGAGTTGATCAGGCACTTATCAAGCTCTATCAGGCTTCAATCACTTAACCTGTCAGGCTTGTTCTCTCTCTTGTTGCCAATGACTGTCATTGTTTTTATCCTCCCAGTGCTAATCTGGCTGATGTAGATCAGATGGTGACTGAATAGAAGCTGCTACAGTCTTGGGTCCATGATGTACACGTAAGTACTTGGCTTTTCTCATTAAGGGCTGTCAGTGTGGACCGAGGTTTACCACTCCTGATACAGACCATGCAGGCACTGGCTGGTACACACTGCTTTCAGATAAGTTTTACACGTGTTTTAGCATATTTGAGTTTTATTTTGTTGTTTAGAAAATAAGATGTCTGTGAAATAGATTGGTCAATGAGACCTTCTTTCTAAAAAATAAAAATATAAATTAAACGCTATAATAGGTTAGCTATATTTAAACATTTTGAAAAGTTTGTTTCAAAGAATGAAGTGTTGGCACAGTTAACGTACTTTATTTCATATGTTTTACAGCATGACATACATTCTTTATGTGTGCATTCTGTCTAACCAGACTAAATTTAGAGGAGAGTTCTTTTTAATTTGAATTTAAAAAGTAACAGAAAGAATAAAGATGAGATTATTGTATATTTTACCCTAATGAAATTGTTAAAATGAAAATACTCAGATAAATAATATCGAATAAACTCTAGACTTTATGTGATATTTGACATAATTAAACATAAATAATTGATTAATTAAGATGAAAGATGTGTGCATATTTATATTTATGTCATGTTCAAGCTGCTGTTCTGTAGCATCAGCAACCAATAGCAGATTGCTCCTTGGACTTTTGTCTAAGATCAAGTTCATAAAATGAATAGCTGATGTTGATGAGTGACTTCCTTCAATCTCCTGGTTAGTTTAAACTTGTTTCTCAATGAGGATTTTAATCACATTAATTTCTCACTAGTTCTGTGCTGACTGATGTTTCAGACTTAAGCACGGTTTTGTGATAATTGCAATTGTTCAGCAATTTGCTCTTTGTCTTCAGTTAAACTAAATACTTTAAGCCTGTAGGCCCTGGCACTCTTAAATGATGAGTGTTCTTATTCGTGCTAGTTTACTTTCTAATAACACTAAGAGCCTGAGGAATACAGTACATTTCATGCACAGAGGTTTTCCCTGTTGCCTTTTCCCTGTACTTGTTAAATGTAAGTATGCATACTTACTGTTTAATAAGACAGAATAATACAAAATATGCAATAGAAACTCAAATTTAATATTTCATATTCATATGTATACATGCTACCAATTTCAGTTTTTAAAAATTAACAAAGAGCTTGTTCTTTCATATTTATTTAGTCATTGGTGGCACTATTTTTTTTTCTATTCATTTATTCATTAATTACAGTGTATTACATGACACAATTTCATACGTACTGGGATTCTCCCCCCTTCACCCCAAACCCCTCCCCCATGGTGAGTCCTCCCACCTTGATGCATAACCACAGCCCAAGTTCCGCCGAGACTCCCTAATTAAAAGCTCACACCATACAGAGTCCAGCATCCCACTTGTCCAGTCAAGTTCAACGGCCTCTTAGGGAGGCCCTCTCAGGTTTGAGGGCAGAGCCAGCAGAGCGTCACCTCGATCAATTAGATCAGCAACAATCCAGGTACGATGAGACTGGTGCAGAGTCCACTGATTGACATAGTCCGTCTTAGAGTTTCCCCTTGTCCAGTTTTTCGCTGCAAGCATATGGCTGAGGTGGTTGATTGATCTACTCCATCTTCTATCTTTTCTTGGTTAATGTTTTGATTCCTCCATTTTGTTCAGGGGAATCCCCAAAGAAACTTTGAGGTGTTCCCAGTCCAGGCTCCTAAATACACTACTAGTAAGCACAGTGCCCGCCACAGTCCATCACTCCGATCAGCTGGTGGTTGTAATCCCTGGGTTGGTTCTATTCTGAGCCCCGACCTCCATTGGCACTGATGAGTATTGAAGCTCTTCCCGGCTCTGCCCAAAACACACTCGTCCCTCACCTAAATCAGTGGGAGGTGTGCTGGTTGGGTGGTGGCACTATTTTTTTTAAAGATTTATTTTTATTGCAAAGTCAGATATATAGAGAGGAGAAAAGAAAGAGAGAAAGTGGACCTGGCATGATAGCATAGTGGTTAAGGTCCTCGCCTTGCAAGCCCAGAATCCCATATGGATGCTGGTTCTAATCTCGGCAGCTCCACTTCCCATTGAGCTCCCTGCTTGTGGCCTGAGAAAGCAGTCGAGGACAGCCCAATGCATTGGGACCCTGTACCTGTGTGGGAGACCCAGAAGAAGCTGCAGGCTCCTTGCTTTGGATTGGCTCAGCTCCAGCCATAGCTCCAGTCATAGCGGCCGCTTCGGGAGTGAACCATTAGATGGGAGATCTTCCTCTATGTCTCTCCTCCTCTCTGTATATCTGCCTTTCCAGTAAAAAAAATAAATAAACCTTAAAAAAAAAATAAAGAGAGAAAGATCTTCTACCCATTGATTCACTCCCAAGCGGCCACTGCCAAGCGGCTGCAACGGCCAGAGCTGAGCCGATCTGAAGCCAGAAGTCACAATCTTCTTCTGGTTCTTCCATGTGGCTGTGGCGTCCCAAGGCTTTGGAATGTCCTCGACTGCTTACTGGCGCCAATATGGGATCCCAGTGCGTCAGGTGGCACTATTTTTAAAAATTCAATTATTGTACATTTGTATTTGAAAGTCAGAGAGTGAAACAGAGTTAAAGATAAGGGAGAAGAAAATACGGATTTTCTAGTTTCACTCCTCAAATTCCTGGTTATCAAAAACCAGGGCCAAGTAAGATCAAAGCCAGGAAGCTATTTACCTTTCTCTAGGAAGCGATGCCTTTCTCCAGGTTTAGCCTTACCTTTCTCCAGGCATAGCTATAACTTTCTCTAGATCTGCCACATGGTGGCACAGACTCACGTATTTAGCCATCGCCATTACCTCCCAGAATGTGCATTAGTAAGAAACTGGATCAGAAGTAAGAGTCAGTGTTCCAACCAGGTGTACTGATACAGGAAATGGGTACCCCAAGCAGCATCTTACCCACTGTGCCAACTCTCTGCCCTATGGCATGATTTTTTTATTAGTCTGGTTCTCCTCTTCCTAATTTACAACCTCATCTCTACTCACCCACATTTGCACTACTAAAGTATCCTTATAGGCATTCGGGATTTCTATATTGAAGTATTGTCAGCTTTGATTCAGTTTATGGTTCCAAGCATTTTCAGCATCCCTTCTAATAGGATCCTAGGCCACCACCAGTATATTTAACATAGAAGGTCAGATAGATGGTTCATTGAATTCATTATAAATGTATTTTGCCAAATGTACTCACAGAGTGAATGAGCCCAACATGCTATAGCTCATCAATGTGTTGTTTTCAGTGTGCTGAAGTAAACAGACCAGCATGGTATTTAGATGTGTTCTAGACCCAGCTTTAGACTCTTATCTGAACTTACTTATCTGTCAAGATATTGCATATATCTATGTAAAATGTGGAGTTTACAGGGAACCGAACAAGGTAGGAGGTCTTGTCATTGACAGCATGAATCTATTTTTGTTTTATTAGTTAATTATTTAGCATATATGGGGATTACCTTTTTATTCTTTGCTATATTGAAATAAAATTGACATAATACCTGATACTAATTTCTTTTTTTTAAACTACATTTCAAATACTAAGCATTATATTGTGGAACTGTTATTTTGAAAGTATGAGTACTCCCTGGTGGAGAGCATTTATTACTATAGGTTACTAAAAAAATTTTTTAAAGATACTTGTCCTTTTGAATGCTTAAATTCTATTATTTTGGGGTTAACAGTTAACTAATATGGATAATATTAAGACATTAGAAAATTACGATATTATTTCAGAGAGTAGATAATTAGGTTTGGCTTCGTAATCCTTATATGTGATCAATGGTTATCAGCTAATAGAGAACTTCATGGCAAAAACCAAATCCATAGGTCACACCCTGACCACACAATCTGATACACATAAAAGAAGGATAGCTCAGGTGGTACCCAACCAACTCAAAAAAGTTCTGAATATGCAGTAATTGAGTGAATAGGAACTACTTGGAAAATAAAGGACAAATTTTACACTGAAAGGCGATGGCCCTTGTTAAAGTTATAGGGCTTAAAATGTACTTGCAAACAGACGAAGGAAATTGATACCGGAATGATTGATTTCCCTATAAACATCTTCATTTGTGCTAAATTCAACCTTCTGGACCTTATTATGAGTTAAATGAGAACAAACGCAGGATAAAGAAATGATGGTATTCATAAATTGAAAGCACTGGGGAGAGCAGCACAATAAATGAAAGCCAAATTTGAAATATATCTTGACAATTTAAGAACTGAAAGTTTCCCATTGTGCTTCAGAGGAATCTGAACTCCTGTAAGATTTCAGCATTAGAAAGATCTTTTTGTAAATGTTTTTGTGGGGGTTATTAATTTTTAACTTTTTCTTGATACGATTCCATAGGCACAGGGGTTCTCCCCCAGTCCTTCCTCCCCATTCCGCTCCGCTGTCCCGCCAGCTGTTTACCCTATAGTATTACAATAGTACGGACCTTCAGCAGCAATCACAAGTCCGTCATTCTGCTCTTCAATTGTATCATGGCATTGACACAAGAAAACTATAGGAAGAGAGGTTGGTGTTTGCCCTGGCAGATAAAATCCTCCTGCTCCATGTCAAAA
The DNA here is from genome assembly GCF_030435755.1 of Ochotona princeps. Taxonomy (NCBI): domain Eukaryota; kingdom Metazoa; phylum Chordata; class Mammalia; order Lagomorpha; family Ochotonidae; genus Ochotona; species Ochotona princeps. The sequence goes on from NC_080838.1 coordinate 72,463,373, forward strand.
TGTTTGATCTGATACTAAGCCTCTCTCCCCCTCCTTTTCCCCCCTCCCTCCTTCCTTTTCCCTCTCCTCTCCTGATTCATTTATGTATTTCCTTTTTCTGGTTCATTTATGTATTTGAAAAGCAGAGTCACAGAGCAAGAGAAAGAGAAACACACACAGAAGAACATCTGCTGTTTCACTCTCCAAATGAGCTCAAAGTCTGGGCTGAGTCAGACCACAGCCAGGAACCAGGAGGGTCATCCAGTTTTCGTACATGGGTGGCAGGGTCCCAGGTACTTGGACCATCGTCCACTGCTTCCTCAGGCATATTAGTAGGGATCTACAACAGAAGTAGAGCAACCAGGATTGGAACAAGAGCCTACACGGAATGCTAGTGTTATAGGCAAAGGCTTAACACATTATGCCACAGGTCCAGCTCCTTAGTTCTGCTTTTGATTCTAGCTTTCTGCTAATGAAACTTTGGAGAGGCTGTGGTGGTGACTCAAGTGGTTGGAACATGGCCACACATATGGGAGAGTTGGCTCATTATGTGCATTTGGGTAGTAAACATGTAAATAGGAGCCCTCCTTCTAACTCTTTGCCTCCCAAATACACTTTTTTTTTTAAAGAAAGATTGCATAAAAATTAATATCCTGACCAAAAAGATGGCCTACATTTAAAAGGATATCTTGTATTTGATATACTATCAATATTCTGTCTTTGGAGTACTTAGGAGTTAGTTAGTAGGGACGACAAATGTATACTTAGGGATAAATACCAAGACAGATGTTTGTACTTTTGTGTTGCATAAGCATCATAAATCTTCGTTGTCTATGATGAAGTAAAGTAACCTGTTAATACTTCAGGAACATTCATATTCAAATTCAGTGTTCAGAACCCAATTCAAAGACAAGTCAGAGATGTTTGACTTGCTGTTTCGGATTTATATTATGTTTGCTACCCAACAGCACATAACACAACTTTGGTCCAACTTGTTTCTTGTAGCTGCCAGTATTTAGTGTGCACTAACTTGTCTTTAAATTTTTTGCAAAGAGTGTTAAATTTTATTTCTAATGGCTTGTTTTTGCTGAAAAATTTAAAACAAGCTACTTGGAGGCATTCAACAATTCACAAAACTTTACCGAGACAGCAACTCACATCTTCAGTGTTTCATACAAAATAATAATGAATTTATTTAAACTGCAACTTTAGAAAATATGCAGTATAAAATACAAGAGGATATGGTGAAATCTCTCCTTTTGTAGTTTAAAATCATAAATCACTAGCAGATTTTCATGTTGCTCAAATTTACAGCCTTTTTTTGTTAGAATGCAATATACGAAATATCTAAGGCAACTGCTAGAATATGATTCTTAAAAACTAAGTATCAAGACAACATTTGAAAACTTCCATGTATGATCTAAATATGCTATCATAGATACTGAAATGTGAAACAACTTGGAAACCACATTCCAACAGGTGAATAATACAGAACAAATCGCCAAGCATTTAACTGGTAACAATAGAAAAAAAATCAATGCAGGCTATGTTAGACACCACTAAAAAAAGGGTATGTTAGACACCACTAAAAGGGTATGTTAGACACCACTAAAAAAAAGATGAGAGAAAAGCCAGTTAATCATGTGATCTAAAAGGTGTCAGAAAATACTGTGTCAAATCACAAGAGGAGGTATAAAGTTAAAATGTCAAAACCCTTATTGTGATAAAGGTCTTTTTCAAAAACAAGTTAAAAAATCAGGTCATTTACTCTGCTCACATTTTCACATTGAACTCATTATGTCAGTCGTATGCCTAAACCTGAACAGGTTGTTGAGACCTGTAGGGGACTGAATTTCAGGCAGTGGCATAGATCTCACCTGGAAGCCGCAGCAGCATAGTGCCAGCATGCCATTTTTGTTGTGTCTACCAAATCAGTAAGACACATCCTGTCCACTCTCACCTTCTGTCTTTCAGTCATCTTTGCATTAATTATTCTGCTCTTAAGATCATGGTTTTATAAATGCTTCTGAGGGACTGGTCACCATTTCTCCCAGGTTAAAGGGAAACTCAATTACTTTATCTTTTACATAGCTTAAAAATCATATCAGTATTTTTAAATTAAAAACTTTGATCACATGAAAGGGTTAAGAGGTTTCTCAGCCTTTTCACAGAGCTAGTGGAATGATTTTCAGTAGAGTTAGCTCAAGAAATGAATATTTTTATTTATTTTTATTGCAAAGTCAAATATACAGAGAGGAGGAGAGACAGAGAGGAAGATCTTCTGTCCATTGATTTATTCTCCAAGTGGCCCCAATAACTAGAGCTGCACGAATCCAAAGCCAGGAGCCAGGAGCTTTTCTGGGTTGCCCACACGGGTGTGTAGAGTCCCAAGGCTTTGGGCCGTCCTCCACTGCTTTCTCTGGCCACAGGCAGGGAGCTGGATGGGAAGCAGGCCTGGCGGGATTAACACCGGTGTCCACATGGGACCCTAACACATGCAAGACAAGGACTTTAGCTGCTAGGCTACCACACCAGGCCCAAGAAATGGATCTTTAAAGGAGAACACAGACTGACTCCTTGCCTTTAATGATTTTACTCTTTTTGGGCAATAATTCTTGCTTAAGATCCCTTCTGTGTACTTTATTCCTTGATCCTACAAGAGCAGCAAGAACTTACTTGGTAATGACTACTTTTCAAATTTAACAATACCACTCATTTCTCCTTTCGATTCATGTATCTGTTCAGCCATAACCTTCCTCTTATTGACACTAGTTTTAAAATGAACATTAAATTTGTAACTCGATTGTGGCAGTATAAATGTGCAGCTTCTTAGGTTTTTTTTAAATTTATTCACAGACCTATGGACCGTGAGTCTGTTTTTTTGTTTTGTTTTAGTAGTGTTTTCCTTGACTGTTTTAGGACCTTCCATTATCAAAGAATTTGGATGACTAAAATTGAATTGTAACTTATAATCAAGGAACATAGCAAGGGCAGCTGTTACTATATTCTTATCTTATTGCTCAACTCAAACAGGTTTCTGATATTGGTAAGCCAGAGTGCAAAATTAAGCATCCTTCTACATTGCTTCAAAGGAAAAAAAAATCAAGAGAGTCACGAACTCACTACCAAAATAGCCACACCTTTAAACTAGTCAGAACAAACTGTTCTATATTTGTGAATGTCTTGCTGAAAGTAATTTAGTACATTTTAAATAATATATATTTATTTTCAACAGTCATGTTTTAAGAGCTGTCCTAGATTCCTGTAACTGAATTTCTGCTTAAGTTACACATTATTTGTGTCTTAAAATAAATGGTATAAACATCATTGACAATGAAATCTACTGAATATAACTTAATTTATTTTATTTATATGCTAATGTTGACTAATCCGGCATCATTTTAACTCTCTAAAACAAGCTGCATGAAAGCTAGAGTCCAAATCACACAATATACTTAGTGTAATCTGGTTGCTATCATGCCTATAAGGTATGAAGCAAGCTTTTTTCCTGGCTGGAAATCTTTTTCAGAGGTTTTTTTTGTGTGTGTGTGACCTTGTGTAATGATGTACTAGGTTGACTGATGAGTTTTAAAGTAAATATAGAAGTACATTTTTTTCCACCTACTTATGCAAATAGAATATACCAGAATATGAAATGTGGTAATGGAACACTGAGTACCATACAAAACTGAATGGCTACACTTCCTAAGTTGCCCACACAGCTACAAATTTTCTTAGAAAGCTCAGATGTTAGAACCCAATTATTCTGTTTAATATTCTGTAACTGCACAGCATAACTTTTTTAAACTTGCAAAAATTTGGTGGTATTGCTATACTAGTTGATTATGTATCAGTGAGCTACTTTCAGACCATCAGAAAGTTACAAAATACTTATTTGAAAAATATATATCTTATGAAATATATGGGCTGCATGATTTTTAGTTGTCAACGATAAGACAGCTGAATATCTAAGAGGAAAATTCCAAGCGTGAGAGTCTTTGAAACTTCCTTGTCTGTTGTGCTCTTACCCACTAATTATGTCTCACACAAAGCTCTTCAAAAATGTGACAGAACATTTCTGGGACATGTTAATTGTGTTATTTGGCATGCAAATTTTATGAATTGTAAATGAGAACATTGTTGATCTCCTTTATCTAGGACATTTATATCTTAATCAGAACTCCTCCCTCTGAAATGGATTACAAAATAACATTGAAATAGAAATATTTGTACGAAAAGTTATATGGGAACCTAAGTTGGAATTGTTGGGTATTTATTGCTTTTTTTTTTTCCAGAAACTATAAACTAATTATGCATTCTGTTTGGCATTTGTGATACTTTATACATACATGTACATGGATATATGTATATATATATATATGTTTTCTAAAACTAAACTAGTATTTATTACAAGTCCAAATTATATTCAAGTCTATTGCAACTAATCATAACTCATTTAACTGTATAGTCTTTGAATATCAGGAGACAAACCACTGAAATGTTTTTCAACGTGTCAAAAATATTCAACATCAACAAATATTTTAAAATATTTCCATAAAAGAATATTTACTAATTTATAAATTATTTTAAGTCATCATTTAAATTCAAGGTTTTAGAAAAACATCATAAATGTTATATGGAAAACCAAAAGAATGCAAACAGCCAAAGCAATCTTGAACAACAAAAAGAAATCTATGGCATCACAGTATCCTATTGCAAGGCCCACTGCATGAGACCCAAGTCAGCATTGATTACCAATTGATACAATCATTCATGAGTGATACAGTTGTTCAAAAGATTACATCAACCAACTGAATAAAATAGAAACCCCAAGAATAAGTGTGGGTGTTTACAACTAATTTATCTTTGAAAATGTGCTAACACAATTCCTGAAGAGTTTAACACAAATATAGGATATAGCGCACTGAGATTTAGTTTTTTGTCCTGAAATATTCTTCCAAATTCACAAGCAGTTTATAGAAATGGACTTCTTAAGAATCATTTTGTGGGTTATTAGCTGAAGATAAACTATATTAATAGAAATAGTCACACTGCTATTAGAATCATTGAGATATATTTAGCATAGGCAACATAATTTTTCTGAAGCTGACATGAGTTGCGTGGATTCAGTGATCTGAGTGTAGCAGAAGAGGAGAGGCTTCCCAGGGGCTTTCCTATAATGTAGTGCTTTCCTTCTCCATTTTTTAAATGTCAGTATTTGAAAACAGGATTCCTGGAGTCTTTTTTGGCACAGACATCAAATTGGTGTCCTGTTACTTAATCAGAAGGTTCAAGCCAAATGGATGAGTGTTCTAGTTCCTCCGTCCTTTGTTAGGTGACATGTATGATTATTTATACAAGAGTCTTAGGAGACAAAACAAAACTACAAACCAAGAATATCAATTGGATTCTAGGAATCTATGCTGGAGCTTCTAGATGATGTGGATCAAACATTGATTTGTGTCCCTCTTGTCTGTGTGACCTGCTAGCAGGTTCTTCATGTGACTCATATTCATAGCTGTAATTTTCCAAGTTAACAAGATTTCTAAATGATTGTTTTGCAAGAGCCTTATAAAAATGTACAAGTAGAAGATACATTTCTGGTCTGCTGGAGACTACAGTTTTGTTTAAGCACTAAAGTTTGTAGATACAAGCTAAAATAAATAAGCATGCAATCCAAGACTTCACTGTGTAGTAAAATATTCAATCCACATCAGAGCAGAAGCATACTAATAACACCTCAGGGTATTAGGATATTCAAATCATGCTAGGTAGAACTTCTATAATTTGTGTAACCTTTGACCCCAGAACATCCCTGTCATTACTGGGTTTTTCTAAAATCTTAAATTCGCTAATTATTTTAAACACTTATAAATGTTATGAAATCCTATGTTGATAGTATTATATGTAGTGAACTCTATGTGCTATAACATCAGCCATATTGTTAAAGCTGATTCGTGCACTCACAGGGCATTTGGGGAGTGGTAGAATAGACTATTGTGCATATTTCTTTTAGCTGCTCCCTTCCTCACTCACTAGTTCTATCTGCACGGGTTTTACCTCACTATCCAACAAGCTTCTACTCAATCCATACAGGCTGCCTCATCTGCGTGTGCAACTCCTTTTAATTTCACTTACTTACACAACCCTTCAGTTCTTGGTTCAAGTGTCCTTCTGATTCCTGATCACAGAAAATTTTCCTTTTCTAGGCAATTATTTCTCTTGCCATTTTCAACTTATAACTACGTGCTTCTATGACAGTTTTGACATCTGCATTTCTCTCCTAGATCATAAACTCTCATGAATATCTCTGATTAATCATTCCATCCACAAATATGAAAATTTTCAGTTTTTAAACAAAAATCTGAGGTAGCATTACAAAAAAACAGTGGGAGAGAATAGGCAAGCATGTAGAGAGAACTCATATCTCCTGGCTGACTCCTCAAATGACCACAACAGCTGATCTGAAAACTGAGAGCCAGGAGATCAACACAGGTCTCGCATGTGGGCGGCAAGGACTCAATTAATCCGTCACAGTTGCTCCTCAGAGTCTACAATAGAAGGAACCTGGGGTCAAGAGATGAAACCAGGAATAAAACCCAGGCATTCCATTATGGGACCTGTTCCTTTTAACCACTAATGTCCTACTCCCAAAAACTATTTTTAAATTAACATATAAATCTCAAAATTCTTTATCAAGCCTAAAAGTGAAGATCTGGTTGGAAATTGCTATATGGACAGAAAGTTTCTGTTTCCTATGAACAGTCTTTGGGCACTATGTCTGTGTCCTTGGTAGTAAATTCTCCTTTGACACTCAAGATAATTGGGAAATGAAAGTTCCTAATCACAAACGCCCATCTCTTTTTTAAAAAGTGGCATCGTTCCTTTAAAGGAAAAAAGATTTAAGTGAAGTGCATTGATTTTTCTCTCCCTACTTGTTATTAATTGGCCTAAGGAAATGGAATGACTTTAGCATGACTGAGCCTAATTCACTTAGTGACACTGTTGTTTAAAAAAAAAAAAAAAGGTCCTGGTTGAACATACCACATAAACCTGGACCCACCAACATATTTGAAATGAACACCAGCTCTCCTTTTTTTTTTTTTTATATGACTTGCCTTACCGGCAATTTGGCTATTTAGTACTGTATCTTAATTGTTTTATTGGAGCCCATCCAACCTGACAAGATGTTGCCAAAGGAACTCTGGCAGAAATAGCCTGGTAATGGTATAAATATTTTTCCTAGTATGAACTCCAGAGATTAAAATTGTAAAATTACTCTAGTTGCATGGAAAGCTTTAATACTTAAAAGCACACATAATTTTTTAAAGATTTATTCATTTTTCCTGTAAAGTCAGATCTACAGAGAAATGGAGAGACAAACAGAAAGATCTTCTGTCCATAGGTTCACTCCCAAGTGACTGCAACAGCCATTACTGAGCCGATCTGAAGCCACAAGCCAGGTGCTTCCCCTCATCTCCCATATGGGTGCAGGGTCCCAAGACTTTGGGCCATCCTAAACTGCTTTCCCAGGCCACAAGCAGGGAGCTGGATGGGAAGTGGAGTAGCTGGGATTAGAACTGGCGCCCACTTGGAATCCTGGTGCATGAAAAGCAAGGACTTAACCACTAGGTTACCGCCCTGGGCCCACAAATTTTGCTTTGATCTATTGCATTTCCTGTCATCAAATGGTTTATTTTTTATTTCATTTTTAAACCACTGGGTTGACTGTAATTAGGACACAGCAAGCTGTAAATATTTAATGTATAGGGTTTGCATATAAATGTACACCTTTGAGATTACCACAGTTGGGATGATAAGTTGAACCATCATCTTTCCAAGTGTTTCCTTTCACTTTTTATTTTTTCTACTTGAAAACTATGTTAGGTACATTTTTTGTAGTAACAGTAGTTAACATACTAGCCTCTTGGCAAATTTCAAAGTAAATAATACACTTTTGTTAACTGTATGTCTTACAGTACACAGTAAATCCACAGAAATTATTCATCTTGAGTAACTGAGACCCTGCTGTATTTGAGTTCGATTTTCCCACCGTCCCTAACCCTGGTAATCATTATTCTACTCTGTGGTTCTGTGAGTTTGAACATGGAGTGTAACTAGCCCTTAGAATCTCTAGTTTCTTTGGGTATATTTTCAGAAGTGACAATTGCCAGACTAAATAGTAACTTTTCCGTAGTGGCTGTAACAGAACCCATCTGAATCAGCTGTATATAGTGATTCTCCTTTCTTCATTATCTCCTCAACAATTCTTATCTTGTTTCCTGATAACAACTGCTACAACAGGTGTGAAATACTGTGTCATTGTTTTGATGTGCATTTTGAAGAACACTGAATGCTTATCCTGTACCTGTTGGCCATTGGAATGTGTTCTTTGGTGAAATATCCTTGCAGATCTTTTCCCCAGTCTTCCTTTACATTTATTTATTTATTTATTTATTTATTTATTTATGAGACACAGAGAGAAGTACATATGTGGATGTCCAACTTTTTAATAACATTTAATGAACAGGCTGTCATCTGTGCATGTGTATTCGGGGCACCCTTACCAAAGATCAGCTGGCATGCATTTATTCGTGATCTCGCTATTCTTTTACAGTGGTGTATGAGTCAGTTTGAAGTCAACATCATGTTGGTTTGATTCATGTACCAATTCTATCATGAAATTGGGTAGTGTGATGCTTCCAGAATTGCTTGCCTTTCAGGATCTTCCGTGGTTCCTTATGAATCTAAGACTACTTTTATTATTGTTGTTATTATTATTTTGCCTTTTTAAATATCAGAATCTATGCTTCTACCCACTAGGCTATATTCACTGAACTCAACTTTCTTGGGGACAAACTTTATGCCTTTAACTAATAAAGAACCGATTAAAATGAAAGATAATCCATTCTTTGGGATTTAATTCCACTCTGCCCTATATGTATTACCAAGCACTGAGGGGAAAGGCTCTGAGTCTATGGATAGTCCTCAGCTTCACAGGCTGCGTGGGATGTTCTAAATCAATGTTGGGTTGATCTTCTATTGCTGTTTCTTTTTATTAGGGGTGTGTGTGTGAAGGAGGATCATTTACCTCAGTTAACTCATGTCATTAGAGAAATGTCTTAGTCATAGACAGTACCAGAAATAAAAGCATTTTGGCAAAGAAGTGGAGAGGATTCTGTCCAAGCAGAGTACCTCGTGTCTATGCTTTGGGTTGCACAGAGCTATGCTAAGATGTGTAACACATAAAAAGAATTTTCCCTCAGGGCTGCTGCTGGGAGAACACCTGATTTGCACATAAATATTCATGTGGCACACAAAGAGTTTATTGCATTTAACTCATGCTTGGTTAATTACATTTCTCTAGTAACAAGCCTAGTCAGATATGTAAATCCTCGTCTTGATAGATTTAAATCCTCATCATGATCAATTATCTGATGCCTTCACTTCACTGGGTTCAAATGAATTAAATAGCATTTTCTTATAATATCTTACTGACACCAAAGAACAATGTAGAAATGGTCCCCACAATAAAATCATGTAAGGGTTACAATAAATATTTGAGTAATTTTGGTCACACATTAGTAAAGACTACTTACATAGTCCCACAAAGTAATTTTTCATTTATACTTAAACTCTGCCAACTCTTCTTGGTGTTACTGAGTTAGACTCACATATAAATATGTGAAACATAAACTCTAGGTCTTCTGTTTCTGACTTTGAGACACAACTTGGTTCATTGGTTTGTTTTATTAAAAAGCCAAAACCTTAATTTGTGAGTGAGAAAAAGGAGACTTGTAAAGTTCCTGATGATGAGGTGCAGATTGGGCCTGGCAGCTGGGATACTGGTTGGGATACTTTATCCCACATCAGAGTTCCTTGTTTGAGTCCCAGTAATTCTCCAGTTCCAGTAAACCCTGGGATGCGGCAGTTGATATCTCGCGTGAAATCTCTGCTGCCTACAAGGGAGGCTCGGCTCACCTCCTGCTCCTGTCATTGCACGCGAGTGAGCAAGAGGATGGCAGATTCTTCTGTCAACTTACCTGCCTGAAAAAAATGTTTAAATCGAGCCACGTTTTCCACAGCCTTTTATGTAATTACTATTAATATTTCCCAGTCTATAAAAGATATTTAGAATATGCCTTCTCAACATGTTCCTGACTTTTCCCAAACTATCCTTGTTTGGATAGTGATAGAAGGGACTCCACACTTAAACAGTTGGCTTTCATTTTTGTGGTAAAATGGACTTTGGCTTCTTCATCAGTGAATATCGAGTGCCTAGAATAGTGCTGGTCACACAACAGTGAGAGCAATTGGTGAAAACCTGTGGAATGAATCGCGAGTGATGAAAAAATTGAAGCTATTCTGTGTGTTGCTGAGGATATACAACTCGGACTAGTCAAAGATAAGAAGGATTTCCTCAGAAACTTAGGAAGGAAATATTTTAAGAAAGAAGGGTCTGCACAACATTGTGATGATGCTATAATGAAGGGGGGTTTAACATCGGGATTTTAATAGATTAATCATAAATTATATTTAACCTAAATTCTGTGGTTCTGTATAAGTCCTGAGAAAATCAAACGATGCTGACAAATGTATTTGCAAATATGCCTACAGAAGAAGTAAATCCCTTTATTAAAGGTTGAATTGTCTAGATTACCTCCTTTCTATTGCTGCTGAAGCCAGGGAACAGAGAGAAAAGGAGCAGTTCCTGTGTGTGACCACCACTGAGTACTCATTCCCACTTACAGCCTGCGCCTGCCCAGCTGTTCCCTATGTTGACATAGTTTCCAATGGACCAGTTTCATTGTGGCATGGCTTAAGATGCCACCTGCAACACTAACATCTCTTATCAGAGTACCAGTTCAAATCCTGTATGTTACGTTTCCAATCTGTTTCCCTGCTAACCTGTCTTGGAAAATAGTGGGAGATAGCCCCAGTGCGTTATCCCCCCACCAGCAATGGGGGATACCTGAATGCTGCTCTGGGTTTCTGGTGTTGACTCATACCAGCACTAACCACTGTAGTTAATTGAGGAATGAACCAATGGATGGTTGATTTCTCTCTGTCACTCCTCTTTCTTTTTGTAACTGCTTTTATAATACTAGAATAATGAAGATGTGTGTGGCAAGTAAAGCTTTGAGAATAAGAACACTTATCAGGGTTTGTGTGAGAAATCAGAGTGCTGAGGGTTCCATCATGGAGAATTTTAAGGGTTATAGAAAGGAGTTATACATCAGTGTGAAGCTCAGCAGTCAACATTGGCTAATGTGTTTCAGGGAAGTCCTGACTGGTCTGACATACACGTAGAGCGCTATGTACCTTCTCCATGCCTGTACTCCAGGTTTAAATCTGAATTTGATTCTACTTAAGTATTCATTTAAGAAGGTTGTGCCACTTTACTTAACAAGTTGTCTCACTTTCAAAATCTACTTGATTATCATATATTTCCTTGCTTAGGGCAATTTTGTGTTAGTTTTGATGAAAAATCATTAGGCATTTGCCTTCTGGTCTGTATTTACTACTTTTTACTTCATATTTCTATATATTGTCTAATTTAAAATATTCACAATCACATATTATCTTCAGTTAATAATGTAAAAAGGGCAGCCTTGATGTTATTACATTCTCAGAATATTTGGGATTTTATGGATAAACTGCATGGCTGATTTCAATGAGAGTCTATGTTGAGAATTGAAGTTTGTCTTTTTGTTCTATTACTTGTTTGAAAGGTAGAGTGACCCAGAGAGGCATAATGAATATGTCTTTGGGTCTGATTGGTATTGTTGCTTCAATGTCACAATACCAATTATACCCAATTCCACACATGGTGGAATTAGGGCGGAACCCTAGGAATGGAAGTAAGCAGTGCAGCTGGCCTGTAGACTGCACTTTAGAAGGACCATCCCCAGATGGTACTGTAACATCACAGCTTGAGTTCTAGGGAGGGGACATAGGTACACACAAGTTCCTTCTCCACAGGAATGTAATGACTCCAGCCAACTCTGTAACCTGGGCTCGGTTCCTGTGAGAACTGTGGAACTCTCATATTGTCAATATGGAGCGGTCAGTAGTGGTGATGGGGACTGCTTAGGCTCTCTTGTTTACGTTTTCTTTTGGATGACAGCTGCAGGCTGCTTCCTTCCCTTCTCTGTCAACTCAGGATTCCAACCACCACCCTGCTGAAATCCAGCATTTTCTCTCAGGCATTGCCCTAGAAAAACAGCTGTCTAGTAGTAGTTTTGCTTTTTCTGTAGAGGAGTTGAGTGTAAGACACCTCTATTCAGCTCTGTTGATGATGTCTGTCACTGCTGTCCATTACTGAGTTTCTGGCTTCTGCTTCCCAGGATTGCCAGTGACCTCACTGCAAGATGAGCTGCTCAGACTGAATCCCACTGTCCACAACTGGAGGAAATTGAACTGTTTATGCCATAAACTCTTGTATCAAATTTGTTTAATGCTCTCCACTACAATGTCCATCCCTTTATGATTTACTGCATGAGATTTTTAAATTCTTTTTAAAATAATGCTTTTTTATTACTATTTTACAATGTGGTCCATAAACTCTGTGATTTCCCCTATCCCCTCGCCAAATCTCCTCCCTCCCACTGATTTCCCCAAATTATTATGGTAGTATAGTTCTTCATAGTCACATGTCCATCATTCTGCTATTTAAGTGTAACCTTACATTGTAGGTATGAACAATGCCAGAGAGTCCAGGATTCTATTGTCAAGACATTTTTAACAGTTTCTTTGGGAACTCATCTTTGGTTTGGAAGTAGAGATGTATACTACATTATATCTTCACAACTGGTTATGACAGTCTCCATTACACAGTTATTACACTTCCCCTTAAATGAAAGGCTGTAAACCAAAATCAACAACAGGAACTGTAATGAAAAAATTACAACTTGAAGTTAAACAACATGCTACCTTATGACCAACATGCTGCTGTAGAAATGAAAAAGAAAATCGAAAACATTCTTGAGGAAAACGATGCTTTTGTGCGACCTATGTGTCACTGAAGCAATCAGTAGGGGAAAATTAAAAAAAAAAACTTTTTTGACGAAATGAAATTGAAAACAAAACTATCAGATCCCATGAGATGTGGCAAAACAGTAGTAAAAAGGACCTTTATATTGTCTCCCTTCTATTGTCCCCTGTGTTTTATAGTGAAATAGTCTATCAAATGTAGTCTTGAATCCAACTTTCTGCTCTTTACATGAGCATGACAATTTTTTTAATGGTCTGTTCTGCCAGTGTGTCAAGTGTTTTTTCAATGTAGGCAACTTCCCATACTTTCCATTTGCCAGAACAGACTTACAAACATCCACAATGGATTTCTTCTCATTCTTCATGCATCAAATGAAATGTTACTGCTTATAGTCCATTTATTCTGTTCAAATATTCCCCTCCTTCACCGAATTTATACCTTCCTATTTTCGACCACATACATCTTACTCTTCTTGATAGATCTTACCAATCTCATAAGCATATTTTTGCTAGTTTTCTCAGTCTCTCTTCTACATTACCAGCATCATAATATCAGGGACCATGTATTGTTGTAGTTGCAGTTTTTTAAAAAAAATTAAAATGATTTTTATCTATTTTTATTGGAAAGTCAGATATACAGAGAGAAAAAGAGACAGAGAGGAAGATCTTCTGTCTGATGATTCACTCCCCAAGTGACTGCAATGGCCGGAGCTATGCTTTATTGTGGTTAATTTCATGTAACAAAATTCAATACATGAATCATTTTCTAGTTCACAATTCTAGACCAAAATATATCATAGTCTACTTTACAATTTGTCATCTCGAACATCCTTAAAATTTGTTTTGCTTACCACAAGCATTTCACAGCTGCTTAACTTTATGATTTTCATCATTTAGCCGGTAACTGCTTACTGTTCTTGCCAACAATTCTTCAAATATAAGTAACAGTATACTACAATGTCTACAAAGTAAATACAAATTCTCATTGTCATAGCTTTTGGAAACAGACAAAATAATTATGAATGGGAAGGAAGGGACATTTCTAATTTTTTTTAATTATTTATTTTTATTGAGAGAAGGAGAGACAGAAAGCTCTTCTGTCAGTTGGTTCACTTCCCAACTGGCTGCAATGGCTGGAGCTGAGCCAATTAGGTGATTTAGTTCTATGACTCTTTAATAGAATCATTATCTTTAATAGAATTATTATAACGTGATAGGTCATGCAACTAACACAGAACATGCAAGAGAAAGGTATTGAAACAGATACTCTTCATGTGACTTAGACCCAAGTATAAGTACAGTGAGTTGCTCTACATTAGCAATAGTGATGTCCATTTTGGAAATATTCTTTCTATTTTATTCTTTCTCATTTGGCCCAGAAGCAGTCATTCACCTTGACAACCAAACAAGCGAGTCACTAACACCTTTCTTGATTTATGGCAATCATTCACTCGATAAAGCGAAAGGGCTGGAGCCAAATCTGTTTTCTCTTCAGCTAGAGCCTTCTCTGTCTGTGGACCTTCTGTATAACCTCTACTCAATCTGCCTTGAAACACACATTCATCCGAATATGTCATTATTTTCTGCCCCTGGTTTCAACTGTTTGGCTCCCTGCAGGGTAGCTTTCTAGCTGTTTGGTTGGGTTATCAGCCTTGGAGCACCCATTCTGCCTCTAGTACTTCCAGCACAGCAGAGCTAATGATGGGCTTGCAGTCTTGAATACACTCAATGCACCACAATTTTTTAAAATAATTTATTTATTTTTATTTCAAAGTCAGATATATATATATATATATATATATATATATATATATATATATATATATATCTGGAGAGAAAGAGAGAGAGAGAGAGAGAGAGAGGAGAGACAGAGAGGAAGATCTTCATTCTGATGATTCACTCCCCAAGTGAGTGCAACAGCCGGAGCTGAGCCAGTCGAAAGCCAGGAGCCAGGAGCTGTTCTGGGTCTCCCACGTGGGTGCAGGGTCCCGAGGCTTTGGGCCGTCCTGGACTGCTTTCCAAGGCCACAAGCAGGGAGCTGAATGGGAAGTGGGGCTGCTGGGATTAGAACTGGTGCCCATATGGGATCCCGGCATGTTCAAGGTGGGAACTTTAGCCACTACGCTATTGCGCCAGGCCCCACCACAAATTTTTAAGAGAAAACACAATGTTTTATTTATTTATTCATTCCCAATTCTAACTGCTGTCTAACTGCTTCACATTCTTAGCTCTTTGCAGTTATTTTTCCTGTGACAGTTCCTTGTTCTTGTCTTTTTTGTTCCACCTAATGCATCTACATTCTTCTAGAGCTTAATTGTGTTGCATTCTTTTTTTTAAAAAAAAAAGCTTTACTTATTTTTATTGGAAAGGCAGATTTACAGAGAGGAGGACAGAGAGCAAGACCTTCATTCTGATGATTCACTCCCCTAGAGACCTCAGTGGCTGGAGCTGCGCCAATCCAAAGCCAGGAGCCAGGAGCTCTTCCAGGTCTCCCATGCGGGTGCAGGGTCCCAGCATCTTGGGCTGTCCTCCCCTGCTTTCCCAGGCCACAAGCAGGGAGCTGCATGGGAAGCAGAGCTGCCAGGATTAGAACTGCTGTCCTTATGGGATCCTGGCTTGTACAAGGCGGGAACTTCAATCACTAGGCTACTACACCAGGCCCTGATTGTGTTGCATTCTTGGCAAAATCCTGCAGAACAGTTTTGGAACATTTTATGTAGCATGTACTGTTTTATTTCATGGAAGATTCAATAAATATTTTACCAAATAAAATTGAAAGAAACATTTTGCCAAAAACTCATTTGAGATAATGCAGTGTTGAATCTTATTGTGGGATTTAGAAAATAAAGCAAGGAAATGATCACCTTCAAGTTAGAGAAGGGTCATTTGATTGGATAGTGGAGGCAGGGCACCAATAGAAAAGCTAAAAGTCAATGAAAGTTACTTTTCAGTACTATAATTTTATCAAGCAAAATTTACCAATTTTGTTTTCCTTGGGGAGGCAAGTAAAATACATAAAAAAAATATTCAGGGCTGCAAAAGATCATTTTTTAAAAAATAAACATTGAAAAAAATTTTTTAATAAAGTAAAACTGAGGGCCTGCTGTGGTAGCCGAGTAGCTAAAGCTCTCGCTTTGTATCCTCTGAGATCCGTTATGGGCGCTCGTTCTAATCCAGGCTGCTCTGCTTCCCATCCAGCTCCCTGCCTGTGTTCTGGGAAAGCAGTTGAGGACATCCCAAACCCTCGTGAGCCTGTACCCATGTGGCAGACTTCTGGAAGAAGCTCTTGGCTCATGGCTTCAGATAACCTAAGCTCATGCTGTTGTGGCCACGTGGGGAGTAAATCAGTGGATGGAAGATCTTCCTCTCTGTGTCTCCTTCTCTCTGTTTATCTGCTTTTCTAACAAATAAATAAAGTAGGACTAATGACAATATTCTGAAATAGTATTGCTAAAATTCCCTTACTACGTGATGTAAAGGCATTACTGTTTATAAATTGTATTTTTAAAACAAATCTTCATATTTCACTAAATTTTCAAATTGGCATCATGGCAGAAAAACTGTAGAGAGAAGAGGTCCTCACTGAGGCCTGAGCATCAATAGACCTTAACTGAAATTTATTCTGTGACTGCGGTAACAAGGGAGGGTATACACCTGAAAGGTTCATGTTCTTTTCAAGAGTTAGCTATCCTACTGTTAGCAACGCAAACTGTTCATAAAGGAACATAGTAAGAGGACAGTAAGCCAGAGCTAGTATTAATTTCTACCACCTTACTATTGTTTTTCTTTCTGTTATCACAGACCAGTTGAAATTTCAGAAGCTGAATACCCACGAGTTGAATACCAACGAAGGCAGCAATTTTGGGACCCTGTGAGGCTAGCTCTTTTCTCCTTGGCGATTGTGGCAATCATAGCCATTACAATTGGTATTGTTACTCATTTTGTTGTTGAGGGTAAGTATCCAGGTCACAACTGTATTGCCTAAGTGCTCTATGACTTAGTGCCTTGAGATTCTGTGCTGTATAAAAAATGGTATTTGCATATTAACCTTTTAATTACTAATCTTTCATTGACCTTAAATTACAGTTTGTTCCCACATTGATATTTGTGCTGCATATTACGTACCCATTGAAACTTGTAATATACATTGCATTGATAGGCACATTTAAAAGAAACATATAAGAAAGATAACATTTCCTTTATAATTAAGACAAATAACAGCATGTGTAAGCTTAATTTACCACATAATGATCAAAGGATCCATTCAGCAAGAAGAGATCACCATAATAAATTCATACACACAAAAATAAATAATCAAAATAAGAGGGAAAATAAATCCAATAGAGACCAAATGAATTACACATAAGTTCAATGAATCAAAAAGCTGATTCTTTGAGAAAATCAACAAAATGGGTTCCCATCCACCCAACTAATCAAAAAAGGAGGGGGAAGACATGAATCAATAGGACCAGAGACAAAAAAGGAAATGTAACAGCAAATGCCTTGAACATACACAGAATTACTAGGAACTATATGCTAACAAATCAGAAGACCTAGAATAAATGGATAGATTTTTGAACACATACAGTCTACCAAAAATGAATCACGAGGCAATTAATAATCTAAATAAAGCCATAAACAAGGACTCAGATTGAATATGTAATTAAATACCTTTCAACAAGAAAAGCCTTGGACCAGAAGCCTTCATTGCAAAATTCTACCAAACGTTTCAAGAAGAGCTTACCCCAATTCCCCACAAATTATTCCAAACAATAGATAGGAAGGCAATTCTTCCAAACTCCTTCTATAAAGCCAATATTGCCTTAATATAAAAGCCAGATAGAGACATAACAGAAAAAGAGAACTACAGACTGATATTCCTGATGAACACAGATGCAACGATCCTCCACAAAGTTCAACCAACAGAATCTAACAGTATACCAGACAAATCATTTACCTGGGCCAGATGGGATTTGTTCCTGGCATGTAAGGATGCTTCAACATTCACAAATCAGGATATGTGATTCACCAGATCAACAGGCTGAAAAATGAAAACCACATGATGGTCTCAATAGATGAGGAGAAGGCATTTGATAAAACCCAATGCCACGTCATGCTAAAAGCTTTAAGCAAGATAGGCATAGAGGGAACATTCTATAACACAATCAGAGCGAAATATGAGAAATCCAATGCCAGTATCATATTAAAGTGGGAAAGACTGGAAGATTTTCCAGTAAGAACTGGAAATAGACAAGGATGTACACTGTCACCACTGCTACTCCGTACAATGTTGGAAATCCTTGATAGAGCTATTAGGCAAGAAAAAAGTTGAAGGAATTCAAATAGGAACTGAAGACTTAAAACTATCCTTGTTTGCGGATTACATGATTCTCTACATAGGAGAACAGAAAGATTCAATAAAGAATATATTGGATCTCATAGGAGAATTTGCCATGGTAGCAGGGTACAAAATCAATGACCATAAATTGACGGCAGCAGAATACACAAATAACTCCATGGATGAGAAAGAAATTATAAGTGCAGTCACCTTTAAAAAAGCAAACAGGAATCTCTAAATACCTTGGAATTAACCTGGCCAAAGATGTGGAAGACATATATGATGACAATTATAACATATTGATAAAAGAAATAGAAAGCATTAAAAGATGGAGAAACCTACCATGTTCTTGGATTGGCAGGATCAACATCATCAAAACATCCATATTACCAAAAGTAATATACAGATTCAATGTGATCACAATCAAAATCCCAACAACATTCTTCTCAGAAATAGAAAAAAAAATAGAAAAGTTCACTTGGAAGCACAAGAGACCCCAAATAGCCAAAGCTGTCCTGAACATATAAAATATAAAATAAAGCTGGAGGAATCACGATTCTAGATCTCAAGATTTCCTACAGGGCAGTGGTCATCAGAGCAATCTGGTACTGCTACAGAAACAAAGAATAAAATAAATGGAACAGAATAGAAACTTCAGAAGGGATCCCACACATGTACAGACAACTAACCTTTGAAAAGAGAATTGAAAATAATCTAGGAAAAAAGTTCGGTCTCTTCAATAAATGCTGTTGGGGCAATTGGATAGCAGCCTACAAAAGCAAGAGGCAAGACCCCTACCTGTCACCTTATACAAAAATCAGTTCTAAATGGATCAAGGACCTAAATCTGCACCCAGAAACCTTCAAATTATTACAGGAAAACATAGGAAGCACTCTCCAACATACAGGATTGGGAAAGGCTTCTTAGAAAAGTCACCAAAAGCAAGGTAGTCAGAGCCAAAATAAAAAAATGGAATTACATCAAACTAAGAAGCTTCTGCACAGCAAAGGAAATGACCAAAAAACTGAAGAAGCAACCAACAGAATGGGAGAAAATCTGCACACTACAAAACAGATAGGGGACTAATACCCAGAATTTACAAAGAACTCCAGAAACTCAACAACTGCAAAACTAACAACCCTGTGAAGAAATGAGCAAAGGAAATGAACACACATTTTTCAAAATAACAAATTCAAATGGTTAATAGACACGTGAAAAAAAGCACTCAGACTCCCTAGCTGTCAGGGATACACAAATTAAAACCACAGTGAGGTTCCACTTAACTCTAGTGAGATTTATCTACATTCAGAACTCTACTAGCAATACCTGCTGGTATAAATATAGGAAGAAAATTGCCTTCCTTCAATGCTGGTGGGAGTGTAGGCTAGTACAATGACTGTGGAAGTCAGTATGGAAAAAGTGCTGAAAGAAGAGAAAATTGGTCTGCCATATGACCCACTTCTGGGAATATACCCAAAGGAAATGTGATTTGCATATGAGAAAAGAATTTGAACCCTCTGTTTACAGCAGCACGATCTACAATAGCAAAGACATGGAAACAACAGAAGCCTGTCAAAAGAGGAGTGACTAAAGAAACAGTAATACATCTACTCCATGAAATTCTACTTAGCCAAGAAAGGAATGAAATTCTACCATTGCAACCAATTGGTCCCAACTAGAGATCATTATGCTCAGTGAAATAAGTCAATCCCAAGAGGACAAATGTATGTTCTCTCTGATAAATGGCAACCTTCATGCAAAATGTATGATTAATAGTGTTTTTAATATTGTTTTGCTACATTTCATATTCTGTTTTTATTTTTTATTTCTTTGAAAATTTTTTCTTATTAACTCCTTCACTAACTCATAGGTCATAGAGTAGTTTCATTTACTTCAAGTTTTTTTTTTCATTTTTTCAGTGACACATTGATCATTCAGTGGCATGTTATTTAATTTCATGCTGTTAATTTTCTATTTTTCTTTCTGTTGATTTGTTTTATGGTGTTTCATTTAACAGGATGTATAGGAGCTGTGTAATATAATGTGACACATCTGTATCACATCCAGATGTGAAGATACAATGCAGTATGCATCTCTACTTCCACATCAAAGATGGACTCCCTCTTAAATATATCTTGACAATGGGATGCTGGACTCTCTGCCAATATCTATTCCTATAATGTCAGGATAAACTTAAATAGCAGAAGGATGAATTTAGTGCTACTTATAAATGACTATACTACTGTAATAATATGGGGTGGAGTAGGGTATTCAGTTGGAGTATGGAAGGGAAATCCCAGTGCCTATGGAACTGCATCGTAAAATAATAGTAAAAACAAAACAAGCAAACAAAAACCCCCCAGCTATAACATCTGCTTATTATGAGAGGTTTTCTTTTCTTCTTATTCTTTCTCTTTTTTTAGTAACTGAAGAACCTAGTTCTCAGAAAATCCTCTATCATAGTGAAGCTCCTGATCACTTGTCATGAAACAAAGACAAGTTTGTGAGTTCTAATGGAAAATCATTATCCATCCAATTTCCACTCAGAATTTGACTAATTCTGATTCTTTATGCTGTCTAATCTTTAAATGCATTTTAAAAGCATGAATTTTTTTCAGTTAATAATATAAAAATGACTTCCTTAACATTTCAGAACCTTCACATCTTTATGAGTAAACTAGATGACAGTTTCATTTTTGGAGACTGTATTGAAAAAGTAATTCATTATAATTTTTATATATTTAAAAAATTATTTATTTATATTAAAAGTAAAGTGACACCAAGAGGGTAAGACAGAGAGAAAGAGAAATCTTCACCCACTGGTTCACTTCCCAAGTATCCATAACATCCTGGTCTAAGCCAGGCTGAAGCCAAGAGTCCAGCTGGGCCTCCTAGGTTCATGGCCATAGGGGAAAAATCTGCAATAATTTTTGCAATAATGAAACACAAAGTGCATTATAGGAGCCTAATTGATGATACTGGTGAAGAATTGGGAAATAAGAAACTGATCACATTTAACTACAAATCTTTCTTTTATTTTACCTTTCAGATGATAAATCATTCTATTATCTTGCCTCTTTTAAAATCACGAACATCAAATACAAAGAAAGTTATGGAATAAGATCCTCAAGAGAATTTAGGGAAAGAAGTGTTCAGATTGAAAGAATGGTAAGCACAATAGACAATTTTAATTGTTTTTATAAATGGGTGTGTGTTTTTTTTGTTTTTTGGGTTTTTTGTTTTGTTTTGTATTTGTACTGTGAAGGTGAGCATTTAAAAAACTTAATCCCTCTGTGTTTTAATTTCTCCTCTCAAATGAAGACACTGTAGTATTGAGGTCACACAATGGAGAAGAACAAATGACTTAATTGATACAAAATGCTTAGAATCATGTTGTGTACCATTAAATGTATATGGATTAAGGCAGGCAATTAATTCCTGAGAAAATTGTTGAATGAAAGATATATATATATCTATTTTTAAAACATCTCTTTATAAGCTAACACTTTTAATTGCCATCTGCATTAATACTTTTTAATCATCACGTGAATCTATTTTGATTTTTTTTAATAGAATACAATGTGGTAAGTCCATACATGCATTCAACAAGGCTGATTAAATAAAGTTAGCTAATATTTTGCACTCCCTAAAAAATTTTAATTTCTTGAGTTGACATTGAATGGTATTTCTTTACAGGATACCATGTATTTAACATAAATTTTTTTCATTTCTTGAGTGACACTAAACATTTGTTGTTTTCATTATTTCATTCTGTTAGAATCTTTGAGATCCTTTCTTTAGTTGGCTTATTGAATAGTTCATAGCTTATTGTGAACCACAGGCAACCTTGCAGAACACTGGGACTTCCTCTGTCTGTATTTGGTTGCTTATTGTCCATCCTCTCTCTTCTCCCTTGTATTCACTCTACTGATCACTATTCCATGGTTGAGTGGAGCTGGAGACAAGGGTTCTTATCTGCTGCAAATTCAAAAACTTTTAAGTCTAATCATGTGAGCTATGGACTATCTGGATTATTTTCTCATTCTTTCATGTTTCTTTAACACATTCACTTTCTTCACTGTTTGGAAAATCATTTCCTCTCCAAACAAACAGGAATTTCACTTTCATAATTATTGAAACTGTTGGTGAAAAAATATATCCTAAGATTCATTCATTCATCTTTCCTTTACCCCACTGAACCATCAGTCTATGCATTAATTTGTTCATATATTTGTTTAAGGAATATTTAGTGCCTTCCATACCCCCAAAATCCTGTCAATTTTCTATTTTATTGAAAGGGTGTTACTTTTTATTGATGACTAGAAAGGACAAGAAACAAAAGTTATATTCACCTTTAGTAATGTATTAATGATTGAAATTACTAACAGTTTAAATCATAGTTTATTGTTGACTGGTAGTATCTCTAGCATCATTTTCTGATCCAAATCAACCTGAACTACATGCATAGTGTTCTCTACCTCCAGCTAATAAATACTTGTGTAGATTTGATCCTGAGTTCAAAGAGCTTTCACTATGCTCCTTTTAGACATAGATATCAAGTGCCCTACCCTCTTCTCTCTATCCTTAGTACTTTGAAATCATTGTTAGTATCTGCGTGAGTTTAGAGTAGGGGTTTGTCTTTAGTATATGTGCTGCCGAAGCGAGCACAAGGGGGTGTTGTCTTTAATTCACAACATTCTACTCCCTTGCTTTCCCAAAATCATGTTATTCTCACATATAACATGCCATCATGTTATCATAGAAGGCTTAAAGTTCAGTCCAACATTACTTTTTTTCTAAGATTTATTTTATTTTTTATTAGAAAGTCATATATACTGAGAGGAGGAGACTGAGAGGAACATCTTCCATCTGCTGATTCACTCCTCAAGCGGTCGCAACTGCTAGAGCTGAGCTGATTTGAAGCCAGGAGTCAGGAGCTTCTGCTGGGTCTTATGTGCAGGTGCAGGACCCTAAGGTTTTTGGCCTCTACTGCTTTCTCAGGCCACAAGCAAGCAGCCGGATGGGAAGTGGGGCTGCTGAGATTAGAGCCAGAGCCCAAATGAGATCCCAGCACATGCAAGGCGAGGATTCTAGCTGCCAGGTTACCGTGCTGGGCCCCCAACATTACTTTAAAAGTTCATAGTCAATAATCTCAGCTGACACTCAGGTAAAAATCTCTTAGCTGTGAAACTAAGGAAAAAACAAACCAAAAGTAGTTACTCCCAAGATGCTGTGGAGAGGCAGATAAGGAGTGTATATTTCCATTTCAATCGGGGAAACAAGGGAATGGAAAGGACTTAAAGGATCAAAGCAACGTTACTTCAAGAAATCAGTCTTTAGCTGCTCACCACTGCACTGACATTGAAAGCACCAGAAGTGAGTAGCTAATAAGACACATGGCTTATTTAAGCAGTCAGGGGAAAGAGTGCATCTCTGGATGAAAATGACTCTGTTTAATCAGCAGGAAATTTTTTTTCAGCAAAGGGGTAGCCACAGGAGTTCATAATAGTAGTAATAATAATAATAATAGTAATAAATGTCTAGTGAGCTGAATACCGGGGGTGTTTTTAAGATGTACTCTATGTTATCCTGGCACTGGTCAAGTACAGGTTTCTTTGGTACAAACCTAAGCTTATTGTAGTTAGTGGTTGCAAATGTCTTGCTCAGCTGGAATGTGAGATCTGGCATGCTAGTATTTTCCTTTCAATTAGTTTTCGAAATTCTTATACAAACATTATTCACAAGACTAGTACAAAAATCACCACATTAGTCACAAGACAAGTCACAGGACTAGTCATAAATAAGTCACAGGATTAGTCATTGGGCTTTATTTGGTTAAAATGTAAAAAGCAGGAAAGGAAAGATGCATTTCTTAGGGCTATAGCAACACCT
The DNA here is from genome assembly GCF_030435755.1 of Ochotona princeps. NCBI lineage: Eukaryota > Metazoa > Chordata > Mammalia > Lagomorpha > Ochotonidae > Ochotona > Ochotona princeps. The sequence continues at coordinate 72,487,575 of NC_080838.1, forward strand.
AAAACGAATAGGGAAAATGTTGCATCATAGGCACACAGGGCTTCCAATGGCTTGGACTGCCCCAGCCCTACAATTCTGGGGTCATAGTTCATGCTTCAGTTCTCAGGGAAGAAATCTCATCTCTGCAGTTCCACTAAATGCTGACCTGATGCGAACTCTTTGTAGGCACTATGTACCTGGAACTGACATATGTCCCGGCCACTTTGAAATCTAGGTGGAGGCTTCTATGTCATCATGGTGCTGTCACATTTTGCCCACAGAACTGCTCTCTGAGGCCGCACCTAATAATGTGCAACGTTTCTTAGCCAGTGTTACTGGCAGATGTTACTGGCCCATCTGCTTTTCTGGAATTTCATCTTCATTACTCCTCACATGTGCACAAACCTCATAGCACAACTCTCCCTGTCTTCCAGGCTTTCTTTTTAAGTCTCACTAGGAACTCCCATGAGCCCAGAACTCTAGCATTCTTCGTCCTGACAAAATCAGTATTATGTGAACAACACTAAAATGTGCTGTCAGCATGAGGCACATCTGAAGTCAGGGAGCCCAAATCCAGAGGAATCGTGGGGCACTGGAACACCCTGGGTTCCTTCCTGGAAACTTTTCCCTGGCAGGTTACAGAAAAACAAAGTTGCACTTTTAGCCTCTCCTGGGGCAGGCTGTAAGATCTCTGAAATGCCCCCTGGGGTGTTCCTCTCATTGTCTGACCCATTTCCATGTAGCTCCCTTTCACTTGCAGTAATCCCTTTAACAAGTGTCACTTTCCTGTTCCCAGTGAACTTTTTCTTCATCCCTTCCTTGACCAAATCCTTCTGTTCTGCTCCCTTTTATTCCTGTTTCTCACTGTGAAATTACATACGCTCTTACTGTATCCTGGAACATGTTGCCACCTTGAAGTTTCCTCCATCAAACAAGCCAGAGCAGGGACGCAGCCCCACAGCGTAGTCAGGGTGGTAGTGCAATTCCCCAGAGGATCCTTATCAACAAGACCTTTGCTGTCAATATTTCCACCTGTAATCAGGTCTTCTGGCCCTCTTCAGCGTTGATGAAAACTCTCCGTTTAACCTTCCCTGACACATAAATTCCAAAACTTTCACATCTTTAGCTATAGTTACTAGTGATGCCCTCACTTCCCCACACCAATTTTCTGCAGTTATCTGCAGAAACATAATCTTGAGAACATACAGGTTTGCTTCAATTTAGGATCAGCTGGTCACATTAGCCAGCAGATGGAGGAGGTTGTTCAAAGCAGAGTAGATGCAAAGGAACTATCACACAGGAAGCTAGGAAACAGAGAGAGAATATAGGCTGCACCTAGCTCAAATAACCAAGTTTCTTGCAAATACTACCTTCTGAGAGCAAGCCCCCAATGACCAAAAGATATCCCACCAAATCCACTGCTCAGACAGTGTAGCTGAATGAAGTCTCCACCCTAAGTCCCTCAAATGTTAATACGAAGACTTCAGAGTTGAAACATACGCATCACTTTGAGGAGCCAATTTCTCTTTCATTGATAACAGGACAGCAGGAAAGGGCAAAGGTCGATGACAGACAGTAAGTGTTTTCAACAGTGACACTTTTGTCAGATTTCTATGGGATACTTGAAGGCTAGACTCCATCACAGAAGAGACTCTACACAGAAGAATAGGTACCATGATATTGATGTTGTACCAAAAAGGGCTGCCCTGGTAAGGTAGAGCAAACCTCCCAGCATCACTGGACCAGTGCTCATGTCAGGCAAGAGCAACCTGCTGGAGAAGTTCGGGTATCAGATGCTATCAGCCACCACTTACAGAAACAGGGATGCACCTGCCCACTGAACTTGCAAATTCAGTAGAGTAAGTTTCTGCTTCAATTCTTTCATCACATGTCTAAGTGAATTAAGTTTACTCATAACCTCAAGGGAAAAACTAAATTGCATTTCCTTGATGAATCACCACAAGCAATAGATATTAGAGAAATTGATGGTGGACAGGTAATGGATGAATGAATAGATAAATGATTGAAAGATAGATAGATAGATAGATAGATAGATAGATAGATAGATAGATAGATAGATAGACAGTGCAGTGAAGGCTATTGCAGAAATACAGAGACTCATCCGGCTTTAGAAAGGGCCATAACATTGTTCTCAGGATTTCATTCTTTCTATTAGTCTCGATGTGGCAAATGAGTTACCTAATATTTACTTGATATTTACATTTTCCCAAGGTAGTAACTAAAGTGAGAAGGACAGTTTTCCGTAATTTTCCTTTTTGGGAAGTTTGAAGAAACAATCTGGCTTTCGGTCTGATTCATTTTGGAACACTTACCCCATCACTGCACTGTGAGCACAAGAATCAAGCTGTGCCACTCTTGCAGGAGATGAGACAAGGGGGAAAATTCAGCTGTGTTGAGTCTACAAGAATGTAACTAAGCTACTCTTTTTCCTGCAATAATCTGTTTAACCTTTCTACTTGAATCTCGCAGATTTCTTGAAGTTACCATTTCCTAGTTCACTTCTTGAAGGTTTCTCCCTCTCAGATTCTCATGTCCCTGATTGTTTTTCACGTAACAAATAATGTCAGTATCTTCCTAGTTGCCAGAATATTTTCTTTTCCATCATCCTCATGCCTAATTATTCAAAAGTTATGTTTCTCCTACCAAATCATGATGTCCATCCTAGACCTAGCTAAATCTAGCCGGCATCATGCTTCAAAGAAGTAACTGCAAATTGTTACCACAACCAGAAAGATCTTTAGGAAACACATTTTTATTCTTTTGCTTAAACTTGGAATAAAATGCCCTTGCACCTGCAGGCTTTGCTCTGACTCCGCCCACATTTACACCCTCCTCCTTCACATGCTCTATCTATTGACCTTCTTTGGGATTCCTTGCACAATCGGTTCCCTCCACCTAGAACATTATTTCATGGCTCTGCTCTTTTTGTTGCTGATTCCTGTTCATCTTAGAGCTACCTCCAACTTCCAACCCTTCTCTGTTATAGTCTCCTAGTGATTATTCAGTATGATTCCACTCTATTAATTGCCTTTCCAAATGAATGTCTTGTTGCATAGAGACTGTCAATATGTCCATTCTGAGTCTGAGTCCTACATCTTTGTGTTCTCTCGTCTTTATCTACCTATTACAGTTAATTAAACCTTGGGGACCCTCTAGCTTATCATCCTGAATGATTAAGAAAACAGCAAAAGAGAAGAAAGAGGCAGGATATGCTGAAAGCTTTCTGCAGGAGAATAAAAGCCAGCTTTTTTTTTTCATGCTGTTAAAATAAGCCATATCTAGAGAATCAGTCCTTAATCAAATGGGTATTCTACAGCTATCTCATGCAAAATGATAAAGCCAAGGTTAGGAATGTATGGTTCCTTCCTTAGAGGAGCTTATAGAATGGTTGGTGTACAGAAATTTACGCCTGGAAAAAAACGTAAAATGAAAAATTTAGATAACAAAATGGTGATTAGATAAGACCTGCCTATACTCTGGTTTCTCTGCAGATTGTAGATAAGATCCGCCACAGTGCAGCACACAACTGTCAAAAAGCATGACTGGAATGGTCATTATTTCAGGAGTTCAAGGGAAGGAAAATCCCTTGGAGTTAGCAGAAAGCTTTCCTGGAACAAAACCAGGATGGATGATTTGTTGGTGCCTTTGCCCTCTGCTGATACACATTTCCCTGACTGACAGGAAAGGGACTCTGCACAACTTGCCTGCTTTAATTTCATGGGTGGACCTCAAAGGGATTCCCTACTGGCACAAATAATTCCTAATCTTTCTTGAGTGCTTAATTTGCATGCAGTTCCCAGTTGGAGGAAACTTACAAGCTCAAACTTGCCAAATAACAATCATTGGGTGGGTATCAGCTTCTTTAGACAGAGTCACAGGTAATGCTTCAAAAATGTTGTTTCATTTTCTAATACTAGAGTTCAAACCAAGGACAACAGTTGGTCTCTAATTTTAAGGTGAACATTTTCCTCATTTTACGTTCAGCTTGCAGACTATCTTATTTTAAATGGAATAATTGCTGATATAATGACTTAGGTTTGGATCAATAAAATGCAATTATGTAAGCAATAGTTTGAACTGAATATCATGTTACTAAATTCCCGGATGAAAACTGTAAACATTACCTAAACTTCCCTGAAAATGGTTACAATACTAGTTATCTTTAGAGGACAATCTCTTTAGTCCTGTGAACCATGGAAGCAACGAGGGCAATGTCTAAAGATGTTGTCATTTATAAGGTTAAGTTCCATGAACAGATTTGTGACCTGAACCTTTCTTCCCACTGACAAAGCTTCTTTGCGTGGTCAGCTGTAGTTAGGATCCAGAACGTTCTGCTTATTTCCTTGTAAAATTCAGTTTTAACAAGGAACCCTGCTAAGTCAAGTTAGAATCTACTCCTGCTGTCTTATAGCTAATCAAGTTCCTCTTCCTCCACCAGCCACCAGGAGATGTCAGATTGGTCTGGCCTGCCATCAACAAGAGTTTTGCTCTGTTAGTTAAGCCAGAATACTCTCACCCCTGTTGTTTCACTTGGCACTTTTTTCTTTTATTTAGTAACTCCCTTCTTGCTCCTTGGCTAGAAACTTCCCTTGCCCATGCAGTACTGTCTCCCCAATCATATAATTACATTGCATATAACTACCTCAATATCTCTTAATAAAATTTTACTGATCATAATTTAATACGTACATTGGAAAGTTTTTCCTCACTTTCCTTTGGACCAGAACATAAAGTAGTTACTGTCATATAAGATCTTGTAATATAGACATATTAAAAATTTTGAAGGGAAGAAGGAGGCTTTGATGGTTGGACAGGGCAAAATGCAAGTTAGTGAAGGGGTAAGATGTGGTGCCCACACTGAAGATCTTAAACTTGAAGCAGGAGTATAATATACCCAGGATTTGTACTCAAGGTGACATCATAGTTGCTGGGATTCAAGGGGAGACAGACGGAGGTGGACCACATAACCATGCTGATGATGCCCAGGCACATGTTTCTAAAGAGATGTTGTAACTGGACCGTAGGAAGGAGATTCAGCATTTATGAAGTAAAATCTGTGGGGCATATTACAAGTTTAGGAAGGGCTATTGTAAAGAAGGAAGGCCATATTTCTTCTTTCTAGAAGATGTACTAATTGGGGGAGACTTGTTTTGGAGTTAACTCTTTTAAAAAAAAGCATTTATTTATTTTTATTACAAAGTCAGATACACAGAGAGGAGGAGAGACAGAGAGGAAGATCTTCCGTCCGATGAATCACTCTCCAAGTGAGCACAACAGCCGGTGCTGTGCCGATCCAGAGCCAGGACCCAGGAGCCAGGAACTTCCTCCAGGTCTCCCACACGGGTGCAGCGTCCCAAGGTTTTGGCCCGTCCTTGACTACTTTCCCAGACCACAAGCAGGGAGCTGGATGGGAAGTGGAGCTGCCGGGATAAGAACCAGCACCCATGTAGGATCCCAGTGTATGCAAGGCGAGGACTTTAGCCACTAGGCCACTGTGCTGGGCCTGGGGTTGACTCTTATGTCAGTATCCATGACATTACAATTACTTCTAATTTAGTCTAATACATAAATAATCATGTAAATTTGATTTTCCCTGCTGTTAATATTTTTTAGTATTCTTTACATAAAATGAGCCTCTTTCCTCCCCCAGGGAAGTGGCATATTCTCTTATCAAATGCTGTTGTTTATCCAGCTTTATTTGTTTATTTCTCTCTCTGTACAGTCAGTGGCTCATGTGTTGCCTAGGTTGCCTTTTGGGAATCAGGATCATTTAAGAGATAGTTCATTGAAAATTCACGATCCTTCAGTGGTTCAGACTGGAATGGCTGAATCATGAAATGCTGATGACTTGGAGTGTGGTGACGTTCATTCCCAACTCCAATACCAGTTGTGAAAGAGATGCTGTAGAGAGATGTCTAAAAAGTTAGTCACATGGCAGATATCACAAATTATGTCAAATGATCTGGTAATCACAGAATCATTTCAGAAATCAACCCATTGGTATCAGTAATGAAATAAATGACATCTTGGGGAATGAGCAAACCAGAGGTCAGCTTTCTTTGAAAAAATAAGGTGCTGTCTTAAAAAAATAGCTCATACGTCAAATTACACGACACTTAAGACTAACAGTGTCAGTAATTTACTAGATATCATACAAGGTGTGAAATGCATTATTAAATTTAATTTAATTTCCAAGTTAATTCAATGAGGCAGCTAAAGTGATCATGTCACTTTACAAAGACTTGGTGAGATTGAATAATTTTGTTAAGATTGTTATGATTAGAATTCAGATTTCGTATTACTGCTAGAAGTTAAACCACTTGAATAAACTAGACTTTTGACTTTACCTCCAGTCTCGAGATAACAACAAGTGAAATTTGTTGGTGTTTGTTTTTGTTAATCAGATATCTAGGCTATTTCGACGTTCTTCTGGGGGAGGACGGTTCATCAAATCACATGTTATTAAATTAAGGTATGTGAACTGCTTTGCAGCCTGACACCTTTAATATTAGGATGGGTTTTTACCAACATAATTGCTTAGCTGCCTTGTATATATCTCTGTGTCAACACAAAGGCTTCATAAATGTCAAGCGACGTGAGCCAGACTACCCAACTGTATCCTTCACTCTACAGGAGGATGTAGACTGCTTTACAACAAGAAAGTCCCAGCTACTAGGGAGAAAATGCTGCAGAAATAGATGAAGAAAAGAGATGCTGCTGCTTACACATCTCTGCCCTTAAGTTGGAGAAAAATTGTTACCTTTGATTTCCTCCTGTTAAGCTGATAACTATCAGATTATGTTTCTCTGTAATAAGGGTCTCCTTTAATGCCAGTGCATTTTTGCTATCATTACTTCATGTAATTTTATTTGGGTGTTTATTGACTGACCAGTAAACCTTAAAACATCAGTGCTTTGATGTAATCATGGTACAGGACAAAGTCAGAAGTGGACAAGGAATGGGCAGGGTAGGGATTGTGGAGCAGAGCATCCCAAGGGATCTCCTACATCTAGTTGAGGACCAAGGAACAGCATAGACAGGAAAATAGTATGAAAGGCTCCTTAGGTGCCAGATCTGGATGCACAGGGCATCGTGTCTGCCCACATTCCTGTAGACAGAATTCATTAGGGAATTTTGATTATTTCAGGAGAAAATAGGAAATGAAATTCAACTCTGCACTCAGCAGGCAAAGGAAATGAGTTCAACAGCACAGTCATGGTTTCTGCCCCACTGCTCTGAACAATAATAATCATGGCTACAAATATTGTCCAAAATGTCTTAAAAATCTAATTTTAAAGATTTACATAAAGCATAATTTGTGAAAACATGCTCCCTCAAATCCCACTAAACTCAGTTAAGTAAACACAGAGAGCAATTTCCTAGGTAAATATGCTATGCAGTAATTCTTATTTTTATTTTTTAAAGAGTTATTTATTTACTTGAAAAACAGAGTTACAGAGATGAAGAGACAAAGAGAGGTGAAACTTCCATCCACTGCTTCATTCCCCAAGTAGCTGTAACTTTCAGGGCTGGGCCACGCTGAAGCCAGAGCCAGGAGCTTCATTTGGATCCTTTCCATGGGTGGCAGGGTCTCAAGCACTTGGGACACCTTCCCCTGCTTTCCCAAGACATTAGCAGGCAGAGAAGCTGAAAACGGAGCAGCTGGGACACATACAGGTGACCACATGGGATGTCAGCATCCCAAGCTGTGACTTTCTCCATTAAGTCACACCATGAGCCCCCATATGCATACGTCATGTTTTTGTATCTTCTACAAGGCTGATGACACTCTGAACATTTGCAGCCACTCCCATTCTTTATGTCCAGAGATAATGTGAAAGGATGATACTTTCATACCATCCATTATGTTTCTTTAAATTCAGTAAGAGTCCTAATTGATAAAAATGGTTCATGTTGGAGAAATGATATTACTCACTGATTTCTTTCTCTTCAGTCCAGATGAACAAGGTGTGCAAGTTCTCATGGTGCTCATGTTTCGATACTCATCTACTGATAGTGTTGAGAGAGTCAAGAAAAAAATTGAAAGGACTTTATACCAAAATATGAAGATCAAGCAGTTGCCTTTGACTATAAGCAAACCATCTTTTAACCTCACACGTAAGTCTTTTTTTCCTAATCTGTTTGTTGGCACATATTGAAATATCACATATATTCTATAAATATATATAATCTTAAAAATATTTCTGCCTTGTTGGACATGCATATTAACCTTTAATACATTGTTTTAAAACCCAAATAGCTACATTTTGCGATTATATTCCATAACAAAACTTTAACTGTGTGTGTTTTCTGTGGCCATAGATGTCTTTCATTAAATAGAGAAATACCTAGGTAATCTGTGGTGGAGACTGGGGATTGCATCCCTCTATCCAGTTTCAGGATTTAGAACAAAATGCTCCAGTGCTCCGGAGAACTGGCTTTGCCTTGTGTACTTCGAACTGAAGGAAACTGACCAGTTCTGGGAAGAAAATATCTGCTGTCCTCCTTTCTCCTACTTTCCTTTCTTCCGAAGGTCAATGATAAAAACCAGACTTTGTCTTCCCCATAGGAAACCACATAACCTAGACACATTACTCTAACTTCCCCTGCTTTTCTGTGAAGGTGTCATCATAAGGACCCTCTTTCCAAAGGGGCACCGTCATGTACCCAGGAGGAAGGAATGCTACACAGCACACACACACACACACACACACACACACACACACACACACACACATCTGAACAGACAGGCACTGGTGCGGCTTGCCCCGCAGTCCGTCATCATTAGAGCACAGCCTTTCATCCCTGTGCTCTCCTACAGTACACAGTTGTCCACTCTGCATTAAACTTAAACCTAAATACCTTTCCCTGGATCTATACATCTTCATTTCTGAAACCTTCATATCATGACAAGCTTTTATTAAACAAGGGTGTACATTTTCGCCTGTTAGCCTATCATTATCAGTTTTAGCTCAGGTTTAATTAAGGGCCCTATGGGAGGAAACTCATGTTTCTGAGGAAAATCACTGCATAATTCTCCATTTCCATTTTGACAAATAAATAGAATAAATGGTCGCCAAATCAAGCAAAGTTAAATGTAGCTGACTTAAAATGAGCCGAATGGATACATTTGTTGGGGGAAAGATGTTGCAGATGTCTCCTCAACTTTCTTTGACTACATTCCTACTCTTTCCTGGTCCTGGTGTTGTAAGCCTTGGGACATGTGTAATGCCGGTAGCTCCCAGGAATGCTGGCAAAGGGATAGGCCTAAACCCAAAAGCCTGGTCAGCACCCACTAGGCTCAGAACAGAAAGTTGTTTCCTCAAGTTATATATATGTAAGCCCCAAGGAAAGTGACCATATTTACCCTTACTCTTTGTTTCCTAATTTTTTTTACTGTTTCTAAAGAAAAGTCTGAAAATCAAGAGCCTCTGATTTTACTTTAAATCAAAATTATACAATATGTACCCCAAATCAATGCTGAGGGCTATGTAAAATGCACTTCAAAAGGGGTTTTTTTGGAAAAATGATATTTAAAGATGAGTTTATATTGGTGAAAAAAATTTTGAAAATTATGCATCGCTTTTTCATATTTTCCATGTACTTTATTAAGATCCCATATATAATGCATGCTTATGAAAAATTGAATGCCCTTGTAGAATATGGACATTTTAGACTATAAGCATTTCTAGTTATGACCATTTAAATAAAATAACATAAAATGGGAATATATTTTTTATCAACTAATTCATGTTTTTTTTATTACAGCTATTGACAGTAAAAAGATGCGGAATCTTCTCAGTAGTCGTAAGTTTAACAATGCACAATTAATCTGATCATTTCATAGCAGAGATCATGAGGGACAACTCACCCAGCTTACAAAAGTTAAAAAATAATATATGAGAGGCAGAGACAGAAAGAAAGAGAATTTAGCATCTGCTGATTTCCCTCCCATATGCCCAGAATGCCCAGGGTTGGGCTGGGCCAACAACTAGAACTCCAAGAACTCACTTATCCGTGCTTCCTGCACATATTTCTCGAGCTACTACTTCCCAGGGTCTGTATTAGCAAGAAAGCCAAATAAGATCCAGATACTCCAATGTGGAATCAGTCATCTTTTTTTTCTTTTTAAAATTTATTTATTTTTTAATTTGAAAGGCAAAGTTACAGGGAGAAGGAGAGACAAAGGATCTTCCATCCACTGGTTCACCCTCCAAATGGCCACAAAGGCCCAAACTGAGCTAATCTGTTTCCAGGAGCTAGGAGCTTCTTCTAGTCTCTATAGAGTCCAAAAACTTGAGCCCTCTTCCACTACCTTCCCAGGCCACAAGACGGGACTAGAACAGGTGCCCATAAGAGATGCCAGTGCTGTAAGGTGGGAGATTAACTTGTTGAGCCAGGCATCCTGATATTTCAACCACTAGGCTAAATGGCTACCTACAAACTAACTTTTTTCATTTTATATTTGTATAAGAAAGTAATCTTTTTATAAGTTTTAATATTTTAGATTTTTACATTTATAAATTTGCACCAAATACTTTGTTTTTTTATCTATATAGTTAAAAAGACACATAATCTTGTAGATGATATACTCCAATTCTCTTTAAATTGGCCTTTAAAATTTTTCTCTCACAATTCAGGAGAGTATTTGAACTTTTTATTTTTTATTTTTCAGATGTATTGCAGTTTTTTTTTTAATTTTAAACTTCTTTTTTTTAAATACATTTTATTATTGTTGTTATTATTTTATAATACAGTTTCATATTCCCTTATCCCCTCCCCAGTTCCCTCCCCCCCAGTTCCTCTGTATCATTACTAACATGTAGTTCTTCATACTCAGTCTTATGTCCATCATTGTGGGCATGGACAATGGCAGAGAGTCCAGAATCCTATTGTCAAGATATAGTTTACAGTTTCATTGTAAGTCCATTTTGGAAGTAGAAATGGATACCATACTACATCCTCACATCTGGATGTTAGTCTCCATTCCACAGCTACTGTACATCTCCTTAAATGAAAAGTCATGATTCAAAATCAATAATAGAAAGAAAGGAAGAAATTTACAATGCCATGAAGTTAAATGACATGTTACTAGATATGACAGTCTCCATTACACAGCTACTGTACATTCCCTTAAACGAAAAGTCATGATACAAAATCAACAATAAAAAGAAAAATACAAATTTGCAATGCCTGAAGTTAAATGACATGTTACTAGACATGACAGTCTCCATCACACAGCTGCTATACATCCCCTTAAATGAAGAGCCACAAAACAAAATCAACATCCGGGAGAAAAAAGAAATTAACAACATCAAAAAGTTAAATAACATGCTACTAAATGACTAATGTGTAGCTGAAGAAATGAAAATCAAGAACCTTCTTGAAGAAAATTATGCCACTGCATGATCTACGAGTCATTGAATGATTTAATCAGAAGGAAGTGTTTTGAAGAGATGAAAACAACAGAAAACAACAAAACCCATGTGACATAGTTTCCGCTGATCTTTGTTGAAGCGTGTCTCTTCCAGACAATAAGCAGATGGGTTTTGTTTCTTAATCCAGAGTACTAATCTATGATGTTTGATTGAGCTTAATCCATTTACATTCAGAGTTTAATATACATGGGTGTTACTTTGGTCCTATCATTTTAGGAATGGGTTGTTCATTGGTTTAGCCTTCTGTTGTCATTTTACTGGGATCTTCTTCCCATTTGCCTTTGGTTTTGGTAGGTGCTATTCCTCTTTTCTGTCAAGAGAACTTCTTGAAGTATCATTTGTAAGGCAGGGTTGGAAGAGGCAAATTCTTTTAGCTTTTCTTTACTGTGGAAGAATTTTATTTCATTTTCAAAGACAAAAGAAAGTTTTGCTGGGTATGTTATCCTAGGCCGACAATTTTTTTCTTTTAGAATCTGAAATATGTCACTCTATTCTCTTCTTGCCTATAGAGTTTCCTGTGAGAGGTCTCCTGTAAGCTTAATTGGCATTCCTTTATATGTCAATTGATTTTTTCATGTGCACATTAAGGATTTTTCCTTATGTTCAATTGAAGAGAGCTTGAAGGTCATATGTCATGGTGAAGATCGCTTTTGATCAAGCCTGATGGGAGTTCTGTGCCCCTCCTGGAACTTGTTTCCCAATTCTTTCTCCAGATTAGGGAAATTTTCCTTTATTATTTCATTAAATACATTTGCAAACTCAGCTTCTCTTTCTGCACCTTCTGGGACTCCCATAGCTCTTATATTTGGCCTCTTAATAGTGTCTTTTAATTCTTGAATACTTTTTTTGGCCTGATCCAGCTCTGCTTCCAGCTTTTTGTTTGCTTCCCCCTGCTGACAGGAAATATCTTCCAGTTTTGAGATTCTTTCTTCTGCTTGCTTCATTCTATTTTGGAGACTCTCCACTGTACTCTTAATTTGCTCTACTGTGTTCTTAATTTCTGATATGCCAGCCTTGATTTGCTTTATTGCTTCTTTAAATTCTTTGAACTCTTGCATGAGCTTCTCATTGTTGATCAGAATCTTTAAAATGAGTCTTATGGATTCTGTGTGCCCCATTTTCTCAATGTCTTCCTCAGTTAACTCTGAGGTTGGCATAGGGTTTTGCTCCTTTGCAGGGGAGTCTTCAGTAGTATTCATTGTGCTTTTGTCTCTTCTTTTGCTCTTGTTCATTGCACTTCTGGTTAGCAGAGTCTTCTCCTTGGGGCAGGTTTCTAAGTTGTGTCACCCACAGGGCTACAATGCGATTTTACTTATTGCAGTTGGTACACAACTTTTTGCTTGCAGCCACTTGTGCCACAACCTCCAGCGAGTCCTATATAATTAGGTTATTGGTGGCGCTGATCTTGCTGGAACCTGTTGGACATTAGGTCTGGGTGCCACACGGACCTATTTTGACCCATACGATGCCACAATTGGTATTATTTTCCTGCGGGACCAGTGCAATCACGGACCTCAGCAAGTTCTCGCGAGATCAGCACATGCGCAGTTCACTGTTGTCTCCTGCAGTCCCAAAGCTATTGCCACAGTACCCAAAATGGCGCCTGATATACAACCAGTACAGTTCTTGATCTGCTGGTCATCAGATCCACGAGCTACCCAAACCTGCCCTAGGTGGAATCCATAGAATGCCACATCGTTGCAGTTTACCGAGTCAGAAATGAGCTCACTCCCAGCTCAGCGCATGCTCCGTCCCTTCCCTTGCCCTTTTCTGCTTTCCCAAAATGGCGCCCAATTCAGCTCTAAGGGGCTGACTGGGCTATGGAATCCACTCTGTTCTCGCACTGCCCATCTGAGATCTGCTGCTCTGTGTCTGCTCCTGATCAAATCAAACGTACCAGTAGAACGGACAGTTCTTTGTCTGGGTTCACCACCCGAGCTCCCAGTGAAAGTCCCTTCCCACCTGGTTGCTGGTGGAGTTCTGGCTGCTGGTGGAGTTCAGATCGCCGTGCTGGAGTATCAGTCTCTGCAACACCACACCGTTGTGTCCGCTGCTTTCCTGTGTCTATCAGTCTCCAGGTACCCCTCTGCTGTTGTTCTGTCCCTTTCTATTTCCTGAAACATGTCCTCTCTGTTTCATCCTGATTAAATGTTTTTCCGTCCGCATAAACGTGTCCTTACCCTATTCCGCTATCTTGATTCCAGCCTGTATTGCAGTTTTATTGAAATCCTGGAGGTGCACATTTTCTGCCTCTTTGCTGTCATGTCACTCACAATTTGCTGACTCATATTTGAGTCTTTTTTTTTTTTTTAGGCAGATAAACCCATTACAAATATAAAAAGGCAGTTGTTTGGCCTGGGTTTTGGTCCTCTCTCTAGCTGCTGTTTCCAGATTCCTACTCATGCGGATTAGGAATGAGAGCCAGGTAATGATCCCAGTGGCCGAGTTCCTGCCAGGCCTAACCTTAACTATGTGGGTATTTGAGGAATGGATTCCAGACAGGAACACTTTGTTCTCTTTCTCTGTCAAAACAATTTTTTATTTCTTATTGCATAGCATTAAAGCTGTCTGCCATCTGTATTGTTGGTTTCCAATACAGATACCAGTTTAAGGCTTGGATGCCCTAATTCCAATCCAGCTCCTTGCTAATGGTCTAGAAAAAGCAGTAGAAGATGGCCCTGACAATTGGACTCCTGCTACTCATGTGAGAGTCCCAGATGAAGCTCCTAGCTCCTGGCTTTGGCATGACCGAGTGTGGGCCACTGTGACCGTCCCGGGAGTAAACCAGCAAATGGAAGACTAAGATCTTTTTTTGTTTCATTGTACCCTCCTTTCCCACCCAGTCTCTGTGACTCTGACTCAGCTACTTAGTTTTCAATGCATAGTTTCCTCATGTAAAAACTGTGCAGCTATAAATATGCCTAAAGCAGGTAACAGAAGATCTACAAATTTTTGATATTCAATCACGTATCTATTTGCCCATTACAAAATTTTTAAAACATCTAGTTACTTATTTTGAGGTTGACACTGTGGTGCAGCAGGTTGAGCTGCCACCTGCAATGCTGGCATCCCGTAAGGGTGCCACTTGAAGTCTGGCTGTTCCATCTCTGATCTTGCTACCTATTAATGTACCTGGGAAAGCAGTAGATGGTCCAAGTGATTGGGCCCTTGACCCACATGGGAGATCTGGATATAATTCTTAGTTCCTGGCTTTGGTCTGTCCCAGACCTGGCTGTTGCTAAAATTTGGAGGGTGAACCAGCAGGCAGAACAGCTTTATCTTTTTGAAAGGCAGAGTTGCAGAGAATTACAGACAGAAGGTGAGAAAGAGATCTTCCTTCCACTGGTGATTCCCTGTGATGTCCTCAACGGCCACCAAAGCCATAGATCTCCTATGTGGATGGCAAGGGCCCAAACAGTTACACCTCCTTCAGGTGCTTTTCTCAGACCATTAACAGGGCCAGATAAGAAGTGGCGTGACTGGGACATGAACTGACGCCTATATGAGATGTCGACATTGCAGGCAACAGCTTTACCCACTAGGCTACAAAGGCTGCCCTCACTGTGCTTCTTTTTAACAGAGAGACACAAGTAAGTTCCTGATCTGAGTATAATGAAATGTTAGTATTTCTTCTTCATTATAACCAGAGCAATCAGGATCCCTACGAAACAAAATCTCAAAGGCTAAATACAAGAATGTGTTAAAGAGTAGCTGAAACAACACCTATGGGTAATCAAGATATACTTTCTCCCCGTTCCTTTCATGAAAAAAAATTGTGTTTCTATGGCAGGCTGTGGGATAAGGATGACACCTTCAGACATGCCATTGCCAGCATCCTCTTCTATGGAAAGAATTATCCAAGGGCGGGAGACAGCTGTGGAAGGCGAGTGGCCCTGGCAGGCCAGCCTACAGCTCATGGGGGCAGGCCATCAATGTGGAGCCAGCCTCATCAGTAACATGTGGCTGCTCACCGCAGCTCACTGCTTCCGGAGGTAAGTCCACCAGGCCTCTGGTTAACCTTCTTTTCCAAGTTGTATCCAGCTTAGCCTCAGCTCCATTCATGGCAACTCTGCTCTGCTCCTCGATGCACTCTGCTAGTTCTTTTTTTTTTTCTTTTAAAGATTTATTCATTTTGTTACAGCCAGATATACACAGAGGAGGAGAGACAGAGAGGAAGATCTTCCGTCCGATGATTCACTCCCCAAGTGAGCCGCAACGAGCCGATGCGCACCGATCCGAAGCCGGGAACCTGGAACCTCTTCCGGGTCTCCCACGCGGTTGCAGTGTCCCAATGCATTGGGCCGTCCTCAACTGCTGTCCCAGGCCACAAGCAGGGAGCTGGATGGGAAGTGGAGCTGCAGGGACTAGAACCGGCACCCATATGGGATCCCGGGGCTTTCAAGGCGAGGACTTTAGCCGCTAGGCTACACTGCCGGGCCCTCTGCTAGTTCTTAACATGTAATTCTGTGGGATTGTGATTTGGGTTCTCTTTCCTCCTACGTAATTATCTTTGTGTAATAAGTAACTATTATATTAGGGAACTTCAAAAACCATAAAGTATGTGTGTTATTGACTGCTACAGATTTTAAATTTCTTGTACCAAAACATTTTTTTAAATATTTATTTTTATTTGAAAGGCAGATTAATTTAGACAGAGAGAAAGAGAAACACAGAGACTGGTCTTCCAGCTGCTGGTTCACTCCAAATGGCCACAATGATTGGAATTGAACCAATCCAAAGTTGGAACCCAGGTGCTTCCTCTGCACCTTTCATATGGATGAAGGATCCCAAGGACTTGGGCCATCCTCTGAGCTGCTTTTCCAGGGCATAGGCAGAGAACTGGATTGGAAATGGGGCAGCCAGGACTCAAATCAGTGCCGATAAGAGATTGGGCACTGCAGCCAGAGGAATAATGTACTATGCCACCATGTTAGCCCAACTGTATTTCTTAATTCATTTTTCCTCATCTTTGTCACAAGTTTAAACTCTTCAGCACACCCAAGGAGTAATTCACTCCAATCTGTTGTATTTCCCTCACTAAGTCATCTAACTTCGTATTTTGGCATCCATTGTCACTTCAGAAATAAAAATAAATCCTGGCTATCTCAATTGAAATCTTGTTTTCTCGTTAAATCATCCAAGAGCCCCTGCTGCTGGCTTGCATGGTCCAGCATGTTGTGTGGAAGGTGGGAGAGACTTGCTACCTTGTCTCTCTATCCTTCCACCATTAAAGACTAGTCATGGACAACACAGCAGGAAATTCCTGCTGGGGCTTTTGTGACAGTGGTTCTTCAAACTCAGCTGAAAGTGGCTGTTTGGCATAGCAGTAAGGATTCACCTGAGGTTCCTCTATCCCATGTTAGGGAGCCTGGGATTGAGTTTGGGCATTGCTTTTAATTCCATCCTCCTGATAATATGCCTGGGAGACAGCAGATGCTGGCCAAGTGTGTGAGTCCCTGCCACCCATATGGGAGACCCAGACTGAATTTTGGGATCATGGATTAAACCTGGCCCACTCCACACTGTCCTAGCCATTTGGGGAGTAAAGCAGAAGATGGAATGTCTCTCTGCTTCTCAAGATTAAAAAAAATAGAGAAGTGGAAAGACAGATAAATAATGAATGCATTTTTTGCAGTTCAGCTGTGTTAATTTCAGACACATGGACACACAGGCTCCTTATTGTCTCAGAAGATAAAGGATATCCTTTTTTCTTCCCTAGAGATTAACCATCTAGTACAGAAAGCTCTTCCTTTCAACGTCTCCATGACAAAAATCTCTGAATACAGTCCCCTGGCCTGACCAGCAACATTAATCTTATACCCTCCTAAAGAGGCCATACATGATCAGTCCAGGAACCTCTCTAACATCCTTTTAAGTGTAGCACCATAGCTGTTTTCAAGACACTGACACAGATCTTTATGTAGTAGACTTATAGTGAGAATGACCTAATGAATTTGAGGTAATTATCTGCTACTACCTCACTACAGTAAAGAATCTCGTTTAAACAACTTTGAACTTTTTAAAAAGATTTATTCATTGTTATTGGAAAGGCACATATACAGAGTAAAAGAGATACGAAGAGAACGATCTTCCATCTGCTGGTTCAATCCCCAAGTTGCCATACCAGCCAGAGCTGATATGATCCAAAGCCAGGAGCCAGCAGCTTCTTCCAGGTCTCCCATGCAGGTGCAGGATCCCTAGGCTTTGGGCCATCCTTGGCTGCTTTCCCAGGCCACAAGTAGGGAGTGGGATGGGAAACAGGGTAGCCAGGATACAAACTGGCACCCATATGTAATCCTGAGTATGCAAGATGAGGACATTAGCCACTAGGGTACCTCACTTTGCCCCAGACTTTGAACTTTCAAACCAATCAACATTATGCCTTGAATGTGAACTTAAGTTTCATCCATTTGTTAAGGCTTTTTGATTTGTACTTGTTCAGAGAGTCCTCCAAATATACATTTCCATTTCTGTAAGAATTTACAATTAATTGGTCTTTGTTTAGGTACAGTAAAAAGAAATAAAGCCAAGATATCAAATGGATATTTAGTGCTGCTACAGTCATCACTGTATGGGCATGGGTCCAGGAGACAATGGAAGGAGGATTGGATGCCCTAAGTTTATACACCAACTTCAAGGCACTTGCAAATGAAAACAAAAGAGAGAGAGCATTTGTGGAGTCAAAGGAAGTCATTTTAAAAAGATTTACTTATTTTTGTTGGAAAGGCAGATTTACAGAGAGAACGAGAGAAGAGAGTAAGATCTTCTGTCCACTGATTGATTCCCCAAGTGGCCGCAACAACCAGAGCTGAGCTGATCTGAAAGCAGGAGCCCTGAGTCTCCTTCAGTTCTCCCATGTGGGTGCAGGTACCAAAGGCTGTGGGCTTTCCCAGGCCACAGGCCTGAAGCTGGAAGTGAAGTGCAGCAGCTGGGGCATGAACCAGTTCCCATATGAACTTCCTGCATGTGCGAGGCTAGGATTTAGCCACTGACTCATCATGCCAGGCCCAGAAAGTCACTTTTAAAACATTGAAGTCATACTATAGAATATTTTGTGCTGAAGTTCATAGTTCAGGAGAGTCACTGTCATTAAGGTGATCATCCTGGAGAAAGGTGATTCAGTGTTTCAGATGGTATTTCATGTAAATGTAGCATACTGCTGTGAAGAGAAAATGTAAAATATTTTGAAGACAGC
Organism: Ochotona princeps; assembly: GCF_030435755.1. NCBI lineage: Eukaryota > Metazoa > Chordata > Mammalia > Lagomorpha > Ochotonidae > Ochotona > Ochotona princeps. The sequence continues at coordinate 72,506,208 of NC_080838.1, forward strand.
ATAGCAGTTCTCAAAATAGTTATTATGTTTTTGAAACTGTGTTTTCTTCTGCAGAAATAATGTGTTTATAAATTCTGTTCAAGTTAATCTTAGCACCTACACGTCCATGAAAGATCAATGCAGTCTTTGTGTGGGTATGTAAAAAAGTTCTTAATGGTATGGCAGGAGACATGGGCCATGTCCTTTTGACACTAACTGGCTGGGTATGTCACTTGCCTGGACAAGTCACTGAGTTCCCTGGGTTTCTGTTTCCTTATCCTTGCAACATGTTGAGTTAGTGTATTAAGTGAGGCTTTCTTTCTCATCAGTAGTGAATGAAGGGATGGGAAAAACTCTTGTTTTGTCAATTATTTTATTAGTGCCTTAAGACCTGGGGTTGTACTCATCTTCATACCTCCCACAATTCTGTGTAGTAACCAGTGCCTGGTTCTCCAGTTAATATTTCAGTCCTAAAATTTTTGCTTTAAATACATTTTTTCCTTAACAAGTAGCAAGCTAGATACGAGCAGAAAACTCCCCCCACCCCATCCATCAACTCCATGCCCTTGGCAGCTCAGCCTATTTTGAAAACCACTAATCTTTTGAAGTTTTTTTGTTCCACTTAAAATTTAATGATTCACCAATTTAATCATCCTCCTTGAAAGTGGAAATCCCCTATCTAATTCACCTGTGTGTGGTTTCCTTCTCCAAATTTTTAACCCAGGGTTTCAAGTCTCATCAACCTTAAAAAAAAAAAAAGGTATTAAAAAACAAGAGAGAGAAAAAAAACTGGAGTTTGGAGAAGAATTAGAAAGATAAAAAAATAATAAGATTAGAAACAATTTGCTTATGATGGAAGTGTGTAGGGAAACATTCACCCATTTAAAGGATGAGCCCCAGTCCAATTAGAGGGACTTTCTAGACCAGACTGTGGGAGCACGGTTGGGCTAGGACTACAAAGTCCTTCCTTGAAAATAGGCAAGATATATGAACATAGGGTGAAGATATAACCCTGGCATACATGGGGTACATGCAACAGTCAATTTGTGAATTCTAAAAATGGATGGAGGGTTTGATACTGAGCTGAAGGAAAATGAGTCTTAGTGTGTAAATTATCCCAAACTGATCAAAAGTAGCATCTTCCCAGCGCATTAAAAATTAGGAGAAATGAATCTTAAAAGTTTCTAATTAACGAACTGCTTAAATCTTATACTTCAAACCTCATAATTTGTTAACTTAACATAATTGATTGTATGATTTTAAGAATTAATTTTTTTCCATAGAGTCATCCATGGCAGCTTCTGTCACCATGAGGGTATTTTTAGATGCATAGTGCCAATAGTGGGAGAGAAGTAAGTCTCAATCTTTTTTAAAGTATGAAGTTAAGTATCACCAATCTTACCCTTCAACTTTTCTTTTTCCAGAAATAAAGACCCAAGTCAGTGGATTGCTACTTTTGGTACAACTATAACACCACCTGCAGTGAAACGAAGTTTGGGGAAAATTATCATTCATGAAAATTATCGTAAAGAAACAAATGAAAATGACATTGCTTTGGCTCAACTCAAGAGCAGAGTTGAGTTTTCAAATATTGTCCAGAGAGTTTGCCTCCCAGATGCATCTATAAAGCTACCACCTAAAGCAAGTGTATTTGTCACAGGATTTGGATCTATTGTGGATGATGGTGAGTAGCTTCAATACTGTTTTCCTATCACAAAAATGTCTTGAGATCAAACAAGCTGTCTCAAATTTTTCATAAAAATAGAAGTGATACTTACAAAGTATGTGGCCCTACGCAGGCAAGAGGGATAGATGTTCAAAAGTAAAGAAAATAGGGTCCTTATTTTTGAGTTTCTATTTGCAGCTGTGATAAGACAGGGGAAAAACTACCAGGGAAAAATAAAACAGAATACTGGATTAAAGAAGGGCTAAGTAGTATGTGAGAGCAAGCGAGTAACTAAATACAAATTGTATGCTTTCTGAATGTAAGGACGTCTGTTCAGTACATACCCTACATCTCAAGCAAGCCAAGGAATAGCATGATTTCCCTTTGCTTACTGCAGCCTTTTCTAATTTTAAAGAGAATTTGCAATAGCTATAAACATTTAGATGGGTTTTCTTGTTAACAGAGTATACAAACTTTTTTTTTCTATTCCAGCAGTGCTGAGACTGTATGTCTAAGAATTTTATAAATTTAAGGTCAGAATGTAAAGATTGTTAAACACTAGTTCACTCTGTTCTAAAGAGAGAAATTATCTGAATATTATAAAGTAAAAAATAAAAAGTTATTAAGGTTCTACCAAAAATATCCAGAAGAAACAAGAAAACAAGTACAGTATTATTATATCTTAAGTTAAACTTCTTGGGTGAGAATTGATTTCATTTTTAATGGAAAATTTTTGAAAATCTCCATGTATGTCTCACTTCATTTCTCCTTCCTATGCTGTTACATAGTGTTTCACAAACAGTTCTGGTCTATTTCCCTTCCCATGTCCAATAGTTCAGTGTCCCCCACTCCTAAACCCAGACCTGTCTGTACCGACATGAGATTCTTTGCACCAAAGAGACATCTGTTTTTCTCCCCAAATCACAAGACACACACTACAAACAGAGTAGAGCAAATACATCTGTGCATTGGGTTCTGGTTTCTACTTCAACAGCTCTTGGGAAATCAATTAACAAGGCCTTGGCTTCCTTGCATGGAAAATGTGTCATTTGGACAAGAGCTGTGTGATGGAGCACTCCGAAGAAGTACAGAAAGATGTGGACATATCTCTCATTAAAAAAACCCACATAGATACAGATAGAGACACAGACACAAGTTTTGCACCTAAGTTTGAGTGCCTGAAGGATCCACGAGTACATTAGTGGAGCATATGTATCACTAGTTCTTCGCATGCAGACAACAGAAAGTAAAATCAGAAGACTACTGCTAATAAAACAATCGTGTGCTTTTGCTCTTAAGGATACACACCTATCTTCATGTCTTGGATACAATTTCATTTAAAAACGCTGTTTGTTTGTGTAATAGGACCTACACAAAATAAACTCCGGCAAGCTAGGGTGGAAACTATAAGCACTGAAGTGTGTAACAGAAAAGATGTGTATGACGGCTTGATAACCCCAGGCATGTTGTGTGCTGGATTCATGGAAGGAAAGGTAGATGCATGTAAGGTAAGTCCAAGACAAAGTTCAAAATTTCTTCTTGTTGTGTCTAAATTTGGCATGTATTTTACCAGCCAGAAAAAAAAAAGCATCCCTTTCACCAAGACCTATTTTGATTTAGTAAATCACATTGAATGTTTAGTGTATGACAAGAAAAAAATTAAGCAACCTTTCTGCATTCTTTTCTTTACCATAAAAAGATAAAAGGAGCATTCTAATTATCCCTATTTTACAAATCAGGAAATTTAAACCTATTATTCTCTATTTTTGGACTCCACAGTTACCTTTGTTCTCTATTATTACTTTCTTAAGCAAGCTCAGAAACAAAAGACAGAAACCTCACCTCTATAAAAGGCAGAAACTCACGCCTTTTAGTGGGTCACATACATGCTGTGTTCATCCCGCAGCCTCCAAACTACTCCCTTTGTATTGCTATCCTGCTTTAATGGCCTGAAACAGGTTTCCTCTCCATTCCAAGCTACATGGCATCGACATCAGTCTGCTTAAATACCCAGTTCCTAAACTTCATCTCCATTTCCATCTGACTGCTTGACAACCACCCCCAACGTTCCCTCCTCGTGCTTTCAAATAATACACTCCCTCGGTTATGTTTCAGCGTGCCAACCTTCATTCCCAACACACATGGCATGGCATGCACAATTATTCTTTGTGTGCTTCCTCTGTTTTATTTCATTCTGTAGCCCTCATCAATATTCAGTACATAATATTTTTACTTAACTTTTTTCTTTACTATTTATCTACTAAATAAAGTTAAATAAAGGGAGATATTTTTGGAAATCTATATTCTATATTTCTATATTATCAGTACCTAAGACAATATCTGCTGCAAATTGTTGACTGCATTAAAAATATAGTCATGGAGTACAACCTGTTGCCTTCATATATGTATGCACTGTAGCATGACTAATTCAAGATAGTTAACATATCCATCACCTCACTTGCCTAAGTTTTTGTGGTACTAAATTTAATCTCTCAGCTGCTTTGAAATATACAATACATAATTGTTGATATGGTCACCCTACTGAGCAGTAAATCTCGATACTTATTTGTACCCTTTGGCCAGCAATTCCACATCCCATTTCTTTCCCTTTCTCACCTTCCAAACCTCTGATAATCTTCACTTTAGCCGCTACTTCTGTGAATAAAAGATACAAGTGCAATCAGGGTGTCACATGGTACTGGTCTTTCTGTGTCCGCCTGATTTAATTTATCATAATGGCCTATAGATTCATTCATGTTGTCCTATGTGGCAGATTTTTGCTTTTTTTAAAAAGGAATTTCTTGATTTTTTATTGGAAGAGCAAATTTACAGAGAGGAGAGACAGAGAGAAAGATCTTTCATCTGCTGGCTCACTCCCCAATAGCCACAATGGATGGAACTGAGCTGATCTGAAGCCAGGATTTAGGAGCTTCCTTCAAGTGTTCCATGTGAGTGCAGGGCCCCATACATCTGGGCCATCCTCTGCTGGTTTCCTTGGCTATAAGCAGAAAGCTAGAATGGAAATTGTGCAGCTGTGATATTAACTGGTGTCCATATGGGATTTTAGTGCTTGCAGGTGGAAGATTAGCTAGCTATGCCACTGCAGTTTTCCCAATTTTGTTCTTTTCAAAACCTCATTAGCATTTGAGTATGTGTATATAAATCACATTTTCTGTATCGTTCATCTGACATTAGGTTGATTCTGTATTTTCCCTATTGTGAGTAATGCTGCAATGAACATGAGAACTCATGTATCCTAAACATTGATTTCTAGTATATTCAGGAGTTGATAGCAATATTTTTTTTGCTTTTGCAGAAGTGCCATAGTGTTTTCCATAATTGCTGTACTAATTTACATTCATAACATGCACAAAGATTCCTTCTCTTCTCATCTTCATCAACACTTTTCTTTCATCTTTTTTTAAAATTTCTTATCATTTGACTAGGCCTTTGCTGTTGAACTCTCTTTGCTAGATACCATTGAACTTCCTATACCTGAACATTATTATCATTTCAAAAATTTGGAAAATATTTATTATTTCCTTCAATATACTTTCTGGATCATTTTCTTCCTGTTCTCTTTTACAAACTCCAATTGCACTTAACGTTAGTTTTCTTCTTAATGATGCTCCATGATTCTCATGGGCCTTCTTCATTCATACTTAATTGTTTTTCATTCTGATTATATGACTAGATAATTTCAAATATTATTTCTTTGAATTCCTTAATTTGTTCTTTTGCTTCAAACTATTGAAGTTTTCTACTGAATTTTAAATTTATTATCATATCTTAAAATAAATTTCTGTTTTGATTCAGTTACTTTGTTGAACTCATTTTATTCATGAATTAATTTCCAACTTGCATTTAGCTTTCTATTTTTTCAAAAAAATTATTATAGCATATTTACTCATTTGATAAAGTGAGGCAGAGAGTGAGAAAGATGTCATATTCACCAATTAGCTTTTCAAATGCCCACAGTAGTCTTCAAGGGGTGTCAAATCTGCGAACCAGGAACTCAATCCAGGCATCTCAAGCAAGACAAATCTAATTACTTGATTTTTGACTGCTGAATCCCAGGATCTGCACTGACAGGAAATAGGAACCAGGAGCAAAAACTGAACGCAGACACTCTGACCATAAGTGTGGGCATCTTAACCACTACAACAAATGCTTGGCCCATATTCAAATTTTCATAGTGCTTACAAGTTAATTAAGACAATTATTCTAAATTATTTGTCCACCATTTCATAGGTACCAATTTCTTTAGGTGCATTATTGGAGCTTTGTTAAATATTTTTGGTAGCATGATATTTCCTGAATTTTCATAATCTTTGTGTCCTTGCAGTAGCTACTGCCCATTTGATGGAACAGAAATCTATTCCAACCTTTGTTTAGTATTTGGTGCTTATAGTTTTGTTTCAATTTTTTATTGGGCTGGTGGTGAGCAACTCCAGACAGGTAGATTCTATCATGTTCCCTTGTTGGACTAGGCTGTTACCTATGCTTTGGAGTCAAGGGAAAAGTTCTAGTTGTGCTCTATAATGAATTAAGACCACCACTTATTCTTCTTTGTAAGGTAAGAGATATTGATCAAATGGAGATGTAAGTTATATTCCCTGGCTGGCCAATTCTGCAATTTGCATTCTGCTACTAATTAAGATTATGTGTTGGCCTCTAACACTCAGCAAGGTCTCTAAGATACTACCCCATCAATTAGGGTGTTCAGGAGCCTGAGACAATGCTTCAAATATATAAGAAACTATGTTCCATATACGTGGGGTCATGGGCTTACCTTCCAGCCTATGGTAGTATTAAGTAGAACCCTGAAGCTTAATGGAATAGCTTTCATCGTGGGGCAAAGAGAGGCCTGATACTCCTCTCAGCAAATATGCATTTACTTCATCCTCCTGGATTACCAATGGTTTAAGGAAGGCATAGAGTTGGATGGAAAACTAGCCAGGGAATCAAGCCTGGGAACACCACAGACTGTGTTTCCTGCAAAGTAATACTGCTGGTTATGTTTCCTGGAATGCTGAGCCATCAACAGGATCCGTGCTGGTCAGAGGAGCCCCACCTCTTATTCTTTTATTCTGACTGACTCCAGGTAGTCTAACCCTGCCAGCACTGCTGTGTTTCCCATGACATGAGACAAGACAGCACCCGCTCTGAAACATCTCAGATTGGCAAGGAAGCTAAATGTTCATTGCTGACTCTTCCCCTCCCTTTAAAAAACACATGGCTTTATTGAAACATCTATGTGCAGGGCTGTGTTTGTCTTGGAAGAGAAGGCAAGCAGAAAACATTGCTCTTGTCTTCTTTGTACAGCTGGTCTCAGAACTGGAGTCGAAGGAAATGTTTCAGACTCACTCCTAAATTCTGGAATACTTACAAGAGTTTGTGAGGAGAACAGACCAGGACAATTGTGATTTGTAGTCCATCTTGTTGACAACACTCCTGCCATTAGTTTTAGCTCACTGTTGCTTAAGCCCCAAGCTTATTTGTGGCACTCTTTCAAGTGGTTCTGTTTGACTAAGTTCCCAAACTGAAAACAAGCTCTCCCTATACTCCTCCATCTCCACTCAGGTAGAAATTTCCTGAAGAGAATATTAAAACACATTGGTTATTACCAGAAGTTCTAAATAGCAAAATCTGATAGTACATATTTGGATTTTTTTTTGTTTGTTTGTCTGATTGATTCTCCAAATACGTCGGTCTTTGAAATTCCCCAACACCATCTTTAATCCCTGTTTTTTCCTACTACTTGTTACCATTTGATGACTTTGTGCCCCAATTTTAAAAGGAAAACAGAAGCACCTTTCTATCTGCTCAGCACCAAGCATGCAGCCCGGCCTTCATCTTCATTCACTTCTTCCACTATCATTTCAGGATTCAGATAAGAAGTTGCAGCTGCCGCGAGCCAAATCCCTCCTTGCCAGATCCCTGTTCTTATGCAGGTTTTGGTGATGTTCACACTAACAGTTATTTTCTCTCTGTGTTTTTGCAGTCATCATTTATCTTGCTACTGAATCTTCAGATGTCCTAGAGGGGAAAATGTTCTTTGTTTACACGGGTATCTCCAATTGGCAGTCCACCTTGTCACTTTATCATCAAGCATTTGAACAACTTTAATACTTCTTACTTCAATGTTCTTACCACCTGTCATTTTCCTTCATCCATTTCAACCAGGTTTCTTCTTCTTCCACAGAAATGGTACTTCCTAAGGTTTCCAGTAACACACCACTGGCATTCATGTGTTTAAAGTCAATAAATGCTTTTTTGATTTATGTTTTAACCTTTTAGCAGTATTTGACAATGTTCAACACTACCCTTTCTTGAAATAATATCTTTTCTTGCCTTGTAATAACTTTCACCCTATATTATTCCCTGCTTTCTCTCTAGAGTCCACTTGTCACCCACAGCCTCAGTGACCATCTCTGCAGATAATTTGTAGGTTTATGTTGTTAGTGCACAGCTTTTCTCAGAGCTCCAGAGTCACACATCCAAATGTTACTGAAAGACTCTACTTGAATATTTCAAACACATCACAGATTTGGAATGCTGTACCTGATTCTGCTTATTCTCATACCCATCCAACCTGGACCTCTTCCTTTGGCCAAAATACTTGGACCACTGCTACACACATGGGAGACCCAGAGTTCTAAGCACCTAACATCGTCTTGGCCTAATCCCGGCTATTCAAAGCCTTTTGGAGGTGATACAGCTGATGGAACATTATCTGCATTTTTTCCTCTCCTTTTGTCACTCTGCCTTTCAAACAACAAAATGTTTTAATTTATTTATTTTATATTTAATTTATTTATTATGTTTAATTAATTTATTTTTATTGGAAAGGCAAATTTACAAAGGAGATAGAGAACAATCTTCCATCTGGTGGTACATTCCCCAAGTGGTCGTAATGGCTCGAGCTGAGCCAACCTGAAGCCAGGAGCTCTTCCAGGTCTCCCACGTGGGTGCAGGATCCCAAGGCTTTGGGCTGTCCTCCCCTGCTTTCCCAGGCCACAAGCAGGGAGCTTATTGGAAAGTGGGGCAGCCAAGACATGAACTGGTACCAATGTGAAACTGGCGTTTTCAAGGCGAGGACTTCAGTCACTTGGCTACTGTGCTGGGCCCTAAGTCTTTTTAAAAGAGTAGGTTCATTTGTATTTTCCATCTATAGTCACAAATACTAATTATATATTTAACATAGTTTATGCATGGAAATTAGGTCATGCATGAACCAAACCAAAAATCTGAAAATCTGTTAACCTCTCCAAGGAAATAATGTAATTTAAATTTTAGCACACTGCTGGGTCAGGCATTGTATAGTGGGTTAAACTGCCCCTGCAAAAATGCTTAGATGTCCAAGCTACTCTGCTTCAGTTTTCCACCAGTGTGCCTGCGAAAGCAGCAGAAGATGGACCAAGTGCCTGGGCCCCTATGAACCACATTAGAGACCCAGATAGAATTCTGGGATTTTGATTTTTGCCTGTCCCAGCCTGTATGTTGCAGCCTGCTGGAGAATGAGCCAGTGGATTCAAGATTTCTCTTTGTGATTCTTAAAGTTTCTCCCCGTCTCTCTGTAACTCTGCCTTTCAAATAAATGATTAAAAAAATTTTAGTATAATATTTAACTCAGCTGAGAAGACTATTACGAAATCTATAATCACTATATAATCTAGCTTTGTGGTCTATATACAATTTCTACTTTTTTTCTGTAGAAGAGAAATGATCATAATAACCTGTATACTGAATTGGATTAAGCTAATATTATTAAATTTGTTTTTGTTTTTTTAGGGTGATTCTGGAGGACCTCTGGTTTATGATAACAATGACATCTGGTACATTGTTGGCATAGTAAGCTGGGGACAATCTTGTGCTCTTCCCAAAAAGCCTGGAGTCTACACAAGAGTACATAAATACAGAGACTGGATAGCCTCAAAGACTGGTATCTAGTGGAAATTGTCTGAATTTTAGAGCCATGGAATGGAAACACCTGCTTCTTATATATTATTGTTCACAGCAAGTGGCCTAGAGGAATACTTTTACTAGATGTTAAGAACCTCTTTGGACCTGGACCAAATTAATACTATGAGGTGGACATTATGTCCACATGACCAAAATGTCCCTCTTATGAAGGAAGAAGACATAGCAAACGTCAGATAGCATTGTCTCCACACTCAGAAGGGGAGTGCATGTGACAATTCATAAGATATAAAAGGTCTCCTCCCTCCATGGAAGAAGCAGAGCATCATTTTCCACAGGATATGAAAAATCTCAAGGGGTGCCAAAATTATACCTCATATACTTTAACTACCTGGGATTCGTTTAGAAAAATATCAAGCTAGTTGAAATATCTTCAAGTTGAAACCCTGAGGATTTTCAACTTTCTAGAACTCAGGACTACACACTCCATGATTAGAATGTAGGGCCATGATATTGTAATACAACTTGAACACTACCATGGGTTTATATTTAATGAGGCAAAAAAAATATCGTTAACTATAGGAGGTGTCATTTTTGAAGTATTTAAATGTAATTGAACTTGCCAAGAACACTGTGTTTTGCTTCAAGCATAAGCTTCAGGAAGCATACTGTGTTTTTAAGAAGCATTTCTGATTTACTCTTTAACAGTGTTTTTACTCTGTAACATTATTCTTGCCATCCATGCATCAGTTGTAGCTAGCCCAGAAGTAAGACACAGAAAATTCTTAGATGTTTTATTGTATAAGTGCAAGGAGCATCAAAAGAAGGGGATGAAGGCTGTGAAATGATTCAAAACAGGACCCGCACAATAAATATTTGATGCAATGAGCTATACAATAATCTATTTAGAAAGATAAATAGCAGTATTTGTTAACTGGTACTTTGGTAAGTCTTCAATTCTATGACAGAATAGATGCCTATCAGAACATTTTCACTTAACACAAGAGCCCAAACCAGAAAGTTGCTGGAGGGAGTGGCACAACTGACCACAAACGAAGAGCCGTGTACCAACTGCAATAAATAAAATCAAATTGTAGACTTGTGGGTGACACAGTTTAGAAACCTGCCTCAAGCAGAAGACTCTGCTAACCAGAAGTACTACGACCAAGAGCAAAAGAAGAGACAGAGGCAAAGTAAAAGTTACTGAAGACACCCCTGCAAAGGAGCAAAAGCCTTTGCCAACCTCATACATTGAGGAAATGTGGGATACAGAATTCAAAAAGCTCGTTATAACGCTTCTTATCAACAAGAAGCACATACAGGAGTTTAATGAATTTAAGGATATGTCGCACAGGAATTAGCAACATTGCAACAAAATCAAGCTGAATTATTAAAATGGGCAAATGAAAAAAAATCAGTGGAAAGTCTCAATACTAAAAGGAAGGAGGCAGAAAAAAGAATCTCACAAATGGAAGATATTTCTTGTCAAAATGAGGAAACAATTAAAAAGCTGGAATTACAGCTGGATCAAGCTTAAAAAAATTCAAGAATTAAGAAATATGATTAAAAGGCCAAATATAAGTTTCAGAAGTTACAAAAGGCTCAGAAACAGAAGTTGGGTTTAATGCTGTATTCACTGAAGTAATAAATGAAAATTTCTCTAATCTGGAGAATTTGGAAACAACCTTCAGAAGGGGCACAGAACTCCCAACAGAATTCACCAAAAGTGATCTTAACCCCGACACATGATAATCAAGTTCTCTTCAGTTGAAAATAAGGAAAAGATCCTTAAATGTGCCTGAGAAAAAAAATCAGTGGACATACAGAGGAATGGCAATGAGACTCAGCTCACTTCTCACAGGAAAATCTACAGGACAGAGGAGTATGGAACACCATATCCAACATTCTAAAAGCAAAGTGTGTACCCAGAAAAGCTTTCCTTAGTTTTTGAAAATGAAATAAAATTCTTCTGCAGTAAAGAAAACCTGAAAGAATATGCAACTTCCAGAGCTGCCATACAAATGATATTAAAGATGTTCTCATGACAGAGAAGAGGAATAGTACTCACCAAAACCAAAGGCAAATGTGAAGAACATCCCAGTAAAGTAATAATGGAAGACTAAATCAGAAAATGAACAACACATTGCTAAAATGACAAGATCAAATTACCATCTATTCATATTAACCATAAATGTAAGTAGCTTAAACCCATCAAATATCATAGATTAGTAGACTGGATCAAAAAACAAAATCAATCTATTGCCTACAGGAAACACATCTCACCAACAAAGATGAGTGGAAACTGTATCTCATGGATTTTAGTTTCATTTTTTCAAAAATGTGTTTTTTTCTCATATTGAATTCTTCAATGACTCATACATCATACAGTAGCAACATTTTCTTCAAATGGTTCTTGAACTTTCTCATTTCTTCAGCGACACGTTAGTCATTCAGTAGCATGTTATTTAACTTCATGGTATTGTAAATTTCCATTGTTCTTCATGTTGTTCTTCATGTTGTTAAATTGCATGTTGTTGATTTGTGGTTTTTCATATAAGAAGAGGTATATTAACTGTCTAATGGAGACTATCATATATAGATGTGAGAATACAATGCAGTATACATATGTACTTCCAGAACAATGATGGACTCCCAATGAAACTGTTTTCTGTATCTTGACAATAGGATGCTGGACTCTCTGCCATTGTCCATGCCCACAATGATGGACTTACTACTGTTTATGAAGAATTATATTGTAATAATATAGGGAAAACCATTGTATGGGGGAGGGAATTTTGAAAGCAGATCAGGGATATCCCAGAGCCTATGGAGCTATATCATAAATTAATAATAATAATAAATAAATTTTATAAAAGAAAAAAGTTTACAATTTTTCAGACTCATTGTTTTAAAAGAGAGATTATATCCATTGGGGTGACAGAGTTATGTAGCATATACTCCAGGTAGAATCATCTTGGAGTTCTAGGAGCCATGATAATTAAAGAGTAACTTTCTAATACTAGAACAAGATGTACCCCACATTTTTGCTAACTATGCTCTAACTGAAGCATTCATGATTCAACAATAAAACATATGTATTAATAGGGGTCTGCTGATTCAACTGAATATACTCATTAGCTTATTTTTTGTTAACAGAATTAGTTGACAAGAAAAGATCTGTGGGAATCACATTCCATATAATCATGGAAATGAAAAATCCTTCTTACAGAGAATTGAATTAGAATAGTAGCTGCTGGAACTGGATGGGTCCACAAGCTTATCTTCAACAGCCTGTTTGAGTTTTTGTGCAAGTAGGGTCAAAACAACTTCTACAAGGTCATATAGTAGTTGCAGGCTGTGTAGGCATGGACACCAGGGCCCCAACCATGAGTTTCCCTGACCCTAACCTGAGTTTTCCAGGCTCAAGAAGCAAACTCCACTTGCTTAAAAGTCACTGAAATTACATGATTGTTGCCGAACTGTCTGTATTTGCAAAAACAATATAATGTCAGCTAAGCTTTACATGGTATACAATATTGTTGGATCGAATCAGTTTTATGTATCAGAGAACAACTCAGCCAAAACCATATCTAACTGTGCCTATGAAAATGAAGGATGATTTTAGTGTAGGCAAAGCTGCTTTGCTAGTTAAAGTGGCTGGTGTCCACACTCAATAGAAAACTCACCCCAAAGTCATGCCTTCTTGTTTCCTTTCCTCATCCTCAACATTAAGCTTTATAATTAGGAAATAATATAAAGCCTTGATATGATACAAATTTAAAAGCCATCTTAACTATTGAAATGTTTTAAAGATTAAAAAGTTTGAAAGTAATCCTTTAAAATACACAGTTCTTTTCCTTTTCACTCTTCTTTAATACCTCACTATAAAATTTGTTTTATAACAAAATCAAAAGAAAATTCTGGGCTGGGTACAATGGCCTAGTGGCTAAATCCTTACCTTGCTGTGCCAGAATCCCATATGGGTGCCAGCTCATGTCCTGGCTACTGCATGTCTCATTCAGCTCCCTGTCAGCTTGGGAAGCAGTAGAGGATGGGCCAAAACCTTGGGACCTTTCACCAACTTCAGAGACCCGGGAGAAGCTCCTGGTTCCTGCCTTTGGATGGGCTCAGAATCAGCTGTTGTGGGCACTTGAAGAGTGAAACAATAGATGAAAGTCCTTTCTCTGCATCTCCTTCTCTTTGTAAGTTTAACTTTCAATAATCTTTATAAAAATCTGACTTCCAAATCTTTATAAAAATCTGAAGTAGGTACTGCGTTTGTGACCCCCAGGGGTGAGGGATCCAGCGATGCTTGGGACCCCTGGCCCGGGCACTTGGACTTGCCTGCAAGAACATATCCTAATTAATGAAAAAGTGGGACCGAGAGCACAGGCCCTGTTGTAAAAGGAGACTATTGCAGCACATTCGGAGCTGTAGCAGAGGAAGGAGAACAGAACAAACTGGACAACTAACACAAACAAACGATGACAGCAAAAAATCTCAGTGACTGGAATCAATGGACACTGGGAGGGTGACATTATCCTCAGATCGATGAAATTGACAGCATTTCAAAACTATCCAGACCACTTGAGCACAACCCTCAGAATATGTACACATTGAGACTCTGGGTTGATATGTGGTGGCAGTTCCTCATCCCTGGATACTGGGATGTGTGGAAAGTCATGAGTGCTTTCTCTTTGTTTCTCTCCTTTCCTCAGGAACAACAAGAAGAAATAGGAAATTTGGAGGCAATGAATTCACCCAGTTTTCCCTAAACCTGAGTCTTTCCCACCCTGATCAACCATGTAATCATTATTTAAAAATAAAATTTATTTTAAAAACTCAAAAGAAAACTTTACAGTGCAGAAAAATAAAAATAGTTATTACAGCTTAATTTGTAATAAACATTCTTTTATGTTTATTAACTCAAATTTCCTTGCCTTAAAATTTTGACCACAACTAATAAATGAGGAAAATGCAATCATATCACATAGTTTCAAAAGAAAAATAAGACTTGTTCCTGTCTTCAGGTTGTCAAATGTAACAGTAAGCTGAGTACCTAATGATGTTGTTGAGACTCTATAAGCAGGCCATAAATTGCAAAGGTCAGGAATACTTAAAACCTGCTCAAAAAGAACAAACTATGAATCTCCAAACTCACATCAGCCCAAACTAAAGGCTGCAAATGTATTAATATATAAGGCAAGACTGACTTTTCAGTATAGCTGGTTAAAGTTGCCACCTGCAATGCCAGCTTCTCGTTTAGAGCACCACTTTCAGTTCCAGCCGCTTTGCTTCCAACCCAGCTCCCTGCTAATGTACCTAGGAAATTAGCAGAACATGGCCCAAGTACTTGGACCCTTGAACTTGTGAGGGAGATCTTCTTGGGTTTCCAGGCTCCTGACTTTGGCCTACCTCAACCCTGAACATTGTGGCCATTAGGAGAGTGAACCAGCAGGGAGGAGATATTTTTCTCTTTCTCCTGCTCTCTCTTCATCACTTCTTTTCAATAAATAAACCTTAAAGGTTTGAAGGAATTTTTACATGGGTGTTAATATTTTTACTTGCTAATAGCATTACTTCATGTATTCCATAAATACTATTTTGTTGAAATTTACTCAACATTTTTTCTCATGAGAAACCTATAAATAACACAGATGCTATGGTTAACATTAAATGGTTGAGTAAAGAAATCCATTTTATAAGACTATAGCTGCCATCCATAGTGATTTCTTTCTTAGATCTGGAGAAGTCATTTGCAAACCATCTGGAAAGTATGTATCATTCCGTATGCCATTATCAAATTTCATGATTCCTTGGTGGAGGTCAAAATAGCAACACTAACAGGATTTGAGAGAAGTTCTTTCCAACCCTAATAGGTGTCTTTCAGGGCTTCAAGATCCCATGCAGGGAGTAAATGCAGGCATGGCGGAAACCGCAAGAAAAGTGGAATGAGAAGTCCAGTCTCTAAGACAATATCATGATTTAGCTTTGACAGCTGAGGTGTTGCCTCTTCTGAGTAAGCGAGACAGTAGTTTCTTCAGGTTAAATGTGCTCCTGGGGAAAATACTGTAGACCTCGCTGAAATGACAACAAAGATTGTGTACTACAAAATAAACTTAGTAGACAAAATGGTGGCAGAATTTGAAAGGATTAATGCAAATTTAGAAAGATGTTCTGTAGGTAAAATATTTTCAAATAGCAAAACATGCTACAGAGAAGTCTTTCATGAAAGTCAGAGTCTGGGCCAAAACTGTAGCATAGCAAGTTGAGTCTTCACCTGCATTGCTGGCATCTCATATCGGCCATGGTCAAGTCTGGGCTGATCCACAACTGAAGAAGCAGAGGACGGTCTAAGTGACCGGGTCCTGCATCCCCATGGGAGACTCAGATGCTTCAGCCTGGCCTAGCTTTGCCTATGGCATCCAACTGGGGAAAGAACCAATGAATGAAGGTTATCTCTCTCTTTCTCCTCCTAAATTCAGAAAAGAAAAAGAGAAGAAAAAGAAAAGAAAAAGAAGAAAGTAACTGTCAGCCTATGTGGTAAAGTTCACTGTTAATATTATTTCGAAGAATTCCTGTAGTCACCTCAGGCCTTAAGATTTACCACCTTTATCTGCCATCAGCCAACACCATCAAGGCAAGATCTTCCATTAGCAAAATGATCATGACTCACTGAAGGCTTGAACAATTATTACAATTTATTTCAGCAATAAAGTTTTTAACAATAATTTTATTTTAGATATGCTTACATAGTTGATTAGGATGAGAAGGATTGAAGATTAGGGGAAAGTGGATGAGACTAGTGTTCCCAAATTTTCTGTTTATATTTCCTCTCTCGTGGGTAAGAGGGGATGTTGAGGGGAGGCTACACCAGCCTCTCAACCACCTCAGTACCTGAGGATGAGGAATGACAACCTGAGTCGTCCCAGGGTCCCCAGTGAGGAGGATGCTCTGAGGGTCTGGCTCCTAGAGATTTCTGTAATTCTGAAACGCTGTAAATCTCGCTGCTGCAAGGATGAGGACATCCTTCCAAGGTCCATTGTCTGAAATAGTCCACTGTGAGGGCAGTGGGTTGCACTCCAGCCTTTCTTCTCTGTCTTTGGATGAGCTGTGCTGGGACTTCTTTGATAAGCAACTCTAAGAACTCAGGTTCGGTTTGCGTTACTTGGCAGCCTGGCTGGTGTAAGTGGCCCACACCTTACCTGCCAGCTGTGAGAGTTGTATATGACCTATGACATGATTGGAGCATCTGGAAAGATAGATGTGCCTCCTAGCCAATTAAAGTGTCATTGTTGGTAAGAGGACTGTCTACACATACCCTTCTGCCTCCCCCCCTTGTTAGTCTATGTAAGTTTGTGCTTGCTTTACAATAAACAGACATGTCAATCAGACTGTCTCTGGTGGTTCTTGCTGATAGAGAATACCATTACCTCACCCCCTTGGTGGTCACAGGGCCCTGCTGATCAGAAAACTCCCAAGAGTTCACCTTAGCCTCTCCATTCTCCCAGATATTTGCTGTCAATTCTTGGCTGGGGTAGTTGGCCAAATTGTTTGGTCCTGCTTTCTCTGCACCGGTATCAGATGTCCTTTGTAGGCCCCAATGGAATGCCTTACCATCCAAATGCATCTGGCTATAATTCTACTGTTCTAAGCCACTGATGAGACCCAGTTGTGCTATATACATTCCATGATCAGACCACAGATCCTGTGTTTCTCCCCTTCTGTGTGATATTTCTAAACTCAAAGTTATTTTATACTTAACAGACTACAATATAATGTAAGCATAATTTTTCAAAAAAATTGATAGGCAGAATGATAGAGAAACGGCTTGCAGAGAGAGAGACCTTCCATCATCCAGGAGCCCTGAATACCATCAATTTTATCAATTTTCTGTATTTTCACTAATTTGGTTGGTATTGTGAAATATATAGTTTAACTATTAAAAACTAGTTCTGATAAACAGAATTATTCTAAGATCTTTCGCCTTTATGTCATTATTAAATACAATGCGATATTATATTCATGCTTATGCTAATTCCATAGCCAAAGAGTGTTTGGAAATAGGACTAAGGGCACTGTCTTCACATTTTCAGGTTACTCTGACCAAAATAAAGAATAGTCATTCTGGAGTGTTAAAGCCATTGTTTCAAACACACACATCGCATATCAGAGTGACTTGGCTCTACCAGCTTCCACTTTCAATCCAGTTTCCAGAATATACTTCTTAAAAAGCATTATCTAATGGTCCATGTTTACATGCTCTTGTCAACTATGTGGAAGATCTGGATGGAGCCCTTGGATCCTGGCTTCAATCTGGCAAAACCACCCCAGTTGTGGGCCCAGGAGTTGGAAGATTCAGCTATGTAACTCACTTCGTCTCTACCTCCATGTAACTCCTTATCTCTGTCTCTGTCTCACTTTGTCTTTCAGAAGAAAACAATAACTAAACAAAACCTAAGAACTGAATGGGTAGCTTATGAACAACAGCATTTATTTCCTACAGTTCTAGATCTAATCAAGATGCCAACTGATTCAGTGTCAGAGAATAGACATAAACAGCACTTTCTCACCGCAATTTCCTGCTATAGAAGCATCAACCCAGCTCTCTGGAACTTTCTTCACAAAGGCTCCACTCTTGTGATCTAGTCATTTTCTAAAGCTTAACTCCTGATAGTACCACACAGGAAATTAGCTTTTCAAAGATTTTATTTATTTGAAAAGGCCAAAGAGAGAGTGAAAGAAGGAGAAACATAGGGAGAGATCTTCCAATCCAGGGTCACTTTTCAATGGCTAGGCTTGGTCAGCCTCAAGTCAGGAGCCAGGAACTCCGTCTTGCTCTCACAAGGATAGAAGCAGCAGAAGTACACTGACGATCTTCTGCTGAATTACCAGGCATAAGAGCCGTGAGCTGAATCAGAAGCACAGCAGTAGGTACTCCAGCCAGCACTTCCAATATGAAATGTTGGTATTGGCACCACAAGCCTACCCTGAGATTAGGCTTTCAGTGTAGAAATTCTGAAGGAACATAGGCTTTTAGACCATTACTGCTTTTAGACCATTTGTTGTTGAGTCAATCAAATGAGACATTACTCAAATGTCCCTATATGTAAGATATAACCTAATATCTTAAAAATGAAGCCATTGAAAAATTTATAAGCTTTTCTTCCAAATAGCAAACAACTTAGAGATCCCAAGTCTGTGTAGATACAACATTGCTGGATTGAAGATGAAGGGCAGCTTTAGCTAATAGGAAACAAGGAAATGAGGAAACAACTTCCTATGAGAAATGGAATTCTGCCAGTATGCTGAATCAACTTGGATTTACTCTTCATCAAGCCTGCAGACAAAAGTTTAGCCAGTACTTATGGCACTTTCAGTCTTTGGGAGTCTAAATAGAGAACAAAAAAGTTCAGCTCACCTGCACTTTTGTCTTATAGTTTAAGAGCAGATAATCAGCAATTGTTACCTTAAGCAATCAAGTTTGTGATTAATAATTACACAGTGATAAAATTGATAAAGATATATCAGTTTGAAAGATTTCACTATATAGTGTATTTATTAGTTATATTAACACTATATTTCTGTTTTTAAGATTTTTTTCACAATGAAGTATGGGTTAAATATAAGAGGAAATGTTCATTATTGAAGTGATGAAAGGAAAGATCTAATAATAAAATTTCATATTTTTTTTTTGCAGAGATGCTTGTAAGTGCATAATTTGAACTGCAAATATTCACTACCAGGAAGGATGAATCTACAAGCCTAAGAAGAGAAGCCTAATTGATGAGAAATTACAAGTTAGAGATTGGTCTGAAAGTGTAGGCTCTGAAGTTCAGGTGCATCCTGGAGGAGATGACGTTAGGATACGAGTTTTTGGAGCAGGTATAGATAGCTACTAATTAAATACCCTTACAGCACAATACCTATTGAGTTGAAAGCTGTGAGAAAGAGAAGGAAAGTGACATCTTTGAGATGTAAAGCAAAGATTCCATAGGAAAAAATGATTAGACTAGCAGGAAAACTTCAGCTATCAGAGAAGGTATACAACTAGCTAGAAAGCAGAACACAGAAGTAGTAAAACCCTTTCAAATGGCATGGGACTCAAAGCGAGTTCCATTTCGCTTCCTTTGAACAGAATCCCCCTTTAGGGCAGTCATAAATTATACATTGACATTATGCAGAACCGTCTGATCTTGCTTGAGGTTTGTCTGAAAGAGCCTGAAAGCAGACTTGTGCTGACTCAGAAGGAAGAAGCCTCTTCTTGAAACACAAACACAAAACTTCTCAGAATACCACAGGGTGTTGCTGGGTTTTGGACTTGATATTGTTTCCCACTTAATTAGCTAGTACCAGGAAATTCTTACTTCCTGCAACAGACTTATCAAATGGTTCGCCATCTCCAACATACTATTGGTTAACATGTACTCATCCCAACTTGCTAAACAAGTTTCTTTTAAATCCTTAAGTATTCTCACTTTAGTCAGCTTACAAATCTGAAAGAATGCCCAAGATTCTACTCATTTGACAAGAAGTTACACAGCACGGAGGTGGAAGATTTCTAATTCTCCCCAGCGCACGATGTATCAGTAAGGTCTTATTTTACTTCATTTTTGAAAGATTTGTTTTGCAATTGTGGTTTTTAATGGGATTTTGAGGTTTTTCCAAATTATAAATCTGCTCATTTTCTCTACATTTGTTGAATAAAATAGTAACAGTAGTAATAATAATCCTCTTTATTTCAGGAAACCATACCAATGAGTTTGTGATTAAAATTTGATAAATGTGATAAATTTGATATGTTGGATTTTAGTCAGAGGGTTTAATGTGAAGTCGTTGTAATTAGAGAAAGGGAGGAAAAGCAGAGCCTGAGTTTAGCTGTCCAAGTTGTAAGAGTGGAATAGGCAGGGAAGGCAGGGTTTGTCACCCTCCCTCAAGAACTTAGAATAAGTAGTGTTGTTTGTAATATTCCTTGACCCTTGAGAAACCGAGGAAACATTCAGGTTGAACAGATAATATTGTATTCAACCTCTGCTCTACAGGTAATAAACGTAATTAAAATTCCAAAAAGCAAATACAAATATTAAGGTCTTTTAGAAATTCTTTATCTTTTGAACTAGAAAATGAATTAATCAACAATACAAGAAAAGAATGAAAAGCAAATATGTGACTCCAACATTTTTGAATTTTAATATATCTTTGTAAGGAAGTCTGTAAATAGTAAATCTAAAGAACTATTGAACCTTACTCTTCTGTTTTATTCTTTGTTTTCGAGACTTTTCTACATTACTAAACATTGTCTTTTTTCCAAAAAAAAAGAAGAGAGAGATTTATTCATTTACTTATTTATTTGCAAGACAGAATGACACAGGGGCATGGGGGCGCGAGAGACAGATACAGAGAATGAGAGAGCCACATCTTACATCAGCTGGTTCACTTCCTAAATGGCTACAACAGCTCAAACAGGCTGAAGCAGAAGCTAGGAGCAGAAACTCCATCCAGGTCTCCTGTGAAGGTGTTAGGAAGCCAGGCAGTTGAGCGTGCCCTCATGTGCTGGTCCCAGGCACATTAGCAGGGAGCTGGATCAGAGGCAGAATATCCGGAACTCAAACTGGTTCTCTATTGTGAGATGCCAGTGTCCCAAACAGAGGGTTAACCTGCAATGCTAGTCCTGAACACTAATTCTTCACTAATAAATATGAGGTCTACTAGAACAAACTGCTCAAGATAAACAAAAGAGTTATAAATGTCTTTTTAAATGATGTTTAACCAGAGTTGCATTTTTCTTCTTTAACAATGATTTCATATTTGCATATAAAATTCAATTAAATACACAAGAATTTCTAAACTATAATCTGCCAAATAGATTTGACTCTTCACAATCATTTAAAAAATTTCTTGTCCCGCCATCTCGTTTTAGACTAACAAATTAAATTTATATTATTTAAAGATAAAACAAACAAAAACAAATTTGCCACATGGAAATGGATTTCATTTATGGAGCTGGTGCTGATTTACTTTTCAGATGGAATGAGGCAGACATTTGGTACAGTGTCTGTTTAAGATGCCCACATCCTGTATCAGAATGCCTTAGCTGAAGTCCAGTTCTGCTCTGCTCTCCGTTCCAGCTCCGTGCTCATGCACATTCTGGGAGGTTCCAGATGCTGGCTCAGGTGGTTGGCCCCTGACACCCACGGAGGAGCTCTCTTTTAAACTGCTGATGCCTGGCTTTTGCCTGGCCCTGTCTTGACTGATATAGCTGTTTAGAGAATAAACCAACAGATGGGGTATGGATCTGTCTCTCCCTCCCCACCCTCCCCACCTATTTCTGCCATTAAAATAAGCAAAAATAATAATAGAAAAGGATTACTTTTGTTTAAGACATTATTTTTAACATGAAAGATTTCTAATATATAAAGGAAAATTAGTAATGCTGAATCAACAGAAATAACAAAATCAGTCTATTTTTGTTTCTTAATATGTTTATTATTGTGAGCTTTTATTATTTATTTGAGAGGCAGAAAGAAAGAAAGAAAGAAAGAAAGAAAGAGAGAAAGAAAGAAAGAGAGAAAGAGAGAGAGTCCCATATTTACTCAGGCATATATAATGCCACTTTTGGCATTGGAGGCAAACATAAGGTTGAATTGCTTTTATTTATTTTGGAGGCAGAGAAAGACCCCATCTGTTGGTTTCTTCCCTGAATGCCTACAATAACCAGGTCAAGACTGAGCAAGTGCCAAGAGTCAAACACTAAATCCAGGTTTCCCACACGTGTGACAGGAACCCAGTTACCTAAGTCCTGATTGCCACCTCTATGGCGTATACCAGCAAGGAGCCAGAGTAAGGCGTTAAACCCAGGGAGTGGGAGATAGGACATGGACTTCCAAACCTCTAAGCTAAACACCCAACCCTGTTTCTTTAGGACTTGTACAAATGTAGTTTCTGTATCATCTTTTTTGCCTTTACGCAGAAGAAATCGGCAAGTGTGGGCCCACATTGTGGTGTAGTAGTAGACTAAGCCTCTGCCTTAGTACTGGCACCCAATGGATGTAGGTTCATATTTGAGCTGCTCCACTTCCTATCCATGGCTTGGGAAAGCAGAATAGGATGGCTCAAGGCCTTGAGCTTCTGATCGGTTCAGCTCTGGCCGCTACAGCCATTTGGGAATTGAAGTATCCCATCTCTGTCTCTTCTTATCCTTATAACTCTGCCTTCCCATAAAAATAAATAAGTCTCTCTCTCTCTCTCTCTCTCTCTCTCTCTCTCTCTCTTTGTCTTAAAGAAACCTACCAGAGAGATAAAGCACTGACTCATTGTAAAATGAGAAGAATGGGAAAAACAGAATGAATGAAAAATTTGGGAAAGGCAAAAACCCTACTTTGGGCCATAGGTCAAGAAACCAATGAGGTTTCCACATTCCTGTTATCTTCCTTTTTCAAGATTTCAAAGTTATCTCCCTCAAGTCCAAACTCCTTATAAATTCCACAGTCTCATTCTCTGGATAAATTAGTGGGTCAGCTCCATTTGCTGTAGCAGTACTGCGTGTGGTTTTCTTCAGCTTTGTGATGTGGGTACATATTGCACAGGTAACTGGTAGAGTGATTGGCACATATGTGTTCATTAAACCATTTAATTGTTCTCCAGGTTTTTTTTCTTTCTTAACTAAAATTCATCCAATCCTGTTGCTCACATCTTAATTTGACACAAATGGATTTCAGATCATCTTTTTACAGAAAACATTTTATGTTTTTTCAGGACACCATTCTTATTGAGATACAGTGAACACTTGAAAATATATTTATGACATTTAATCCTTAGTTTATTTCTAAACTTGAGTAACTCTGAAATAAATTCCTGGTATTATCTCTATGCTAAAATAATCTGAGACAATATTATATATTTCTGTTTACTCCTTGCAGAAATATTAGCTTCTTCATGTAGTGACATCCATAAGTGGATTTTAGTTATTTCCACATTGATCATTAAAGTCAGGCTTTGGTTTTATAGAAATGGGCATAAAAAGATTTGACAAGTGAAAACATGTAAATATAGAAAAATAAGGTCTACTAATTTTAATCTGGAAAGCAAATTTGTCATTTAAATGACAAAACTTTCCTAATCTTATTTTTTACTTATTCATTCAATCAATTTTTTAAAAAGATTTATTTATTTTTTTATTGGAAAATCAGACAGAAGGAGAGACAGAGAAGATCCTCTCAAATGACTTACTTCCTAAGTGGTCGCAATGATTGGAACTGAGTCAAACTGAAGCCATGAGCCAGGACCTTCTTCTTGGTCTCCCACATGGGTGCAGGGTCCTATGACTTTGGTCCATCTTCGACTGCTTTCCTAGGCCAAAAGTAGGGAACTGGATGGGAAGTAGGGTGCCAGTATATGAACCAGTGCGCATATGGAATCCTGGCACATGCAAGTCGAGGACTTTAGCCACTAGCCTACATAGCTGGGCCCTATTCATTCATTCATTTTTATTTTAAAGACAGAATTACAGAGAATAAAGAAAGAGAGAGAGGTCTTTGATCTTCTGGTAGACTCCCCACATAACCACAACAACCAGAGCTGAGATTATCCAAGACCAGGAGCCAGAAGCTTCTTTCAAGTTTTCCAAATGGGTGCTGAGGTCCAAGGACTTGGGCTGTTCTCTACCACTTTCCAAGGCCACAAACAGGAAGCTAGATCAGAATTGGAGGAGCCAGAACCCAAACCATTACCTTTATGAGATGCCAGCACTGCTGGCAAATAATCAGCCTGTACGCCACAACACCAACCCCAATCATTGTTTGTTTGTTTGTTTGTTTGTTCAGAAAGAGAGAGAGAGAAAGGTCTTCCATTTACTGATTCATTCCCCAGATGGCTGCAGTGGCCAGAACTCAGGCAGGACTTGGGGCCAGATGCTTCATCCAGGTCTCCCACATGAGTAAGAGCCCAAATAATTAGGCCATTGTCCACTTCTTTTTTCAGGTCATTAGCTTGAAGCTGGATAGGAAGTGGAGCAGCCAGAAAAAAAAATCAGCATCTATATAGGATGCTGGTTTCACAGGCAGTGAAATTACTCACTCTGACAATGTCAGACCCTTCACTTATTTTCTGTGACTGTGCCTTTGGCTCTAGGAGACCTGTGTCATCAATGTAACAGCAACCAATGCAAGAAAATGAAGAAACAAGAAGACAGATGGATACGGACCATAATAAGAATCATTCAAATCTCTGAATATAATTCCAAATCTATACAGAAATTTAATTTTTAAAATTTTGTCTCAGAGACACAGGGAGAGACACACAGAAAGTTCGTATTCTCTTAACCACACTGCCACTATCCAGCCCCAACAGCCTGCAATGGCTGAAAGTGGGCTCGGGCTGAAGTCAGAATCTAGAAACACAGTCCAGGTCTTCCACTTGGGTGGCAGGAACCATTCGCCTGATTCATTATCATCGTCTTCCAGAATCTGTATTGATAGGAAGCTGGGGTCATGAGATGGAGCTGGAAATCAAATAGAGGCATTCTAATGTAGCATGCTGGGGTAAATGGTTTCCTCCCCTATTCCAGATCATGTCAAAACATATAGCTGCATACATATCTACACATAAATATATGGACTTTTAAAAGTTGTATGTATCTTAATATAAGCTATCATAACACATAAATACATGTGTTAATCTGTGGTTTTACTGGAAGTATAAGCATAGTTTTTCACTATAATATGGTCTGTGTTTTCCCATCTGAGTAAAATCCATACACATTGGAGTCAGTGCTACACTTACTAAAATATTTTAACATTATTATCTGTAAAAACCATATCTGTGACTAATTTTATGCACATTAATTTTTTCTTTAGGGTATATTCTGTTCTGTGCATCATTTTCATGATTCCTGGAATACCACCCCATAAATACAGATTACAGCCTTGACGTCCTTCCCATGACTGGTCCCTATACCTGTAGATAACTGAAATCTGGCTATTTCCCCAGGACACAGCTTCCTTTAGGGTACTATTAAGTAAGAATGTCTCATTCTCTACTACAGTTTCATGACTGAAGATTTAGTCTTTGCTATCCATCCTATTCAAGATCAATACTTTCAACAACCTTATAAAACTAACACTTTGGAGGTTTAAACAATTCATCTAGATTTGAATTAATGCTAAACACAAATGTAATCAATACACGTTAGTAGTATTACCTAGAAGATTAATACTCAAACTACTGATGAGGTGATTTTAGGTAGGATTTGTCCTAATGTGCACTAGAGGAAATAAAGCAAATATACTAAACTCATTGTTATTATATTAATTCTTTGATACAGTTTGTAGGTATAGGGATTTCCCCCTCTGGTTCCCCCCTCCCCTTTTCCTACCTTCCTCCATTCCCCATGTTATTAGAATAGTACAGTCCTTCAACAGCAGTCACAACTCCAAGATTCTGCTATTTAAGTGCATCATGGCATTATAGTTATAGGAAATGGTATAATATTTATATGAGATTATTATAGAGAAATTAGATATATCAAAATATATCAATTTACTAATGTAAGGGCATTGGTTTAGAGTCCTCAGTGGATGTGGCAAAATAAAAATAAATTAACTGAAATTTGGAAAAAGCTGTAACAATTCAAAGAAAGATCAATCAGTTCTTAAAGGACAGTAAATGAATACTTGAACTGAGGACTTGGGTGGAATCTTAAAGGTTAGCACATTTTTCATAAGTAAGGAAGGGTGATTCTAGCCTGGGATTGTAGCATGAACAATGTGGGATATTCCTCCAGTTAGTCAAATAGTTGTTTTCGTTTGTTTGTTTTACCATTCTCAAGACAAAGAAATGCTACTGACAAATCCTTCTTTTCCAAAATAAGTGCTCATAATATGGATTTTAAAATAGAAGATACTGCAAAGTTTAGTGACCACATAAATACATCATAGACAAGGCCAGGGAAAATTCTGCTAATCATTTGATGTTAAGTCTGACTCTTGTCATTTTATAATTACTTTTGTAGTAAAACATTGCGTTGACAATGATTACCTGAATTTACCAACATTTTCTATTTATACATTTATCATTCTCTATAGCTCTTGAAGCTCATCAAATTCAAGCAACTGTTTTCTGTTAAAATATTTATTGACTGCCTCAATATTCTGTATTTGATGAAAAATTAACAAATTATAATCAAGTTTAAAGGAATTTTTCAATTACAAAACAAATCATAAATATGTTACAGATCATGAAGGAAGCAATGGGTTTAGCTCACAATACATAGTTTTTATTTAAGACCCTTCCAGTTAGCAGTTGTGTGTCCTTAGACACTTCTCTCAGTATCAGAACCCTGTGACTTGCTTGTACTTCTGTCTGTAACCTAATTCAGGATAGACACCATGAAAACTTCCATGAAGCACAATGTTTTGAAGGCTAATATACCCAGTACAGGTGCCTCTGAGAAGACAAAGTATTATATGTATGTGTGCTTTGATGACCCTTGTGAAGTAAATGACTGGGTAGCTTCCCAGCTAGTTTTCATATAATTTTTGTGAATTGGATTTCTATTCAGGCACCTGAGAATAGACCTAGTAGAATTACCTATTGTATCCTACTTACAAGTGAATTCTCTTCATCAAAGGGTTTTTAAGTATCACCATGAGAAGTAATCTTTCTGGACCCCACTTTTTGGGGTGCCTTAAAGGTCTAAACATCAGTGGTTTCAGTATTTCAGGACCTGCATTAAGTGATCTTGGCATTCTGCTTTTACATGGTCTCTGGAGAGCACCAGCGAATGACTTTGGATGTCATAACTACCTCTTTGTGGCACTAGAAGCTCCGATTGTAGCCATGGGCATCATGAGTCTTGATGCTCTTCAGTCTGCCTGAATTTAGATTTAAAAAAATAAATTTGTTTCTTAGTATAATTTAACTCAACAAAATATACACGATAATCATAAGCCTCTTTTTCCTAATAAGCCCCATTCTTCATTACAATGGTATTTCTCAGTTAGAACCTATATTGTACAGAAGAAAATACAATAAATAGAAAATAGGGAATTAAGGTGGGCTCAATTATTCTACTGCTTTCATATTCTTGGGAAAAATCTCTTTAGCGTAGTAGCCTAACTTGAAGAATGAGCATCATAGATGTCTGGGGAATATAACTATATAGGGCCTGTTGAACTCTTTATAAACTACATGCTATGTAAACTATATACTACATAAATGGAAGATATTGCCAGTTATCATTATTATTATGGTGACCTGTGCTTCACCTTTTGTTCACAAATCTGTTTAGATCAGGTAGCATAAAGCGCCACTCCAGCTCTTTGCAGTGGACTTAAGACTCAAATCAGTCCCAAGAGTTTCTCAGACCAACACAGGCATAAAGAATCTCTCAACAATTAGAGTAACTTACCAGAGACATGTGAATACTATTTATATATCACAAAAGTAAAGCAGTCACCTCTGGTGGTTATTTTGCCACTAAAATATGAAGATAGGTAATAAGAAAATATTAACAGGAATGTTATCTGGACAGAAATCCCTTGGTTACAATGCTGACAAAAACCTTCAACTGATCTTGAATTCTGTGGAGTGGCTTCACTGCAACAATCAGGAAAATCATCAACCATTTACACCTCATAAAGCACCTCTTTTGTTCCTCACACTCAGTTATTTCATCAATTATGTCTAATTATAGCTAACACGAAATAAGCACCTTCCACCTGCTTTCTTATAACTTCTCTGTAGTGATCATCTCCTTTGCAGTTTTTTCAGTTTCACTCACATTTATTAATCTTTTATATTCCAGATATTAACTACAGCAAATAAGAGATCATGTGAATTTGTCTTTTTGGGCATATGTTGTTTCAGCAAGTATAATCTCTCATTGCATGTATTTTATTGGATCAACCAAGATTTCATTCTTCCTAGACCTGAGTACTAACCATTATGTATACACCCCACAATTGCTTTATCTTGTCATCAGTTGGTGGACATTTAGTTTGCCTTTGTATTTTAGCTATTGTGAATCGAACTGCAATAAACATGTGAATGCTGGTAAATCCTTCATAGGCTGATTTAATTTCCTTTGGGTATATTGCCAAGAGTGCGATAGCTGAGTCATGCAGATTTATTTTTAGTTTAATGAGGAAACTCAGTACTGTCTTCCATAATAGTGTATTTACATTCCCAGTAGCAGTGTTTTTTTATTATACATATTTTTATTGCATTTCATTTTATAACAACTTTTCATAGGCTCTGATGTTCCCCCATCCCCTCCCTGTGCCCTCCCCCCATGGTGGATTGCTCCACCTTGTTGCATTATTACAGTTCAAATCCAGTCTTGTTTCTTTCGTTCTTTCATTGCAAGCATGTGCCATGCATAGAGTCCAGTATATCATTGCCCAGCTCAATTCAACAGTTTCTTGGGGAGACCAACTCTGGTCTAAAGACATAGCTGGCAGAATATCATTCCGACCAATTAAAAGCCATAACATAACTTCAACAACAGTTTCCATCATTATGGTGTTAATTAACATCGTATTGAGTGACTGATATGTTAGGCAATGCGAGTTCTTAACCACATCCTGTGACTACTTCATTAACATTTCAATTATAGTTCATATACAACCGGCCTCTATCTTCCTTAAATTGGCTACAGGACACTATTCAGCTGTCTCATGTCTTTTTCCATTCCAGTACTTAGCAGTTTATTATGTTGAAGCATAATTTTTACTGAATTTGGCAGATCTTAGGATAGTCAAAACTAGCTTATCCCTTTAGCAAGGCATGTGACACCCGCTGAGGCATAGAACACTGTTGGGAGGGGTGTGCAGAGAAATCTTCCATACCCTAGTTACGAGTAGTTTATTTTCATGTCCTACCTAGTAAGGTATGCGCGAGTCTCCACTGATCGCTTCCTGTCTAGTTCAAGCCCTCCTTGTTATTTTCTGTCTATTCCAATTTTTTTTGATGTTTGTTTGTTTTGTTTTGTCTTGGGGGCAGGGGGACTCCAGGGCGACCCTGATGGTCATTGCAACTGAGGGTGGGGATCCAGTATTGGAACTAAGTAAGGACCAGAGAAAGCTCCCCTCCCCGGTCTTGGGGGGAGTTTATTGTTCTTCTGTTTCTGTAGACTGTTCAGGGCTCTTGGCTGTTGTTCCGGTGACATTGGGCTCTACGAGGAGGGATCTGGACCTCTTTCATCCCATGTGGGAGATTCAAGTGGGAGTGGGTGACCTCACAGTACTTAGCCTCCAAAGGCACTCCAATTCCCTGTGGTCTCCTTGGCCGTTGGGATGTAGTGCTTGGTGCCCATATTGATAGTTCTTGGTGAGGATCCGGCATTCTCCAGTGTTGGGATACAAGTCTCCTCCTGTCCACCTGTTCCACTCTGGAATCTCCCTTGCTCTGTGCATATGACCTCCCATTAAGAGGTTGTCAGGATCGCTCTCGATACCCCCCATGTCTTTGTGGTTTTACTATTGTCTAATGCTGATTCGAGTCTTTTGTCCATTAGCTACCTGTTATGTTCTTGATAGGTTATGCTCTACATTTGCCTCACACATTCTAGGGAGATGGAAGATCTCTCTGCCCTCCCTCCCCATCCATCACAGTTTAATAAACCCGGGAGCCTGCAAATGAAGCGAAGTCACACAACTTGTGAGTGCCAAGGAATCCTGTTCCAAAGAACTCCAGTTCTCTTGCCCACAAACACGGCATATCCTAGAGATTTGAAAGGCGATTGTGGCCACATTCTTAAGGAAAAAAAAATGTGAAAATAATACTGGTTATTTTCTCTCTAGCATCATGTGAAATATGTAGAGATGACTGGAAGATGCAAAATATCATTTAAAATGCATGTCATTTTCCTAAAATCATCAGGAAGTTCAAGTGGTGTGTCTGTCATTGCATTGTTCTCAAACATTTTTTCTTAAATGTGTGGCACAAAAGAGTGTATGATACATGAATTCAAATCCAACTTAGTAAACCTATCATACAGCATTGGAAGGAATGTAGTTTTGTATTCTTAATGTTTGCTGAGAGTAGATATTAAATGTTCTCACCACACACATATAAAATGGCAAACTGTGAAGTTATAGATATGAAAATTATGTTGGTTGTACAACAGGACTACAGAAAATTCCTGAAAGGAAAAGATGACCATAAAATTTAGATGGGGGGAGTACATTTGGCTTAGATGCTAAGATATGTTGGGGATGGCCACAAGTCAAACCTGAATCAGGTCGGAACTTCACTGCAGACAGCACCTTTCCCACACTGAAGATCCTGCCAAGCAGTAGATTTGGGTTCCTGCTACCTGAATGAAAGACCTAGAGTTCCCAGCTCCCAGCTGTGGGTCAGGACCATTTGGTGAGTTAAGACAGAAAAAGCTCTCTTATTCTTAGTCTCTCTTAAATAAATTCGGCAAAGAACTGTTTTTTTAAGCATGATGTTCTTTTTCCACAAAGCTTTTGGAGACCCCACACACCCCATTATACATCCTAAGTAGGTATAGTTTGGCTTTGCTAATGATTCTATGCAGTTGGAGAGAGAGAGATGAATGAATGCCAGTAAATAAGGAATTGTTAGACTTACCCTTGCTCATAAGAGAAATCTAGAGAACATGCTTATTATGTAGTGAATCACATCCAGACAAAATTGTATAGAGCAGTGAGATATTGCGAAAACCATCCAAGTAATTAAGAGAGCATAAAGATCATTTCACTCAATTATCTACATAATTATAGTAATTTTTTGACTTTCCCTTTTCAAAGTGATTCTGACCAATTGTAGGCGGATGAGACTGGAGCCCAATCTTTTCTCATCCTGTCCCATACTTTTTCTTCACATACAGAGCATCATCTCTGCAGAAAATAAACAATGTCAGCTCAACAAACTGATGAAGACATTCTGCCCACTTTTGGCCAAATACTTTGCAAAACATGGTTATACTAACACCAGAAAAGAGAGAAAACACAGACACAGAATTAAGCCAGATATACTAACAGGAGTTTGTGGGATGATTTGTTCTCATTATTTGTATGTTCTCATGCAATGAAATAAAGGTCAACAGCTGAGGATGGAGGACTAGCATTGGAGATTTGAAAAAGCATAAAATAATGATCATCTTCTCACACAAGCTAGCACAATAATCTGGAAGCATTAAGGGACAGCTTCAGACTACAGGTCCTGAATCTAGACTCATCAACATAACAGATACTTTTTCTTAGCCACAACTGTGTGAACATGAAGTAGTAGAAAGTTGCATTTAAGCAGGATTTGGAGGTTTCTAGATTATTGTAACAATATAAAAATGGTTACAGATAAGAGATTATGGGATTTATGGTAGGCAAAGAGAGTTTTGAGAAAGAGTTGAATATTAAATTGTATGCTTGAAGAAATTGCAACTAATGATAATGACAAGTATGGCATGTGTATGAGACTGAACAACTGAAGTAGAGAACAGTCATGCCATAAATAGAATAGAAAATAAAAGATGTCCACTGCAATAAAAGAGGTAGTAACAAAACAATGTAGGATAGTCTAAGACAGCTGGTAACTGGAAGAAATCGTCTTGCAAAGAACCAGTCCCTTAATTAGGAAAAAGGCATTGGAGCAGCACACTGAAAGACTGGAAATGAAGTACCGATGGAATTTCACATGGAAATGTTAGTAGCTGGGTAGACAATGAAAAGCGTATTTTGTGTAGAACAGATGTGAGCAAAACACAGCAAACAATGAAAGGAATAAAATAGCACAAACAATGGACAGTACTATATATAACAAGCAAGACAAGAAAATGAAGAAATCAGAACTTGTGTGGGAATATGAACTAGTGCAACAACACTAAAAAATGATGTGCTACTTCTCAAATGAATACACAGCTACCATATGACCCAATAATTTATTCCTATGCATAAACTCTTCAGAAAAGAAAAGATGTGCACATATTAGTTTAAATATCAATCATCATAATATCCAAAAGCTAGAAGTAACTCAAATACTCATCAATGGTGAAATGGATAGCAAAAGTATGATATGTTCATACCTGGTGTTGCCCATAAAAATAGAATGAAGTGTTTAGCCATTGTGTAACACAAATGAATTTTAAAACATCTTCCTAAGTGAAAATACTCAAAAACAAAACAAATACATGATTTTGCTCACACAAGTACACAGAACAAAGAAACTCAAAACTTGAGCATAGATTAGCAGTTGCTGGAGAAGGGTCAGCAGGTAGATGGTAAGGTGAGGGAATGACTAAAGGATATGGGGTTTCTTTTTTTATTAATTTGTTTATGACTCACGTGAGGGCTGCATGTATCTGTGTATATAATAAAAGCAAACTGTATAATTTAAGTAGATAAATTGTGTGGCATATGAATTATGTCTAAATGAAGAATTTAAAAAATGATTCTTGAAAAACATTTTTCAAGATCAAGAAGATAAAACATTTCCTCACATTACACTTTTGGGGTAAAAGGAGTGTAAAAAGAAGTTTCATTCAACAAATAAAAGGCTCTTCTTTTAAAAATGCAAATTATATCATCTTCCTAATTCAATGTTTTCCAAGTGTTCTGCTGTTCGTAGAAGCATTAACACCACGTGACAGTCTTCAGAAGCCCTGTGCATTGCTCCTTATCTGTTCTCTGGATCCTTTTCCTCTCCTCCAGTGTGGACACCCTGGTCTCATTTCCTCCAGAAACTCGCTCTTGTCCAACTGACAGAACTTTCTGCTACATGATGGCCACACATCTTGAATCTCTTTTCTTCACAATTAACTTTTTACTTTATATTCCTCCTAATAGTATACAAATGTTGTATTCCTTGCCACTCGTTTCTATTTTCTATCACTAGGTTTTACTTCTCTTCCCTTCTTCCTGTTGCTTTTACTCTGTTCTTGTTATATTCCACTCTCTCTACTTACCTGTTCATTTGTTTCCTCTTTTAATCCATGCTTGAAAACAAAAGCAAAATAATAATGAATCTGTTCACTGCATCCCATATTATTCACTTTCTGGGAAAGGCTGGCAGTTTCCTCATAGGTTAATCACAGAAGTAGCATAGGACCCAGAAATTGCCCTCTTCTGTGTATGTGCTAAACAAATTAACACACTTATCTGCATGATGACTTATACATGGATGTTCACCACAATTTTATTCATAATATTCAGAATGAAAAAAAAGTATAAATATACACCAGTTAATGAATGAACTAAAATGTAATATATTCATATAATAGATTATTAAAAAAGAGAAATTTTTGATACATGCTAAAAAGTAGACGAATTTTGAAAGCATTATACTAGGTAAAAGAAGCCCTGATTATAGGATTTCTGCTTGAAATAATGCATTTCCACTACTCTATGCGGTTATTTTTAACTATTAACGCTCAGAGTGGACAAAACTCACAAAAACTGCAGTTTCACAAGATGTAATACAGGAAAGCAAGGAATACATTTCCAAAGGAGGGTCTTGTTCCTGAGGGTGGAATGTCCACTCTTGGTAGACCCATGGGTTGACTCACACCAATGTGAGGAACCATAATTCTGAGAGGCTGGTTGTTCAGCAGGCAGGGGTGAGGTTGCCATCCTAGTGCATACTGTGTTGAGACTCCAGCAATGTTGGCTACAACACTGCCTCTTCCATTGAAACCATTACCTGCTGTGATGGCACCCACAATTCATCCCTAGAACAAGACTGCTTAGCCAGTATGAGCCTGAGCAATTAAGACCCCAGCTAGTACTCATTTGCCAGCAGCCTTACCAAACCTTGGGCTTGCTGTAGCTGTGGCAGGTGGTATACAAGAAATGCCAATGTCTAGAAATAGCTTTTTGGCAATCATGGGTACCAAAGAGGGGAGTGAAATTTTAAATAATAGATTATGTTGATGATGCCAAAATGTGAGTATGTTGAAAACCATTAGATGAATTAATTAGCAATATGACATATTCTGTGAATTATGTCTCAAGTAAATATGGTAAAGAAAGGAAGGCAAAGAGGGAAAGGAAAAAAAGGAAGAAAATAAAAATGAAAACACTGAAAGCCTCTGGATGAGCAAGCATTTGGTTCAGGATTTCAGATGCTTGGGACTTAAGATGTTTGGGACATCCCATCCCATAACTTAGTTCCTGAGTTTGAGTCCCATCTCAAGAACTTGGGTCTTTAGCACCTACATGGGAAACCAAATTATTCCAGGTTCACAATCTTTTCATTTGGCAAGAGAATCAGCAGTTGGAAGATATCACACACTGTCTCTTTCAAATATTTTAAAATGCCTCTAGAGGTTTAAAAGTACGTGTTCACTAAATGTAGATGCTCACTGCCTCTGCTCTTCACCAAAACTGTCAATGTCATGACTATCTTTTTTTTTCAAACATCTGAGTGATTTCTGCAGCGGTTTCAAACAATTGTTTCAATAGGTTTTACGTTCTGACTCAAGGAAGACTTCAGGTGATTTTTCTTCAAACTTCAAATTTTAAATTATAAATAAAACCATATCCCACTGATTAGATCTAGCAGTGGAGGGACTTGTTCACTAGAGAACATTTGTAAATAATGCATTTATGTATGCTTCAACTTTCAAAACAAACACTACTTTTTTGTGGAGGTTAGATTAAAGATGAACAATGCCTAATTGAAAATTGTAATGAGAAAATTGGGAAAATTTTCCAAGAGAAACAAGACAGAACTATAGAAGTATTGGTAGAAGCAACTGTGCTGGTCAATTCCATTGTATTCAATAGGCCCTGGCAGTAGTATGCATGCAATCAGGTTGTCATTAGCTGAATACTCTATGGTTTTCTTCAGGGAAAGTTTTTCACGGGAGCTACAGCATGAAACTTTGCTGTCCTCTCAGACAATATCCCTTTTGAACTCTTAGCTCTTAAAAGACCAGCTATGGTAATCATGTTTTAATTATGTCATCAGTAAACTCTCCAGTTATGAAATACTAAGTCCTTTTAAATGCATAATATGGAGTTGTAAAAGTTAGACATTCAGCTTGTCAGAACATGAGTTGTGACAGTAAGAATAAATCTCATTTGCTCATGAAACGGTTAGTATTTCTGCCGACATTACTAATTTTATGAGACTCATTGTATCTGGTGGTTTCATTATTATAAAGATCATTATCATCATTATTAAATCACTGTTAAAATAAACAATAACATCACTATTACTGATTTTTGCATGGCACTAATTTTTTTGCAGTTATTCTGTCTTCCATAGGCAAAGAAATAAAATTCCAACTCTAATTCATCATAATTTTCATACTGTCTCTAAACTATTATTTCTATTCAGTAATTTCTTTCCCCATCCCATAATGCCTACTGCTAACCTGTGACATCTCTAGCCTTCACAGGCCTCTAAGTTCAAGTTGCTTTATTTACTAGGAGACTGTGGGGATAACAAGGGCTTCACCAGGATTCCCAGCTGCTCCACCATCGTGTGTATCTAATTTTGTGTCTGGTGTTGTCATTTGATTCCAATCTGGGGAATTGGTCTATGCCTCCATTTATTTCATGAGCAGCAAATCCAATATCTAAGACACTTTCTGCCAGCTCATTTCATTCTATTTCTTCCAATAAGTGGAAACTAATTGGAAATCCTTTCTTAGCTACTTTTGAAAGATGATATTTCATGCTTAGCAATAGTAGTACAGTAGCTAAAACTCCCAAGTCTTCTAAATAATTCATTTTATCATGATGCAAACAGTGTTCCAGGTGTTTTTGCATATATCAGTTCACTTAGTCTTTTTGATAAACTCACCAACTGGCTGTATTTTACCCTTCTTGAATAATGAAGAGATTGGATGATGGCCAACAACCTACACTGAGGAGTGCCAGGATGAGAACTCCATTGAAAGATGGGTGTTTACAGAAGTGGTTGCACACCATTTGGGATGCCCACATCCTATATTACAGTGCCTTGGTTTAGGTCCCTCATGTGTATCTAAGAAGTGGCAGACAATGGCTCAGGCAGTTGAATCACTGACTGGTGTGGGAGCCTCAGCTATTCTCTAGCTTCTTGTTCAGCACAGACCAGTCTCAAATGGAAGATCTTTCTCTGTGTGCCTTTCTGTGTCCCACCCACCCTCTTCTAAAATTCAAAAGCTAGGCTGGCATGGCTGTGGAATCTGCAATTTAAATCACTCTGTTAAATATCTCTTTAAAAGGTTTCCAAATTGTCTGATCTTTACTGGATCAACAAGATCCCTTTATACCTTATCTCAGAAATTTTGATGGCAATATTTTGTCTAAATGAAGCATTGGCTGTCAAGCATCTATGTATCAGATTTTGTGTAGCAGCTCTACTCCTGCTTCTAGTTTCCTAACAAGCAACAGGTGATGACAAGCAGTTGCGCTTTTGTCATTCATGTGGGAGACCTGGACTAAGTTTTCAGCACCTGATTCTGATCTGACCCAGCTCTGCATATTATAGACAGTTGAGTAGTCAACCAAGGGGTGAAAGATCACTGTATCTCTCTGTTATGTACAAATATATATGATTACATACGCATATAATTTATGTATATGCATACATGTCATAGATATTTTTAGATGAAGCATTTGAAAATCTTAAAAAGACAAAGAAGAGATACAAACTGAAGCTGAGATGAGCAAGAGCCCTTCCTAGTCTGCTGAGGGTTGATTTACAGAACGCTTGCTCGTAAAACTGGGAATGACTCACTTAGAAGTTAGATGAAGGCCAGGGAGGGACAAAAAGAATGACACTTTTAAACCGCTTTGACGTTTTGAGACAGGTTTTCTAGACTGACCTGCTGCATGTGTAGTATTTGTCACTGCTTGTAGAATAGGGATGGATACCTCCCAGATGAGGTCACTTACGTTTTTCTTTTGTTTGTCTATCAAAAGTTATTCTAGGACTGGCTTTTCCTACACGGCAGTGAGTCTGTTTAGTCATCTTGCTGGACTATTACGACCAAATGTAAATTCTTTTACTGGGAAGTTACTGGGGAGGGAGAGACAAGGAAGGAAAAAAGGGAGAATTGTCCTTCTGCAATTTTTAGGTACAAAATTTGCAATTATATCTTGACTCTAGGTAGGTGCTTAATTTCATTTCTCCTTCTATCATGGGTGAAGCAATTCATCTCTAATAAAACTATTTAAATATTTTGTAAACAGTATGCAAATATCCACTGCTTTTGACATTATTTTTACTTAGAAGACACATTTTTGTTTAACAGCACCTGTAAAGCAAAATATGTCAAAAATCTGGAACAGCCACTGAAATTAGTCAAGGCTCGAGTTAAAATTCAGATGACAATGAAAGAAAAGCAGAAGAAATATTACTTAGTTAAAACAGCAGCTAAGACTAAATATTTTAGGGTAAATATTTTCCACTTGTGAACATAAGATGACAAGTTGATCCCAATTGTGTCTCTGGTATTAGAAAATGAATCATTCAACAGATAACTACATCCATTCGAAGATGAGAATTTCATTGCAAAACAAGCCCCTCTTTACAAATTAGTTTCTATGTCTGACTCAGAAAGATAGTGACCCATATTTTGTCTCAGAGTGTTAAGCCACAGCTTATTATGACTGCATTCATATAGGAACACTGATCCAAGTCCAGGCTGCCTTGTTTCTGGTCTAGCTCCCTGCTAAGTGCATAGGAAAGCAGTGGAAGATGGCTCAAATGCTTTTGGCTCTGCCACTCACTAGGAGACTCAGATGGCATTGCAGGTTTCTAACTTCATCTTGGACCAGCTCTGGTAGTTGCAGTTATTTGGAAAGTGAACCACTGACTGCACAATTCTCTCCCTCTCTCTTTATCTTGCTCTTTCTCTCCTTTTCAAATAATTAAAAATAAGTTTAAAAAATAAACAACAGTGAAAAAATGGATCCAGCCTTCTTAAACTTTAAAAAATTATCATATTTTCAGCCATTAATTCCCCAAACAAAATTAATAGTAAATTATTAGTTTTTCACCAAAATGCTCAAACAAATTTTGTAAAATCTTGGTAATAATATGTTAAACTGTGCTCTTCAATTTTCCATTTGACCCAAGTATCCCACTTCTGGGAATATATCCAAAGGAAATTAAATATGCATATGAGAAAGTGACCTGTACTCCTGTATTTGCAATCTGCAATAGAAAAGACATGGAAACAACACAGATGTCCATCAAAAGAGGAGTGCATAAAGAAACTGTGGCACATCTACTCCATGGAATACTACTCAGCCATTAAAAAGGCTGAAATTCTACCATTTACAACCAAATGGTCCCAACTGGAGACTATTATGTTCAGTGAAACAAGTCAATCTCCAAAGGACAAATATCATATGTTCTCTCTGATATAAGGCAAACTTCATACAAATAGAGGCAAGAAAGGAAATGCCAGAGCCTATGGAATTATATCATAAAATAATAAATAATGTTTTAAAAAAGAAATTATGAATTCCTTAAAAAGAAAATCTGTTGAAGGATTTAAAAACATATCCCCCTGTGTTGTGTACAAAGTAGTGTTCAGTAAGCACCTGCACAGTTAGTTAGTGACAGCGGTCATTAGTTGTTTATTTTTCCTGACATTTACATTCTGTTTTCACCAGTATCTTGTAGGTTCCCATATGTTCTTGTCTGCCTGAGGCTCCCTCCCCATTCCTCCACTTCAGTATTCAAGGCCCAGTTCAAAGGACAATTCTCTAATTATATTTACTCATCTCTAATTGCACTTGGGAGATAATTTTGGGATCACATGTAGCATGTGTATCTAGTAATTACTTCCTGTGTCTCTAGATAGGAGAGGATAGCTTAATTGCTTTAAATATCAAGCAGAAGATGTTTGATTAGCATGAGCAGGAACCTCACTAAATAGCAGCTGGATGAGTTTATGATTGTACAGTCTTCTTTTAATAAACATGGTGAGTAAGTTCATCAGCTGTTGCCTACGGTCCAGCTTCACAGCCTTGAAGACACTTCAGATGCATTCAGGTTATAATGCTCTTCTCTGGCCACCAACCAAACAATACCGGAGTAACTTTTAGGTCCCATCAGAAATGCAGGTGATCTCAGAATTAGAGCTTCCTGAATACTTCACACTGCTCAGATTGACAGTTCGATGGTGAAACATTGCCTCTGGGTTCTGCAAGACACCAAAGTTATCTTGGCTCTTTCAAGATCATTGATGCTTGAAGGTGTTATCCAACTGATATCTACAGTATTTATTTGAGTTTTCTTTCCACTTTACCAAAAATGTATCCATTCCAGAGAGCGTGATTCATTCTTGTTTTTTTTTTCCTTTCATGTGAAATTTGACAGAGTAAGAACCAGTAGCTTAACTTCTCAAAATGCAATGCCATTCAATTCAATGTATTACATATCTCCAGGCAGCCCAAGTCAGTATTATCTCAGCCCATCTCAGTTCTAGAAAAGTTCACATCTGGTGAGGATAGATGTCTGTGTCACCCCTACCTGCTCCTATGAGAATTTTGCAAATGTCACTCATTTACAAGCCATGTTAATATATTTTAGCATTTTTGCCCAACTTTGGTACTATTGTTACTGTAACATTTTCTTATAAGTTTATATATTCGTAACAAGTCTTCTTCAACATAATATCACCTATAAAAATCCCAGGTTTGAAATCTTTTTTAAAATTTATTAATTTTATTATTTTAAGATACAGTTCCATAGGCTCTGAGATTTCCTTTGCTTCCTCCCAAGGCCCCGCTCCCCTACTGCTTTCCCCTCTGTTATAATAATAGTAAAGTCCTTCATAAACAGTCGTAAGTCTATTATCGTAAGTTGTAAGTCTATGCTGCTCTTTAACATATCCTGATATTGTAGGTATGGATGAATACAGAGTCCAGCATCCTATTTTCAAGATAATAGTTTCATTGGGAGTCCATCTCTGATTTGGAAGTAGAGATGCACACTGCATTGTATCTTCACATCCGGATATGATAATCTCTATAACACAGTTATTATACATCCCATTAAGTGAAAATCCATAAAGATCAACAACAGGAAGAAAAATGGAAAATTTACAACATGAAGTTAAATAGCATGCCGCTACTCCATGGAATACTACTTAGCCATGAAAAAAGAATGGAATTCTACCACTTGCAACCAAATAGTCCCAACTGGAGACCATTATGCTCAGTGAAATAAGTCAACCCCAACAGGACAAATACTATATATTCTCTCTGATAGATGGCAACCTTCATGCAAAATATAAGATCAATAGCTAATGCTGTTTTTGCTACATCTCATGGGTTTTAATATTTTTGTTTTTATTGTCATTCCTTCAAGAAAGCCTTTTTCTTATTAATTTCCTCACTAACTCATAGGTCACACAGTAGTATCATTTGCTTCAAGCTGGTTTTTTATTTTCTTTTTCATTTCTTCAGTGACACATTGGTCATTCAGGTTAGAAATCTTAGAAGCCTGTGATTATATAGTTATCACACCAAATCACAGAAGGCCTGAGTTCAAAGTCCTGACTTATCGTTACTTTTTCATTTATTAGAAGCTTCTTATTACTGTTAATGATCTTCTCTTACAATTCTCCTCTATCTTTTCTTCTACAACCTACACTCTTTAAGAAGCTTTTCATTTGCACCTAGGACTACACAAAACTTAAGCATAAAAAAGCCCAATGGGCCTGGCGGTGTGGTCTAGTAGCTAAAGTCCTTGCCTTGAAAGCCCCGGGATCCCATATGGGCACCGGTTCTAATCCCGGCAGCTCCACTTTCCATCCAGCTCCCTGCTTATGGCCTGGGAAAGCAGTCGAGGACGGCCCAAAGCTTTGGGACACTGCACCCGCGTGGGAGACCCGGAAGAGGTTCCTGGTCCTGGCATCAGATTGGCGCGTACTGGCCCGTTGCGGCTCACTTGGGGAGTGAAACATCGGATGGAAGATCTTCCTCTCTGTCTCTCCTCCTCTCTGTATATCCGGATTTCCAATAATAATAATAAAATCTTCATAAAAAAAAAAGCCCAAGTTCTATTTCTAGCTCCTCCAATATCCAACTTAAAGGTATTGCTAATCTATGAACTTCAGCTTTTCCATGTTTGAATGACACAAACAAAACTGTGCCCTTGTTCTCTGAGGTCCATTGTGACCTGAAACACTTAGACCAAATGTATGATATTTGTTCATTTACAAAGAAACATTAGAGGGCATTTGGTAAATGATCAGAAAATATGCAAAATCGCAGTTAAAACTAGCATGATATTGACTTTAACAATCACTACATAAGCTTAAATGTCAATTAAACATGTTGGTGCTTTCTAATACTTCATAAAAAATATGCCAAATGTGGAGTTAGCTAAAATGTCCAGGAAAGTTTCTCTATATTGAAAAGAACATTCATTGCTAAAGACCTATTTGGTTTAATGAACAACTCTCTCTCAAAAGGCCAGCGATTCTGGGCAGAAGAACAAGTACATTGCAACCATGGATGATTGCCCTTATTATCACAGCCATTGTGTTGATTTTGGCAATAATTATCGGTCTCCTTGTTTATTTTTTGGCATATGGTAAGTATCCATCTCATTTTTTTTGAAAATTTGAACACACTCAATTTCTCTGAAATTCTAAATATCTTCTAACATTTACAATGTTATTTTCATTTGAATAAACATATTCATTTGGAAAATAATTTTTACGTGTAAAAAATAGTTGCAATGTCTAAAATTTGGTGTGATGAAAAGTTAACATTATTTTTATGCAAAAAAAAGTTAACATTATTTTTATTTTTTACATAATATGTTATGTAATTTTTATGTTTTATTAATATTTAATATTCTGAGAATAGCGATGCTATTTTGGTAACAATTCTAGCTTTAAGGTTGGGCAAAGATAATGTTATCTCATACATTACTAAATTAGTAGCTTCAATTTATTGTCATTAGCAGGTGATCTTTTTGTCAGGATCAAACATAAAACACTGTGACTGTGAGAATCTATGTACCTTACAAAGGGTTAGAAAGACAGATTGACCAAAGTGGGTGAAGACTGAATTCCCAGGAATTCACCAATTACATTAACTTTTAAGATGTTTTTATTTATGTCACAGGCAGACTGAGAAATCTTGCATCCACTGGTTCAGTCGCTAAATGCCTGCAATGGCCTGGGTAGGAAGCAAGCGAAAACCCAAAGCTGGAAACGCAATCCAGATTTCCCACATGAAAAGCAGAAACCTATTTACTGAGCCATTACCACTGTCCCTGAGTGTGTACAGTCAGGATCCAGAGCAAAGGATCAAATCCCAAACTCCAATATAGGACAGAGACGTAGCTTGAATGTTGAGCTAAAGACCTATACCCAACTTTTCAGATAGTAATTACCACTATCTCTTATACAAGATGACTTTAAGAATTTTTGGAAAATTGAATCTTAGAAAAAGATTTATTTATTCATTTTGATGGTTGGACTTACAGAGAGAAGCAGATTATAAAGGGAGAGAGACCGAGAGAAAGAGAGAGACAGAGACAGAGAGAGAAAGAGTGTCTTCCACCTTTTGGTTGACTCCTCAAATGGCCTCAATGACTAATGCTTCACCGGGCTGAAATCATGGATCTTCTATGTGGGTGGTGGAGTGGGTAGGGGTCTCAACACTTGGGGCCACTCTCTGCTGCTTTTTCCAGGCAATTAACAGGGAGATGGATTGGAAGTAGAGCAGCTAGGATGCGAGTTGCCACCCATATTGAATGTCTGGGTCACAGGCCTTACCGGTTTCTCACAGCACTGATGCAGAAAAATAAAATTTAATGTTTACTTGGGTGAGAAAAAAATCTCAGTGGTCTTCATAGCCTATGTGCAAAATGTGTATTATGAATATCTATATATGAATTTCAAAATTTTCCATGAACATATTGCAGTCATCTTGGATCCACAACTCAGATAAACCAAAGATAAACTATTGTTGTTCTCCCTTTCAGATCAGAAACCTCACTATTACAAGGTCTCCTTCCAGATTCCCAGTATTGATTACAATCCCAGTTTTTCTATAGAGCACTCAGACAGTAGAAATGAAATGAAACAAAAAATTGCTGGTGAGGTAAGTCTCATCTTTGTTGTCATTATTTCTACCCTGAAGAAACTCTGGTGAAGAAGCTTAGACAAGAGTCAACAGAACAAGAAATACCACTCAGGGTAAGGTTGCCTGGCAAAAAAAAAAAAAAAAAAAAAAAAAAAAAAAAAAAGCCATGTATTGGGCAAAAGAAAACTGCACCAGAAACTAAACCAACATATGCTTATTAAATAAATAAATAGCCTATCTACAAGTCACAGTGTTAAACTTACCTGGAAATACAAGTGATTTATTTAGTCTCAAATCGCATTAAATTATACTTTTATGAACCACCTATTCTATGGGTAATTCAATGTGCTTTTCACTAGGAATTGCACACCCAACATTTACTCCTAAAATTATTCCGCCAAAGGAATTCTTCCCTTGGAGTCTTCAGCTGTATACACATCCTCTAATGATCTCTGCATGGACCAGTCATAGATGGAAGATCATTCCTGCCAGGTTCAGAAAACTTCTTTAGCCAATTCAAAATGAAAAAGTGATTAGATGAGTTGGAGTATGTGTAGAGCTGGTTTGCCTTTCCAAAAAAAAAAATCCCAAGAATATTTTTGTTATTGGAAGAAAAAAATAAGAAAATATTATACTAAGCAAAATATCAAATTAGAAATAACACGTGTTGCAATCAGAACTAACTGGATTCACATCCTAATTTTATCATCAGCTTAGCAGCTTTGGAAAAGCTCCTTGAGCTCACAAAGTTCAGCTCCAAAACATTTATAATTTTACCCAACTTTCAGTCATATTATAGAATAATAAATATTGTGAATAAAACAATTTAAAAGCAATATCCCTCTGTGAGAGCACTTGCTTTCAACATTATTTTCTATGTAGAGGCCCCTTCTGGATTTGTGAATTCATCCATATTGGGTATAATTCTAGTTATTGATATGTTTATGGTACCTCACACAGCAGCTGCCACATGATAGCACCATAAAAATCAAGGAGATGATAGTAAATAGATGGCCAGATCAATAATGCTGGTCCTACTGCCTTCTATGTAAATGGAAACCACATAGAGACGAGACATATAATCATTTAAATAGAGTCAACGTTTTTCTTTAACATGCAAGGTACAAATATCTGTTAGCCATGGAAGTCATTGCTTCTGCAATTACTTATGGCTGTCATTGTAGTATGCAAGGAGTCATGGACAAGCCACATAAACAATTGAATGTGACCATACTTCAATTAAACTTCGTTATGAATGCTAAATGTTCAATTTCGTAAAATTTCTAGGCTTTCTTATTCTTCTCTTACATTTTTCCATTTAAAACTGTGAAGGCCAATCTTGAATTATGGAAAAATGAAAATTAGATGGCAGACAAGA
Organism: Ochotona princeps; assembly: GCF_030435755.1. Taxonomy (NCBI): domain Eukaryota; kingdom Metazoa; phylum Chordata; class Mammalia; order Lagomorpha; family Ochotonidae; genus Ochotona; species Ochotona princeps. The sequence continues at coordinate 72,551,164 of NC_080838.1, forward strand.
CATGGCTTCTAGGCTACAATTGGCCAACCCCTAATTTAGAGTTTGAACTACATTTATTAAAAAAAAAATTTTCTAGAAGAAAAATCAGACCTGAACCTAAAATAAATTATATAGATTCCTTGCAAAGTTAAAAACTCAGACTATTAATGTGCTCATTTTGCCATGAGCAAAGTATGTTTTATAAATTTCTGTTTTAAAAAGAAAAAAAAAGGTGGGCTGGAAAGAAATAGGAGGAGACGGGCAGAAAGTGTGTAAATACTCTATAACTTTGCATATGTATGTACATTGTTTACATTACATATGTATGTGTCAAACATACATGTAAAATCTAGGCTTTATATAAAAATGTAAATAACTGGCCTCTAGACAAGGATACAGCAATTAGTTTAATTTTTCAATTCTAGTTTTCTGTATTAGTTGCTTTTGAAGTATATTACATATATTTGTATTACTATTTATTTTTCATTATAAATAGATATTTTTGCACTACACAAAATTTTTCTTTAAAAATCTTCTTTCACAGTCAATTAGATGGAAAACACATGGTTATTTGCTTTGGAATAATTACAGATTTTGTAATAGACTTACTTGTATATATCAGTTTATTCAATTTGATATCACTTGAAACTTCACCAAAAGACGTTGCATAAATCAAGTCAGATAAATGCACTTGGTCCTGTAATGGTCTTATCGCTTGAATTTCAGACTAACTCGTCAGATGTGGGTCCACTTATTTATGTGAGTCAGTCTTACTTCTGACTGACCAGCTTGATGAGTTAGCTGTAATAAAGAGGTTCATGTAATCACAGACACTGAAAGAAGCTGTAATTTTTTTTAAGTTGTAATTTTATTAAGAAATAGTTTGGTCTACGAATTCATACTATAGAGAAATTATCTCATGTAAGAAGTCTGGGATATTGCCCAAGTGGCATTTGTAGTCTGTTTCATGCACTTTTCTTGATAACATTGCTCATTTACCACAGGCTCAAAATCTGAATTAAATTTAACTAAATCCTAAAATACTGACCCTTCAATTCCGTAATGAAATGATAACAGAGCTTAGTGATGCCGGATGGGAGAAATCCATGTACAGGACTGGGCCATTTTGAAGCCAGCAGTCAAGTCTTCCAAACAAGTACTGGAGCTCAAGTAGTTGGGCTATCCTATACTTTCCCAGGAGGATATGCATCAAGCTGAATCAAAAGTGGAGTGCTGGATATTGAACCCATGTCCACATGGAATGCTGGTGCTGCAGACAACAGCTTAACGCACCATGCCACAGCACTGGCCCCCGAACACCATGCTGTTTTAAAAGCTTGAGATACCTAGGTTAATTTAATTCTTTATATCAATGATCTCTACCATATGAAAAATTGTCTGAACAACCAACTGTAAGTATGATGTTTATTATATCAGGATGAAGTTTAAATGAACTTTTGGCAATGGGTATCTTTCATGAACAGTCACAAGTTCATCACGCTTCCTTTGGAGTGTGTCCTGAAAACTAGAGGGGAAACCAGTGGGAGGGGACGGAACTTGGGGAGGGAGACAGAGAACTTCAGTGCCTACTAAACTGTGCCATAAAACAAACAAACAAACAAACAAACAAAAAAACTCAAAGAGTTTAAAAGAAAGAGTTCATCAGAGCTATATGCCACTTGGTAACATTCACATGAAATATATACGCATTCGATTTAACAAAACAAAATTTAATTTAATTAAATTTCCTATATCAATTCATATAGTACATTTAAATTACTTGTTTGACAGCATTTCTGTTACATGTTAACTCTAGGTGTGCCATCTTTTTTGAATAGCGAATAATGATGTGGATGCCCAACAATAAATCATAAAAAAGTTTAAAAATATACTGTAGTGAGTATTGAGTATGCCATTCAGCGTTCATATACTTTAAACACTGTATTTCTAGGAATTTTGCATACAAAAAAATGAGCTTTTAAGGATACCTGTAGACAAACATCAAAATAAATAATATTTGTATCATGGCAGACTAAGCAAGCATCGTTACATACTGAAATGCATGTAACTCATAATTCATCAAGCTCTTCTCTTCTGTTTTTCCTTTTCCAGATAGACAATATATTTCAAAAATCCAGTTTAAAAGATCATTATATTAAATCTCATGCTGTCAACTTCAGGTAATCACACCTAATCAACTGATTCATTTTTTGGAATTTGTATTATATAATTGCTATTCAGTAACTGGTTTGGGGGAAAGTTCCAGAAATTTTAGGTCTGTCAAGGAAAAAAGTTATTTAGTATTATTATCTTTAACTGTTATTCCATCTTTCCTGATTTTGCATGACAAGGCTCTTGAATAGTGGTGAAATGCATTCTACTAGTTGTGCTTTAAAAGACTTTCAAATCATCATTTTCTTCAAATTTAGTTACTTTATTATTTGCAAGGCAATATTTTGAAGAAAAACAGTGTTTCATCTGTTTTTTCATGCCTGAAAGATCCGCAGCAACCATGAGTATGTTGAGCCCTTGAGCAGTGTGGGTGCTAGGAACCTACCCACGTGAGCCACCACCTGATGCTCCCATGGAGCTCAGCAGCAGGAGGCTGGAATAGGGGTGGCACTAGTCCTCAAACCCAGGCTCTAGTGTGGGATGTTGGCTGCCCAACACTATCCTCATCTTTTTGACTTTCTCCCCCCATTTTATTCACTTCTTAGAAATAACAAAGAGCTATTGCAAAATTTTAAAACACAAAAATACACATACACATATATATGTGCACACACATACATTTTTTTCTGGAAAATTTTTCTAGAGGTGCCAGGAAACCTCTACCTGAATTTGAAAAATTATTACAAACATGAAGTAATTCAGGTATTAACATCTGTGTGTTATATGAAGTGTACAAATGTTCATGGCAAGTCAAAACAAGTTATTGAGGATCCTATCAATAGCTAAGTAGTAATGAATAACATAACACTGTGGATATGCTCTCATTCATTGTGGTGATTTTATTTTTCAGGCCAAGCAACGATGGTTTGAAAACAGATGTATTGCTTATGTTTCAATTTCCTGCTAACAATGTGGACTTTATAAGAAAGCAAGCTGATGACATTTTACACCAGAAACTGAATTCAAATGAAAGTTTCTTGAAGATAGATACTTCATCCCCTTACCTTGGAGGCAAGAAACACTGTCTTTCTTCCTTTTTGCAGCTACAGGTCACTTTAGCAACAACAGCTGCAGAAAAGGCTTTTCCATGCCACCATAAGTGAAGTCATACTTCATTTCAGTTTCTCACTTACTTGAAAATGAACAAACCCACATGCAGCACCAAAGAATATCTTCCTTTGACTAAGATTAAAATAGTTATGAAGCAGGAATTTCATGGTAATGTCAATGTAGTATCTTCTTGGAATTATTTGAGTTAATGAAGCATATTTGTGCTAAAAGGCTACACCCACCATTGACATGGTAGATGCCTGGCTTTTCGCTTGCAGTAACCTCTGCATTCTGAATCCAGAATGAGAGAACAGTGTGAATACACAGAGCACAGTAGGTGCAATGAGCAAGATTTAGGCTCAAGTGGAAAGAGTCCTGGAAGTTTGGTTTACATCACTGCATCTTTTCCACAGCACACAGGGTAGATTTGGCCCAGTACACAAAGGCAGCCAAACGAGAAGAAAGATGCCAGACTTGATAGGACCTGTCTCGGGATAAGCACAGCCTCTTATGTGCAACACACATATTAGAGCTAATTGACAAGCACTTGTGGTATGAGATTAAACAAAGTGCATTGTAATTCCAGGACTATTGTTAACCTCCTGTGAGTGAACTCTGAAATTGCCATATTTTGCCAGAATTTGTTTCAGCCAAGTTAACATGAGATTAAAAAGTAGACAAAAAATTCACAAGTTGCCAACAAATCTTCCCCCAACACTGTTCTACAAAACCATTTCAGGGGGCACAGTAGGTGTGATGTGTTAACAAACAAGAAAATTAGATTGCAAATCTGCTTTGAGTCAGAGACCAGAAAAATAAGCTTACAGACAAGAATATAAAGCCTTTGTGACTAAAGCCCAACACTCAGTTCTGTCAATCACACAGACAGATGCAATATATAAAGTGCTGGAACTTAGCATAGATGAAGTTTCCAGAAGGGACTATTTGTTGGACATTCAGGTGTGAATAAAATGAATGTTTAATTTTAGGAAATGTAAATTTGATTTTGAAGTTCTGTCCAACCAAATGTTAAAAACAAGTTCACCATTTCAGAAGTTATGACTGTGAAGGCCTTGTGTCCTTCATGGTGTTGCTGGCTGGACAAGGGGTGTTCAGGTCTCAGACGCTAAGGCCCATTGCGTCATCTCGGGTGATCCACCTCCCCCTGCGAGGTCTTGGAGACTTCCTCACTCTCATTCTCACTGCCGTCTCGGAGTGCTGATTCTTCCTGATACTTGTGCTTTGCAAGGGTGCTTACTCATTTCTGTGCACACACACACACACACACACACAATTTGTTGAATGCAGGAAATGCATCTGCTTTGATCGCAAACACATTTGGAATATTAGCACAGAACTCAACATAAAAGAAGCACCTGCAGTTTTTCAAATACTGCCATCTAACTGTGTAAGTTAGGTCAATTCTTTGGTAGTAAGTAGGAAACAAAAGAGGTATTTAATAATGTGGCAGAACACTGCGGAATCTGAAACCATTCCTTTTCCGTGAGTTTCATGGTCGAATTGAAAAGAAAGTTAGTGTGCTTAGACTTTTTATCAGAGCAGAATTTCACAGGGTACGAGACCTTCTCAATAAGTATATCTACTCTTAGTTTTAAATCTCTGGAGTGTACTTTATGAAGGGTTGCAGATGACAATGGAAAGAGTCCTAGATTGAGCTCAACAACCCCATAACCCGCACACTGGCCAGGGCACCAGAGGAGAGAGCCTTGCAGGATGGCAGAAATTTTCTGCCTCGGTTCCTGCTTTCTGTGCTTTGCGTTTTTTTTTTTTTTTTAAGATTTTATTATTATTGGAAAGCCAGATATACAGAGAGGAGGAGAGAGAGAGGAAGATCTTACATCCGATGATTCACTCCCCAAGTGAGCCGCAATGGGCTGGTGCGCGCCGATCCGAAGCCAGGAACCAGGAACCTCTTCCTGGTCTCCCACGCGGGTGCAGGGTCCCAAGTGCTTTGGGGTTTTTTAAAGCATTAATTTATTCATTTGAAAGGCAGAGTTAGGGAAAAAAATAGAGGAGAGAAAGAGAAAGAGAAAGAGACAGAGAGAGAGAGAGAGAGAGAGAGAGAGAGAGAGAGAGAGAGAGACTTTTCCATGTGCATGGTTCATTCCCCAAATGTCTTCAATAGCCGAACCTGTGCTAGGTCAAAGCCAGGAACCTGGAGCTTCATCCAGACCTCCCAAATGAGTGGAACAGTTCACATATTTGGATCATTTCCCACTACCTTTCCAGTTGCATCAGCAGGGAGCTGGATTGAAAGTGCAACAGCTGGCACTTTAAGCAGTGATGATATGGGGTGTTGGTATTGTAGGTGGTAGCTTAGCTCACTGAACCACAAAAACCAGCCTATAGTTTCTCTTTTGCAAAATGACAATAACCACAGTGGAACTTCATTCTTAGGAAGCTATAAGGATTCCCCAAAAAAGAATAAGTACAAATAAATTAATCTAATTTCAAAATTGACTACTTTATCTCTTACGGAAAATAACTGGAAAGCTCAATCAATCATGCAGTCCACAAAGATGAGTACTGCACAAGTGCTTGTGGGCAACAGAAAACAAGTCATGCAGAAAATCTTAACCTGCTAAAATTATTTTTTGTAAGATTGAAACTCTGAATCTAGCTTTCAGAGATGGCAAAATGCAAGCCTGAGAAACTGCTGGCTATGTAGAATCTAAAATATGCATTTCATAGTTCTTCCATTGTTATCAATTATCTATAGCTATATATGTATATAAAGAGCATGGGGGAGGGCGGCACGATAGTGTAGCAGTAAAGTCCTCGCCTTGAACGCTCCAGGATCCCATATGGGCGCTGGTTCTAATCCCAGCAGCCCCACTTCCCATCCAGCTCCCTGCTTGTGGCCTGGGAATGCAGTCGAGGACGGCCCAAAGCCTTGGGACCCTGCACCCACGTGGGAGACCCAGAGAAGGCTCCTGGCATCAGATTAGATCAACTCCAGCCGTTGTGGTCACTTGGGGAGTGAACCATCGGACGGAAGATCCTCCTCTTTGTCTCTCCTCTCTATATATCCGGCTTTCCATTAAAAATAAATAAATCTTAAAAAAGGAGCAGGGAAAAATGGTTCCCTCACAATGTTTTCTCAGAACTGATTCAGCTTTCTTTGTCTTACAAGAGAGGCATCTTTTGTATAATATTCACATAACAAATATAGCATTGTAGAAGTTATTCAATAATTTCTGCATGGACAGAGCTTATAATTAAGCTAAAAATACCTGACAATTAACCACAACTCCAGTCTTCTTCCTCTCGTCCTTGGTTTACCAAGAATTTCACTAAAATATAACTGACTAGATAATCAAATGGCTGCAAGAAAAGCCTTTCACCTCAAGAACTAATAAATCCACTCCTCAACAGACTTGACTTAATATTACTGTGAGAATATAATAATCAAATAAGTTTTTTTCTTAGTATCTGGTACTCAGTAAATGATTAGTTGTCATTATTGCTCATCTCTTTATTCAGCAAATATTTTTAAGAGCCCATTAACTTCAGGAAATAAAGAGACCATCCTCATAGGACTATTATTCTAATTGAGGTGAGAAAGATGATGACCTGATAAGTAAATTATTATAAGTAATATCAAACAATAAGAACAAGTAACATCGAAGAAAGCAGAAACAGGTAACATCGAGCAATGAGAAACCACATACGGAGATGAGAGAGTGGGAAACTACTTCAGATTCTGTTGTCATAGGAAGTCAGAGGGGATGCTTTTTAAACTGAGCCCCAGTTGAAATGAGGAACTAACCATACAGGCCAGGGGAAGAGCATTCCTGGAAAACGGGGCTACTGGAACAAAATCGGAAGCATGAACACAGTGTCACAGTCAGAACGAGGAGTGTCAGGATGGTCCTTGAGGATGGTCAGGATGGTCTCACAGCTACAGCAGTTCAACATGACATCACAGATGTAAGCAGGGATTGTGCTATCTAGATTCAAGGAGGTCTGGGCTTCATGATCAAGCAAGTGATGAAAAGGCTGTTATTATTAGTGAAAATTATAAGGGGTTTACCATAAGCATAGTTCTCTGAAGAAGAAATTCATGTTCTTTAGGGTCTGATCTCAACAAAAGATAAGTTCATTTTAGGCTCACCAAAAGCACGCCAACTTCCATCTTAAGAAGACATGGGTCTGGACTGCCATTTGTATGCCTAGCCAACATAACAGATCATTCAATAACTCAGTTGCAGATTGTACTTTTCTGCATTTCACTTTATTAAAATTATATATCACACGGTTACCATCCTGTGGATGTACTGAGGGACTTTGATTTCAAAGGAAGCATCTCTAAGATTTGATTCCCTGCTTCTAAGATACTTCCAATGCCACTAACACTGACGTGCACACAAGTATACAAGGAGATAAGCTACAGACATGTAGTAAAGCATGTGTGATACTGGTCCTTGGCTTCTTCTACCATATTTTAATACAATGGCATGGCATTAATTAATTTGATGCAGTCCTCCTTCATGGCAAACATTGGTTTTCATTATGTCAAACATTTTATCAGGATTTTCCCAGAGTTCACATATTATCAGGAGAGCTTAAATTATATCTAAGCTTTATTTTTACCAAAAATGATTTATTTGTATACTTACGTATTTGGTTGAAAGAGTTTTGTTTATTTAAATAATATTGCGGAGAGAGAGAGAGAAACACACACACACGTACTGAGAGAGAGAAATAAGGAGAGGAGGAGGAGAAAGAGAGAGAGAGAGATCCACTTCTGTTGTCCTTGAATGAAGAGGCTGAAGCCAGCAGCCAGGCACTCCATCCATGTCTCCCAAATGGACGTAGGGACCCAAGCACCTGGATCACCCCCTGTTGCTTTCCAGGGTATGGTAACAGGGAACTAGGTTGGAAATAGAGCAGCTGAGAGAAATACTGGAGTCTATACGGGACGTCGACATCCCCTATAGCAGCTTTACTGACATGTCCTGTCAGTCTCCAAGATCTCTCCTTTTTTTATAAGATTTACTCTATAGCTTTAATTTAATATACTATTACAGTTACTCCCAACCAGAAAAAAAAATCATGCAGATATCATATTTTAAATTATAATTCCATTTGTAATTAATCATCTTGTTTTTCTTTTCCAGATATCAGTGAAGTACAAGCAGAACACATTCTGAATAGCTGTAAGTTCAAGAATCTCACAGAAGTTTATAAATCTAAAAATCCACTAATTAAAAATGTCTACTGGAAATACTTGTTCTTTTCACAGAACGTTTCATCGATGATTTCTTTAACAATTTCATTTTGGTGAATTTTTCAAATTTGTGTTACTTTGTTAAAAGACATTTACTATAAAATGGAAACTGACATTTACACTGTAGCCCCGCACTGCTTGTAATGTCTGACAAGTATTTTTTAAAAGTGCAGATAATAATTTACTACAATAAATAGTGTAGAGATAAGAAGCCGAAAAATGTCATTTCTCTCTGAGGAAACTGCTACACACAACATGACTCAGAACATGAAAAAAAAAGATTTTTAAAGTAATGAGGAAGATGTTCTATAATTCTTTTAAAATGTTAGCAATCACTAAAACATGAATAATCACCTTTTACCATTACAAATAATTACTACTATATTCTGTGTAATGTTAATTTCCATGAATTTTAAGGTAGATCATAAATACTCCCATCCTTAACTATGTGCCAAATATACTTATACGTGAAGAAGTCTTTGAAAGTAAGCATTTGATTTCCTTTAAACAGGTTGTGGTATGGGAATGGACTATCCCTCCATGGAAAGAATTGCTGATGGTGAAATCGCAAAGAAAGCGGATTGGCCGTGGCAGGCCAGCCTGCAAATGGACGGTGTCCACTTTTGTGGAGCATCTTTGATCAGTGAAGAGTGGCTCATAACTGCTGCCCACTGCTTTGATACGTAAGTATTTAGTTGGGACTCACAGGATCATCAACCTCACTTCCTTTCTCACATTTATACACAAGAATTTTATCTCTCAATTACCAAAGAACAGTAGGAAAACTAGAGAGAGTGTCTTTAGCACGTAAGATATTTAGAAATGGTGAAATATAATAATGTCACTTAAATTTCTAAGCAATGAGGAAATATTCTGGATACAATACTAAATAAAAAGAAAGCATGAGGAAACCATAATAAAACAGTGCTCAAATCTGACTTCTCTCTCTCTCTATCTGTCCTGATTGATAATTATGCATACATTCACATGAGTATATATATTTGCATACATATCTATGTGCATATGGATATGTGTGTCCAAGTTTTATGTATTGGTATTTTATTGGTATGTGTTAGTTTTGTAAAAAAAAAAAAAAAAAAAAAAAAAAAAAAAAAAAAAAAAAAAAAAACAGTAAGTGGCAAAGAAAGATACTTTCTTTAAAAAGTACACAGAGTCCCATTGAGAATAACAGGAAATACTATGGAATAGGGGATTAATTATCATCTGAATGAAAGCAAAGCTGCCATAGGGTTGGGTAGCTTCAGGGTCAAATGCCCTGTCCCACCTGAACTTGCCTGGCCTCAGTGCTTGGCTCAGATTCCAACTCCCCAACAAGGAGAGCCTGGGTGGCAGTAGGGGTGATTTAATAGCTGGGCTCTTACATGGGACACCTGGGTTGAATTCCTGGACCATGGTTCCAGTGCCAGCACAGCCCCATTTCAGGCACTTATGACATGAGCCAATAGCTGAGATGTGTGTGTGTGTGTGTGTGTGTGTGTGTGTGCGCGCGCGCACGTGCACAGCTGTGTCTTTCAGTCTTTGCCTCTCAATTAAAAATAAAATAATAAAAAGAAGATAGGACCTCATCAATGATCCATCACCTTAAATAGTTTGCCCTTCTCCCACACTTGTACCCCATGCCCATCCAGTCTTGGGCAACCACAGATTAGGAATGAACCAACTGTGCTCCTTTTAATCTGTGATTAGTTACAAAAATCCCAAACTATGGATGGCTAGTTTTGGAACAACCTTAAGCCCTCCACTGATGAGAAGAAATGTGCAATCAATTATTGTTCATGAAAATTATGCTGCCCACAAGCATGAAGATGACATCGCTGTGGTGAAGCTCTCTACTCCCGTTCTATATTCCGAAGAAGTACACAGAGTCTGTCTCCCAGATGCTGCCTTTGAAGTCTTGCCCAAGAATAAAGTGTTTGTCACCGGATGGGGAGCATTAAAAGCAAACGGTGAGTATCAAAGCAATGGACACATTCATTTGAACGGTGAATAAGATAAAATACAAACTCAGAATAGGGAAAGCACAAGATGAAATCTGGAAATACCATGACAAATATGACCGAACAAAGGAAAAAGCAATATGTTGAATACCAAAAGCTTCCTTTTTACTATTACCACATACTTAAACTTATTTTCTTGACACTAGATTCTTTTGCAAATGTACTAGAACAGTTTTTAAATTATTAAAACATGTTTTCCCTTTTCATTTTCCATCATTTACATCTAAGACTCTGCTATGGCTTGCTAATTCACAAAGTATATGGCTTGCAAGAACCAGTAGTAACATGCTTTGCTAACACAACATGCAAGTAAATAGAAGTTACTTTGACCAAGTAACCTGAATGGCTGGGTTTTACCTGGTGCTGAATATTACACTGGGTCCTTTATAATTCATGTACATATGGAGTTGATCTTGAGCTTAAAATTCGTAAAGTCTACAAGTACAAAATTTCACCTCAGTTGATAATATACAATAAGCTACAAGGTCTAGGTATCAGTCTCTCGACACCAGGCCTTTAATTACTAGGCCTCATGATTGGACTTCTTCCATATAGTTTACTAAACTCTCACATTTTTCGTTTTAGTTCCACTTACCTCTTATAAAGTTGCGGTCATGTATTTGTTAAAAAGCATAGCTATAATCAACAGGGTCTTTATGAATATTTTTGTAAAAGTTAGTTTCTCTCCAATAGACATTCTAAAATTCTGATGCTGAATCCAATCCTTATGACCTAACAATACTTTTGTATCTCTGGGACATCTATATTCTTTAGGAAATAGTGATAGGAAGGGGAAACTGAATTCTTTGGTGTGTAAGTCTATTCTGATCACAGTAAAACGAAAAGCATCTAATACCTGAATAGCATCATTATACTTCCTTAAGAATCTAACTAAACTCAGCACACCCTACCCCCTAGAGTAATAATTTGGGAGTGATTTGAGGCTTTGTATCAATCATTCAAAGCCCTATAATGTACAGACTATTGTGAAATGAGGTATCTGCTCTAATAAATTACTGAAATGATGTTGTAAATTCATAGGCTGTCAGACTATGCTTTTCTTAGTAGATGTTTGATTATGGTATTTTTTCTGCATTATGAAATGAAGGTAAAGACCCCTCAGGCTTTCTAGTAACATTTTCTAAAGTTTATATAACTATATTCAGTCAGAATTCTTGTTATCTGAAAGTTTGAAACACAGAAAATTTCTACTCTAGATATTGTCTCTCTTGAACACCTAATAATGTAAAAAATTATTTATTACATCAGTAAGCACTTAATTGAGCTTCTAAATTATAAAATTTAAAGAAGAGCTAAGTATACTAGACCAATTGTTGAATAAAATTGGCATAAGGAAATTGTAAGTAGCTGTAATACACTTGATTAAAACTTGGAAACTTTAAATATATTAGATGCTGCAAAATCAATAGTATTAAATGCTGATGATGTAGTTTCACAAATATATGATTTAATTATTTCAAAATCTCTAAGGAGCAGTTGGCAAGACCGTCTGCTGCTAGGAGTTCTTATAAACACAATCTCTATTTTGTATAAAGGACTTATTTTACAAAAGAAACTATAAATTGAAAATGAGAACATAACATAAAATAATACAACATGCAATGAAGTAATATTATCACATAACAATGGATCATTAGGTGTGTGTTAATTAACACAAAATCGATTTCTTTCTTATACTCAGAATGTATCATATATTTTATTAGAGTTGCAGATAAGCATGATTTTGTTTCTCTAAAATTTTATTTTCACCATTGTGAGATTCACATGGCCTATGAGGTAGGTAGGTTTGTTTTCAACAAGACTTTTTTACTTATTTCAACATTTGTTATTTGATCTAATATTTGTTCTAGATGGCACATTAGGTTATTATTGGTATTCAAATCAGCATGATCTTTCCAATGAAGCAACAGGATTCCAGTGTACTGGTTACTTCTAGGTAGTATACCCTTGTTCAATTTTGCTTTTCTTAAAGGATTTCCCCATTCTGAAGACAGCTTTGTATTTCACAAAGGCATGAAAAAGTTTCCAAATAAAAGTATATTAGGTTGCGGTTGGTGAGCTGTAACGGAATCCGGATGCTGCGGAATCTGCTGGCTCTTCGTCAGATTACCCAGAGAACCAGAAGCACTGCTTCACGCAGGCATTTAAAAAATGAAGTTGCGGAGAAACAAAAGCTGTTTCAGGAGGATACTGGAATTCCATTGCATCTAAAGTGGGGGGGTCGCTGATGCCCTTCTGTATAGAGTCACCATGGTTCTTACAGTTGGTGGAGCAGCGTACACCATGTATCAGCTGGCCATGGCTTCATTTCCCAAGAAGCAGGATTGACCTGAGTCATTCCAGAAACCATTCAGTTCAGTTGCATTCAGCTCTCTGTGGACCAGTAACATGACAAATAAATCAGCTCTTCTTTGGGGATCAATATTTACTGACTGGTACTAACTGCCACCAATAAAGCAGTCTTTACCATGAAAAATAAAAGTAAATTAGGTTATCACAGATTCTTCCAGGTGATGTAAAATACTGCAGGTTTAAATATAACACTCTTTCCTACTTAGCTAAGTGGTTATGGCATGATGGTTAATCAAGTAAACTTCAGTTTGTTCAACTGAGGAAGAAAGCTTCTACATCAACTCTTTGTAGTTGCTGAAAAACCAACTGAGGTAATAAAAGGCACGGTAGATGGTAGACTGAGCACACTCAAGAAATGTAACTTGTTTCTGAATACTGTCAGGTCAGAATCTTCAAACTTTAAAATTCATGTTTTTTCACTGATTCATCCTTTGAAAGCCACAGCAATTTACCACTGTAGCAACAATGCAAATACTCTTCATCTATTTATCTCTTCCTTCTTTAGGTCCCTTTCCCAATGCTCTCCGACAAGTTGAGATAGAGATCATAAGCAATGATGTGTGTAATCAGGTTAAGGTGTATGGTGGTGCCGTTTCATCAGGAATGATATGTGCTGGATTCTTGACAGGAAGGCTAGATGCTTGTGAGGTAAGACTAGACTCAAATCCACAAAAATGACTCAAGTAAGAATGGCCTTGCTGATTATAGATGGATGTTGCTTCATGGGACTCCTAGAAATTAATTCATAGATGAGAAGTGAGCAGGAAGAACAAATGAAGAGCGTGGAAGAGATGGAAGCTATCCCCAGTTAATATCCTCTTGAACAGAACTATCTGTAAGAAGTGGCAGCAGACTACAAAACAGAACTCTGATTAGAGAAAAGTGTGGGAAGCATGCAGCAGAATCCAAGCCAAGCAGCCATGTAATTACTGCTTGAAGCAATAGTCAATACCAACACGTGGGAAGCTAATCCTTAGTAACTGCAAGTCACTGAGACAGAGCTGCAGAGAGTTCCATGACCAATAAATTCTCACCACACTGTGCTTAAACCTTTATCTTTACACAGTGTTCATCCAGACAGCATTACATCATTTAGACAAAAATGAATGACTTGATTATGTTTTAAAAAAGATTAATTTTTTTATCATTTGGAAAGACAAAGTTACAGAGAGGAGAGACAGAGTGGTCTGCCCACTGCTGGTTCACTCCCTAAATGGCCATAGCAACTGGAGCTGAGCTGATCTAAAGCCAGAAGCCAGGCACTTCCTCCATGTCTCCCACATGGGTTCAGAAGCCAAAGTACTTGACCATCCTCCAGTGCTTTTCCAGGCCACAAACAGGGAGCTGGTTGTGAAATGGACCAACCAGATACTTGCACCACAGGCAGTCAGAGGATTAACCTGCTCCACTTTGGCATTGGCCTTAGAATGAGCACGTTAAAGGTGGTATGATTGGTTATAGGCAAAATTACACTATTTAGGACAAAATCCAAAAAATGCATATTCTTGTATAGCAATATTCAAGTGTTACTTCACAAGCACATCAAAACTAACTGAAGAGGTAGCTAGTATGGTGGCATACAGAGTAATCCTCTGCTTGCAGAGCCAGCTTTCTAATTCCCTGCTTTTGATTTGGGAAAGTGACAGAGGATGGCTTAAGGCCTTGGGAGACCTGGAAGCAGTTCCTGGCTTCAAACCACATCAGTTCAGTTCTGGCCTTTGGATCCACTTGGGGAGTAAACCAGTGAATGGGAGACTTGGACTATGTTCACAGCTCTCAGACTCAATCCCAGCCCAGCCCTGGCATTCACACACCAGCACACAGAGGCGAGGACATCAGTGTGTGAGCAAAATCCTTACAATAGAAATTGTGCAGATTTCTTAGAGTGTCCTGTACCTATCTTCTTCCTCTCCAACTTATTATTGCATTAAAACAAAACGTCCAGTACATCTCCCTATCAAATTGTTTGAATGGACAATTTGACATTTTGATTCAAAGCATAGGTTTGATTAGAGCTGAGTCAGGAGAGGCTTCCTGGAGTTGGTGACGTTTTAGTTGCAACTTACACTCTATGCAAGAATTGGTTGTTTGGATTTAGCTCACTTTGCAGCACCTGTTTAGACAGAACAAAATCTTTTTCTGAATACTGAAACTTTGTTCACATCATCTTCTAACCAAAGGCACTAATAAGGTATAAGTAATAAACTTTATTATCATATTAATATTGTAATTATCATATGAATGAGTAAAGCTAAATTAGTTTCACATATTTTAGTTCAGATGATTGATTTATTAGATATCTGTATGCCAGGAAAGCGTTATTTCTACTGATCATGTTCTTTTCTCTTTTCCAGGGTGATTCCGGAGGACCTCTGGTGATTGCACGCAACAGAAACATCTGGTATCTCATTGGAATAGTGAGCTGGGGCATAGACTGTGGGAAGAAGAACAAACCTGGACTTTACACCAAAGTGACTCATTATCGAGACTGGATCAAATCTAAAACGAACATCTAGTGCCACAACTGCGTGCACAGCCCAACTGCAAATGTCCTGTGCATTCTCTAGCAGATTGTGTTTAGTGTGTATTGCCAAGTGTATTGTCGCCAAATTCAGGATGCAAAGAAATGTGGTCTGACAACTTTCTCTGAATAGCTAGAAGGCTGTGCTTTGCTGGCCAAGAGAACAGAAGGTTCTGCTAAGTATTTATTATCACGTCCTCATTCGTCTTCCGGTGCCTGTTACATTATAGAGGAGTTAGGCAATTTAATCAGACCAGGAGTTAAGTGACCTCTGCCTTTTCCTTCTC
This sequence comes from Ochotona princeps, assembly GCF_030435755.1. Classification (NCBI taxonomy): domain Eukaryota; kingdom Metazoa; phylum Chordata; class Mammalia; order Lagomorpha; family Ochotonidae; genus Ochotona; species Ochotona princeps. The sequence goes on from NC_080838.1 coordinate 72,566,815, forward strand.
GGAGCATACTTCCCTGCCTGATGTTCCACCCTTCCTGTCTTCAACAGATAATCCTCATTGGATGCACCCATTAGATCAAGAAAATTAGTGTTGACCAAAGCCAATGTAAATGATACCATGCAGGTTTTAACTCCTCTAAATACTTACACTATGAGTATTTTGAAGTTACTAGTAACAGCAGAGCTGGAAATATTGTCTAGCACAGGATTTTTTTCCAAGCGATGTTGAAATGCTTCAAATGCTCATCAAGTTTCTTGGCTTTACGTGAAGTTGAGTGTAAAGTGACAGGGATTCAACTAGAATGGGTTACATTGAGCTCAATCTGTAAAAACAGGATATGTTCAATTCCTTGCAGAAGCCTACTTTTCACTGCCATTTCATGATCTCTTCATGAATTATTTAAACAGGTTTATTTTCAACCAACTTTAGAACAATTAGATCACCTTCAGAATTGGAAGTTGGTATAAATCAGATATTCCTAAACACTGTACAAGAGAAACCATTAGAAAAACAGATATCAATAAACAATCTCATAAAGGATTTTGTAAAGACCTTATGATGAAATATTCAAATTTAATTAACACTGGCAGGTATTTCTCACAGAATATTTATGTAAGTTCTTCATATAATTAAAAAGGCATATTTAGAATGGTTGAGTTATTCTAAAAATGTCATTTCCATATGCATTTCCTGAAATATTTTACATGATTATTAAAGAATAGTTAATAAAACTCAGATGTATTCTCCGCATCTGAATGTTTATTTGCTTCATTGCCACACAACAGACTCCTTGCTCTTGGCTTCAACAACTGGAAATTGAGGCCAGATGGGGGGAGGGATAAACCAGCAGATGGAAGATCTCTCTCATAAAAGAAAAAAAAATTAAAGAAATAAACAAGGAATTATGTCAAGTAACAGTCTCTCCTGCCCACATATTTTATTGTATACATTAAAAAGTATTTATAGTAAAAAGAAAAAAAAACAGACATTATCTTTGAATCATCAACATAGTTCAGGCTTCTCAATCATGATGCCGTTGATTTTGTCACAGAGAGTGTCACAGTTGGGGGAGACTGTCCCGTGCATTATGATTATTCAGCAATGGTTCTTACCTCTGCATGCCAGATGCCAGGAATATCCTTAAAATGTGGTTATCAAAAATAAATCCAAAGTTAAATATCCATAGGAAGCAAGATTACCTCTAGTTACAAATCATTAAAATGAAGTCAATAATTGGAGAGAAGGGCCCAGCTCAGTAGCCTAATGGCTAAAGTTCTCACCTTACATGCAACAGTTTGTGTCCTGGCCACCCTGCTACATATCCAGCTCCCTGCTTGTGGCCTGGGAGAGCAGTCAAGAACGGCCCAAGGACTTGGGACCCTTTACCCACGTTGGAGACCTGGAAGAGGCTTCGGGCTCCTGGCTTCGGATCGGCTCAGCTCCAGGGATTGCGGCCACTTGGAGAGTGTCATCAGCTCTCTGTCTCTCCTCTCTGTATATCTGCCTTTCAAATAAATAAATAAATACCCTTAATGAATTAAAAAAAAAAAACATGTTTAAAAGCAAGGTCCTGGGGCTGGCTTACTGCCTGTAATGTCAACATCCCATATTGGAATGCTAGTTGGAGTATTAGTTAATCCACTTTTGATGCAGTGCCCTAACAATGTGCTTGGGAAAGTAGCAAAACATAGTCCAAGTGCCTGACTCCTGCCACCCAAATGAAGACCAAGATGAGTCCTAAGTTTCTGGATTCAGGCTGGACCAGCCCTGATCATGGAGGTGATTTGGGAAGTGAACCTGCAAATGAAAGATTGTGTGTGTGTGTGTGTGTGTGTGTGTGTGTGTGTGTGTGTTTCAATAAATAAATAAATCTTTTCTAAACCATAGGTTCTGACTCTCAAAACCACATGAAGAGTCACAAGCATTTTTGGTAACTGCTACTTAACGTAGCAGCCCTCTGGGGAGTGTTGGCTAGGCACAGTTTGATTGTTTTTATGCTGAGCTTCCCCTGGTGTTCCTGGTCATTCATTGGAATATGAACTACAGCTAGCCCACTGGTGAGATGAAAGCACTTACAGACTGACTACCCTGCAAAAGGTCCCAGAGTCTTTAAGAAGTAAAATAGAGATGGTTTTGTTTGGGGCTTTTAATCAACAGATCTTTCTTAACAGATAGATACATTAATGGACATCAAACTAAAGAGTAACACCACATAAAGGGACATCAAAGGAACTTAAAACATTGATTGAAAGAGGAAAATCATATTTAAGCAGGCATTCAATCCAAAACAAGAATTGGATCACACAATCTTTTAATGCCATCTTATCGTGGTTAAATGCAAGAAAAGTGGAAACAAAAAAGGTCACTGTGACACATACTTGTGTGCAGGAAGGGCATGAAGACTTGGAGCCCACACACAGTGTTATGCTGCCACCTGCTGGTACAGGCTATTTCATATCATTTGTTGTTTCATTTCAAGCTATAAAGTTATAGGAGTACTTTCCCAACATAGAGTGATACCGATTTATACATCTGACAATCTCTCCTGGATTCTCTCCCAAGAGAATCAAAGTTTAGAGTTTTGTATATCTTTTTACAGTTTTGACTGTTTATACAAACTATATAAACATATCCATTTATCAAGGATTTATCCACTTATTATTACAAAAATAGAATCATGTTACAGGCAAGCATTAGATACAGGATTCCATATGGGAGTCCCTTGACTTGAGTCCCAACTCCAATCTAACTCCAGCTTACTGTTAATCCTGACACCCACATTGGAGAGTTGTACTGAATTCTCTGCTTCATCCAGACTGACTGCCAGGAGCATTTGTGCATGAACCCAGAAATCAAAGGTCTCTCTCTCTGCACCCTTCTGTCCTTCAAGCAAAAATAAGTAAATATGTATTTTTTTTAAGAAACAAAAAAAAGATAAAATCATTTTGTAAGTGCATGTGCGTCTGTGTGTGTTTCTTTTTCTTTCTGCTAAAACAGTGAACTAGCACAGGATACTTATGTCAGGAAGTACCAGCAAACTCTTTCATGTCATCACTGGTGAAATCTTTAATAATACAGCCACCACCTTCTGTCAAGGATTATCTGTACCTGGCAATTCAATAGGCAATAAAGTGAATTAGCCCTAAGCTTTCTGAGATCACTCTATCTGACACCCCCAAATTCATGTGGAAATTCAAGTGGAAAAAGTGTCTCCTGACAGAGTCCAGGGTCAGGAGATACCTTAGAACACAGTGCAGAGGCTGACACTGTGGCTCTATACACTTCAAGCCGTCAAGATTCAAGAGTCAGCCTCCCGTATGGGCACCAGGTCATATCCTGGTTGCTCTATTCCCCATCCAGCTCCCTGCTTATGGCCTGGGAAAGCAGAGGAGAATGGCTTAAAGCCATAAGACTCTGCACCCACATGGGTGACTTGGAAGAAGCTCCTGGCTCCTACTTTTAGATCAATTTAGCTCTGGCCATTGCAGCCATTTGAGTAATAAACCAGCAGAAGGAATGACGTTTTCCTCTGTCTTTCCTTCTCTGCAAATCTGCCTTTCCAACAAAAATAAATAAATCTCTTTTAAGAATACAGTGCAGCTCTGATCCTTATGCAATTCAGGAGGAAGGAAGAAGAGTTGGATAGGAAGAAACCCACAGGGTAGTGTGGCATCAAAACATCTTTACAGGCTTCTGCAGAGTCCTTAACTCAATGTTATCCTTCATGGAAATCCTGGATGTCCCAAGAATGCACTACTGGAACAACTGTGCAGTACAGTGTTTACGGTAACAGGCTGAAAGCTGCCTGTAGAAGGAAAAAAATAAAACAAGAATAACAAACCTCATGGTGAGCACACCTGTGAACTCACAACTCATCGCCTGCACCGCCTGCCAACTCTAGCTCCTGAAGCAAGAGATCTGAGAAGCGTATTCTTACAATCATTACAACCACAAAGCTACATCTAAGACTACACACAAAAGTGTATGTACACAAAAGTGTACACAAAAGTAGATGTCAAAAACGTATTTCACACCTGTGTGAGAAAGGGAAGCTAACATTATCAATACCCAGAAAAAATAAGAATATCTTCATAATTTATGCTAGGATCAAACTGCTAAAGCAAAGCATAGAAAGGGGAGATGAATGCTGTAAACATGATCTTGGGAGGGTCTAGGCATTGTTGGCATACTGCGACTGAAATGCATGGAGAGGAATCAGAATAATCCCTAGTTTGCATGTCTTGAGGCTGAGATGTCAAAAGCAGATTCAGAAAGGATTCCAGGAGGTAGAAAAAATACAAAACTTGAATGCAAAAAAATTACAGCAAACTTGTATAGAAATTTGTGCATCAAATTGTTAAAGTCATCAGATAAGAAAAAAAGTTATTAATCAGCAAAATGGTGTTAGTGCCTATCTCCAAATAATTTTGAATGTATATAGATTAAACTCCATAGCTGAAAAATTACATGTAAGGGGAATATACATCAAAATTATAAAGGCTGTATGTGACAAACCAATAGCCATTATCAAACCAAACTTGGAAAATGTGAATCAATTTGCTCTCTAGAACAGCACAAGAATCTCCATTTTCACTTTAATCAATATAGTACTGGAAGCATTAGAAAAACCAGTAAGGAGAAAGAAATAAGGCGTTAAAATTGGAAAAGAGGAAGTCAAAATTCAATGTTTGCAAATATTATGATGTTGTACACAAAAAACTAAACATTTCACCAAAAAAACCCTCAGAACTGATAAGCCAGTAAAGTTGCCAATTACAAAATGAACATGCAAATACAAGTGGCATCCAGCTCACTGAGAGAAAATTCCAAGAAAAAAATTGCAATTCTCAGTAGCCACACACACAAAATCAAACGTTTAAGAATAAACTGAACCAATCATCAAAATCACACACAAAAACTTAAAAACAATGGAAAACATGAAAAAATATTCCTTGTTCATAAACTGAAAAAAATGTCACTAAAAAGTCTGTATTACCTAAAGCAGGCTACAGAGTAAATGCAATTTCCATCACAATACCAATGACATTCTTTACAGAACTGGCAAAAAAAAATCCTAAAGGCCATACAGAATCCTGGAAGACTTACGACAACCAAAGCTATTTTGAGAAAAAAAAAAAAAAGCTGGAGGCATTACAATACCTAACTTCAAAGCATACTACAAAGCTACTACAATTAAAAAGGCAACAGAACCATCATGTAGCCAAAATATGGAATCAAACAAGAGGTTCACCCTCACACAAATAGCAAAGAAAATGTGTACAGACTTATACACACGTGACAGAATGTTATTTTTTCTATTAAAAAAACATGAAATTCTACTACCTGCATAAAAATGAATGCAATTGGAATGCATAATGTTGAGTGAAATAAACTGAACACATGAAGACCAATGCACAAGTTCTTCCTTATATGTAGCGGCTAAAATTAAAAAAAGAAAAAACAAGAACAATAAATTCTTGTGTGGAGCAGGGGGCAGACTACACTAGGCCAGGTGGCACAATAAGACCGCAGAAGCTCAGGTGAGGCGTGTCATGCCAGCCTGGGCCAAGCGGGTGCCAGGTATGTGAATCCCATGGACAGGGGATCTGACAGGACTTGGATAAATTAGCTCAGGACATGGGGCCTCATGTGTGGTGGCGGATAGATTTTTATGCCCTGGGGGCAGGGGAACTGCTAGGATGTGGGTCACCTGGCCCCGATCCTGGGGCCAGCCTACTAGGTGGGAGTTGGTTTCTTGATCCCTGGGGTGGGCTTGGGTCTTAGGGTGCTAGGCAGCCCACTTTAGAATCATGGTCAGTAATTTAAAATTTTCTCAATTTGTGTATTACCCCTCACTCCCCCCACCCCCAGCACTGATTGTCTACTTGAAGGAACAGATCAAGAATTGCAGAAATTTGGATTTATCTAAAGTTGTCACTTCAGTAAGATAGTGTGAAATAATGTACATTTTCTGCAACTTTATGTAGACCCTTTTTTTTAATATGGCATGTGAATATGAGATAATTATAAAGTAATTACAGGACAATTTAAGTTAGATTGACAATTGACAAAATCTAAGACAAAATGATCAAGGATCTAAATATATGAACTGATTCCATCAAATTATAGTAGGATAATATATAAGGGGCCTTGTAAGATATGGGTGCATGCAAAGACTTCTCGGACAAAACTGTTAGAAGTTGAGTAAATAAAGATAAAATGTGAACAAATGAGGTTATATCAAATTAAGAAGCTTCTGTACTACAAAGGAAACACTCAAAGTAAAGAGGCAATCAATACAATGGGAGAAAATATTTGCAGATTACAGAACTGATAAAAGGATTAATATCCAGGATCTGTAAAGAAGTTAAGGAGCTCAACAATAAGAAAGCAAGCTCCTATGAAATTACAACACAATGTAATTAATGAAAGAATTTATTTAAAAAAAAAGAAAGCAAGCAATCCAGTTAGTAAGTTTGGAAAAGATATTAGCAGCCATTTTTTAAGTTTTATTCATTTTTATTGGAAATTCAGATATACAGATAGGATAGACCAAGAGGAAGATCTCCTGTTCAATGATTCAGCTCTCAAGTGGCCACAACAGCCAGAGCTGAGCCGATCTGAATCCAAGAGTCAGGAGCTTCTTCTGGGTCACCCTCGCAGGTACAGAATGCCACAGCTTTGGGCTGTCCTCAATTACTTTCCCAGGCCACAAGCAGGGAGCTGGACGGGAAGCAGGGTCACTGGGATTAGAACTGGCATCCATATGGGACCCAGGCATGTTCAAGGCAAGGACTTTAGCTGCTAGGCTACCATGCTAGGCCCTAGCAGCCATTTTTTAAAGGATGAAATACAAATGGCCAACAGATAATGAAAAAAGTTTGAGGCTCAACCCATCATAAAAATGCAAATACATACCAAATGGGGTTTCCCTTTATCGCAATAATAATAGCTATCATCCAAAAATGAAAGAGCAGTAAGTGTTGGTGAAAATGTGGAGAAAAAGGACACCTTAAACCACTGATGGTTATCACAATGTAATAGACAGCAAACACGTCATATTTTTACTCTCCATGTAGCTGTTTAAAAAGATCTCTGTCTTCCCAAATAAAAAGCTCTTCAAATTACACAATACTGTAAGCAAAACATTTTTCATAAGATGCATTTATGTTTCTCTACAGATATGCATAGGAGCTCTGTGTGTGTGTGTGTGTGTGTAGCTGTTTAGCATGTTCTATGGAAGAATGGACCCAATAAGCATAGATGTTTCTGAAAACAAACAGAACCTAACTTATGATTTGGTCAAACAAGGTTTTAGTCTCGTTTTTATGGCTCAACAAGTACAAAACCATAAACCGATAATATTGTCTGGTTAAAAACGTTTCCTTTCTACTCTTTTTGTATATTTATTCCATTAAGTCATTTTGGGGAAAATCTTGATTTGATATGCATTTATTTGTACTCTCAGATGAAGGTATTTTAAATGTGTATTAATATTCAATATTTCATCATGAGGCATGAAGATATCTGATGTTCAAAAAGTATTTAAGGAGTGATTCGTGAGTTACACATTTAAGAATATCTGATTGGTTTCACAGCAAGCCTTTTTGTGAAGGTTTCTTTAAGGTATTTGTGTACTTACCAACAATCGTATTTAAACTCTTAATCCTAGTGCATTCCTAAGGTATTACTCATTCAAATCAAATCCTTGCACTCCTTTAACAAAATTAGCCAATACAAAAAAAAAAAAAAAATGCGTTGCTGTTGGGACTATGTTGTCTGACTGTTTTCTTCAAGCAGTTCTATGGGTTGAGGCTTCTCTGTTGAAACTTGTTGAACTAGTTTCATTTCAACTACTTGTAATTTGTTTCCTTATTTCTTCTAGCTGTAGACATCCAATATATTTAGAGATGTCATTCACTTGAATAGAAAGTCGGGTTCAGTGAGTGCAGACCTCCAAGATCGTGTTCTTCCTCCTGTCCACGATGTATCGGTAAGTGCAATTTTGTGGCGGTAGGCACCTTGTTTGCCAGACTGTGTCCGTGGCGAAATTCCTGACGTGTCAGTGGAATTATTATAGCAGGTTGGATTCATTAATCTCAGTGTTTGAAGTAAAGGCTTTAATATAAAAAAGAAAAACTCATTGTGGACATAAGTTTACCAAGAAATAATTGAGCTTTAGAAAACTTATTTAGAAAAACACTACTGTGCTGTGTACAGACGGTTTCAACTACTTGGTGGTGGTGGGAAGTCAAGCTGTGTTCTTCTAAGAAAAACCTCTTCTCAGTAATTGACAAAAGTGACCTTCTCTGGCAGTTCCCCTTCAGCTGCGTTTCATTTTCCGTCATGGCTAGTCAGTCCTTTGGGATTAATGCACAGTGGCAACCAACAGTGGTACAGACCATGACATCTTGAGGGGAGAACGACACAGGCCAGTAAACCTGGGGAAAACATGTCTGCTCCCTAAAATTCTTCCCATAAAATTTGAAAGAAAAAGAAAACACAGTATTTGAAGCTACTGTTTTTAAAATAAAATTTGCTGTGCAGAAGAAGAAAAAATAAGATAGCTTGGCATGCAAATATATACAACTAAAATAATGATTTTAAACAGTTATGGTATAACAATAAAAATACTTCTCCACTGTTTAAATGTAGTCCGTTTTTAAAACATTATAAATTTGTTATTTCACTTAATGGCCAAGACAGCCTCGTGAGCCCAGCAGCACATTAGCTTCAATTTCAAAGTAAAGAATCAGAAAAGTGGAATTGTACATGTCTACAGAACTGTCAGATGCCAGTTGCAGAGATGTAACGCAGAATTCCCAGAGCTTACTTTTCCTTATTGTATGCTGCAATCTGTCTTCTGGCCAGGGTTATACCAAGAAAATTTTTGAGATGAGAATTTGGTGTTCAATTGAGTTCTAAATTCATGAACCTCTCCTGGTTTCTTCCTCACTGAAAAAATATATTTCACTAGTTCTTTGGCTGTCACATAGTTACTCTCAAAGGATCATTTCGGGATTTTTACTAAGAATCTAAAATGCTTCACACATATTCAGCACTCCATAAATATTTGATAAATAATTGAATGAGAACATAGGTTAGTATCTAGTGTCAATGTTTTACTTATTTATTAAAACCCATTAAGTTTAAAATATGTTTCCTACATTTATGGAAATTGTGATATTATAAAACAGGATATCACTCCTAATTTCACACTCACAATTATCAAATGTTATAGTTATAGACGGTAAAAGTACTGTTTCTAATGTACTTTAAGTCTTGGTAGGAGTATTTGCAGTTTATGGGAAATAGGATGACTGATATTGGTGATCACTGCTATAGTTTTGTACATCGGTAACATATTTATAAAGAAAGGTGATCATGGAAAACACCAAATGCTTACCTTTTTCAGGTCAAATTCATGGAATACTAATCCAGGAATTGGAGGATTTTCACAAGAAAATCACATGATCAGGCAAGCTTAGGAGGCACCGAGGGAAAAATGTTTGATAATAATTACGACAGCCTGTCCCTCACCTACATTCATTCTAGAACATGTGTCATAGTCACACTCACTATTCCCATTTCTCCATCAACTAGCAATACAGAGTGAAAGCTTTGCCAAAGTGTAATGGATTCATATTTTTACTGTTTCTGCTGTCTTTCTTAACTGTGGGTTTGTGACCTTCATGTTTTAACCGACTGGTGCAATTGCCCTCGCGTAGACCTCTGCCTTGAGGAATACCTGTACTCCATCCTTTCCTGTGCTCCTTGTTAACTGAGTGATTCACTTATTAAACATTAGTTATAATCTTTAAATAAGACAAAATGCCAGTTGAATTCCTCATCTGAGATTTGTAGTGTCGCCAAAAGCCTGACTGTCTAGCTTACTACTATTTTAGATAATGCATAAATGAAAAAATTAGATTCCCTTCTATCATCTTTAGATCTTTTAGGTAGTGCCTTCCAAGGCTTCTTTCAAGTGTCTCTAAGACTTTATATCTTACATTTTAATTTCATTCCCAATATCCATTCCAAAACCGTGCTAATTTGAGAAAACCATTCCCTAATATACTCTAACACATTTCTTTAGGGTTAATGTCAAAATGGCAAGTAAAATGTATACATTATTTATTGATTACTAAACCTCGTATGAATTACTGATTAAGCATGATTTTTCTGATGTTTTTCAGTAGACTCATAGTGCTTACTATAAGCCTTGAACACATCACAGTGTATTAACTCATTTTATCCCCATAGCAGTGCAGTCCGAAAACAGGTACAATTATTTTCTACATTTTAGAGATGAAGAAACAGAAAGCATTACAAGATAATTAGAAAAACTTGGATTTGAATCTGGGCTATAGAGTCAGGGTGCATTTTAACTAGTAGGAAATTTGATTTTTCTTCTTTTGATGATTTTCAAAAGAAAAAAAATTACTGCTTTTAATTTTAAAATTAAGACATTCAGTCATTCTGTAACTTTATATCTATAATCAGCATAATCAGTGAATTGAAATATTTGTTCATCTCACTGAGATCAGATGGCTGATTTAACATCTTTTTTTTCTTGGTTATACTTTCTCATCCAAATCTCTGGCATGTTGGGAATAACATTTTGCACATTAAAAGGGGGTACCACAGACACATCCAATTGTGAAGCGCTTAGAAGCCAAGATTTTAGAAATTTTTGATCAGATAAGTATATGATTTCATAATGGGTGGCGAATAATTTGTATTACAGTAACAACTACCATTTATGTTCTGTTTACTAAATATAAATCATTTGACACATGTTAGTTATTTGGTATAATTTTCATGAATGAAGCACTGATTATCCTGTGATTTTACAATGGAAAGAAAGCGGCTAAATTTTCAAGAAACTATTAATATGAAGAGAATATATCTTCGGTTTCATAGGCCCACATCTTATAATTGCCGACATAAATACCTTAGTGTCCTGGTTAATGAAATGTTAGGAATAGGCTTCAACTGTGGAAAAATTACTTGAGGTCATCTGTATGAAAACTCTTAGCCCAGGGTAGGATGTGATACATGTTTGAGTCCTTCATTTCCTTGCTTTGCATCTCCAGGCAGTATTCACGAGAGTCATTTGAGAGAGGTTTCCTAAACTTTGGAAAATAGATGTAAAGTTTGTCATTGCAAAAATTAAAAGAAAAATAAAAAGGAGGCAGGTGGGTAAGAGTAAGGATGGGAATATCACTATGCTCTTAAAGCCGTGCGTATAAAGCATGAAATTGTTCTCTTCATAGGAATACATTTTGGTTTTTCACAAGTAGGGACTGAAGTCAAAGCCTTCTGACAAAAACTGTAGCTCCTATGTGTGTCAGGATGCCATACGAGACTTCTCTGGGAAGAGAGGGGGACTTCTTAAGATCTTTAGCTTTCATTTTTGTTAGCCTAATAAATATCTGCTATTGGTGCTATTGAAAATATTTTTACAAATGATGTTTACAACACTTCATTATTTTCAATTTTATAGCACAGACTGAGTCATGATTTTTATGGTTGTATCATGAGTTGTATGAGGGTAGAAATTCTAATTCTTCTCCGCCATCCAAAATCGACATGATGCTCAATGTAAAATATGGATGGACGAGTAGATGGAAGTGTGGATGACTGAATGGATGGATAAATGGGAAAAGGAGGAATAATAAATAACACACTGGTTGGTAAGTTCCTCAAAGCAGATTGCTAGGATGTGTGTGTGTGTGTGTGTGTGTGTGTGTGTGTGTGTGTGTGTGTTTTACAAGGCTTTACCCAGGTATTTGAATGCAAACAGTTCATTTTACATACACATATATTGTTCCATCCTGGGCTTTAACTTGCAATCTGACACATACATTACAATCTTAGTGGATGGGACTGAAACTTGTGTCAAAAACATGTTAAAACTCAACTCACTCACGCAAGCGATACAACATTAGGTATTATCTGTCATTGTCAGCAAAGTAGGATATTCTGTAATGTGTTTTGTTTTGTGGCTGAACTCTTTTGCCTTTATTATTCCTATACTTAGTATATGACATGTACATGTTACCATATCACTTTTGGCCATTGTGGAACATACACGTTTTGATTAATGTTGCATTAAGAATATTCTGGAGACTTCATGAAACCCTACCCATCTGAATTCCTTTGTATGGGACTTCAAGGTAACTTTAAAATCCAAGCTTCAGTCTCCACTATGTTCATTTCTCAACATGGCTGATTGCTATCAATTTTAGAATGTGATATAATGAGTGACAACTGAATGATTTTATATAATATCCATTCTGTATAAGTTACTATATATGTGAACACATTTAATCTTCATAAGGTAATTATCAATTTAATCTGCATTCACAAACATAAGAACTAAGATTCAAAAAGGTCAAGTACCTTGTCTTACACTATGGAGTTAGCAAGTGATATGAGTGGGACTTTCCTTCAGTAGTCAGACTCCAAAGGTTTGGTACTTATTATTAGTGCTATATCACACATAATTAGAAGTCAGCAAATCATGGTGTATTAATTCAAACTAGCATTTGATTATGCTGTATCAGTAGTCCAACATCTAAGTACCACACTCTTTAAGAAAAGTTTTATAGCAAAATGCTAGAAGGGTAGATTTTCCTTATATCTCAAGGCAAAAGAAAATTAAGTGCCATTCGTATTTCAGAATACAACCAGAGAAGATCTTTTTCTTAAGCAAAGACAGGTAGAGCTAGAAGGACTGACAGGTGAAGCTAATATCACTAGTTAGGATTTAGCAGGTGCTAGAGGACATGCCAGAAGTTGGATAAACCCAGCCCAACAGGTCAGATGTGGAAAGCATCAAGTGGTGTGCCTGCCAGGAAGGCTCAGGGCACAGGAGGCTTGCTCTCTAGGGATGTGGTGAATCCACAGAGAATCTAGGAGAGATATACGCAGCTCTCAGCAGTTCAAATTCTGCTCTTCCAATCTCAAGCAGCTCAGTTATGCTTCTTTTTGCTGTTCTACCAGTTTGCCCATTTTGCCTGAGATGAGGGTAAATAGCTAAGTGAAAATGTAAAATGCTGTCTTTCTGAGTTCTGATTTTGCTACTCTGATTACCCTACTCTCTTCCTAGATTGAATGTCTTTATAATTCCTAACCAAAAAAAAGTGTGTGGTCTGGCCTAAAATAGTTTCCTCTATTTTGAATCTCCTTCTTTTCCCCGCTCTCACAGAAACAATAAGGTATTCCAGGGAGTGGCAGTCTGGTAACACTACAGTTGGAGTCACATTTTCAAAAACGTAAGACAAGGAAACCTGAAAAACATCAGCAGTGGTGACAGAAAGAGAATATTGTGAAAAATGTCATATCTACTCTATTGAACAGTTTTCATGTGACCAAGAATTAGCTGGTAGACATTTGAATTGTATCCATATCTATGATGTAAAAAAAAAAAAGGCAGAAAGGCTTCTCACCTTTGAAATTATTAAAGACTTTATCACTTTCAGAGGTGAAGATCTTATTTAACTTATTTGCAAACCTACTTTAATGTAGAAAACTTCCATTTTGTCCTACAACCTGGGACACTGTGTTCATAACGTTGCAATGCTGTGAGTTGCTTGTCTTCAAGGTTTTTCATACTTCAGGAGAAGATAATGTTTGCAAATAACATATCAAGAATAGAAACCTACAAAGAACGCTCCGAAACACAGAAAACAAGACTGTCATGTGTAATAAAGGCCTCCAAAGTTTGTTACAGACAACCCCATATGTCACTAATCTTCCCTATACATGTCTGTCTCATAGCCCTCCTTCCCTCCGCAATAACTTGGCCCACTAACATGGGAACTGCACTAAGGAGGGGAAGGAGGGGAATCCGAATTATTTGAAGGTACACGCAAACTTAAAGCTAACAGAAAATGATAAAACAGTAAAGTAAATCAGATTCAAGACAAACAAAAAAAGATTAGTGGAGCTTCCAGTTGGTAAAATCTCTGTCATAACTTCATAAGTCTTTTATCTCCCTCACATCTACTTGAAATTCTATAAATTATGCAGTTAATGGGAACCCAATATAGATATTAAAAATCACTGTCAAAAGATAGTTGGCTATCACAAAGAAAAATGACCTTTTGAGGCAGAGTAGCCAAAATAAGGTTGTAATTCTTCCTCCTAGCTGTGAACTCAGCAAAGTAATCTCTCAGAGGAAGTTACTCCAGTATAAAATGACCACACATAACTGATGATAAGGGTAGTTGAAAGGTCAAATGTGGCAATATATGAAGAAACTTCAAAAGGCTCATGGAAAAATAGATTTAACAGATAAAATTTTTAAGCTCCTTTAAGTTGAAGATACTTTTGGAAATGGCAATAACAGCCTTTTAATCTACCCCTAAATAACTGACAGACCTTGGAATTTAACCTTTTACTTCATTCTGCTTTATATTATTGACTGAATAAAAACAGGTGCCTTTTAAGTAGATAAATATTCATTCACTCATTCACCCATTCATTCATTCATTTATTGACAGTCCAAGAGACAGAAAAAGAGTTAGAGGCAGAAATGCCTACAACAGCCAGAGCTATATGATTTGTGAAACCAAGACCCAGGAACTCGATCCAAGTCTGTTGCATAAGTAGCAGGAACCTGGCCACTGAGCCATCATCTACTGCTTCCCAGGGTACACATTAGCAGGAAACTATCCCATGACTCTAACTGGGGCACCCTGAAACGGGATGCAGATGCTCCAATTGGAGGCTTAACTTTTGAGCCAAATACCTCCACTAATTTTTTTAAGACTATGAAACAGGAGCCAGTATAGTGGTGTAGCTTGTCAAGCCAACACTTGAAGCACTGGCATCTCCTTTGGTCATTGGTTCAAATCCTAGCTGCTCAGCTTCCAACTCAACTCCCTACTAATGCACCTGAGAAAGCAACAAAAGATGATGACCAAGTACTTGGACCCCTACTCCCATGTGGAAGACCTGGAAGAATCTTTTGGTTCCAGGATTTGGTCTGGCCCAGCACAGGTCAGTGGAGCAATTTGGAGAATTGAATCAGTAGATGGAAGACCCCTGTATACATGTTCCTTTCTCTCTGTAACTGATTTTCAAATAAAATAAATAAATCTTACTTAAAAAACGATTATGAAACAAAGTCACAAGGAGCCAAAGCAGGGCTAGAAGGACTAATTATTTCTTTTTGAAAATTCTCACAAAATTGCCCTTGTTTGATGAAAAGACAGATGAGACAGGTTATGGTAAAGGACTAGGGAGAGAATTTCAAGTATTTTTGTCTATGGCTTAAGCTAACATTCTCAAAACAGTTTCTTTATAAGCAGTGCCATTCTTTGGCCTTTCAGAAAGTCAAAAATCCTGTTGCCATGACTTTGCTCTTGATTGGTCTGCATTTTCAACCCCGAAAGACAGAGTGACAGGTAGACAGAAAGGGTTCCATATTGAGTATTCACTCTCCAAATGACTGCAAAGTTGAGAATTGAGATGATTCAGCCAAAGTTGAAATCAGAAACCTAACCCAGTTCTTCCTTGTAAGGTGGTAATAATCCAAGTAGTTAAGTCATCACCCACTGCCTCCAAAGGTCTGTATTGACAGAAACTTGCAATCAGAAGCAAGATCTAGAACTGCATCCAGAAACATGTTAACCAGTTTTAACCACTGCGTTAAACACACTCCAACCTATCTGCTTTCGCTTTGACAGGACCACTACCCTGTCTTAGTAGCCATTGCGTGGCTTGTGTTTTATCTTCAGAATCACACTGGTAAAACTATGATTCACCTCTTGTCACAGTTCTTCAAAAATATTTCAGGATCCCAATCACACTTATTTAAAATTTCCATTGAAATCTTTGCTGATTGAAATCTCAGTATACATGACCACAACAGTGTTGGCACTCATTGAGTCAAAAGCTTGCTCAACTTTGATTTTTTCCAGTCAGAATTACAGAAGTGGAATCATTTGAGATGCTTGTTGTATTGGGTACTGTGTCTCCTGTTGATTATGAATTTCTTCAGTAGGTCACCAGCAAGGTCAATTTTTTCTCTCACAAATTGATGCAGATTGTCTAAAACTAGAGGCACAATTTTCAATATTATCCCATCTCTTCTTAAAGTAAGTTACACCATGCTTCTATTGAAAGAAGCAAGACTGGATTTGAACTGTAATACTGCAATAAGGTGGAGCAATCCACCATGGGGGAAGGGCATGGGGAGAGGATGGGGGAACATCAGAGCCTATGAAACGCTGTTATAAAATGAAATGCAATAAAAAATATATGTAAATAAAAACAAAAAAATAAAATAAAATAAGTTATATTTTTGTAATGGATAATCACTGTGGAGCATTGCCTCTATAAAGTTTTCATAAAGCATCAATGAGCTCATTATTTTTCCATTCAAGTTACACCAAAGTTTTGATGTTTGTTCTTGCTTCAAGTTTAGCATGATTCATGTTGCCTTGATCAGGGCTCCTTTCAACTGTGCGTTGTGCTTCTTAGGGATTGTAACATGTCATAACAAGTTAGTATGACTTTTTTGTGAAAAGAATATAGGCATAATTTTTTCGTAATGGTTTGCCACTACTTCAAACATCTTTTATAAAGGATTTCAGGACACATACACAGTAAGCCCTTCATAAATAGCACCTCTTGTTCTTTTCAGTTTTGGTATTAAATGGTAATTTTCTAAGAGTAATTAGAGTTTATAAAACATCAAATGTCAGAGTGTATTAAATTATGGCAAAAGGTTGTGTTTCATATAGCAAATGATTAAGTTCAGCTGTTCAGTGAAAAGCATAATTTTCATTGATGGAAGAGGAGGTAGCATTTTGGTTCCTTTATTTTTAAAAAAATATTTGTGTATTTACTTACCTACTTACTTACTTGAAAGTCAGAGTTACAGAGAAAGAGGGAGAGAGAAAAGGAGGTCTTCCATCTGGCCACCTGGTGGTCCATCCTCTAAATAGCACACTGAGTAGGCCTGAGCCAAGCCAAAGTCAGGATCCAGGAGCTTCATCCCAGTCTCCAAAGGGGTGTTAGTAGCACAAGAAATTGAAACATCTTCCACTGATTTTCTAACAAGGAGTTGGACCAAAAGTGAAGCAGCTGGGGCCAAGCACAATGGCTTAGTGGATAAATCCTCCCCTTGCGTCTTCTGGGATTCCATATGGAATCCAAATCCCTGATTGTGGCTTGGGAAAGCAACATAGGATGGTCGAAATCCTAGGGCTCCTGTACCCGCATGGCAGACCCAGAAGAAGCTCCTGCCTTTGGATGGGCTGATCTCTGGCCTTCAATGCACTTAGGGGGTGAATCAGTGGATGGAAAATCTTTCTCCCTGTCTCTTCTTCTCTCTGTATATTTGTCTTTCCAATAAAGAAAACACAAAATGAACCTTTAAAGAAAAAAAAGTGGAGCAGCCTAGGCATAACGTAGTGGCTTTACCTGTAGCACAATAACCAAGCTCCCTCATTTTGATTCTTTAAGACTTTTCCTTTGAGGATGAATCCCAGCATCATTAAATGGATCTTTTGTTCAGTTACATTAGAAGTTGTGAAGACGTGGATTGACCTGGGAAGCTGAACAACAATTCTTGTACTTCAAAATGCTATCTTTGGGCCCGGCAGCGTGGTCTAGCGGCTAAAGTCCTCTCTTTGAAAGCCCCGGGAACCCGTATGAGTGCCGGTTCTAATCCCGGCAGCTCCACTTCCCATCCAGCTCCCTGCTTGTGGCGGGGGAAAACAGTCGAGGACGGCCCAAAGCTTTGGGACCCTGCACCTGCGTGGGAGACCTGGAAGCGGTTCCTGGTTCCTGGCTTCGGATCAGCACAGCACCGGCCATTGCGGCTCACTTGGGGAGTGAATCATCGGATGGAAGATCTTCCTCTCTGTCTCTCCTCCTCTGAGTATATCCGGCTTTCCAATAAAAATGAATAAATCTTTTTAAAAAATGCTATCTTTATGAAGTTTTGTAAGGACATAATCCATCTGTAAGTGGGCAATTGTACAAGCTTCAAATGTGTATATATTTTTACAGTGGTACCTCATACTATGTGAGATTATAGATACAGGAACAGACAAATAATCTTGAATGGAAAAGTTTGAAGTGTGCAGATAATATAATAAGGGAGTTATTGCTGGAAGCTGAAAAGCAAGAAAAGCTTTTCTAGCATTGGAAAGCCCCTGAGGAGTAGGGAGTTCAGAATGCCCTCTCCCTGATTCAAGTGATCTTTGGACCCAGGTATAAAAGTAGCTTAAAGATGAGACGCTGAAAAACTTCATGTTGTTGCTCTGTTTACTGAAAGTTTATACCACTCCATTTGTTCTTCAAGGTGCTTATCTTTCGATATTTAAGATCTCAGAAAACAAAGAGACAAATCAGTCAAAATATCATCATGTTTTCCTTAACCACAACTCTAGGAAAAAAGTGTATCAGGAATACATCCTTTTAAATACTGAATAACCACACATAATGAAGGTGTTATAGACAGGCTAAATTAGATTTCTTAGAGATTATAGGGTGAATTACTCAGAATATGATCATCCATACTTGCCCTTTCCTTAAAAGAGTGCAGAGTGCCAATTAGGTCACGACCAGAGATTACCTGGAGCTTTATTCCCATTTTAATTTCCAGGAGTTCACTTTCTTCTCCTGAACGTATCGTTTGAATAAAATGTTCCTTAATCTTGCAATTGTATGTATAGCATAGAATTGTCTTTTAATGGAATAGTTCGCTACAACCACTCCTTACAAAAATTAAAGATTTAAACCCCACATTCATTTTCTGAAGGCTATAGGTTTCTGCTGTCATGAAAGTCACATGTGATTGGCAGATGCCACAGAGCTCCCAAGGTTCCCACATTCTGGAATATCAATACATTCTCTAGCAGTTACACAAAATGTTAACCTGGATGTTGCCATGAGGGGATTTTTGAAGATGTAATTAGCATCCCAAGTCAGCTTGCTATTAAAATGGGGAGATCTTTGGTGAACCCAGTGTAATCCAGTGACATCTTAAAAGGGAATGGACTTGGGCCCGGCGGCGTGGCCTAGCGGCTGAAGTCCTTGCCTTGAAAGCCCCGGGATCCCATATGGGTGCCGGTTCTAATCCCAGCAGCTCCACTTCCCATCCAGCTCCCTGCTTGTGACCTGGGAAAGCAGTTGAGAACGGCCCAATGCATTGGGACCCTGCACCCGCATGGGAGACCTGGAAGAGGTTCCAGGTTCCTGGCTCCTGGTTGGCGCGCATCAGCCCGTTGCAGCTCACTTGGGGAGTGAATCATTGGACGAAAGATCTTCCTCTCTGTCTCTCCTCCTCTGTGTATATCTGGCTGTAATAAAAATGAATAAATCTTTAAAAAAAAAAGGGAATGGACTTTATTTAGAAAGGAAATATTCAGTTGGGGAGAGAAATTCAATGTGATGGTACTTTTCTTCATTGTAACGGTGGCGGGGATACCTCACACTGTATGGATGGCATCTAGAATTGAACAAGAGCTTCTTGACTAAAGGCAGCAAGAGAACAGGCCTAATTTAGCTCTGTTTCAAAAAGCTGGATTCTGCCTAAAACCTGAGTGAGCTTGGAGGAAGATGACTCAGATGAAAGTGTAGCTCCAACCAATACCTCCATTCTTGCCTCTGAAATCCTGAGCAGACAATCCAATCATGAGACACACAGTGCTATGTGCATAAACAGGCATTGCTTTAAGTGGCTGAATTTGTGCTGATTTATCATAGAGCAGTAGGAAATTAATACAACTCTATTTGTCGTACATACACAAATGAAGTAGGAAAAACATGCATAAGCAAGTAGTACCTATCTAAATAAGTTAGATTCCAATAGGCTTTATAAACAGCATTTCTTTTCCAATCTGAAGTAAAATGAAGCAAAGGGATATCAAATTCCCCAGAATGGGAAGGAGATGGCACGTTTATTTATATCTGTGAAAGTTGGCAGTAAGTTGAAAGTTTACCCATGTACAATTAAGTAGCTAAGACTTTTAGAGTACTTTTCAAATTTGGCCTGGGTACAAAATGTATTCTACAAAGGTTGTTTCAAAAGAGAAGAAAAAATTTGATACACAATTTATTTTCCTAGGCTGTCTGTCCACATTTTCTTCCAGTGGTCACAACTTGTTCTTTGGGGCTGGAGGTGCTGCTGCCATGCCCATGAGCAGGAAGTCAACCCCTGAAGAGTTGTTCTGCTGAGGCTCCTATATTTCAGGCCACAAACACCATGAGCCTTTGTTCTGGACAGTGAGAGCTGCTACAGCCTTTCCCCACTTGTACATCATGGTCAGCTGTGCCAAGATGAGGAATCTGATTTAAAAGTTTGTGAAAACCATCGAGTTCTAGCCTTTCTCTTTTGACCTTTTTTCATTTTCAAGTGACTTCCTATCTGGATTCTATAGGATGGAGAATCAAACCAATAGATAATGTAAGATTGAGTGAGTGGATAAGTGTATAACTGACAAGTGTCCTGAAGAATTCAAATAGCATTCATGGAAATAGAGAATGGGGACTGAAAATAAATTCATATGCTGTTAAGTTAAAGATCTGAATTTAACATGACTAATCTAGGTGTAGGACTAAATTCTTTTTTTAAAGATTTTTTATTTTTGCTGGAAAGGCAGATGAACAGAGAGGAGGAGAGACAGAAAGGAAGATCTTCTGTCTAATGATTCACTCCCCAAGTGGCCGCAATGGCCAGTGCTGTGCTGATCCGAAGCCAGGAGCCAGGAACTTCTTTCCAGGTCTCCCACGCAGGTGCAAGGTCCCAGTGCTCTGGGCCATCCTCTACTGCTTTCCCAGGCCACAAGCAGGGAGCTGGATGGGAAGTGGAGCTTCCGGAATTAAAACCTGCACCCATGTGGGATCCCGGCGCATTTAAGGCGAGGACCTTAACCATTACACTATTGTGCCAGGCCCTGGACTAAATTCTTGTGCACAGGAAATAGTTAGAAGAACATGTCAAGTAGCACAAGAAAGCACTCACTCATGTAAGTTCAAAAAGTATTCTAACTTTTTTATTTAACAAAATTTAAACATAAAAATATGCACGTATATTGAATACTATGTGTTTTGATACATGGCACACGTTGTGTTATTTCCAATCAGGAATCAGGATATCTATCCTCTCAAATAGCTAACATTATTTTATGGCAAAAATGCAAAATTCCTTCTTCTAATTTTTATTAACATATTAACATTACCTGTAATCCACATACTATTCAAAAGAACTCACTTCTTACTCCTATCTAGCTATAACTATGTACCTATTAATCAACTTTTCCCCAATTCTTCTCTCCCTACTTTAGTAGTAACCTTCATATTTTCAAATTCAATAAGATTATCTTTTTCTTTCAACTCCACGTGAGGGAGATCATGTGATACTTTCTATGCTTGGATTATGTCACTTAACATGTGGCAAATGTTAAAGTTTCATACTTTTCTATGGTTTCTCAATATACTATCATGTACAAGTACCACATTTTCTTTATTCACTCAATGTGGATGGACATTCACATGGCTTGCATTTTTAGTTATTGACCATGGTGCCATAATAAATATGGAAATTCAGGTGTCTCCTCAAGAGACTTCATTTCCTGTGACTACACAGCTAGTAGTGAGACTGATGAACCTTGCAGCTTTTCCATTTTTCCTTTTTTGAGAAAGCTTCATATTGTTTTCCATAATGGCTCTACTAATTGGCATTGCTAAAGACAGTGTAGAGAGACCCTTTTTATCCACATTCTTAACAACACTCATCTTTTGTTAAAATAGCCAATAGAACCAGAGTGAGGTGGTGTCTTATTGTACTCTTGAATTGTGATTTTCTTGTGACAAGTGATGTTGAACTTTTTTTTTCACTTACCTATTGACCATCTCTATATTTTCCCTTGCAAAATGTCTGTTTAGATCTATCACCCATTTTTTATCAAATGATTTGCAATTTGCCTTAGTGTTGTTTGAGTTCTTTGTATATTCTGGATATTAAGCTCTTGTCAGATGTAAACCTTGCAAATATTTTCCCAATTTTGAGTTTAGAATTGGGGTTGTTTCCTTTACTATGCAGAGGCTCCAAAAGATACTTAAAAGACAGTTAAACAAAGTATGCTACTTTGTTCATTGTTTGTGTCCCAATTTTAAAAACAATCTATAAATATAAAGGCAATACATGAAATTAGAAGGTAGATTATCAGGATATATTGTAGTAATGTTTTTAATTTTTAGGAATGCCAATCATGTGATTATGTTGAAAATATCCTAATTGGTTATAATTGTTTGATGAAGAAGTGTGAAGTCTTATTTCACATTGAAATACACATCAGAGTATCAGTAAAGCAATTTCCAAAAATTGCTAGGAATTGATAAAATGATGAATATGAGGTTCCAATTATACTCTCCTTATTTTTCATGTGCCTGAGCAATGTCTCAACAATTAAGGACGATAGAGGAAAAGTTAGTGAGAAATATATTTGAAATCGATTTCTAAATTCTGAAAGAATAGAAGAAAAAGTTAAGTGTTAAACAAAGGAACAATGGTCCTGTTTTCACACAAATGAACTGTACTGGACCACACCGCTAAGTCAAGTTAGGCAAGGTTACCAAATGCCTCTAGAAACAGAAACCAAGAACAATATACAGATTCCTCAATACTGATATTTCTAACAACGCCCATTAGGCCAAGATAACATGGACCAAACTTGGAACAAGTGTCTTCTTGATGGAAAGGGCAAGAGAAACTTGGACTTTTCAAAGAGAACAAGAAAGCCTGCAACCTTTATAACTACAGCGTGAAAGTAAATCATGGGCTTTCCTTTTTCCAGGGCAATAGGATTCGGCACCCCAAGAAGAAACCTGCA
Source organism: Ochotona princeps (assembly GCF_030435755.1). Classification (NCBI taxonomy): domain Eukaryota; kingdom Metazoa; phylum Chordata; class Mammalia; order Lagomorpha; family Ochotonidae; genus Ochotona; species Ochotona princeps. The sequence continues at coordinate 72,589,674 of NC_080838.1, forward strand.
GCCATGGATGATTGGCCTTCTCGCTGTGTTGTCGTTGATATTGGTGGCAGTCATCATTGGTCTTCTAGTTCACTTCTTAGTCCCTGGTAGGCAAAATTAGGAATTTTATTCATTTTGATTTCATTTTTCTGCCAAGTGTCATTTATATATATATGTTAGTGAAGTTTATCTAAGTAATTGTACTTTTATCTGCAAATGTCTATGCTCAGAATATCTTTTAATTTATTCAGTCATTTCATGAATAAATAAATATTGAATGCCTATAACATGCAAAGAACATTCTGGGTGCTTAGGACATAGCATTCAAGTAAAACAGACAATTTTCTTACTTTCTTTGAGCTTGCAATTAAATGCTGAACTTCAAGTATCTACATTAAACACAAAAATTAAAAATTGTCTAAATTTTATAGTGGTCAGAATAAATGACTTCATCACTCATTATATATTTAAATGAAAAACTGTGACAAATTACCTAATGCAATTGGTTCTTTCATCTTTACAATTTTGTGTCCACCAAATTTCTAAAGAGGAAGCACGTATCAATGAAAGAATCAATTAAAACTGATAAATTAACTGAAGCATGATAAAATGTTGCCTTTCATTTTTAGAGAAAGAATTTTGCTGTTTCCCAAACAATTGCTAATGACTGTGTTTTTATTGTCTAACATGCTTGTAACCATGCAAACAAATCATTTCAGAACTTTTCATATTACATTTCTGTGAAGAGTAAAAAGCAGTTTTTTTTTGCACAAATTTCCACACTGTCACTCTCACATGGAGACATGTAGTAAAATGACTAGGCTTGCAAAATGAATGGTCTTATCAGTTGTTACCTTCCAATGATTTAGTCAGGGAGTGAAGAGTCCATTAGGCGCCCAAAGGGGCTTGGGACCATAGTGTCAGGGTCCATGTAACAACCACAGCCACACTTTACACCACTGGAAAAAGATTCTCATACCAACTAATTTTGTTTCACAGAGTAAGCTTTGATCATAGCATGGGTTAATGTCATATCATATCATATTATTATTACTAATTTTTTTACTGAGTCAAGGGAACCAAAGAACCATTTTGGGACTCAGTGAGGTACCAGTCAGAAGATTGGCTCTACTAGGATCCCTCTGTTTTTTCTAGATCCATGGCCAGGAAACCTATTGCCTTCCACCTGAGCCAGGCTCCAGGGGGATCAAGGTGGTTTTCTTGCCTGCTGCATGTCTACTGTTGACTCTGCCACTTTCTCGCATCCTTTTAGCCTTAAGACGACCAGATCCCAGGAGTCTCCACGGCTGTCTCTTCCCTTGCTTTCCTTGAGAGCCAGAGTTGTGGCCGACTCATCTGCATTAAACACTATTCTCACCTTTAACCTCCGACATTCTTTTCCCAGCTCTTTTTTTTTAAATCATATTTCTCTTAGTATTCCTGGCTTTTCATTACAAATTGAAATCAGCAAAGATGGGCATTTACCTCTGCTTTTAGCAAAGTACAGCCTTCCCTCTGTTCCTGTAGGTGATTGGTCCAAGAACCCCTGTGTATATCAAAATTGGTAGATGCTCTGGTCTCTTACACAAAATAAAACAGTGCTTTCATAGGATCTATATAAAATAAAACAGTGTTTTCATAGGATCTACATACAACATTCTGAATATTTTAAATCATCTCTGGATTCCTTTGAATGCTTAATTCAATGCAAAGGTTGTACAGGTAGATTTTACACTGTATTGTTCAGGAAATAATAAAACAGGTCTTAAAATATTCAATACAGATGCAATTTATTCATTTTTAATTGATACATTATTATTATGCATAATTATGGGTTCCAGTGTGACATTTCAATACATACATATATATATATGTAGAAAGAGAGGTTATATATACTGCATAATTGCCAATTTAGGATAAATAGAATATCCATCACCACAAAATTTATCGTTTAATTGTATTGGGAACAATCATACTGTAGCTATTTTAAAATGTATAATCAATTATTGCTAATTTTTATTAACAGTTCTCTAATTTTATCCCCATTAACTAACCTATCCGAATTTTCCCATTCCCTGGATACTTTCCATTCTCCAAATACCAGAGGCAATTTTTAAAAATATTACTCATGCACAGCTGGTAGAATCCATAAATATGAAAGGCTGACTATATTTGGTGGTAAACATTTCAATTCAGCAATGAGCAATACAGGGAAGAATGTTAAAGCTCTGACACAAAGTGTGTGCTTTTGACAGTGCAAGTTCCTTACAGATCCTGTGCCTTTTCTCATCTTTAAAATAATTGTGATGTTAGTCTTAAAAAGTTGAAATGTAAAATACTCAGAGCTATGCCAACCACATAGTAGACACTCAGTAAATACCAATATTGTCAATTAACTTAGGACATTGTTGTGCTTATTATTTTTATGAAATTCAGTTAGAAAGCAACTCAGAAAGACATTCAAGGCTTTATATTATCCCCGTTACAGTCAAGTCTTAGATCTTGATGTTTTTGTCCAAATCACTCTCATTGCAGGGCAAAAAATGGAGTACTACCATGGCACCTTTAAAATGGCACATCTACAAAACAGTAATAATTCTGGAATAAACAAAATGTATCAACTTAAAGATTTAAGGGAGATGAGCGAAAATATGGTAAGTTGGATAACATTCCTTTTAGCAGAAGGTGATGTAATTACAGCTACAAAATATTAGAAAAAATTGTGAATCATTTGCTTCATTTCTAAATGTGCATTTTTCAGACGATTCCCATCCAAATCATTTTGCAGATTCCTAACTGCTCCCTCCCCAGAGTCAGAGCTGCTAAGTCAGTGTCTGGTTGACGGGAAAGTAAGGAGTAGAGAAACGGAGAAGAGTACTGAATTCACCCATGTAACAGATGGGTAATACCATAAACTAATCCTTCTGACACAACCACTTTACTTACAAATAAGAATTCAGGTTAAGATATTTCAGCCTATTGCTCTCCCAATTGTACCACAATAATCCCCTAATAGAAACGCTAAACTGCTAGAATTGCTTTTGCTGTATGACCACCAACTTTTAAAATGAATAAGTACAATGAGCCTCTTAAGATTTTTTAGTATTTTTAAAACATATGAGAAGGACAATGACGATCAAAAATGTTCATTTCCTCTTGCTAATACATTAGAAAAGGATAACTCAGACCTATTGTGCAGCACAGGTTAAATTTGACCCGTTTTCTTAAAGCTAAAACACAGTCCTGATCCCAGAATTGAGTTGTGTCACAATTCTGCCAGGATGTCCATGAGCTTTCACTCATAAACAAAGAAGCACAGCAGTAAGATATTTTAAAATGGAAGAAATAACAGGTGTATTAGGTTGATTTGGATTAAAAAAAAAAACCTTAACATTTTTAGAAACCTTCCTTTTGTAAACCAACTGTCATGTCTTCATCTTACATCTCCTTGTACCTAACATACTCAGTTGCAATGTATTTCTAACCTGAATTCTAAATTAACGTTGTCATACAGTTTTTCTCTAGAAGTCTATACCCAAACCAATAATTAATATTTACATATTCACATGTGTACTTTCCACTGTTTCAAATTCAGAACATGTTAGAAAATAGCAAATGCTGTGGTTTTTTTTTCTTGAGGAATGTCGGAATTAACCTGAAGCCCCAAAATCTCCCCTGCTCCTCTTCCTAATCTTAAGTGATATAAAATCATCAATGTAGAAAGAAAAATAATCTAAACTCCCTTAGATTTAAATAAAATAGCAAATTCCATAATATGTTGGCAAAGTAGGAAATCTGTTTTCTGTTTCCTGTTTCATAGTCAACATCATTATTTTTAACTAAGAAACTGTCTAATGAAGCACATGGGCAGGAAGCAAGAGGTCTTCCATGAAGTAACAGAAACACAAACATGCATCTGTGACAGAAAACAGTTTTGAAAATGGACTTTTATGTTCATGTTAAGCTGGGTTTTCTAACTTAAGAAACCTGCTTCAGAAGCTGAGTTTAGTATTGACACATTTGGTTATCAGAGGAACTTGTAAGGTGCTTATCTGGCTTGTTTATTCTTATTATCAATCTTGTTTATTCTTATTATCCCCCTAACCTAATTCCCATCCCTTCACCCTGCAGGCCATTAGTCTCTGTTTCTTGTGTATTCCTTTACTTTTGTGTATTCTTGCAAAGCTGTATGTTGTTTTATGTACACTTTTTAACATTTTGTGTCATAAAAATTTCTAAAACATCACTTTGTTTCATCCTTTCTTTCCTCAGAACTACAGAGATCTATTCCTGCCATTAAAACTAGATTATTATGAATTGCTATATGATGAACCATGGCATATATTTATATACTATATTTTCCTGGATTTTTGCCTATTATCCTCTCCTCCCTGCCACCCCCCAAGAAAAACTACTGTACTAAGCCAGATTGCTATTGATATCTTTTGAACTCATGCAAGTAATTCTTGGAGAGCCATAATCAGGTCATTGAGCCTGCATATGCTTGATTTGAATAACTGGGGCAGGATTGTACTTCAGGATGACTGAAGGAGAGAGTGACCTCCAAACTGCAGTACATCAGGGTTCGTACGTCCACACTTTGGTATTCTAGCCCATTCAGTGTGCTGTAAAAAGCCAAACTCATACTTACCAATATAGCCTTGTGGATTATGTTTTCAAGTTTTTGTTAAAAAAAAAGATTATTTCTTATACTGACTTTATAGGTTTCCCTTTTATATTGGGTCTTTAATACATCTGAATCTTACAATAGGTGTGGGATCCAGGCTTTATACTGTATATGGTGAGTCAGTTTCAAATATAAACCAAACAATCTGTGCTTTCCTTAGTGTATGATGTGTTATTGGCACTTGGGTCCTGAAAGAGAAAGTCCCATCTGTCTCCTCAAATTTCTCCGAATCTCTTTTGTGTACTTAGCACAGTAAAACATCAAACAAATTAAAAATCAATGACGGTTTCCACAAACAGAAAAAAAAATGCAATATGTTACCCTGCTAAAAAGAATCAGGTGTTCTGACCCCAGCCCTCATGAAATGAGCTTTAGAAAAACTACATAGGAAGGGTTCTTGCTTCACCAGAGCCACTCCTATCTATTGTTGCTAAATCCCAGTGAATCAAAGCAGAGTCTTCTTTCTGTCCTAAATAGGCATTAATTACACATCCAAGAAAGACAGGCTATAGGTCCTGTTCTTCCAGATAACATGGGTTTTACTGATTTGAATACAAATGGAAATAGAAAAGTTAAATGACATTTTGCGCTCAGATTCTGCCAAAACCCATCCAAGTTTCTTTAGAAAATGAGACAGACACATATCATCTCTCATAATGTGCTTCAGAGAATACTATACTCACCAAAACACCAGAAAAATGCTCCTCAGCTTACAATGGGATTGACTCCTAACACTACATACGATAAATTTTAAGTTGGAAATACTCTAAGTAAAATTACCTTTAATATAATCAATCTATCCAATATAATAGACTAGTCTAGCATATCTTAAACACACTCAGAATACTTATATTAGCCTGTAGGTGAGAAATAATCTCATGAAAAGCCTATTTTATAACAAAGAGCTGAATGTCTTGTGCAATTTATTGAACACCTGTACCCAACAATGCTGACAACACAGAACAGAACTGAGTCTGTTATTTCTCCTCCTGATTGTTGGTTGACTGGAAACTCTGGCTCACTGTGGCTCTTCAGTATCATAGAAGGCTTGCTAACACATATCCCCAGCCTGGGACAGGATTAAAATTCAAAGTTCAAAGGAGGTTCTACTGAATGTGTGTCATTTTGACACCTGTGTAAAGTAAGTTGGGAGCTACCTATAATTCCTGATATTCCCAAATAGGTAAATGATCTTCATCATTGTTCAATGTTTACCTGTTAAAATAGATTTATTGAGTAACAGTGTTTCACTTGGCAAATATATTCAGAAATAGCAAAAATGTTTTAAACGGTACATTCATTATAGATGTGAAAGTTGTAAGCTGGATATACAATTAACAATACAACTAGCTAACATTTATTAAGTGCCAAATATCACTGTCAACACTTTATATGTATCTTTTTAGTTAATCCTCAGAAACAGCCCCATGAGGATAACTATCCCAATCTAACAGGTGACAAAAATAAGGGCAAAGAAAGATTGATTTATTGAAAATCATATATTTGGTAAATTATATAATTAACATCAAAGTCCCATGATGCTTGTCATACAAAAGAATCACCTGTGTGAGTTCACGCCCCATCTACCATCCTACAAAACATAATACAAGGGCTCAGCAGCGTGGCCTGGTGGCTAAGGTCCTTGCCTTGATCCCATATGGCCGCTGGTTCTAATCCCGGCAGCTCCACTTCCTCTCTATCTCTCCTCCTCTCAGTATATCTGACTTTGTAATAAAAATAAAATAAATCTTTAAAAAAAAAAAGCACAATACAAAAATATATTGCTTTCCCAGAGCCTATGAAACTGTCACATAATGCATAATAATTAATTTAAAAATATATATATTGCTATATCTCATTCTTTTAACTGTACAATTAATGTAGGTCAGCAACCACCACATGTGTTAACAATGGTAACAGTTAAATGAAATTACTTAAAATGTCCTACCCTTGCTGCTCCCAGAAAGCCACTTGCCCTTGCGCCCAAAAAACTTCTTAATTTTAACTCTTTGTACTTTAGTGTGCCAGGAACAGGGCTCAAAATGATCCTCTAAAATTTCTGTAAATCATAAGTCTATGGTTGTGGAGACGAAAAATAGAGAAACATGACGTTAGTCAAAGAAATGATTATAGTATAGAAGAATTCTCCAAAGCAATTAGAAGGCAAAAAGGGAGAGATTGTCTCTAACGGACACAGTGGGAAGCTCTATGAAAATACAACTGGGCCAAGGTGAACTTGAACTCAGACAGCTGAGGTATAAATGGAAATGCAAATACCAGTTGCCCACTGATTGGAGAGAGGTTATGGCCCTACACCTACAGAAGAGATTCAGCATGGAAGCCTTAAGAAAAAAATAAGCAAGACGATCAGAAATTTTATGTTTCTGTGATGAGGTCAAAAGTTCAGTAATTAGAGAAGTTGCATGTGTGGCATTTGAAGAATGTGAGCCACTCCGCTTCCTTTAATGTGTTTCATGCAAATCCTGAAAGAAAAGGCTAATTACCGTTTATTCCGTGTCCAATCTGCAATGCAGCACTGCAAGGCCGGCAGATAACAGAACCACACCTCTGAAGTTGAGTCTCACAGCTGATCTTGATGAAAGAGACAGGCTCTGAAGCTAAAGATAACCCAAAAGGTGTGATATTTCCACTGAATTGTTCTGCTTGTCACGAGGGACTCAACTAACAAGGATATGGGAATAAAACCTATGTCAATTCTCACATGTAATCTTTAAAATCCATAGGAACAGTAAGTCCTCTGTTTTGCCAGATCACTTTTTCTTAACCAGTATACTGGGCTTGCTTCTTAGATAAAGATGAGCACAGCTTCATTTCCTCATATCTCTGTATTAGTTTTTGATGAAGAAAGCAATAATAGAAACAATGAACAGATAGAAGAAGGAGGTGGAGGTATATGTTTCTATATGCATAACCAACTTCCACTATATTTGGAGAACAGGTGTGATGGTTAATGCTTTCTGAGGGAAGAGTTGGGATAAAAGTAGTAGAAACCATCTCAAAGCTTCCTGATAAATCATCAATGGAGCAAAAACTTTACTTTGCCAGATATTGTTTACATGGCCAATCACAAATATGGCTCCCACATTTGGCACTAAGAAGAAACTAAGAGAGATTATAGGCTCACAAATTCATTAGAATATTTAAAAGATAAGAAGAGAACCTGGACATTCTGAATAATAACTTTCCATGGCTCAGGGCTTTTGGTTTTAAAATTCTTGAACTTTAAGCACACCTAAATGAGCCATTTTTCTGTTTTACAGAAGCGACTGGGAGATCTAGGCAAGTGGCACACTGAACTTTAATATATGCTATCCCTTTTTAAATTACAAACTTTTGAAGATCACAAAATTATCTTGCCTCTCAATGTCAATGATAACTTAGGATAAAATTTTCCTGTACTTGATTGCTTCCTATATGTGATTAGTCAGTACCAGATATTTTCTTCCTTGTGACAATCCACAAAGAAACATTGAGGAAAGACTACTGTAATCAAATGACTGATAACATCAGAAAGCATCACACTCCATTGGGTGAGCTCATTGCTACCTGGTTTAAGATAATCAGGAAGTTATACTTCTTCGGCACCCCACCCTCAGCAACCACAGACCTGGTATGACCCTGCATCCATCTCCTTTCTCTGGCTCAAAGCTGTGAGAGTCAGGCCTCACACCCAGAAGTGCATCCCAAAATCCTGTGGACTGTCCTCAGTGTTCAGTTCAGCCAAACTGTCTAGAACTGAAAAAAAAAGTCACAGCTGACTTCTTGAACCAAATTTTCAGATCTAGAATTTCCAGTAGATACAGAAACACCTTTAAAAGACTTCCATCAGAACTGCCATTGTCTTTATTTGAAGCAAAGACACAGACTGCCTTTGGAGAAGGGTCTAAGAATTGCTGGTCCTCTTGCACACTGTTCACTGCTCATCAGTTGGCTGGTTCTTTCACTGAGAATTCATCTGTAAGCTCAACTATAATTAACACTAAGGGCATCCACCATGCAACACTGGGTGACTGAGTCCCAATTCACTCTATGGTTCACTGCTGTGTCATCATGGGAAAGTCACTTCCTCATCTGTACAATGCACCTAACAAGAGAGCTCACATCAGATGGTTGATGTGAAAAGGAAATGAGCTCAGATACAGTGGACTTTGAGCTTGGTTCACAGTTGGCACACATCTGTGATATTATTTCTACCAGAGCAACTATCATAATTCCACAGTAAAGCAGGTTTCTACAAGGATTCAAATAGTCAGAAAATGTTCACAATGAGAAAAAAAACACTCAACTGAAAAATATCCCGGTAAATACAAGGCTTCCTTATTTTTTCTACACATATACATACCAATAGTATGCAAAGCACTCTCTCTGATGTTGTAGAACATGAAAATATACACTACTGTCTCTGTGTCCAAAGGGTTTGCCAGTTCATAAATGAGATAACATATTTGTGTAGGCATATTAAGAAATAGAAGAATTTTCTTAAAAAACTTAATACAGAGAAGGTCTAAGATTAGTTTGGAAATTAAGGAAAGCTGCTAAAGAAGGCAACAGCAGATGATCCACAAAGGATAAGTACAATCCGAAAAAGCAGGGCTGGTAGAACAGCAGAATGACACGGAGCCAGGGAACTGACAAGGAAGGGAAGCACACAGGAAGATGAGGGCCGTGTCTGAAAGGTACTGGTGGGTTGTAGTGCTGCAGACGGCAGAGGCAGATGAGTTACAGATGATGAGGTGCTTGAATGCTTAACACTGAGAAAAGATGCCCACGTGTGATTGTATCCTTCCGTGTTTCTACCTTGAGGTCAGCCTTTGTAGCAAGGTAACTTCAGTCAAGCCTTACTTAAAGCAAAAGGTGTCTTTTGAAAAGCATCTCTCACACCATCCTTTGTGCGGTGCTTTTACTATAATCAGAACAAAGCAACAGGATCTATAGTGCCTCACAGCATGTTTTGGGTTCCTTTAGTTTTCAGGAGCTCAGGTAGTGTTCTACTGGAAGAAATAGCTTTTTTTTTTTTCTAAGTATATTCCATTTTCCTTTCTTCAGGTATGTATGTATCTGGAGTGTTTTTATACCCCTGAAACACTGCTTACATGCAGATGCTGATTTGAAAGCATCTGATACAGAATGGCAGGCAATCTGTATAAGCAGTTAGTTGGGGAATAAAAACTGTATATCTGGGTGCACCTTTTCTTTGACTTTGTCAGCCTCTCCCTAACTTTTTCATTAAATATTCCAGTAACCTTCAATTGCATTCTTATTTAATCTCAGTGCAATTTTCAATGTTTCAAAATTATCAGGCCAAGAGAGATCTACACTGAAAACAGGGTCTTTTTTCTAATCCCAGATGATTACAACTTCAAAATTCTACAAATGGTCCAAAGGGGAGGTAGTTGAGATTTCCAAAACATTCTATTAGTTTGTGTAAATTTTATTTAGATCAAACTTGCACTTCTGGGAAATCAGAATGCCACAACATTAATGCTGGCAGAAACAACATTTCTGTAGAAGCAATCCTAAATCTGCCGAGGAAACACAATTTCAAGGACTTTACAAAGCTTGTATATATGGCTAAGTGTAGTTTGTATTCGTGTTGTCTCTGATTGTTTTGCTGTTGTAGAGGTCATCTTCAGCAGACCATGCTCTCCATTTCTCAAAGTGCTGTTGTTGGACCACAAGTGTCCCCTAAAGGCTCCCCAGATAGATAAGTCATGGAATTGGAATTATAGAGATGAGACCTCTATATTATTGTGATCATGAAAGTTGCTTCTACCTAGATTCTTCTCTTGTTCTGTCAATTCCTGTCTTCCCACACAACCTACCCATTCAAAGATGAAGTTGCTATTGGGTTTAGATATTGTTCTTCGCAGGCACACTGCCAGAGGGTTGATGTCACCTGCAGAGTTGAAAACAATACAAGACTTTCACCAACAAGTCACAAACTGCCAGGAACCAATCGATGGTGGAACTTATTCAGAGGATAATTACAAACCAAACTTCTTCAAGCACATTTACTTTTCTTCCTTTTAAAATTTATTACTTTTTTTCTAATTTGGAATACTTTAATAAGATTAGTGACTTTTTGAAATTGCTTACAGCTAGAAAAATAAAAACAAATGTTATGTCAGACTTCTAAATATGTAAATTAATTTCAGAGAATCTGAATCCACAAGATGTCTTAGATCTGGTGAAGTTTTATACAATTTTAAAGCCAGATTTTCTGTATTCAAGATTATATGGGTTATAATAATAATCACAGCACTAATTTGTACATTCATTTTCTAAAACTGAGTTACAAATATCCAACTGTTTTCTTTTTTAGTTAATTAATTTCATTTCGTTTTATGACACAGTTTCATAGGCTTTGGGGTTCCCCCAACTCCTCCCCATGTCCTCCCCCCATGCTGGATTCCTCCACATTGTTGCAGTAGTGGAGTTCAGATCCAGTCTGATTCCTTCATTTCAAGCATGTACCATGCATAGAGTCCAGCATCTTATTGTCCAGATAAATTCAACAGTTTCTCGGGCAGACCATCTCTGGTCTGAAAGTAGAGCTGGCAGAATATCATCATGTCCAATGAAAAGCCACAATCCTTGTTCCTTTTTGTTTGCCTTTATTTTCTTTTGAACTTCCCTTAGTGCCAGATATTTGGTAGGAGGTACTGTGTGACAAAAGAGAAATGATTATAAGAATGTCATTCTTGCCAAAAAAAAGTCCTAAAAATAGTTTCATTTCTAATATAGAAACCCCAAGCAATTTAGACCTTTCTTGTTACAAATGAAGATTCCTGATACTCTCAAGGCTTTACCGTCTAAATGCTGTCTTAGATCTTAGATGTAAAGCCATCACCAAATATGTGTCTTTGCAACTTCTACACTTCACCTTTAGACCAATTAACTGTTTATTTTACAAATTATTGCAATGTGCTTTAACCAAAAATTTGAAGGGCCAGCACACACTCCATACACCTGTTAGAGTCTCAGATGCTCTACTTACAATCCAACTCTCTGCTGTCATTCGTGGGAAAGCAGCAGAGGATGGCCCAAGTACTTGTACCTTTGCCACCCTCTTGGGAAACCCCAATGGAGTTCCAGACTCTTGTCTTCAGTCTGGTCTGCCCCTGGCCCTTGTAGTCATTTATGGAGTAATCCAATGAATGGAGGACTTCTATGTCTTTTCTTCTCTCTGTAATTCTGCCTTTCCCATAAGTAAACGAATCTTTCAATTTTTAACAAGAAATTTGAGATAAACTCCATATCACACTTAAAAAGGAGACTGTTTGATCTAGAGGAAAGAAATCTGGACCTTACAGTTGGAAGAGAAAGGTTTAAACAACAGTTAATTATTATTTTGTAATGCCAAAGCAGTCCATATAGTGCCTCTGAATTGTAGTTTTCACTTCTAATTTTTTTTTTTAATTATTTATTATTTAACTTCAGTAATTACATTGTATTATGTGACACAGTTACATAGATACTTGGGTTCTCCCCACCCCTCCCCAAACCCTCCCACCATGGTGGATTCCTCCACCTTATTGCATAACCACAGCTCAAGTTCAGTTGAGATTTCCCCATTGCAAGCGTATACCAAACATAGAGTCCAGCATCTTATTGTCCCGTCAAGTTCAACGGTTTCTTAGGTATACCCTCTCTGGTCTGATGACAGAGCCAGCAGAGTATCATCCCAGTCAATTGAAAGCTCCAACATACCATCAGCAAAAATTTACATCATTATGGAATTAATTGACATAGTAATGAGTAACCAATATGTTAAAAGTAAATGCGGGTTCCCAGCCACCTTCTGTGACCACCTCACCTATACTTCAATTTTAGTTTATACACAACATATAACATTCAAAACATAACATGTTATACATAACATCATATCATCTTAAATTAAGGCAAACATGTGGTATTTAACCTTTTGGGATTGGCTCATTTCCCTTAGCATTATGGTTTCCAGTTTGGCCCATTTGGCCACAAAGAACTGCATTTTGTTTTTTTTAATAGCTGAGTAGTATTCCATGGAGTAGATGAACCATAGCTTTCTTATCCAATCCTCTGTTGATGGGCATTTTGGTTGTTTCCATGTTTTTGCAATTACTGATTGTGCTGCTATGAACATAGGAGTACATGTTGGTTTCTCATAGAACAAGTGTTCTGGATATATTCCTAGGAGTGCTATTGCTGGATCATACGGTATGTTGAATTTGAGTTGTTTGAATATTCTCCATACTGATTTCCATAGAGGCTGTACCAGCCTGCAGCCCCACCAGCAGTGGAGTAGGGTTCCCTTTTCCCCGCAACCTCGCCAACAAGTGTCGTTGGTGCTTTTATTCATGTGGGCCAGTCTTACTGGCGTTAGGTGGTACCTCATTGATGTTTTAATTTGGATTTCCCTTATTGCCAGGGAACTTGAGCATTTTTTCATATGTTTATTTGCCATTTGGGTTTGTTCCTTTGTGAAGTGTCTGCCCATTTCCCGTGCCCATTTCTTGAGTGGCTTGTTAAAAAAATCCTAGGGGAGATCATAAATATTTTGGTTCCTAATGAGACATTCAGCAGTGAATGGTTGTACTAAGAAAGTTATAAATTATTCTTTGATCCCTGAATTGTGTGTGTGTGTGTGTGTGTGTGTGTTTCAAAAAAGAGTGGTTCTTTGTGCTTTTCTTTGGAGTTTCTTGTTTTCACACATTTGCTTTTATGTAGTGAATCAAGAACAGTGACTGCATTCAAGTCGCATTGTAGCCACCAAGTGGTTCCTAGAAGTACTGCTAGGTATCACAAACCACAGCTTTAAATAAAACTGCTTGGACCCAAAAGAGTGGTTTTATTTCTTCTTTGGTGTCCTACATGGAGTAATACCACTTTACCAAAATATCAAAGTAGCACTTTGCTTTTCCTTTCTTATCAACTTGAGAATCTACAATCAACAACATGGATTCACAAGCCTTTGGCTCTCTCCTAACTCCCAAGCGCCTCCATCTTCTATCCTTCAACTAAAGATCTACACGCGTAATCTGAGACTACCATGCCAGAAGAGACGCTAGGTATACAACTGCAGTTAATCACAAAAATGTACCCAATATTTTACACAGGCTTCTTTCTTGCCTAGATTAGGAAATGGAGTCTCAAAATGATTCAGCAATTTCCTAGGTTGCCCAATTCAAGAGTAGCAGGATAGACTCAAACCAGGGACTGATGCAGTTTTCCAGGCCAACTCTCAAAGCTTCTCTCCATGCCCCATCTCTGTGATGTGCTTTGCTGCTATTACTTCTCTGGAGTTTTAGAAACTTCTACCCCTACAACCCTACACCAGCACATGAGAATGATCTAGAGAAATTTTTATTGTATTATTTTGTTTTTTGACACAGTGTAATAAGCACTGGGGTTTCCCCTCCTCCTTCCCAAGTTCCTTCCCCTCCCCACCGATCTCCCCTCCAGCTTTACAATGGGTGTCTTTCGTGAACTTTTCCAAGTCCATCATGCTGCCACTGAGGTGTCTCCCAACAATGCAGGCATGGACAATGTCAAGAGAGTTCAACATCCAACTGTCAGGACATTATCAGCCACTTATTTGTGAGTCCTTCCTTGTACTGCGTGCATGGAGACATACTTCTCACTGTTTCCACCTATGACCATATTAATTCCCACTATACTTCCATTATATATCCCCTTAAACACTGAGCCAGTGTACACAGTACACCACAGGAGAAAAAACAGTGAACTTTCAAAAACATGTCTGGTTAGCACTTAGATGGGAGAGCTAGAGAAACTTTTTAAAATAATCAATGCCTAAATCCCTGTCAGAGAAACTAAAACCAAAATTATGAGAGAGTGCTATGTATTTTTTTTAATTCAGTAAATGATCCTGTCGCACTGTAAAGGTTAAAAATCACCGATTTTAATAGTGATATTAATTCTGTGAGATGTTTTTCTATTGTGTTGACACGTAACTAAAATTATATTCTTGTAAAACACCCCTTTAACATTTTTTCTCTTGCAATAACAGGTGGATGCGATATTTATTGACTCAACCTTGAACAAGCATTATATCAAGAATCGGGTAGTCAGACTGACGTATGTATGTCTGAGTACAAAGGGGGGTCAAAATCCTTAAGAGGCAAAGAAAGACAAAGGAGAAAAAGATCTTCAGAGAGGGTATGACTCTGTGGGCTAGGCTCTTGGCTAGTTTTCATAAGTAACGTCTCTACAAGTCTCAAGCCATAGAGTGACCACCATTCTGTAAATGAAAATGCTAAGATTCTGGGATTGTGAGAGATATGTCCACATTTCCCCAAGGGACAGATCCAGAACTCAAACCCTTCAACTGACTGTAAGGCCTATCAGAGACAGATGCCTTGGGAAAACCTGTAGCATGTTACTGCCTGCTCCAGGTATATTCACACAATCTCTTCAACAGATCAGATCTTCTGTTATGTCATTTCAAAGATATTAAGAAAGCAATGTTGAGAAAAATAGGATTATAAATTGTACCTGTAATAAAGCCTTAGGGGCAGGAGCATGCCCAAACAAAATGACGCCCCTGTTGAAATTAATTTCTTTCTGCCATAGTGGAGGGGAAAGACTTGTATTAATGGAAGAAACTGCTTGGAGGCTTCGGTGATTTAAAATAAGAAAAATCAGATAGCAGGACCTAAATGTCATGGGCACAAAGTTACCAGCCTCTATGACTCCAAGAAGAGATATTATGTATCATCTATCTATCTATCTATCTATCTGTCTGTCTACGTATATCTATCTATGGAAGAAAGCTTCCATCTGCGGCTTTACTCCCCACTGGCCACAATGGCTGGGTTTGGGGCTGGGTCAGACCAAAGCCAAAAGTCAATTCTGGGTTTCCCACATGGGATCAGGAGTCCAAGGACTTGGGCCGTCTCTGCTGCTTTCCTAGGCACATCAACAGAGAGCTGAATTGAAAATGGAACAGCTGGGACTTAGTTTGGTTCCCACATGGGATTCCAGGGCTGCTGGCTATGGCTTAATCCACTGAGCACCAATCACAATTTATCTTTTTACAAAAAGCCAAAAAAAAAAAACCCACACATATTCAGAGTTGGATTTATCTGAAGGAAAATTAGTTACTTTTCTTACCAATGGACCAAGGCCTTTTTGGTAGACTTATTTATTTCAAATTTTCATATCATTACTGAGTAGCCAGTGATTGCCATAATGATTTGATAAATATAAATCTGATGGCTTTTGCATTTTGGAGACAAAAGGTTTATGAATGATGAAGTTTTCTAGATTTGATGCTTTTCGTTTTCAAATTCTGATCTGTCATAGCATTCTACCAATATGATCAGTCTATGGACAACTTTGAATGTGTAGGTATTTTCCCCATGTAATTTTCCGTAGGTGTCCACAGAAATTCCATTTGACAAACAGTATCAGCTTCACTAGTCCAAGAGGGAAGATTACTTGCTCATGTTTACCACTTTGACAAAAAAAACTTCTTTTATTTGCATTCTTTTATTCTAGAGTCTGAAAATACCACAGTATATAAAATGTCTCCGAGTTAGTGTGATTCACTATTTTTTAATCCAAATATTTTGGAAGCGAGGAATCTAGTTTTTTCCAGAAGGTGGACTTCAGCTCATGTAAAACCAAGAGATGTGGAACATCAATACGTGCTTTTATTCAGTCTTTAACTTTGTTATTTATAAAAAAGAAACATTCTATATAGACAATTATAAGCAACTGTTGTACAAGCCTTCAAATTAATTAGGAAATGTATTCAATTCATGAGGAAAGATAGACAAGGGGTCATTTGAAGTGACTCTGGGCCCAAGTGAACTACAGGAGAGTGTGAATGTGAGAGGATCAGCTCTTGACATTCTCAGTGTCTGTCTCATAATTCTGGATGCAGTGTGTAGGACAGTACTTGCTGCAGTATTTGAATATGCTCCTCTCCTTTGTTTGTCTCAGTCCAGAGGAAGATAGTGTCAAAGCAGATGTTGTTATGGTATTCCAGTTCCCTTCTACTGGGCAAAGGGCAGTTAGAGAGAAGAAAGTCCATAACATCTTGAAACAGAAGATGAGGAACGTAAGAACCTTGAGGATAGATCCCTCATCTGTCGACGTTAATGGTAAGTAGGTGCCTTTCTTGGTGATCTGCAATCCTCCATGAAGTTCGTGTTTATTCACCATACTTTCCATTCAAAATGACAGCTGGAATTAAGATGAAAAATTCCAAGTTCAACAGTGACATTTTCAGATTTTATTATTCTCTGATGAAAGCATCTCTAAACTTAGTCATTATGTAGTTTTTCCTGTAGTAATTGATTGGCACTCATCCCAAAATAAAGGCAAACATTAACTACTAACAGGGGGTTAATCTGATCCAGACACTACCTCCATGACTAAGCAAGGAAAAACACCAACTGGGCGCCTCAACCACATCTCTGGGTGGAACCTTCCTAAAACACACACTCATCTGGTGTCTCTAAAAGGCACGAATGGTTCCCACATTGACACTGTGAGGTTTGTGTTACCCTTTGTTCCATGAGCATTCGAAAAACTGGTAAACCAACTCTGGAGACATTAAAATCATCTTGTAATAATGCTTTAAAAATCACTAAAGTGGCAGGGGTGGAAATTACTGCAATTATTTACACATTGTTCTAGGTTATTTAGTTTTATTTGTTTTTATGTTTCTGTATGCTGTGTGTGTGTGTGCGTGTGTTTCAAGCTTGCTGTAGCATTATCTCATTTTTTAAAATGATTTTTTATTTTGAGGGCAAAAAAGAGCGAAATATTCCACTGGCTCACCTCAAAATGTCTAACACACCAGGGCTAACCTAGGCCAAGGCCGGGTAAAAAGAACCCCTTCTGAATCTCCCACGAAGGTGGCAGGAGTCTCAGCACATTATCTGCTGCCTTCCCAGACACATTTGCAGGAATCTGGACCAGAAATTTGAAGCATCCAGGACTCAAATCAGACGTTATGTTTCCTGATATTTGTGTTTCAAGTGGTACCTTAACCCACTGTATCTATAACTTATTTACATGAAAGAAAACCAACACTTATCAAAACCTATATGTTCTTAAAAACATGTACCTATTTTTTTAAAGGCAGAATGAAATTTTCCATCTATTAATTTATTCCATAAATGGCCGTAATAGCCATCTGAATCCAGGAGCTGGGAACTTCAGCCTCTTCTCCCACATGGGGTGGCAGGGTACCAATCATTCAGGCCACATTCCACTGCCTTCTGAGGCACATTAGCAGGAAACTGAATTAAAATAACAGCAGGCTGGCACTGTGGTTCAGCAGGGAGAATTTTCCACCTCTAAGCATCCATATCTGTACGGGCACTAGTTCATGTCCCAGCTCTTCCATTTCCAATTCAGTTTTCTGTTTATGGACTAAGAAGGCAGTGAAGGAGGGTCCAAGTGCTTGGGATCCCGCACACCCATGTAGGAGACTCAGAAGAGGCTCCTGGCTTTAGCTCAGCTCAGCTCTAGTCCTTGCAGTTCTTTGGGGAGTGAAACAAGAGACAGAAGATCGTTCTGTCTCTCCTTCTCTCTGTATATCTGACTTTCTAATAAAACAATCAAAGAATAGAAAAGATTCAAACTGATACTTTGATATGGGCAAGTGGCAGCTTAACCTGTGAGCTACAATGCTAGTCCCTATCTCTATGTTCTTTACAAGCAATATCTAATTCCAATGAACTAAGTAAATTCATCTTTATTGATGGGAAAGAAAAAAGAACACAAGGAATCTAATATCTGAAGGGAGATGAGATTGAAGTTTGGATTTCTAATTTCTAATTTTAAGAGGCACTGTGAAAAAGGGTTTTGTATGGAAACATATTTTAGAAATATTGCCTATGAAATTCTATCCTTTATATTATCATATTAAAGATTCTATAGGGCACAGCAAGACAAAGTGCTCTGCCCTTGTCCACAAAATTGCATCTGTTTCTAGCCCCAAGTGCAGATTCCTTACAAATTCCAATAGATCCCAGAATCACAGAACAGAATCAAAGCGAGTAATTGAAACAGGGTGTGCTGCCCTTACAAGGATATAGCTGGATCTGCAGGAGGAAACTTTATCAGGAAGTAAATATCTAAGGTAATGGAATGGGCAGAGGCTTGTTGATGGGACAAAGAGTCAGCTACTCCGGGAATAAAGCTGTGGACCTCTCCCAGCCAGGAGGAAGGAAGCTGCAAACTGCCTAATCCACCCTCTTTGTTAGGTGGGAAGGCAAATGAATTGAAGTTGTGAAATTGTGGCCATTCTGGTAAGTTACGTGCTATGTTCTCTGTAGTTTCCAATAACCACTTAATTTGTCAGGATTTTAGAAGGCTGGGTCATCAGAAGCTAGAAATAAAGCATGACATGGTCACTGCCTGCCTGGTCTTTTTGTCTCCCACTGGTTGTGAGTTTCATCTTACTTTAATGACTGCACTTGATTAAAAGGCAGGTTGTGCTGATGGGAAACCTGATTTGGGAGGTCTCTAACTAATTCTAACCCCATTGAGTCACTGCAGGATCACCCAGGTAATCAGCCCCTGCTTTTCTTTCTGTATTCTCATATGCAGAATTGTGATATTATGAGAAGATATGAGAAAATAGGAAACAATGTTAGAACACAGAGGTTACTGAGAAAGCTGTCAGGTAGTGCATATGCTTTGGAAATGAAGCATTATTGTGACGGTCACAGAAAGAACTAAAATCTTGGAGTTTTCAGACAAATGTACAGAGCAGAAAAAACTAAGGGAAAGTTCAGAGGGATCCTTTAAGTAATTCTTAGATACAAAAGCACTGTGTTTCAGGAACACTTAATTTTTGGACTCGTGGATCCCGTAGACCAAGTCAAGAATATTACCCTGCAACCCAACATTTAACCATAGTTTTCAGGAATCTGTGTTTTACTTTGACAAATAAATAGGTGATGTGAGTCCCCCAGGATATGCAATGTGTCAAAGAAAAGTGAAAATCACCTGCTTTACATTTCAAACACCAGGACTCTGGTCAAGTATATCATGGTCATGTTTCACACAACTTCATTTCCCATCAGGATACATATATTTCAGAGAGCCCTGTGAGATTTTGAAAATTCAGCGTTAGGTAGTCAACAATGTCTTGTTATTGTTTTTATTCCTATATCTGAAAAGTAAAAATATTGGATCAAGATTAAAACATTAAGCAACCAGTTAATTCTATGTTGTATTATGGCTCCAAGTATAACCATTCTCTCTGAAAATCCCATCATCAAGAATCCAATTACACTCACAACCATTATGCTCACCTAGTGGAGAATAAAAAGACCAGATTTTAAGTTAAAAGTTCTATCATTATACTGTTTTCCATCTTAATGTTTTACTAAAGACAAATTTAATAAAATTTTCTAAATTAAACAAACTACAGTATTTGACAGAAAATTGTGTCTTTTCTATAGGCATTGGACATACATAATAAGCAACTGATTCATTACTACGCAGTCATTTAGAGATGCTTCTATGAGATTCCTTGTGTTAGATTATTTCCAAATTTCCTGTTTTTACAGTTTATCACAACTAATTTCCTAAGAAAGATTTATAGAAAGTTGGTAGATTCAAACAATGTTATTTTGCACCATGGAGAGACTAAGATGTTGACAATGCAAGTCTGGGAAGTAGCACTGGGAGGAGAGACCAAAATGGTTTATCTTCCTCTTCTTAGTAAGCCATTTTAATATGAAATATTAACAGCTTTAATAAACTTTTCACTAATTTAGGTTTATTTTTCCTCTTTATTAAGGCTAACAATCAAAAATCATTTATGATATATAACATGAAACTGGTGTATACATATACCAGGTTAAAAGTTTGTGTTTATAAGTTTTCCTAACTTTGCAGAAAACTGACAGAATTTAATCTTAGGTGGTTACCAATATTGTGCAATTGTTGAATAAGTATACAAAAACATGTATTTATGAGAAAAATTCATTGTGATCACTCAGGAAACTGTATCTTAGAAATATTTTCAGGATAGTTCATGTGGACATATTTCTAAAAAAAAAAAAACCTTTTTTTAAAGATTTATTTTAATTTTGTTGGAAAGAAGATATAACAGAGAAAAGGAGAGACAGAGAAAAGGAGAGACAGAGAGAAAGATCTGCCATCCACTGATTCACTCCCCACATGACTGCACGGACCATTGCAGAGCTGATCTGAAGCCAGGAGACAGGAGCCTCCTCTGAGTCTCCTACACAGGTGTGTGGGATCCCAAGGACTTGGGCCCTCCTTCACTGCCCTCTCAGGCCATCAACAGGGAGCTGGATTGGAAGTGGAATATCTGGGATATGAATCACACCCATACGGGATCCCAGAGGTTGCAGAGCAATGATTCAGCCACTAGGCTATCACACCAGGCCCTTCAATTTTTTTTATCATAAATTCTTAGAAAAGCAAGGTTCATGTAAAATCCTAGGAGGCTGGATGGAAAGCCTGGCGTGCTTCTCCTGGTTCCCTCTCTCCCATCTCCTAAAGTGGAACTCAAGGAGATCTCACCCTACACTTTGAAAAACTGCAATTACATACATGGGTTTTAATCATATACTGTTTATGCCTTACTCAGGCACTGTTTAAGATATTATCCACCTAATTACTAGTTGCCCATAAGTCTCTTCAAAAATTATTATTAGATAGTCATTATCCTGGCTGATCTGTATGTCCAATTGTCTACTATCTACATATGATCAGATTTCTCTGATAATTCCTGGTTATTGAGGCCATCTAGGAGAATCTCATATTACCATTCTTTGCTCTATGTTTTTCAGCAATGAGCTCATCAACAGGAGAGCTAACTGTCCAAGCATGTAAGTCTAGTTAGTTTAAATAAACAAGTTCAACTTCCACATCAGAAAGGACATCTTCAAATCTTAGCTCATAATTTCCTACCTATGTCCCACAATATCTTTGGGTGAGAATAACAATCAGGCAACAAATGTCAAATGCATTTTTTGTAAGTCTTAGACTGATCTTTTAGTCATATTCAAAAAAGACATTTTATAATTTGAAGTACATACATGTTTCTGGTCTGGAAAATGTGGACTTGCTTTTGAAATTTATTTCATGTTATGAAATGTGTTTTCTGCTGAAAGATTAAAAGTATGAAAATGATCCATATAGAGGAAAGAAACTTCTATCAGTGGCTGGCCTAGAATACATGCTTAATATTCTTATCCCCTTAGTTAGCAAAAGCTTTACCGATCTATTTCAAACTACTTGCCTACAATCTGGAAGATTTTTTAAATTGGTCCTGAATTTGAGCAATATTCTACAGGCATTTGTCCCTGCCCTTTGGAAACATGTCAAATATCTATATTTACCTATTTATTCATTTGCTTAGCAAATATCTTTTAACATCTGCCAAATACCAGAAAGTGTGGCAGGACTGGTAGTTTTTCATTATGAGAAACTAACACACAAGTTAGTGTTCAAAGAATAAGAAAGGCATAAATAAATCAAGAAGTATTAAAATATGTAAATACACTCTACACCATGCTGGAAGAATTCATCCAAGCTACCCAGTTCTTGTGAGATTGGAAAGTGATCTTCAAGATAAAAGGGAGAGAGAGGCCACGGATCAAGCAATAGGTGACATGAGTGTCCCAGCCAGAGGCAGCCTCTTATAAAGATGTCTTCAGCACCAGAGAGAGCTCATTTTTTGCAACTGAAAGATGCTAGAATGGGTAGAATAGGAACTGAGGGCATATGACAGGGGAGCAATGAACAGAAACAAGGACTGGAAACCCAATAGAGTGTCTTCCTCTTATTTAGAGGACAGTCACAAGTCACTAGAGAGTGCTTGCCACTTAGAGATCTCTCAGCCTGCAGCAGGGAGAGCGTGCTAGAGAGAAAAGACTGGCAGCAGACCAAGGCATTGGGAAGCTGTTATGGTGCCTGAGATGAGGCACCACAAGCTGCTGCAGTCCAAACCACAGAACAGCAGTGACAGAGGCCTCTGAACTAGCTGGCCACAGAGGCAGTGTATAATCAGTACCAGAAAACTGGATTCTCAAACCTACTTGGAGCATATATTTTCTTTACTAGCACTTTGCTCTTAAATAGACTTAATTCATGGAATGAAGCCTAAGTAACAAGTTCATCTCTGGTCAGATCCCCAGAACAGAGTCCATGCTTATTCCTGACCACACAGAATGCAATGTTTGTGTGGAAGCAGGGATCCCTGTATCCTGAGAGTGAGAAACTAGACATAGTGCAATTACACCTGCAGACTTTAGGAACCAGTTGCTCAGGAAACAGAGGAGAGGAGGGATTCAAACAAATGCATGTCTGTGTGGCCATGGGGAGTTGTTATTCTGTAAGGAAGGACTTCATAGCAGTGTAACACTGCTGAATTCCCTGAGAAACAACAGTCCAGTAGAAGCTGCCAACGTATCTAGATATCTAATGTACCAAGTCTCCAGGGTTAATCTAACCCAGTATGCTGTGCCAAATCTTTGCATGCTAACATAGCTTCTGTAGGCAATACACCATTTACAGAAGTAGGGAGTGGGAAAAGCCTGAACACATCAGGAAATATGAAGAATGGAGAATCAACTAATACATGCTTATAGAATGGCAGATGCAAATATTC
This sequence comes from Ochotona princeps, assembly GCF_030435755.1. NCBI lineage: Eukaryota > Metazoa > Chordata > Mammalia > Lagomorpha > Ochotonidae > Ochotona > Ochotona princeps. The sequence goes on from NC_080838.1 coordinate 72,612,977, forward strand.
CATGATGATACTATATGGAGGCTCAGTTTCAAACATCAGAGCAAGATTTCTTATAATTTAATGATCTCATCTTTTCCAGGTTGTGGCAAACGAGTTGTCCCATTAATAGTCAACCGAATCATGTCTGGAGACATTGCAGCCAGGGCTGCCTGGCCTTGGCAAGCTTCCCTTCAGCGTGATAACATCCATCAGTGTGGTGCTACCTTGATTAGCAATACGTGGGTCATCACTGCAGCACACTGCTTTAAGAAGTAAGCCTTTGGAACTCTATCACGAAAAACAATAATAGAGAAGGAAGCTTTGACCTTAAATCCTGGACCACAGTAGTAGTAATAAATCCCTGAGTTTTATCATATTCTCAGCACTATGAATGTACCAAATATGATTAAAGTGAAATAAGAACACCAACTTCTTCTGAAAAAAAATGCTACACTTGAATGCTTACTTTACTTACTTGAAACCTTTTGTATTAATAGTTAGGATAACAATCGTTATCCCCGTATTTATAAATCAAGTCACTGGAATTTGTAAGGTTTATTTTCATTTATTTGAAAGGCAAGGTACGGGGGGGCGGGTGGGAAGAGTGAGGGTGAGACAGACAGAGGTCTTCCATTTACTGGTTTATTCTCCAAATGGACAACTAGGCAGAGCTGGGTCAACCTGAAGTCAGGAGCCAGTAGCTTCTTCCATGTTTCCAATGAGGATGCAGGGGTTCAAGGACCTGGGTCATCCTCCACTGCTTTTCCAGGCACATTAGCAAGAAGCTGGATCAGAAGTGGGGCAGCCAAGACTTGAATCTTATTTTTTGAATCATTGCTGTTCCAACATGTATGTATACATATATCATATTTTCTTTATCCACTCATCTTTTATGAACATCTAGACTGATTACATCCTGACCATTGTGAATAGTGCTACAATAACCAGTGTATTTTACATATGCCAATTTCAGTTCCTTTGGATATGCACTCAGAAGTGTGATATCTGGAGTCTATGATCATTTTACTCACTATTTTTAAGAAACTTCCATGCTGTTCTCTGTTACTGGCTGTAGTAATTTGTTCCCCAAACTAGCTGTTACTAATTTGATCCCACACTGGCTGTACTAATTTGTACCTTCTGCACATTCTTGCCAGTAGTTGCCATTTTTTCGCTTTTGGATACTAACTATTCTAACTGGCATAAGATGATAATTCACTAGAGTTTTAAATTTTTGAAATTTATTCACCTGGCTTAAATTCAGAGAGAATTCCAATATGCTGGATCACAGTAGCTGGCACTGGGCCAGATTGAAACCTGGAGCTGCACACTCAGGTGGACGACAGGGCCAGAACTTGTTGAACCATCAATTTTTGCTAATGGTGCACATTAGCAGAAGCAGGAACTGGGAGTGTAGCTGAGGTTCAAATGCAGGTGCTCCCGTGTGGGATATAAGCATTCCAGTCAATGCCTTACCTGTCCGCCCAAGTGCCTGCCCCAGTCCAGCGCTACCAATTTACACTTTCCTGACACTTGATAATGTTGAGTGTTTGTTCATGTACATGTTGGTCAACTCTATTTCTTTCTCTTTCTTTCTTTCTTTTTTTTTTTTTTTTGAAAAATTTCTGCTCTAATTCTTTGTTAACCAGAGTGCTTCTTTGTGTTGTTTTTGAGGAGTTTACAAATACTTTATAGCAATCCCTCGTCAATTGTGTCATTTGCCAGTACTTTCTCCCATTCTAAAGGCTGTCTCTTCAAGTTTGTGACTATTTCCTTTGCCCTACAGAACCTTTGAATTTGGATATAATCCCATTTGTCTAGTTTCGCTTTTGTTGCCTCTACTTTGAGTTCTTATTCAAAGAGTCGGTGCCTATACTGATGTCTGGAAGTATTTCCTCTATATTTTCTTCTGGCAATTTCATAATTAATTTCACATCTTACATTTAGAAGTTTGGTCCACTTTGACCCTTTTGGATCCATTTAGGTCAAACAGAGAGGTGGAGGGAAGCAGTTTCACTCCTCTGCATATGGACATCCAGGTTTCCCAGCACTGCTCACTGGAAAGGTTGTCCTTTCCCCAGCCATATTTTTATCAAGTGTATGTTGTAGATCCATGGATTCATTTCTAGAGCCTCTGTTGTGTTCCACTGCCCTTTTTGTCGTGTGTGTGTGTGTGTGTGTGTGCCAATTCCTCATTTGGGTTACAATCGTTTTATAATACATCTTGAAATCTGGTATTGTGATACTTGTAGTCTTTTTGTTCAGAATTGCTTTGGCTACTTGAGGATTTTTGTGACTCGGGAATTTTCTTCTAGTTCCATCAATAATGTAGTTCATATTTTGATGGCATTGAATCTGAACCTTGTTTCAGGTAATATGCATGTTTTAGTAATATGCTCTTTCATTTTGCAGACAGGGGAAAATATATCAATCTTTTGTGTCCTCTCCAATTTCTTTCATTGTTGTGATGTAATTTTCAGTATAGAATTCCTTAACATCCTTGGTTAAATTTAGTCAAATGATTTTTTTAAATGAGATTGTTATTATGCTCTCTTTCTTACAAAATTCATTACTGATTTATAAAAATGTTATTATTTTTGTGAGTTGCTTTGTATCTTGAACTTTACTAAATTCAGCAGTTCAAATAGTCTCTAAATAGAGTCTTCATATTCCTCTATGAATAAAATCATACCATCTGTATACCGGTACAATTCGACTTCCTCCTTTCCTATTTGTATACCTTTTATGTATTTGTCTAGACTAACCTCTCTGGTTCAAACTTCAAATTCTGTATTGAATAAGAGCAATGATTATGGACATTCATGCCTCTAACTCTAGGTCTTAGAAGAAACAGGCTCACATTTCCCCCACTCAATATGTCATTGACAATTGATTGGTCAGGTTTACCCTCTATTATTTTCTGTAAGATTCTATACAGATTCTTGATGATCAAAAATCATGAGGGTTCTATAGACTTATTTGTTAGGAGTTCAAAGTTTCTTATGTAGGTGTCTAGTTTGGGCATGTAGTAGGAAGTTTACTTTGCCAAAGTTGGTTCAATTTGTAATAAGTAGTTCTATTTTTTAAATCACATTTATTTCTTTTGATTCATACATGTTCTCAATATTCAAGGCTGGGCCTCATAAAAGCCAGGAGTCCCAAATTCAAGTAAGACCTCCCAGACGACTGGCAAACACCGGAATGCATAAGCCATCACCTGGATCTTCCACAGTGTGAATTAGCAGGAAGCTGGTATCAGAAACAGAGCTGAAAAACTCTGATAAACAGATGGCATTACCACCGCACCAAGCACCCACAAGACACCTTAGTAGCATTTAACACTAAATGTGCACTCTAATACTTTCTACCACTAATGTTTGTTGTTTTACCTGGAACAAGAGAGAGCAGGTTTATTTCTTCTGTAGTCTATGTTAAAAGAATTTCTTAGTTATTGTTCACAGCAAGCATAAAATTGTTGAGAGTCTCTGAAGCATGAATGAATGAAGCGTAGGCATCGCGACCATTTCCCCAGCACCAGCTTTGCAGACTCCATCACATTGTTTTCTCCTCTAGTTTGCTTACTGTCAATATATCCCTTCAATACGCTTCCAAGAAACAAACACGTCAAAATAGATCGTAAGACAACTATCACATGTGACAAATAAAATAGGAAGGCTTAGAGAAAAATAAATAATATAAATTAAATGCACAGGCAGCAAGCAGCTTAGCAACTAAGCACCTCTACCAAAAGCTGGATGATTCAGAGCGTCTGTTGAACTACTAACGATACATTTATAGCCTTTACTGTGTCTTAGACAATAGATTTTTATAGACTTAGCAGATGATGTGGAAGTTATGCTCAACAAATCAACTAATACCATAAGGCTTGAAACTAGAGTGTTGGGTAAGAAAAACATAAAATTGAAAAGAACCTTAGTTATCTAACAATAATGAGTAACACGCAAATTTTAAGTTTAGCAAGAATAAATGTAAGGGAGGGTTGGGGGAATCCCAGAGCCTATGAAACTGTGTCATAAAATGAAATTAAAAAAAAAGAATAAATATAAGGCTCTAGGTTCGTTGAGCCTAACTCAACTAACTCAAAACTCAAAACTCAAAAACTCAATTGTATCACTACAGAGAGTAGGAAATGCTTTAAGTTTTAAAAAGAATAGTTTAGAATTTCTTACAAAACGTAGTTCTCTTTGAGTCACTTGTCACAGCGCTATTTTGTGACTATGATTTCATTAACTGAATCAACAGGATGCAAGGCACTCAATTGATCAAATTTTATTTGGCACAGAGACTGTATCCAGGGTGACATTTAAAAGAGACCTTGACAAAATGAAATGCTTTTACATTAGACAGTGTTGGATGGTAAAGGAAAGGAGTGATATTTTCATAAAGCTTTGACCTTCAAAGTAAGATGCACAGATCAAACGCTTCCACATCATTAGGTCGTTTATTAGAAATGAAAGGATATCGGAGCCCACCCCAGACCTACAGAAACAGGCAGGAGACACATTTGAGTAAGCTCCTGTGATTATTTGTGTGTACCTCAAACTCTGAGAAACATTACCTTAGGACCAAAAAACAAGTATATTCTGAGAAAAGTCTAGTACAGCTGATAGTTACACTAGAACTTATGAGGTGTTCTCACGGAGAAGAGAGCTGGGAAATCAAGAAAGGACTTGCTAACAGGCAGAACTTCTCAAAGAAAGGAAATCCAAGGTTAAGAAAGAGATTCTAAAGAACATAGCCTCCATTGCAGGAGAGTTCAAGCATAAACACTCACAACTTGAAAGTGTTTTTGTAACAACCACTGCCAAGTATTAAACTCCACTATGCTATTTGGTTAGGAGCATAGTAATTCGCTTTATGCAATTCTGACATCCAACTTGCCAGGGAAACTCTCCTTTGAAGCTCCCCCTCCTTCCCATGTTTTTTTTAAATGAAGGAAATTAGGAAAATGAAGCAACTTGCCCGTGGCTGCAATGTCAGGGGATGGCAGCACTAAAGCCAGCACATGTCTTCCTGATGCCAAAATTTCCTTCAAACTCCGGATTAATCTAAAAAATAAAATTACTTGTTAACGATCTTTCATGCTCTGAGATTATTTGATATTATTTCATTTTAATATTGACAACACTTAAGAGATGAACATTTTTTAGTAAAAATATATTTATCACTATTAAAGTCCATCTTTTTAATTTCAGCTTAAGGTAAAAGTTCAGAAAATTCATTCTTAATCTTGATTTGGTATGTCATTATTTTAAGGTTTGTCATTTAAAAGCATAATAAATACAAGCTATATTAAATAGTATCACTCCATTCCTCAAAAGTTCCAGAATGACCCTTCCCACTTGAGTAAAGATAATTTGAAATCTGACCTTTACAAGCTCATGATCATAAATTTTATTTATGATAAATTCATTTACGTAAGAATTTTTGTGAAAACTGCTCTGCACCCATAAAATTCACAGCAGACCAATTTATAAACCAACATGTCAATATTTATGTTGTAAGTTCCTTAGTGGTCCTTTACAGCTTTTCTCATTTGACTATTTTAAATATCAAAATGGTATATGAAGGAAACAAATAATAATCCCAGTATGACTAATAGCTTCCAAACTGAAGTTAAACCCCAATGATATGTGTATATGCTTTTTCTATGATTAAAGCCATCTATCAAATTATCATTTTAAGAGACAATCTAATGTAAATGGATGGTGCCTGTCTCTTATGGATAACTGTATTTCAAGGATTTAGTCCAAGACATTAATCTTGCTCTGAGTAGATGTGTTTTGGTGAGGACAGAATCCTAGGAAACGAAGAGCAGAGAGGGGCAGGCCGACATCTGGTACTGGACAGTTCCACCTACTAAAACTTCTTGAAGTGCTTTCCTAGACGGCCATCACCATTACCAAGTCATCTCTTTGAAGTCCGTGAGTACCATGAGCCAGCAGTCACTCAAGGCCATCTGTGAGCACCAGCTGTGGGTCATCTCCCAAGGGCTTTGACCACATCCGCCCTAAGCAGCAACGCCCTGTTCTCCAGGAAGAACCATTATTATTTTTTTTTTAATGTAGACTAGGCTATATCATTCCTCTCCTTAAAAGCATTCGCTGGGGCCCGGCATGATGGCATAGTGGCTAAAGTCCTCACCTTGAACTTGCCAGAATCCCACATGGGCGCCAGTTCATATCCCGGCAGCCTTGCTTCCCATCCAGCTCCCTGCCTGTGGCCTGGGAAAGTAGTTGAGGACAGACCAAAGCCTTGGGACCCTGCACCCACGTGGGAAAATGCCATTTCTGTCTAACTTCTCCAACCTCATCCTCCATGACTCTTTCCCTCATGTCTTGAATTGTAGCCCATCAAGCCCAAGGCCTCAAAACGTGGTCCTAATTTCGTGGCTGACTTCCCATCAACTATATCTTAACCAAATATGCCACACACACCCCCAAAAGTCTTTCTGGACTACCCCTAGTATTCTTTCCCACCATCCTATTTCGTTTACTTCATGGTCTTATTCATCGACGTTATCTACTTCTTAATTTATCTTGACCATTTTCCTTCTCATCTTGCCATGAACAGAAATCTTCTGTCTTGTTCATGACTTTATTCCCAGCTCTTTGGATAAGATTTGCCTCATGAATGCTCAATAAATATTCGCTGAAGGAATACACGAATGATACTGCACGTGACTTGTGTTTCTAAGCTGCAATAATTCTGTACTTAATTTCAAACCTAATATGTCAGTTGCATGTGTTTTACCTGTAGACTGCAGAAAACGATCATTGCAAGCAAGAATCTTGTGAAATTCACGTATTGTACTTCTTTCCAACCTTTTCCAGCAATGCAAATCCACGTCAATGGACTGTCAGTTTCGGGACGACGATCAACCCTCCCTTAATGAAAAGAAACGTTAAGAGAATCGTTGTCCATGAGCGGTACCGCTCCCCGGCGAGAGAGTACGACATTGCTGTGGTGCAGTTCTCTCCCAGAGTCACTTTTTCGGATGACATACGCCGCGTGTGTTTGCCGGAAGCTTCTGCTTCCTTCCGTCCAAACTCCACGGTCTACATCACGGGATTTGGAGCACTTTACTACGGTGGTGAGCATCTCAGAAAAGTTAGCACAGCACTAAACCCTACCGACATCTCTCCGCCAGCATTACCCTGCCTGCCATCTCTACACAGCTTGAGTGGACAAGACACAGTTCTTAATTTGCAACCAGTAGAAACATAGGAAATCTGGTGAAACCAGAAAATTTTAGCCTTAATTGCTTGGGATTCAATGAAGGCGGGTTTCAGATGCACTCAGTTTACAGTGTTTGGAGGGATTCTGGCGCCACATAGTGGCAAACCTGGGCAACAACAACAACTCAAGGTTTACACCATCCACACTCGGGAACATTGCTCACCCCCACCACTCCCTGCACCCCCAAGCCCCGTGCCGCAGAAATCCCAGACGTCTGTGTCGGGAGTACCCTCATCAGTCATGCAGCACACTGTACTTTAGTGTTAACAATACTGAAAAATCATCAGAACATGCTGTCTAAAATGATTCAACCAGGTGTATTCATCTAAACATGAATTGTGCACTCTCAGGCATATTTTTGAAGTCTTTGATTTTAAGATGAAAAAACAGCTCTGCAAGAATGACAAAATTTACTCCCCAAACTCAATACAATTTACATATGCGTGTGTGTGTGTGTGTATGTATGTATATATATATATATATATAACTAGTGATAAGCCCATGGAACAAGGAATTACCTGGCTCTACCTTGGACAAAAATATGCTTTGTGGTCTCTAGATTATTTTCAAATACTCCATGCGGTTTGGTCCATCTCAGACAAGCTAAAATATTCATTGATTTTGTCATTCTTTCAGTCACTGAAAATATTAGTTTACCAATTTTTGTAGAGTTGCAAATCTGACACCTGCTTTGCACCTCTCTGGTGGGTTTTGTCTCCAGACACAGTTTGCAATCTGTGCTTCAGAATGATGGGGGGGGGGGTCTGGGAACATTGCAATTCCCTGTTGGTTTAGTGGATGTCCAGTCTGCAGTGGCCACAGAAATCGATCCGCTGTCGTGTGAATGAGGAGCCAGACTCTCCCAGCCAGCACTAACAGCACAGCATTGATGACAGCCGGTCTTGGAACAGCAGGGACCAGAATCAGCTCCCACATGGGGATGCTGGTGACCCTGGAACACACAATGCTGGGCTTGTGTGTCATTTTTAATTTATGCTAATATCATTCTGCTTTGATTGTTATAGTTTTGTAGCATATTTTAGAGTCAGTAATGCAGTGCTTCTTGCTTTGTTCTTTTTTTACCAGCTCATTTTGACAATTCAGGGTTTTTCTTTTTAATTTCTGCAGATTTTAGGATCTTTATTTCTGTGAATAGCTGCATGGATATTTTTGGACGGGACTTGCATTGGATCTACGTATTATTTAGAGCACTATGAACATTTTACTGCAATTAACTCTGTCATTTATGACCATTACATTCCTTTCCATATTTTCTATTCTCTCCCATTTCTTTGCTCTGTATTTTACAGCTGTCACTTTTCATCTTTTTTGTTAAATTTATTTTAATGGGGTTTTTCTTTACTTGTTTCTGGCTTGTTTTTTGTAGCTATTGTAAATTTTATTGATTTCATTTTTTCATTTAATTCGCTGTTGTTACATAGAAATGCAACTGATTTTGGATGTTATATTTTATTTGCAACTTGGCTAAATTTGTTTTTCAGTTCTAACAGTGGTCTGCTAGAGTCTGGGGTTTCCTCCATATATGAACGTGGAGACAGTCTGACTCCCTCTTTTCAAATTTTGGAGCCCTTTTTTCCTTTCTCTTGCCTGGCTGCTCTGGCTAGCACTTCCAGTGCAATGCTGAATAAAAGTGGTGAAATGAGCATCTTATCCTTGTCACTTAGAGTGCTTCCTACTAAGACGCGCTTCCTCTATGTTTGATTTGTTCAGTTTTATTCAAGAAAGGATATATGTGAAAGTCCTTCATAAAATATAGGGTACAAAGCAAATGCACAGAGTACTGTAGTTATTTTATCACATCTAGAAAGATTATCCAGGCACTTAAACTATCTGTGAGCTTTCTGGGACCCATAAGTGCAAACTTTATGAAATGCAATGACACCTTTAAGTATACTAATTAATTGTTCCTGAAATAAAGACATAAGAAACTGAATTTCTATGTTCGTTTTTGCTTGAAACAATATGTATAAAATGTTATAGGATAGTATTTGGTAAATGTAATAAATTATATGCAGAAAATCTTTTTTTCTTAGAAACTAGTTACATTAAACTCATTCTGTATGACAATTTTAGCATAAAAATATTAAGAAAAAAACATATCTGTGAGACAGGCAATGTGGTATAGTGAGCTAAGCTCCTGCCTGTATTTCCAGCATTCTATATGGGAGCCACTTTAAATGTTGGCTGCACCATTTCCCATCCCACTCCCTGCTAATGCACCTTGGGAAGCAATGATAAATGGTCCAAGTATTGGGGCCTCTGCAAACACATGGGAGATTTGGATGAAGCTCCTGGTCCTTGGCTTCGGTCTTGTCCTGCCCTGGCTGTGGAGGCCATTTGGGAGGAAAACCAGCAAACTGAAGATCTCCCTCTTTCTCAGTTTGTCCCTCTCTGTCTCAGTCTGTCCCTTTCTGTCTCAGTCTGTCCCTCTCTGTCTTTGTAACTCTGTGTTTCAAAATAAATGAAATAAAACAAAATATTAAAAATGGTCTCTCTGCTTCAATCTAGCTAGGGATGCTGATTGCGAGTACTAAAATTACTATGTTTTTCTTAAGGGGAATCTCAAAACGACCTAAGAGAAGCCAGACTGAAACTCATAAGTAATGATGTGTGCAAACAACCACAGGTATATGGCAATGATATAAAGTTTGGAATGTTTTGCGCTGGATATTTGGAAGGAATTTACGATGCCTGCAGGGTAAGTTGAAAACATTATTTTGATTTAACTAAGTCACAAAAAATGAATCTGGCCCAGAAAATGTTTTGTGTCCTTTATATTAGTACAAAATATAAATATTGTGTCAGATTGAAAAAGTTCTAAACCTAAACTTTTATCAGGTTTCTTAATGTAAAAAACACAATCTAAATTTTTCAGTAAGCAGAAATTCAAAACTGACAAAGCCAAGTTTTTCTCACAGAGTCATAGTCTAGAACGGAAATTATTAGATTTGATGCACTGTAATATAATTTCATATAAGTTACATAAATTATTTAGAAGTTTTGGGGGAGCAAGTATCGCAGATATGTTATGTAACTGAAGTCAGATTTTTAAAAAAGTGGCATTTCCTCAGGTATACAATAAGAAAAGTATGTTATAAAAAAGACATGCTTCAAAAATAAAAAGCTGTGACGTTACAGTGTAGGTCTAAGGGAAGCCCAAGAAACCTGTCAGGTCACAGCTTAAGGAGTGCAAAGGGCAAGAGAGTAGTTCATAATGGGCACGTCACATGGGGCCAAGTTATAAATATGGGAGTTTGCATCCCAGCGCTCTCCTCTGTTGTTCAACATCTGCCTCGCACATACGTTATCCAAGAAAAGCTTGAGTATGTTTCTTTCTGGAGGAACTTGATATTTGAGTTGAGATTCTTGAAAACTCCACAGGGGTGAAAATTCCATGCAGTCAGGCTATGAGAATCCCATGAATACAGGGTATCAGCAAGCCTTGCCCGGAGTCTCCCCAAATAACACAATGTGGGAGCTTCCATCTGAGAAGAAGCAGGGGACTTACAGCACATGGTCTGGGCAAGAAAGTCATTGGCCTCACAGCTAGTCTTCTGCCAAAAATGGACAAGAGGAATCCAGAGCTTAACAAAAGGTCTAGATGGTGGGAAGCAGGTTGAAGGAAGCAAGAGAAACCCTGGAGCAGATGGGACTAGGGGATCCAGACCTAAAGGGAGATTAGCGAGGAGTTTCAGGGATGATTAGTGGTGAAGAGAAGGCTCCACACACTGGGGAACAGACGGGAGGGAAGCTTCTTGCCTGACTGTGCAAGTGAGTAATGAACCAAAACTTTAGTCATGGAAAAATGGGGGAGGGGGCGTAGTCAGCAAACTGACTCAGGCACAAGTACCTGAGACAGTGACTGTAACTGGGCATGCAACAGAAGGTCCAGCAACAACATCAAATGCTGGTCTACAACTCAACAAATACTCCTGTATGTTCAGGGTGGGTCCCAAAGCCTGCTTTGAGAGGAAACAAAGTGAGGAAACCCTTAACCTTTCAATCGAAGGTGTAGTCAGGCAAGAGCAAAAGACAAATGACAAGGGGATGAAACGTAGAGACACAAAGCTTTAACAACTTTGTCCAGAGTTGTGATTCTGCCACAGATCTCCGTAAACACACAGGTACTCACCACTCTGATAGGAGAGCCTTGGTGTTTGAAATCAGCCCTGGAAACAGTAGGTAGGGTTTTGGCAAATGATGACCCATCATTTTGAAAGTGAGTGGTTGAGGACATGAGAGGGATACTTCATGAGTCCAGGAGTATCCCTAGAAGAAATAGAGGAGCAAGAATTCAAACCAGGCATTGTAATAGTGGATATGGTCACCTTAACCCCCATCTCAATTGCTAGGGCAAATCCCTATCCACAATCTTTTTTTAAAAGGGTATTAACCAAAAAGAACTAAAGAGAAAAACCAAGAAGAAAACAAAACTTTGAAGAAGGAAGAAGAGGAAGAATTTTAACTGACTTAGTAGAGAAGTTAAACTATAAATGTCTTAGGTGAACAGAGATGCAGAATATTAATTTTAAGAAAAAAAAATCAGCATTTGAGAGTTCACAGGATACCAAAGGTTGGGGTCAGGCATAAACTAGAAAAAGAGAAAGTCGTGATTAAAAGCCACAAAATGGAAAATTGAAACCTCCCGTTTCTCCCTGCCCTAAATTACCAGGTAACCACTCCCTCCACTTCCCACAATGTAACTTCCCTCCCTCAAAAGTAGAATCCCAGCAGTTGAATCTGAAGACATTTGAACTGAGTGGCATCTTATTTAGCTGTGAGCAGAGGGGAGTCAGGGACTGACAGTGTGGGAATTATGTGAGACCAGCCTCAAACTCTTCCCTCGCAATAGCAGGTATATACCATTCCTTTAACTTTCTCCCAAAACAGGAGATTGTAGGGCTCTCCTCTGGAGAAGACCACAGGATAAAGTTCTCCACATGCTAACAGCTGAGACGCCATTCGCTGAATAAAGAGCATCAAGCGACATAGAAGCATAGAGCTTCGAATCTAGGTTCTAGCCTCTTACTTGTACCAATCAGAGAAAAATGAGCTTTAAGATTGTGGACCAGTGATACAATTCCATAAATCCAGTGGATAAATTAAAGGATAAATTTTTCAAAAATCTCAAGAAAATAATATTTGGGGGAAGAAATAAGAAAAAGTGAAGAAAAACAGAGGCGAAGATGAACAGGTCCATCAGCAAGAGATGTGAGAAGGCAGGATACCTGGAAGACTTATCAAAGAAACAAGAGCACTTGTCTCCATTCTGAAATGTATTGCCTTAGATTGACAAAGGAGGCCCAACTGACATTGGCTGCAACAAATTCATTCCAAGCCCCATCACCCCATGTCAGACACTAAGATGACAGCATTGACTTAAAACTTCAAACGAAGGAGCATCAGACCCACCCAGAACTTCCTAAAACTGGAGAAGACAGTGGGAAATGCTTTCAGATTTCAAAGGGACAATGACTTCAACTAGATTTCTGCCCGTGTAGACTGGCCATCAAGTGTCTGAGTAGAATAAAGCGTTTTAAATCATCAATGACTCAAAAAAAAATACCTTCTGTAACTTTTTCTCCTTGTTGTAATAATTTTATTTTGGTAATCTTTACATAGCTGATTTGGGCACAGAGGGCCAAAGGTCACAGGAAAGTGGGTAAGACCTTTGTTTCCACATTATCATTATTGTTACTTTTTTTTTTCCGGATCTGGGGTAAGGGGAAAGAAAAAGAGAGAAGCCCCACCCAGCCTCCCAACCATCCAAGGTCCCTGATGTGGGGCATGCTCCAAGGGTCCTGCTCAAGTGATTTTGATAGTTCAACAGTTTTGAGTTGCTGCCAATCCCATAACTTCTTACGAAGCCACCTGAGAAGTTAACTCAAAAAAAATGGGGACAGATAGTCCCAGGATCACAGATCTATACCAGCCTAAAACAGAGCAAAAAAGGGAAGGGGTGTGTGTGTGTGTGTGTGTGTGTGTGGTGTGTGTGTGTGTGTGTGAGAGAGAGAGAGAGAGAGAGATTGGAAAACACTGGCAAGAAGAGGCAGAGAAAGATGGAGGAGCAGGTGTCTATGCACTTGATGTTCAGCTGGGGGACATCTTCAGAGAAAGTAAAGAACTGAAATTTACCTGATTTTCCTTATCATTAATAAAAATTATTAGATCTTAATAGAGCTTTCAATTTTCAACATCTGCTACCTGTAACTATGAAACTAGCCAAATGCAAAAGACATCAAAGTTAGCCAAAGAATGGAAACATGATCAAAATGTTCTTCAGGGTCCTGTGTTGTGGACTGACAGGTAAAGCCACCTCCTACAATATAAGATTCAGTACGGTCACTGGTTTGTGTCCCAGATGTTCCATGTTCAATCCAGCTCCATGCTACTTGACTGGGAAAACAGTGGAAATGGCCCAAATGCCTGGTCCCTTGAACCCATGTGGCAGGGCTGGATGAAGCTTCTGGCTCCTGGCTTCTACCCTGCCCAGCCCTGGCAGGAGTTGCATCTGTGGAGCGAAACAGAGAATGGAAGACCTCTCTCTCTCTCTCTCGCTCTCCCTCTCTCCCTCTCTATCTCTGTAACTGACTTGCACATAAAAAATAAATCTTCCATTAAAAAAACACAAAATATGCTTTATGCATAAATAGATAGCATTGAGACCACGAAATTAATATAAACTTCAGCTGTGAATGTAGCCAGAAATGAAGACGCTACCAAGCCTGAAGAAGTACTGAGGGAAAGTCACAAAGGTTGTAAGGCAGTGAACTTCAGGGGCCAACACCACGGTGTAGCAGGTAAAGTCATGAGCTGTGATGCGGTGGTAAGCTGCTGCCTGCAGCATCTGCATCCTATATGGACATCTTTTCTTGTTACTTCTCCCATTCTGAACCAGCTCCCTGCTAAAGGCTTGAGAAGAGCAATGGAAGATGGCCAAAGTGGGTGTGGAAGACTCCCTTGGCTCCTAGCTCTTGGCTTCAGCAAGTCTCAGTGCTGGCCATTGTGCCCAATTGGGTAGTAAACCAGTAGATGGAAGACCTCTGTCTCTGCTTCTCTCTGTAACTCTAATTTTCGAACTAGATAAATATTTCTTAAAGATGAACAGCTAACATTCCTATCTACATAATTTTAAAAATCAATATATATTGTCCAAATCTTTCCTAACAGATTTATTTGTAAGTCAGAATTACCAAGACTTAGTGAGAGATGGATGAAGAGAGAGATCTTCTATGCACTGGTTTATTTCCCAAATGGCGGCAATGGTCAAGCCTGGGCCAGGCTAGAGCCAGGAACCTAATTCCAGTCCCTGTTTAAATCTAGAAAATAGCAATTTGGGACCATGTAATTTAAGTAATATGAAATTAGATGCAATATGAAATTAGATGACTGTCCAGGCACTGAATAACTATCTCTTGAGAACAGGTGGTCAAAGATGTGGGCCCTTTTCTAAGCCTTTTTATATTCTTTCCATTTCTCTTTTTTAACTTTCCGTTGTTTAACACAATTGTTACAATGTGGAAAGTGAAACTTAACTGAGTTTATTTATGATGCTTAAATACATGGTTTCACTAAATATTCTATACTGGTATATCTATCAATACATTAATGTGTTTCTAGAAATACAATAGGTGATTCATCAAAATAACTTAAATAGCATGTTTGGTCAATTTTCTTTCCTTTTTATTGACAGGGAGATTCTGGGGGCCCATTAGTGACGAAAGATCTTAAAGATACCTGGTACCTCATTGGAATTGTGAGCTGGGGTGATAACTGCGGCCAGAAGAACAAGCCTGGTGTCTACACAGAAGTGACTTATTATCGACACTGGATTGCTTCAAAAACAGGCCTCTGATTCACTTTAGAGGTTAAACGAAGAGTTGTACGCAGGCCATACAAGAGACATGTAGTCAGAAGGTGAAACACAATTATCCGAGATAAAGACTAACCCTGCCAGCACGAGACTGGAACATGACGTCATTTACAATCACTAATCAACCAATTAAGGGTTCTATTGATAAAGGAAGGTGTTGTTCTGTCTGGTTTGAAAAAAAAATAGAGAAAGTTAGCTGTTTAAATTATGTTAGCTGGAGTATGAGTCACACGAAACATTCCTGACAATTGCCAATGAGATTTTTAGAAGGCCTGTGTCAGGGGGTTCCCCTGAGAGGAAAAAACCTTTGGAAGTCTTAAAGAGTTTAGGAAATTCTTTATCATTCCTTGTTGCACACAGACAGAATTTTTCTTTCTTCTTATTCTTTCAGGTTTTCCAAGGAGCTTTGCCAACATGAAAAGTAAACTCTCTACTCCTCAACCTCTTGAGAGATACTCAGAAAAAGAAAGGAATAGAAAACAAGTTTAGTGAGGGGTCGAGCTAGAAATCACATACCCCTGTTTAGTTGTGAATCTTCATAACTCTTTTGGTGATTTTTAAACACACACACACGCACACATACACACACATACACACACATCCCAACCTACACATATGAACAGAGGAATCCTTCCTAATGAATATATGCATGAAGGTACCTGAAAACGTTTATAGAAAATGAAATAAAAGAATTTATTTTGTTGAAAAACACCGAAATTTATGCATCTTTTTTGGCAGCATAAATTTTCCATGAACTTTTTGAAACACATTCATATGGTGATTAATTAAAATCTATTTTTTGTTTTAGAAGTATTGGGCCACTTCATAAGCAGCACCAGAACAAGGACCAAAGAATTTGACAGTTGTTGATGCAATTACACGTTTTGACCATCAGGTGGAAATTTTGTGTGTTAGTTTCATAAGATTAAATACCAGAAAAGATGGAGAATTTGCTAATACCAGGAAGAATCAAAATGCTGTCTTTCTCCACAGGAAAGTTAATGTGATTCCTTTGTACTCCTACCTCTAGAAGTGTACATCCTTCCTACTGAAACCATGAAAACTCCTAATTTTTAAAAGTTTTTAAATAAATACAAATTATGAGTGCCTAGCCCACAATTGCCTGAAAGACACAATCTACTCCCTTCATAAAGTACCTCATAGAGTCATTACATGCCAGGCTTATGCATTACAGAATAAAACTGAATGAAAGCTATGTTGAAACTGCTGCTCTGCTTAGCAATGTCCTCAAAAATATTAGTGTGAGGACCTAGAGAAAATTTTACTCACTTAGTCCAAATATAAGCCTAGATATAGACTTCCTTTAAAATAAATTCTTGCTAAATTATATTCTCAAGTTCATTCAGAAGAGACTTTCTAAAGTCACACAGACCAATGTCGTTGTCCAACAGATGGTTGTCTAAGAAAACGAAACCAGAAACACAAACGGCTAAAGAAAATTGCGGGTAGTGTGCATGTCCAACAGACTCAGCACTCGGGTACCAGTTCCACACCTCCTCCTCCTTTTGAAGTAGCTAAGATTGCATACATTTAATTGTATCCTCAAATCTATAAAACCTTCAGTAGGTGCTGTGGAGTGTAGTTTAAATGGAAATACTTAGGCGTTGTCAAGGATGAGGTCCACTAGGCAGCTGGCTGTCTTTTTTCTGAACTCGCTTCAGGATACGATCACTTTGTGTGCGTATGTCTGTGTGCGACAAAGGCATGAAGATTGTTCTGTGGTCAGGTGGCAGGCTAGATTTCTGACTTTTGATGTTAAAACTTGGGAAATGGTCTTAGGGTTGTGTGAATCTCTAAACTGCTTTGTGCAACATTTAGTTTTGAATCACATGTATGCAAGCATTTATAGATTGTAATTTGAATAAAGTTGGTGATTACAGCATTCCAAAAACAGTATCAAAAAGTCTGTGTCGGGCCAACAGTATGACTTTTACAGTCTTCTTTCTTAAATATGTTGTTTGGGTCACCGGTGTACAGTTTTGCAGCCTTGTCACTGCCGATGCCTCAGCCTGGGTGATTCCTCCATCGGAAGGGGCTCTCCTGTAATTCCCTGTTGAGTTCCAGTAGGTACATTTCAGCATTCCAGTAGGTGCCCAAAGCATTCCCTTTCCTACAAATGCCAACAACAAAAAATATCCCCAGACATTGACACATGTGCACCAACAGATAAAATTGCCTGCTCTCAAGACTATTTTTGAAAATAATCATTTCTGAGGTGTGACAGATTCATTAAAGACATGACATTGAATCTTCAAAACCCACAGTATAATGCCCAAGCTGTGTATTCACTCATGTTCCTGAAAGACCTGGCAGCAGAAATGCCCAGTGCTTTAAGCATTGGCTATTTTGAATGCAGACTGCTCTCTCCATGCAGCAAATTTCTTTCATGTCCCTGCCTAGACCACAGTGGCAGAGCACCCTTAAACATTACAATAACATCAGATTTTCACACACACACACACAAGAAAGCACACTCAAAATAGCACTTGAAGCACAAGTTCCATAAAATAGTACTTACCCTTAAGTAGATGAATTCAACCATTTTATTCTATTCTGTTCCATAATATTCTGCTCTATTCCATGTTTTAAAAATGCTTACTTCATCAGCTAAATGGATTTCACAACCTCATGGATCAAGACCTGTGGTATCTATAGCACATTCTAGAATAATCCATCACTATTATTAACATTCAATTGTCATTATCTCATCTAATCCTATCTACTTCTCTCCTAACCTTCAGCCTCTCCCTATTGTACTCATTTAGCAAATTGTGGTAAGCGTATTATCCCATGCAATCATTTTATTAGCATGTTCACCATTTTATCTTTGCCTGAAAAATCCAGCCCAACGCAAATCACCATAGCTTTTAAATGCCTTTACAATTCTCCAACAGCCAATAGAATTTTCCATTGTTTGTTCTCGGTTACACTGGATGCTGTCCTCCATCTTCTAAACACACCTTCTCTTTTTGCCACTGTTCCCTTCATTCTAC
The DNA here is from genome assembly GCF_030435755.1 of Ochotona princeps. Taxonomy (NCBI): domain Eukaryota; kingdom Metazoa; phylum Chordata; class Mammalia; order Lagomorpha; family Ochotonidae; genus Ochotona; species Ochotona princeps. The sequence goes on from NC_080838.1 coordinate 72,631,124, forward strand.
AAAATCAATTATCACCTCTGCCAGAAACGCTTGCCTTATTATCCCACATAAAGTGACTCCCCTCCCAAATCACTTTGAAGTTATTTCTACTGTTCCTCTAAAGCACTCATGTCACTTTCCTCTGATCTGTCATTTCTATGAGCATGTATTGTCTCTTCAAAAATATTTTAAGTTTCATAGAGCTAAATTCTACTTTACACACTTCAGTAGCCTCTATGGTATTTAACCTGACACCCCTGCTTTGTTCTCGCATGAGAAATAATTAGCATACTTGCATGTTCTCAGTCCTGGCAGTCATTTTCCTGAGGCCAACTACAGATCCTAAACTTTCTCAATATGTTCATAAGCATACACTCCAAACCTACAGTTACTCCAGGAAATAAGTTCAAGAATCAAACCTCAATAAGACAGCACTTGAAGTTTCCTTTCTGTCTGTCTGTATGGATTCCTAAGTGCCGTCCTTTCTTTTCTTTATCATGAGACCTTGTTGCTGAACAGCACTGTTGTAGAAGCCCCAAACTAGATCCACCTGCCCGACACAAAGAAACCAATCACCGAGGTCGAGGTAATGGAGAAATTCAGTATTTACTGCAAAGCACAGAGCAAGGAATCAAGCAGCTACTGATTAATTCCCAAATCCTTGAAAAGTTAAGGAGTGAAGTTTCTTACAGATAGAATTGGGGCTGAGAGGTAGGTGATCAACTCCTTTCTGAGTTCCTGGCTGATCGCTGGGGCTCATACCTTCCTTTGACTGATTGATCATTGATGTCATTCTCTCTCTCTCTTCTCTCTCCTCTCTCTCTTTCTCTCCTCTCTCTGTCTGCCCCTCAAACTCCCCTCTATTCTGTCTTTCAAATAAATAAATCTTTAAAATGATAAAGGCCTGATTATTGGTGCTCACTTGAGTCAATTAGATCACTAAACAATTTACCAATTTGCTTTAGGATTTTGTAGATGAATGGCAGATGAATGTCTATGCCACAAAGAGCCACATGAACTCTGTGATGTTATAGGCCTCGTTGTCTGGACCACAGCACCCAGATAGCTGAGCAAAAATATTTTTCTATAAGTTTCTGCAAAGAGTTATCTTTGTGTGAAAATAGGACTAATCCTGGTCTATTTTCTGTTGCTAAAACAAAATACCTGAGACCAGGTAACTGATTTAGCTCACAGTTCCGGAGGCCAGGGAGGAATTCCAGACTGTGGAACTGGTGTGACTCGTGGCACTGGCACAAGTGAGAAGTGCCTTCTTGCTGCTTCGTGACACAGCAGAGGAGCAGAGGACTCCACTTAGCCAGACAAAGCACACACACTCAAGCGCATCTCTCTTCCTCTTCTTATAAAGTCGTTGATTCCACTCTAGGGGCCTCACCCTCGTGACCTCATCTAATCCTAATTACCTCCCTAACGCCCAGCCTCCAAATACCATGAACACAGGACTTTGGGGATTAAGTTTCCAACACATGAACTCCGGACACAAACCACAGCAGCATTTAAATCAGTGGACTCTAAGTGGAGCAGCTGGTGTCTTCAATATGGGTGGACCTCATTCGGTCAACTGGAGGCCCAAAAAAAAGGAAAGCCTGATCCTCCCATAGCAAGCAGGAATTCTGCCAGTGGGCAGCCTTCAGACTTGAACTGCAGCACTGGCTGCTCCTTGGTCCCCAGGCAAGCCCACCCTGCTGAATAAGGACTTGCCGACCTCCATAGTTGCATCAGCTGATTCCTTAAAATAACCTCTTTCTAAAGTCAACCTTCCCCTTAAAAACCTCTTTCTAAAGTCAAACATCTCTTATTGGGTCTACTTCTCTGGGGGAATCTTGACTGGCATACACCCTATATGAGATCCTGGCGCATGCAAGACAAGGACTTCAGCTGCTAGGCTACTGCGCCAGGCCCAGTTTGCTTCCTTTTAAAGTATCTGAAGACAAAACCGAAAATCATTTTGTGGTAATATTTAAGGTAATTTCATTTCCTGCAATGTATTTGCTTTCCCATCTGCCCCAGTGATAGAGACCTGGTCTGTGCTCTTGCAGGAAGCTGTAGTGGTTCCCTGGGCTTTTAAACAGAGCCTTGCCTGTGGAAATTCGTATCATGGATAAAGACCTTTAAGCAACAGAACTGCCCAGATATAGGTATAAATTTGTAATTAACCTCATTAAAAATATCACCTTATATAAGAGACAACATATGATTAAAATGTAGTCTGAGTTCCAGGAGATTACAATTAAATTTCTCTTATTTTATTATCATTTTGGCTCCCTTTCATTTCATTAATGATGCTAGAAAGAATTTCCTAACATATTATTTGTTAATATTGAACAGGAATCATATGTATGCTGTATTTTTTTAAAAGATTTATTTATTTTTATGGAAATGCAAATATAAAGAGAGGAGGAAAAACAGAGAGGAAGATCTTCTGCCAATGATTCACTCCCCAAGCAGCCGCAATGGCCAGAGCTGAGCCAATCCAAAGCCAGGGAGCCTGGAGTCTCTTCCGGATCCCCACACGGCTGCAGGGACCCAAGGCTTTGGGCCGTCCTTGATCGCTTTCCCAGGCCACAAGCAGGGAGCTGGATGGGAAGCGGGGCTGCTAGGATTAGAACCACTGCCTATATGGGATCCCGGTGCTTTCAAAGCGAGGACTTTAGCCACTAGGCTGCTGCACCAGCCCCATATGCTGTATTTTTATAATGATCTTAATATAGCCAAAATAATTTCATAATTCCAGCTGATGAGCTTATTACTGCTCAATGAGTCCTTGAAAATGAAAAAAGTGACACAAAAGGCAGAACATTAGAAAAAAAATAACATTCACAGAGAGAGAGAGAGAGAGGCTGAAGCTAGGAGCCAAGAATACAGCTCAGGTCCTCAACATGGTGGCAGGAACCCAGGTACTTGAACATCCCCTGTTGCCTCCCAGGGTGCACTTTGGGAGGCAGGGGGCACAGCTGTAGACTACCCACCCAGGTAGCTGGGTGCAGCAATGGCATTCTCACCAGAGACAGTTATGGTGAACTTGTCCATTTAAGAGCAACTAAGCACAGGCTTCTATAGGGAGGGTCCATGGAAACAAGTCTTAGGGTAGTAACAATATTTCTATTAGATATAAACATTTGTCACATATTACAAGCCTTGCTAATCAATACAACTGTCACATGCTTTGCCAGGTAGCACTGTGTAGCCCACCACAACTTATGGAAGCCACCCACATCCTGCAGTTCACAAGTTTACCACAAAATGGGTATGGGCTGGGATAGGCATGGGGAGGAGGCGACCGAGTTACTGGAAAGTATCCAGATTAACCAGAAGAGGTTGTGTAGATGGGAAATATCTGGAGGGCCTTAGGCTTCTTACCAACTCTGTGGGTCCACAGGGGTCTCAAGGTGCCATCAAAACCAAGTGGGAGGAGGAGGAGGAGGGGGTCTCAAGTCCCTAGACCTGCACTAAAGCCTTGCTCTTGCTGCCCCTTGCATAGGCTAAGTGAGCCGAGACCCATCCCGGCACCCACTCGTCCACACACTTTAGCCTGAAGATGGACTCAGAAGCAGAGCCAGTTCTCAAACCCATTCTACTATAGAATAGAGTGCTCCAAGCAGCAGCTTAACTGCTGCAACGAGTGTCCATCCCCAGAACTGTGGCTTTCCTCGATTTTTATCTACATGATAAAAATGCAAAACTTACCAGAAAATGTTATTGTAATGTAACTTCCAAATAAGATTTCTTTTTACTTACTAATTTGATAGGCAGAAAAACAGATAGACAGACACAAAGATATCAGACAGATAAACAAAAAGAGATCTACACACTGGTTCACTGGTCCATGACAGAGGAGGCTGGACCAGGCTCAAGCCAGGAGCCAGGGTTCTCCCACAAGGGTGTCAGTGATACAGATAAAGGGACTTGAGTCATCATTTGTCGCTTTCCAGGGTTTGCATTCACAGGAAGCTGGAATAGGGATCAGATCTGTGACTAGCCCAGGCACTCTGATGACAGATGCAGCTTTTCAAGTAGTGTCTTAAATGATGGGCCACACCCACCTCAAGAGAAGGTATGTTTCATGACTTGTAACACTCCTAATGAAATCAGATGCTGCAGAGGTATCTTGCAGAGAGGACTACCCTCGGCTGCAAGGAACCTATCCAATGAAAATGTTCGCAACAAACCAAATGGTGCTGCTGGCTAAAGCTCTCCAGGCCAGTAAGACAAACCCAAATCTATCTGTGTGAGCAGAGTGCATGATTCCCCAAATACAGAAGGTGGTCAAGGCAGTTCAAGATGATCAAATTGCCACCAACGTATTAACTTCCTTGTGGAACAGTGCCATTCTGCAGGTGCAGGGTTTGTCTATGCTAATGTCAGGGGGCCCAGTGCTCTAACTAGTGGTCCATGCCACTGTATCTAGGCAGGGCCCACAACTCTCCCACCAGGGACACATCATTTATGTACCCATCATACTGGTACTAGGTGACTGTGGAGCACTCAGTTGTGCCATATTGCCCAAGATAGAGTAGATTCCGATCATGTAATTTCAAAAATGAATCTGAGGTGGAGTGGGTATGGATCCTTGTACCTACAAAACTGTGTCGTGGAAAAAAAATAAAGCCTAGACAAGAATAGAGAAGTCGATTCCCTTCAGTGTCCCTCTTTCAAGCACATTCTTGAGAGTCTTGATGAATGGATCTTCCTATGGCCTCACTTTCTGACGGGACCTTTACTCCCGTCTTCTGCTGTCTCCTGTAACAATCTCAACACTGAAGCCTTGCTCACCATAGACAATCACTGACTCTGGAGTAATAGATCTGTCTCACATCAATCTTTAACTATCATTGCAGCTCAGCCACTCTACCCAGTCCTGTTCTTAGTGTTCAACTTTTTCTGCTTACTCACTGTTTAAGAGGAAGGCTACTTGATAAGGTACCATAAAGGTACTCTGGATCCCACACTTACCTTTTCCAACTGTATTAATTCTCAGCAATCCATTACCTCCCTATTGGCCCTAAACACAACCTAACGACAACCAGGCAATTCTGCTCTGCTTCTCTTTATCATCCCCTGCATTTACACCTTTCAAACACATGAATCATCACACTGAAAGTCATGTTCACCCCCTATCACTATGCCAGCCAAGCTCACCACTGGTGAGAGTTCTAAAAATCAGACTACAGGAAGAGGTTAAGATTGACAAAGACACCCTCATCCCACATCAAAGTGCCTGGGTTCAATATCCAGACATAAATCCCAACAAAGCAGACCCTAGGAGGTAGCAACTAATGGTACAAGTAATTGGGCCTTTGCTATACACTTGGGGGTGCTGGACTGAGTTCTTGAATCCTGGTTTGCTCTGACCCAATTACAGCCTTTGAAGATATAAGATGAATGAACTGCTAGGTAAAAAGTAGCTTGATCTCTCTCTCTCTCTCTCTCTCTCTTCCTGAAATTAAAAATAAAAATCAGACTCTGCCTTTGTGGTGAAGGCCATTAGCATGTCATCTACCAGGTACTCACTGCCAACTGGGCAGTGAGTAATCCATTTCATTTACCTAATCTTAATGTCTTTGGTCTCTACTACCTAGTAGCACCAGTTAAGTTGTTGGGAAGTGTATTTTGCTGGGTTATGAGTCCTCTGAATCTCAGTAAATTGGTATTTTAGTTGTGATTCATATAACTCTTCTTTGACAGCTCTTATTTTGTGGTGAATGTTTTCCTTATGACATAAGCTGTAACTGAGTCAAATTGCTGACGGACGGCACAGAAACCCATTACTTCACAACGGCAGGCTAACAGCCACACTGACACAACTGAGACAGCTTGGGCCTGGAACTTCTCTCTCCAAAGCTAACATCGAAAAGTTAAGATAATGCACCTTGTGGGCTAAAATGCTAGTGTCTCAAACTGCAATTTGAGACATGACCTATTATAACTCCATTTCCCTATAAGAATTCACTGAGAGAGGCATCAGCCCTCAGAGGTTCTGCTATGGGCAAATGCCCTTTACTCATTGTGGACAGCATGACAGCATCTGAACTAACTAAACATTACCTTGAAGGGACCTGTGTCCAGGCCATACGGAACACATCCTCAAGATGAATGGTCCTTGGTTCATTATTAGCACTTTGTAATTGACATTCTATTTTTAAACTTCTTTTTCCTATTTTTTCATGTCTCTTTTGCTTACTCTTCTATGTCTTTTAAAAACTAACTAGGCAGCTGTCTTTGCCTCATTAGGCTTATCATTTAATTAAAGAATAAAGAAATTTACTTCTCTGGAAAAATTATAATCCTTGAGGTTGGGATTGGCTCTAGGTATTGAGGAAATCAGCTCATTCTTGCTAACCCAATATGGAATGGGTTGTCTTCTCATCAGACACACAGACTACCAGAGTTTCATGAGCAGCAATAACATCCATTAAGGGAAATGGAGAGGTGCTGGAATGGGAATACTTGGTACAGAGTGAGAGTCTGAAAATCTCTGGTAGACCAACAGGTACTGTAAAATAAACATTGCCTGTTAGAGAAATCCACATTGTGTAGAAAAGCCATCTTGTGTCATCACAACCTTAAAGTGATTTGTGCCATGTCAGTGTGCACATGGCTGGAAAATGGAAGAACATCCTGATAAAGCCAACAGCTCCAGACTGCAAGGCTGTACCTGACAGCAGTAATCATGCCTGTTTATTCTGTTTCTCTCACATCTGAGGCCGTGTTGACCCTCCAGAGGGTACCCTTCACCTGGGTAACTAATTCCTAGAAACAGAAAGCCACTCCTGTATCAAAGGCCTTTCTTACACAAACCAACCAATCTCAATTTTACATTCCAACCATTCCCCTTTCGAAGCTCTTACTCTCTGGGCCATTGCCCTCATCATGCCAGGGCCTATCAGGCACGTTAGGGCAGCCGCTCAGCTTCAGGGTCCCTGAAATTATTCAAACTAGCAATCCTAAACTTGATTACCCTGTCTCATGCATTCCTGCCTATGGGAGCCATCACACGGACCTTATCCACAGAGCGTTCCTCTTGCCGCTTCTTTGCTGCTGACTGACTCTAGTACTTCTCTGTGTGGATTGGTGTGGCATGGTGTGTACTCTCCTCTCAGGAACTCTATGTAACAAACTTTATTTTCAATGGTAACTATCTTCTGATCTGGTGACCTCATAATACAAGCAAATAAATACAAATAAAATAAATAAAAAATAAAAACCACGTTTAAAAGACAGGGACTCAGTCCTTGCGAACTAAGTAGAAAGCTTTGACTTTAAGCAGTTTGAAGGCTACCTTTATGTCTGCTTGCAAGGATGGTTTTTTTAACAGCTGAAACAGTTACACTGTGGCAGAAGACAGTGAATTTTTACTCACTAATTCAAAAACTTAAAAATCTACTGTGTAATAATCCCTCACAAAAATATATTTAGTTTTATAATAACTACAAAAGGAGTAAACTGACATGAGATATTGTTGAGAAACCAATTTGCCCTGATTTAATAAGGGCACATATGAAATTAAATCTCTAAGCAGACCTACATGACAATTCTAATTTGGAAACTAGTAAGAAATCTATTCAAAGAGTAGGAAGAGATGATAAAAGCTTAGGAAATAGGTCTAGAAGTCACACAGGTAGAAGACTTCTCACGCAGCTAAAAGGAATTTGGTGAATCGAGCAGAGGAGGAAAGGAAGGTGAAAGGCAGCAGTCAGCTACTGCGAGGCTCTGCCAACCATGACAAGGAAAACAGATTCCATCTTCAGGGGAAGACATTACTGGGAAACTTTAAAAGGAATCGTGACATATTCCAATTTGTAATGATCACTTTGTATGTGTGAAAACAAAAACAAATCGGAGTGGGGGAAAAAAGCTCTTGAAGAGACAAAGAGACCAATCAGAAGGTTGTGTGAGCAATTCCCAGTGGAGAGATGACCTTGGCCTGTGGTCATGTGGTGACAGATGGGTGAGGACAAGAAAAGAAGCAAATTCAATGAGTACTTTCGCACAAAAAGGATTTAGAGAACAGGTGATGCCCAGGATGACACTCAGGTTTGCGGTGCGAAAACCAGGGTGTATTGGAAGTGCCTTGTGAAGAGAGGGGAGAAGACAGGAGAAGCAGGTTTAGAAAGAGGAAGGATGAAGAGGTGGATACCAAGTACAGCTGAGATAATTATCCTTCCCAGGGAGGAGGAAACCCTCTGCCTTCTGTTCTCGTAAGAAGGCTATGGGCAAATGCATCCAGAGTTAAACATGTAAAAACAGGAAGCTGAGGGAGTGTCCATCTGAAAGCTTCTATTTTTCCCTCAATAATAGGAAGGCTAGTCATCTGCTGAAAACAAGGGCAGGAAATACTGCTTGGCAAACAAAGGCTTGGGGAAGAGGACAAGATTTAGCAGACAGTTTTCTAAACACTAAAGTAGGTGCTGGCTGGGAACACCTGAATGTTATGCTAGGCAGTGTCAGAGAGGTAACATCAGCAGACATGTTAACAGCAACACTAATAGATCCTAGGAGCTTCACATTTGCAAGGTCCTTTACTGTGACTTGACTGAATGTGATTTCCACAACTCCATGAGAAAATTTTAGTTCCATCTTTACATATAATAAAAAGTGAGAATGATGAAGGTGTGTTATGGACATGCTGAATAGCAAATAGGAGAGCCAAACTAAGGAATATTCTCAACAATAGAGAACACTGTGTCCAGTAGAGAAGGTATATACAACAGGATGTATTTATCATTCTACTCAACTACCTAAAAGTTTTAGCCCACACAATTAAATTTGCAAAGTCCATTTGTTACCCAAACCATAAATTTATGTTTAGCATCCTACTGTCAACATATATTTAGCAGTTTCGTTTGCAACCCATCTTTTATTCCAATGTAGAGATGCATTCTGCAAAGTATCTTCTCTTGTTGGTATGATAGTCTCTATTATACAGTTCCACTAGATGAATATATGTATATACACGTTTACATATATATCTACTGATCTTGTGTTTTGCATGAAGGATGTCTTATATCAGAGAGAACATATGATATTTGTCCTTTTGGGATTGGCTTATTTCGTTGAACATAGTGTTCTCTAATTGGTAGAATTTCATTCTTTGTAATGGCTGAGTAGTATCCCACAGAGTAGACATGCAAGTTTCTTTATCCACTCCTCTTTCCACGGGCATCTGTGTTGTTTCCATGTCTTTCTCCATATGCAGATTTTATTTCCTTGGGTATATTCCCAAAAGGGCATATGATAGATCAATTTTCAGTTTTCTTAGCACCCTCCATATTGACTTCCATTGTGGTTGTACTAGTCTACACTCTCACAAACAGTAAAGGAGGCTACCTTTCTCCCCTCATCCATGCCAGCAGGTGTTGTTAGAGGAGTTCTAAATGTAGACCAATTTCATTAGGATGTTCGACTTTCTACCATTGTCTATACCTACAATGCCATGATACCCTTAAATAGAATGATGGACTTATTACTGTTGTTGAAGGATTATACTTTTGTTTCAATAAAGAAGAAAACTGTGGAGGAAGGGGAGGTGGGGAGAGTTGAAGGGGAAATCCCTGAGCCTAAGGAACTGTATCTTGAAAAAAATGTCTAAACATACTATATTCCTCTTAACTTCCTCCCTGCCTGAACCTCCCCATCCTAATCGGAGGCCCACATGGTTGTGCATCCCTCTCAACTATGTAAACAAAATTAAAAGTAATATTAAAAATATTCTAAAAAATTAAAAATCATAAGCTTTTCCTGATTCATTAACACTTAGAGTGAATGAAAATATTTGTATTTAAGTTACATCTTTTAGCCTTTGATGATAGGCACATTGTCTTTCTGTTTCTGTCACTACAACAGCTCTGTAAGCAAGGTCATGGTAAATTCAGTCCCAACCACAGTCATATGAGTATACCGTCTGGATGTCATGACCAAACAAACTCCAAATTCAAAGCAAACACTACTGCTCCACACCTTCTTAGATCATCAGTCTTTTGTGTTACTTTTTTCCTTACATTATTATGACGGACTCCATAGAATAATTCATACATTCTTCAAAGCCAAGTCTTTTAACAAACAATGACACAGAGATATTCCAGCTTAAGATTCAATTATTTGAAGATATTCTCTTCACCAAAACTGCTCCTCCTCAGCTTTGAAAAGGGAAAGACACTCAAATGTTCTTACATGGAGTGACTTATCTTCTATCAAAACAAAATTCTCTACTAACTTCCTATCAATCCTCCTCAGCCAGGTTGCTTTAGATTGTGTGACTGTGCAATTGGAGGACTAAATCCATGTTTATAACATGGAGAAAGAATTTGCTCATATTTTATGAATATTCTTGACTTCTGTATTGGCAGTCTCTGCAAGGATCAGCCACAGGCTATCCTGCCACTCCCTGAGGATCTGCTGTCTCTGTCATGAGCAATCGATTGCTTCACAAACCATAATTTCATGCCCCACCTCGCTTTCTGTGTGGAGTTCATGACAAGCATGCAGGAAGTCACTTTCAGATTGAGTTCTGTTTCCCCCATGCCACTCTCCTGACTCATTCTGTGTTTGTTGTGAATTGTACTCAAGTCCTAGTCTCTGTAGTAATACACTAAGTTATTGTGTGTTCAAACAATTTATCCTAAGTGCTTGCGTGTAAAAAAAAAAGGGCCTTGGGTGAGAATGACAGAAAATAATACAAAGTATGAGAAAGGGAGGTGTGAATAGGGAAGAGCACTGTAAATACAAAAAAAGAAGGTAACACTTCAAATCACACCAAAAAAATACTTTTTAAATGTCACTAAAATATTTAAATTATTTGCTTCAATAAGACTCTTCACTTCAGTAAAATGAAAAGGCAAGCCTACATACATGAATATGGATTTCAAAGAATATTTTACTATGTTAAAAATAAAAATATTCTACTTCACAGCTCTGAAACACATGAAGTGTGCTCCCTATACAAAAGTAAAACAGTAAAATTAAGAAAAGAAAATCCCATGGTATATTATGATCAAAAAGAAGATAGTTTCAGAATTCTATGATGAATCCACTCAGTGTAGTGTGATCTGTCCTTTAAAATGCAGCTAGTAAAGTTGATAATGAGTAAGGAATCTAGGTATGACATTTCCAAGTTTTTTCTGATTGTAATTTGCACCAAAGTCAGAAGATATAAATACATAGCTACTGTAAATGAAATTTAGCAATAAGCATGTGATCAGTTAATAACATCAAGTATAAATACATGATACAAATTTATACCCATGAGACATAACTATTGTGTAAAGATTAGTGCACATGAAAAGCATATGAAGTTAATATATAAAATGAAAATAAATGGTTAAGGTAACACTGTTCAAAATTGGTTTTTTTACATTACTTCATTACTTCTTTTACTAAAAAGCTCAATGACAGAATATCAGGTATCAAATACAAGATCTGAAAACACATTCAGGAGTGATAGTGAGAAATTACTACTGTCACAGCTGTCCAGTTTCCACATTAAACAATGGACAAATAGCTGAACATAGCTCAAGTTGCAGTTCTGGCATAAATGTATTAGCTATTCTATACTAGGGACAAAATTATTCAGTTCTCCAGAAGAAAGAGACCTATAAGACCCCTTAATCTACTTCCATTTCCTCATCAGGTTCAGAGACCAGTTTAGTAAAAATGATTTTTGCACAATTAGTTATTTCAATGGTTAAAGACTAGAACCCAAGTTTTATATCCAGTCTAATTCTGCTGTAGGGTTCAATTCTTTAGAAATCACTCTCTCTAATGAAGTAATCCCAGCATAGCTTTCCAAATTTATCTTCTGGTCCTTCCAAGATGTAGCATAGCTATTATGGAGAATCTTCAGAGATCTGAAATCATATCTATCATTATAACTCAGCAATTGCACTCCTGGGAATTAACCTTAATAGAATGAAGTCAGCATACCAGAAAGTTATTTGTATGCCCACATTTATGGTAGGTCAATTTATAATAGATAAGATACAGTATTAAAAACCAATGCCAGTCAATAGATGATTGGCTAAAGACAATGTGGTATACATGCACTGCTGAATGCTACTCAGACATAGCAAAGAATGAAATTCTCTCTTTTGAAACAAAATGAGTACAGCTGGAAATCACTATGCTTGATGAAATAAACCAGTCCCAAAAAGACAAACATCATATATTTCCTTGATCTGTGATCATACACAGAGTACAGAAACATAATGTATATGAGAGAGATTGACATCTTTCTCACTGATTTTCTCATTGTTTACAGCCATGTCTACACTATTGAGGAATATTAAAGCTTATTGTCTACTTGTTATTTGTTGAAATCTACCCAGTGGAGTGTAAGCTGTGATTTCAAAGTGAAATGAAAGCATGCCTTTGTAAAAATGAAAAAAGAAGGAAAAGAGAAAGGAGGAGGTTGGGTGGGGGGTGCAGGTAGGAGCGGTGGGTGAGATGGGAGGTTGAGTGGGGGGTGCAGGTAGGAGCGGTGGGTGAGATGGGAAGGACAGCTGTTGTCTTAAGTCTGTATTGTGAAATACGTGGAATTTGTCCACTTTGTATAAATAAAATACGTCTTAAATAATGTGTTTTCTTACTTCTACACTAGTCTTATTCCTGTGTATTCTCCAGTTTTGATCCACCCTACATACACTACCCTTCGCTCTCTATCCTTACCATAGCCTCACACACTTGAACTGTCATTGGCTCTTCACACATCCTCTAGCGGTCTATCTGCTAAAGTTGTTTCAAAATACATTACTTCGTAAAAGACTAGTCTTAGTTCCAACTGCTAGAATTGATCATCGCAGAACTTAAGGCATCTACTCATACTTCTCTGCATTTCTGTTTCAAGGAAAACAGTGTTATATTACAAAGATTAGGATATCTGAAAAGGGTGCCAATCACTATGTGGAAAGTATTTTCCCTGATGGTTTTTGTCTTGCTGTAGCAAAGAAAGAGATGAACAAAAACATCACATCATCTTAAGTTAAAATGACCCTGCAGCATGCTACATAGTCATAGACTTATACAAAATACCTGTCATTTGTAATTGTGTTTGATCATAATTTGTCAGAATAAATATAATTCTTACTGATTTGTAAAGTTCTGTCTCTTTCTGTTTCAGTTCTGCAAGTCATACTGTTAGCCACAGTTGATCCTTTCAGACTTGTTCAACAAGTTAGATGTTCATTACATGGGATTTCCTCGTTTGACTTGAGCTCGTTCATAGATCACACATAGTAGATGAGAGTCAGTCATTTGAGTGGGAATCTCAGCGCAGTCGGAGAGGCAGAAAGAAGGACCTCTTCATTACTCAGGATTAAAATGTATAGGTAAGTCCTGGTTTTGGCTCTGTGGCTTTAGAATTGTTGATAAATAGTAGAGTTGATGAAAAAATTACTGAGTATTAACTGTTCACTGTGGTTAGCATTACTGTACTTGCTGCTTTGAAAACTTCAGTAGGACACTAAAACATTGTTTAGACAGTGTACCTGACTTTGTTTAGATTAGCTATGTGGCTGCCTGCCTGACTTTTATGAACTGAATAAACCTTAAAAGAGACAGCTTCACATTTTAGAATATCTTTAAATATGGAGGTGTTTTCATATCTGGTGTTTCACTTTTCAAAATGACATGTATGTTTTTTAAATGTAGTCATATTTAAAAATCCTTTGTTGTTTCAGAATTTATATTTTAACTTCCTTTTCAGTAGCACTGTTCCTAAAAATACCATGGGTTGTAAAGTCTTTAAGGAACTAGAGATATTAGGTTTGGTCTACAATCTGATAGATAGACAATTATACATATGTGTTTATTTAAAAATACATGAAAATGAGTAGCAGTCTGTTTCCAACAATTGATTAAATTGTTTCAAGTTCATGCAATAGGTATGAAGAATCCATTAAAGTTGTTTAAAAGCTTATGATTTAACTCATATACTTACATTCTCATTTCATGTGAAAAAGAAACGTATCACAAATCGCATTTATTGAATTACCATTTCATTGTAAACTTTCCATGTGAAAAAGTCTAGTAAGAACTAATCAGGATTGTCACATGAATGTGAGCTGCATTTTCCATTACTCCTGTGCTTTCTAAGCAATAGTGGAATATTCTTTTGGAAATATTAGTATTTTTTTGAAACAAATCTTTCTGAAACATCTTAATTGTAAAGAAGTTTATCTGCATTAAAGATAATTATTATAGGCAATTCAAAACATATCAAAACATCATGCAAAGGAAATGAAGACATGCAATCATGTAACTAATGCAAGAGATGCATAATTACAGAATATCTTTCATCAATCTAATTTCTAAACTGATTCATCAGGTATGGGAAATCTGACAGAATCAATCCTGAGAATCACCAAAATTCTTTGGAACCATGGTTTTTATGAGCCACACACTTTGGAAAATTTTATAACTTAAACAGTTTGTATATACTCCTAACAGTCAACTTTGTCTTTTCTATTAGCCTAAAACATGTACAGCTGCTGATTCATCTATTTTCATTTGTTAGTTGGTTAGTTTTACCAAGACAAAAATAATTTGAGATAAATCTTTAGATGATTCCAAAATACCTTTGGTTTAAGACTATGAATGTTCAATTGCTTTAAACATCACATAAACTCCAGCACCTCTTGCAAGTTTTTCTCTCCTGAAGCTTTCAAAGACAGCGTACATTGCTGCTTTTTTTTTTTTAAAGATTTATTCATTTTTTATTACAGCCAGATATACACAGAGGAGGAGAGACAGAGAGGAAGATCTTCCGTCCAACGATTCACTCCCCAAGTGAGCCGCAACGGGCCGGAGCGCGCAAATCCGAAGCCGGGAACCAGGAACCTTTTCCGGGTCTCCCACGCGGGTGCAGTGTTCCAATGCGTTGGGCCGTGCTCTACTGCTTTCCCAGGCCACAAGCAGGGAGCTGGATGGGAAGTGGAGCTGCCGGGATTAGAACCAGCGCCCATATGGGATCCCGGGGCTTTCAAGGCGAGGACTTTCGCTGCTAGGCCACGTCGCCGGGCCCGTACATTGCTTCTTTATCCACCCTGTCATAACAGACAAACCTTAGCAGGACATCTCCTACCAATTTTCTGTTCTTTCGTCTATATTCTTGGTATGATTAGCCAACCGCTGAGACACGTCAAAGCTAATTGTCCTTTCAACAATCAGAAAAGAATATAAGATAAAAGTAAAACGGGGAGGAGGGGAGCTGTCAATGTTGAAAATTGTTATCTAAATCCTGCCCATCTTTCAGTTCTGATTTATGAATTATTTCAACTTCCAAAAATAGTGATTAAAATTGTAAATCAGGCAAAGATGCATTTCTCCACAGATACAAAACAAATGGGCAACTCTTTGTCTTTACAATCCCAGAGCCCCCAAAAGTATATTTAAAATATAAATTTTTGCCTATAAAAACCTCAGGCCAAAAGTTAAGATACAACTGCCTTAACCTGGCTTTCTTAAAAGGTATGATGGATCAGGGACGTGGTGCCTGTGTCTCGGTATATAAAAGCGTAAACTGCAGTCACTAATTTCAGATTTCATATTTTCTAGAAAATTTGTCCCCCACAAGGGACTTCAAGGCTAATTCCTCAAAAGTCTGTTTTCTGAGGAATTTGGTGGCTGCTCCAGTTCCCAAAATGTCTGTGGTTGGCATTGCTAGTATAAGTCATGAGGAAGAGAATTATGATTGATGTTGTGAAATAGCTTAAAGACATCCAAAACAATTCTTTAAAAGATATTTCTCCAACTTTAAGATTGCTGAAGCAAAGACTTGTCACAACTACAGTTTTTTAGAGTATTCTTTAAGTTTGACCTCAGCATATACTCATGATGTGTAATATAAAAGCATCATCTAAAGTCTAACTCATTTCATTACACAACAGTCTAAGATCTTTGAAAGTAAAATGACTTTGGCAAAGTTTACAGTGGCAATCGCCTCTCGGCCTTTTGGCTAAGATCAAGTGTAAAGTTTACAGTGGCAAAAAATTTGGCCAGAAAAAAAAAACAGAAAATTCTACTGTTTTTTTATCTTTATTTTTGATGATTATTACACGGTTGATCAGAATGATAATGGTCAAGGGCTACAGGAAGGTGGGTGAGACCACTATTACCACATTCTCTCTCTCTCTCTCTCTCTCTCTCTCTCTCTCTCTCTCTCTCTCTCCCTCTCTCTCTCTCTCTCTCTCTCCCTCTCTCTCTGTCTCTCTCTCTTTTTCATCTGCTGGTTTTATTTTTTTCATTTTTTTTTATAATCTTACATAGTTGATTAGGGAACAAAAGGTCAAGGCTACAGGAAAGTGGGTAAGACCATTGTTTCCACACTAATAACATCATTTTTTTCCCTCTGTCTGGGGTCAGGGGAGAAACAAAGGGAGAAGCCCCACCCAGCCTCCCACCCATCCCAGGTCCCCAATGTGGGGCACGCTCCGATGGTCCTGCCCAAGCTCTACTATTTATAGCATTCATCTGCAGGGACAAGCATAAGTCAATCAATGATTAATAAAGGATGTGTGGACTCAGGGTCCAAGTTGATAGTTCAAAAAAGTTATCGAATATATTTTTACAACAAATTCATTTTTATTGTGACAATCATACTTCTTATCTTGAATATCTACCTGAGATTAGCTAATACACAGAGTACAAAACTGTAATTTACATAACTGATATTGACATCCTCGAATCTGATTATTGCTTCCAACCTTTGTATTTACTCCTGAAGAATAGTAGATTGATTTTTCTACTTGCGACAGGTTAATATATTTACCTAATAGAGTGTTAAGCCTGTGATTATGAAGCAAAATGAAAATATGCCATTGAAAAATTAGGAAAACAAAGAAATAAAGAAGAGGAAAGTAAGGTGTGAAATCTGAGCAGAAAGGAGGTAGAAAGAGAAGTATCGCTTTGCTTCTAATCTTTATCATGACATACATGAAATTGTTTCACTTCACATAATTTTAATAGACAAAGGAAATCATAATAACATCCACATTAATTTTTTAAAGTGGAAGAATTGAATTGAGACAATTTGCTGGAATAATCCCATTTGTGTAAAAGCATATCACACTACCCTCACATTTACAACACAGTTTCTCCCTTGACTCCCTTGCCCTTTCCAGCTGTTACTGTTTTATTTCTCATTTCTTTTGCTTAATAGCAAAAGACTTCAATAGATCTATTTAGTTCTACTATTTTAATTTCTAGTTCTCTCTCCCCATTTGTTCTTTTGGTTTTTGAAATTTTCACTATGAAACTTCTCACTCAAAATTAAATTCTGGCACCATCTCAGCTATATGTTAGCAATGAAAATGCTAGGCAAACGGAGACTCTATGATGGACTGTGTCAATCAGTGGATTCTCCAACAACCGCATTGTGCTTGGAGTGGTGAGAGTGGCGGCAATTCAGATCTGTTGAAATATCAAAACCACTCTACCAGCTCTATTTCAGACCAGAGATGGTCTCCCAAAGAAACTGATGAACCTATCTGGACAGTAAGCTGCTGGACTTTATGCCTGGTAGATGCTTCCAATGAAAGAATCTCAACTGAATTTGAACTGTGATAATGCAACAAGGTGGAGGAATCCACCATCGCGGGGGTTGGGGGTTTGGGGAGGGGCGAGGGGAATCCCAGTGCCTAGAAAATTGTGTCACATATTGCAATGTAATCAATAAAAGAAATATATATATATATATATATATATATATATATATATAAAATTAACATCACCTTTCTCCCCATGGCACCTCCACTGTTAGAATTTTCCACTAAGCTCCCTCTCCCCATCCTGGTTCTTATAACTATCTGCTTACATAAATTGCTTTTTGTAAATTTCAAGTTATGAGAAAGCTCTTGATTATGGAAGTTTTAAAATTTTTATTAATAGACACATAGAAATTACACAAGTTTACATGGTCCTATGTGCAGTTTTCTTACATGTATACATCATGTGATCTCCAATGATTAAATGTCATCTCAGACAGTAAATGTGCTTTGACAAAGAAAGCTTTCAAAATCTTCTGGTAGATTTTATGAGAGAGAAGCATACTATCATTATCAATAGGACGCTTAGATTATTTCCAGTTCACAGCAGTTTGCGACTGCTGCTGCAGTCACTGTGTCTCTGACTGATTCCACTTCCATGGACACACACCTCGGTGGGAGATCTCTGGATCACATGCTGATATTTTATATATGCTTCAGGAATTTCATTATTTTTTTTCAGAATGGCTTTACTCACTTATTTTCTCATCAGTAAGGTTTCCTTTCCATCACATCTTCCAGTTTGTTATTCCTTGTAACTTTGATAACAAGCAATCTAACTGGAATAAGGTGATATCTTACTGTGGTTTTAATTTTAAATCCTGATGATCACTGATGCCAAGCATTTTCCTTTTTTTGTACCTATTAACCATTTTTATCGAAATGACACCTTAGTTTATTTTCCTTGTGGTTTTATCATTCATGCATATATCCCGAAGAAGCACATAGTTTAGTTCCACCTTCATTTGAATCTCACATAAATGAGATCAAACTTGTGTTTTATATGGTCTGTAACACTTTGTTGATGTTCATGACAGTATGATATGTCATTGTAAGAATATCTCATAATACAAATATCCACTCTTCTGCTAATCTGCCATTACAAACAATATGACACTGAGTATTTTGGGAGGCCAGAGCCGTAGACTACCCACCCAGGTAGCTGGGTGCAGCAAAGGCATTCTCAATAGAGACATACCAGAGACAGTTATGGTGAACTTGTCCATTTAAGAGCAACCAAGCACAAGCTTCTATAGGGAGGGTGAACAGAAACAAGCCTTAGGGTAGTAATAAGATTTCTATTAGATATAAACATTTGTCACATATTACAAGCTTAGCTAATCAATACAGCTGTCACATACTTTTCCAGGTAGGACTGTGTAGCCCACCACAACTTATGGAAGCCACCCACATCCTGCAGTGTTTATTACAAGACTGTCACAAGTTTATCACAAGATGGGTATGGGCTGGGATAGGCATGGGGAGGAGGCGACCAAGTTATTAGACAGTATCCAGATTAACCAGAAGAGGTTGAGGAGAAGGGAAATATCTGGAGGGCCTTGGGCTTCTTGCCAACTCTATGGGTCTGCCAGGTCTCAAGGTGCCATTCAAACAGGAGAATGGTTTCAAGGTTTGTGCTGAAACCAAGGGGCGGGGGGTCTCAAGTCCCTAGACATACACCGAAACCTTGCTCTTGCTGCCCCTAGCATAGGCTAAGTGAGCCAATGACCATCTTGGCACTTGTTCACCAACAAATAATCTTGAATAGGTCTAACAGTATATGTAAGTATGAATAACCAGGTATAATAGCATAAATATCCTGGGAAATTACCAGCAAAATAATCTTCTGGGTACCATAGTATGTGCATGATCATCTATACCTGTTTTCTCCTATTGCCCGACAAGTAGAATCTCATCCCCACAAATCGAAAATAGCCCTAATCTATCCTCGATGATCATTCACATTGCAAAATCCAATGGACACATCTCAGTGTTCACTTTACTTAGCTGTTGTATAGTACCACTTTGTCCCTCAAGCAGTCTTCACAGAGCTTCCAAAATATTCTCTCCTGATTTTTCTACTATCCCACTAATTCTTTCATTTTCTTGCCCACCAAATTTTGAAGGCTATTTAGTGCAACATATTTCACTCTGAGGTTCTCCTTATTTCTCTGTGAATCCATCCAGTCCTATGACATTTAATACTTTATAAACAGAAGCTGTCTGAAAGAAGACGATGATCCCTTGAGCTCACAGTCACTCACTGCAAAACTTGAAATGCTCTTGGTTGAAAGCAACTTTTACCATCATATAACAAACTAAACCATCTTGAATCCTTCATAACACTGCAGTGTATATACTTCTTTTATGGCATTTATCATATTAATCTTTTTTATTATTCTTAATCCATACATTCTTACCCATTAAAAACTATCTGCTTTTTGAGTGTCTAACTTGTAAGGAAACTACATTTGGTACTAAACATTCAGACCTAGAATAGAAAATTCTGGACCCTGCTTTCATATCGTTTGTTGAGAAGACAGACTTTCTAAAGAACTGGACAATTGAATACCTATCAAATTGCAGTTATGGTAAGTGCAACAAAAGAATTTTAAGACTCTTATTAATTAAGATGAATGGCAGCAATTATCATTGAAACCATTTGTTCTATGAAAATCTCAGAAAAGCAAATGGGAATTTTGACTGAAAAATCATATTTGTTTTGGCCAAAAGATAACAAGATTGATGAATAACATGAGCATATGTACTTTCTTTTTTTTATTAATTATTTTGCATTATGTGACAGTTTCATAGGCTCTGGGAATCCCCCCACCCCTCCCCACGCCCTTCCCCCCTGGTGGATTCCTCCACCTTGATGCAGTATTACAGTTCAAATTCAATCAAGATTCTTTCCTTGCAAACATATACCAAGCATAGAGTCCAGCTACTTATTGTCCAGATGGGTTGAACAGTTTCTTGGGGAGACCATTTCTGGTCCGAAGTTAGAGCTGGTCGAATATCATCACAGTCAATTAAGAGTCCCAATATAACATCAACAGCAATTTGCAACATTATGGAATTGACATGGTTTTGAGTAACCAGTATGTTAAAAAAAAAAAAAAAGCAAGTCCTAACCACAACCTATGATTAGCTCATTGACATTTCAATTCTAGTTTATATACAGGACCGGACCAGCTGCTATATACCTTACAATGGCTATAAGGTACCATTCAGCTGTCTCGTGTCTATTTCATTTTAGTATTTAGCCATTTGTTGTGTTGAAGTATAATTTTGCTGATCTTGGCAGATTTTAGGATAATCTAGACTGGCTTGTAACTCTAACAAGACATTTGTCAACAATTAAGGTGCAGAACATTTTTTTTGGGGGGGGGGGGGAGTGTGCAGGAAAATCCTCAACACCATGGTGAGGAGTGACTAATCTTTGTGTCCCACCCAGCGAGGCATGAGCCAATCCACACCAGCTCTTTCCTGTCAGATTCCAAGCTCTACTTTTTGTTGTTTGTCTATTTATTTTAGGGTTTTTTTTAGTTTGTATGATTGTTTGCTATGAGGGGTTTTCGGAGCGATCCCGATGGTCATTGCGAGGGAGGGCGGGGCTCCAGAGGTGGAGCCAGGCTCGTACCAGAGAAAGCTCTCCTCCCTGGTCCCGAAGGACGTTTATTGTTCTTCTGTTTCTGCGGACCGCTCAGGGCTTCTGGTTGTCTTTCCGATGACGTTGGTTTCTGCGCGGTAGTGTTTGGACTTCTTCCATCCCCTGCGGAAGCTCCGGTTGGGCGTGGGTGAGCATATGTACTTTCACTTGATTTTTTTAAAGAAATGCCACTGGGAGCGGGCACACCTAGTGGTGTGTGTTTGTTAAGACACAGCTTATGATGCCCACATCCCTTATGTAATGGTCTGAGGTTCAACTTTTGGCTCCAAGTCACAATCCTGTTTTCTACCAATGCAGATACGGAAAGGTAGCAGTTACTGGCTCAAATGGTTGGGTCCCTTCTGCCTGTATGAGATCTAGATTGAGTTGCCGGACTCTGGTTCCAGCCTCAGTCAAGCCCTGGCTATTACAGACATTTGGGGAGTGAACTAGCACATGGGAGCTCTCCGTCTGTTTCTGTCTTCCAGTCTCTCTACCTCTCAAACAAAATTTCAAGAATTTCTTAAAATGAGACAGATATAAGTCTTATGGTAAAGGGAATTAAACCAATTAAAGCGACCATAGATGGCATCTCTGAGGAAGTGATATTAAAGCAGAAACTTAAGTGTATTCAGGAGAGAGACTCTAGTGGGCTTTGAAAGTCCCACGAAGCGCTTGGAATTATAAGGAAATGTAAAATTGCTAAGACTTGAACACAGAAGAGGCATTGCTTTTATTAGAATGTTTCAAAGACAATACTGGCTCCTTATGGAGAATGACTCCCATCAAGAAAACAGATATTCTTTAATTAAAGGAGACAAGTTGGAAAAGGAATTTCAGAGAAGGAATAAAGGTGGCTTGGGTCAAAGTGGTAGGGTTTGCATTAGAAGGACCAAGAATCAGAAGCAGCACTGTGGCTCAAACATGGGAATTCCAACATGTGATGTGGCGCCCCATGCAGCGTCTTCACCACTGCTTCAAATGCCCACCCTGGCATGCAAATTTCTGAAGCTCACCTCCATTGCTAATATTCTATGATTTACAGAATACTGCCAGTCTTACAAAAATTCACTATAGAGTATTAGATCATGTTGTACACTTTAAACATTCATGGTTTCTACTCATCAAATAATACTTCTTAAAGACTCATTTATTTTTATTGAAAGGTAGATTTACAGAGAGAAGGAGATAGAGAGAAAGGTCTTCCATCCACTGGTTCGCTACCCAAGTGGCCACAATGGCTGGAGTTGTGCTCATCTGAAGCCAGGAGCCAGGAGGTTCTTGGGGGTCTCCCATGTGGGCACAGGTTCCCAAGGCTTTGGGCTGTCCTCTGGCACTTTTCCAGGCTACAAGCAGATAACTGGATGGGAAGTGCAGCAGCCAAGACCTGAATTGGCATTCATATGGGATCCTGGCCCATGCAAAGTGAAGATTTAGCCTCTAGGCTATTGCATTGACCCAATTAAACATTTTAAAATAAAGCATGTAACAGTACTATCACATTTTAAAAATTACATTTTCAGCTAAAACAAGCTTTTATATAGGATATAAGAATATATAATATAAAAATTAAGACTGAACATATGCCAAATTTCTAAGCATTATATAAACAATATCCTATTTGGTTCTAATAACTCTCGAATGTGTAGGATCATTACTATGTTATGGATGATGAAATCAAAGCTCAGAGAAGTTTTGTCAATTACTGGTGACCACAGGGGTGTGCCTGTAAAATTCAGTTATCCATAGTTTACTGTTAGTTTTTTTTTTAAGAAGGAATATAAAACTGCTTATTGACCACTGTTCACCAGTATTTGCAGTAAGCAATGTACTGTTAGATAGCATTCTGATTACTACAACTACTGTTTTGCCTGAAATCTGTTGGATCAGTAGCCCAAGTACTACAAAGATTGACCTCTATGGAAGGAATGGAATGGGATATTATCTGTGCATCAATTAAAAGAAAAAAAAAAGTCTCTCCCAGGTCCACTAATGATCCCAGCTTCTTGCTAGGGAAGCAAGGCAGCACTGTTAAGTCCAGCAACTGAGTCTCTGACAACTCTGACCTGCATTGAGTCTATAGCTTCTTGCTTCAATCTGTCCTGGCCCCAGCTGCTTTGAGCATCTGGTTGGTGAACCAGTAGGAGATATGTCTCTGTGTTCACTCTGTCTCCCTGCATTTCAAAAACAATAAATAAAAATTTAAAAGAAAACAAGTCTTTGAATAGCAATAGTTTCATGAGGATTTTTATATAAAAATAGAATAAACTGAGTAAACATAATACATTTGCTCAGAGAGCATGGAGGAATTAATATTTACATTGGAAATGATGATGATGGTCACAGAGTAGACATGGCATTACTTTTATCCGTTAATCCTTCCTCTTACTATAAATTTCACTGAATAACAGATTATTGAAAATATGTGGAGAACAAATTACAATCAGTCCCCACTCTCATTTATTGCAATTACTCTGCATTGACATAGGGCTTATGTCAAACATTACTGGGGGCCTGGTTAGAAATCACTGATTCAGATAATGTTAGAATGGACCTCCAGGTGTAATACAGTTATTTTTGTTTTGCATTTAAGGAAATTAAGGAAGTAGGGGATTTCCCCAGCTCAAAGATGAGTAAATGACAGAAGAGAGATTTGAGCCTGGTTGACCCAGCTACTTTGTAAGCTAACAGGAGTATTTTTTAAAGGAAAAGTGAGTTGGGGGCGGCAGTAAGAGAGGATGGGTTTAGCTGATTATCAGCAGGTTCCCAGATTAACTGTCTTGACACTAGTTAGGCAGAGGTTTTTTTGACATAAAGCTGGCCTTTTGGCAGTTAGTGGTTGCAAATTATTCCTTATGTAGGGTCTTACTGTTTTGTTGTTGTTTTTCCTATGTCCCTGCATTCAGTCCCTTGAATTATTAAGCAAGCATTACATATCTGTTGAACAAATATTCTGGTTAGACCCAAGATCCGCATTAGCCCTGCTAATTAGAGCATAAAAAAAAAAAAAGGAAAGGAAAGAAATTCTCTTGAGAGTTGGAGACTAGTCACCAGATTAGAATGTGAAAGGGAAAGGAAGATGTGTTCATCATGGGAACAGAGGGAGTGAGAAGGAGCTGTCCTGCCAAGGTGTGGGGAGGTAAGAGCGGTGTGAAGGCGATCAGGAAACTCACGGACTCCATGATAAAGAGGGAACTCAGTCCAGAAAAAGGAAAAGTGTGTCTGGTGTTCAGTAGCTTTTTCTTACCACACAATTCCTTGGTGCCTCACTTCCCTACCCGCAGCCTCCCTTGGATAAGAGAATGTATCTGCATCATTTCTTACGAGTTCTGAGAAATACATTCTCTTGCATAGGACTCAAAATAATTTGTTTTGTAGATTGTGGCACTCTGCTCATTTTCCTTAATCACAAAATAGTTCTGAGAAAATTCCCCTGAGAAGTTCAATTCATTTCTCTGCTTCCAAAGACAAGCTGGGCAAGAGGCCATGTGGATTAAACTCAGAGGGTTGAGCATGAGATTTTGCTTGAAAAATATGTTGTTGCGACTACACGTTACTCAAGAGCGTTTCAAACAAATAACCTCAGGTTTGGCTCGTGAATCACTGGAAGCCATCTTCTTAATTTTCCTCAGGAATGATTATCATTTACCAGATGTGGTTCAATAGAATAAGCATGATAAATACAAATGGGGTGCTGGTTCCAGCCCCCCTTACTCCCTGAATTACTGATAGTAACATTCAACCAGGTGCCCGGAGAGAACAGTTCGAGAACCTCGCTAAATTCTGCAATAGTATCTCCTCTGATGAATTCCACTCGATATTTGCTGAATGTCTTGCTTTAGGTTCTAATAGTAGATTTTCACTTCTTTAATCTTTAGAATTACTTGACTATTTCTTTTACTCCATTATTCATAATGCCTCCATTCCCACCACCCCATTCAAGTTCATTACATTTTTAAAGATTATAATATGTTCTTTAAAACACTTTATTTTCTTTCATTCAGATTAAATAATCCTGGTTCCTCAGCAACTGTTAAAATATTTTTGTGTGTATACAAAACAACCAAATCAAACACTGGAGGATATACGTACTTGGAGCAAATGATACAGTCATGTACTGCTCTAGAGTTCTGCGTTCCCAGTTACTTGTCTCTTTGGGATACCCTTGCAAACACAATGATAGGTGGAGAATAGCCCGATGCTTGCTGTACAGCATCACCAACGTGATCACACTGGGCTAAATCCTCCATCCATTTATTTTCTGCAGAAATAAAAGCTTATTTTTGCTTATATATATAAGCAAATATGTACATATATGAATGATCCATATATATGTGAATGCTAAGTTAAACTTTTTAAGTATTTCATAATGATCTAGCACAAAAAAACAGGACTGTTTATGCATTTGAACTTCAGGATATGAAGGAAACACTACACACTGAATCCCATTGCTCTGAGCTACTCTAATATAATCTTATCTAACCTTTGCATTCCAAATGTAATCCTTGAGCATCATCTGAGGGCTTGATAATGAGCAAAATCCTATTCAATAGTTTGCATATTAATAAGTGATTCATTAAAAGTTAGATCTGCCAGACTATGCAGTTACTACAAAGGGTTACAGGATTATCTTAAAGCATGCAAAACAGAATGGTGACAGGTACAGCAAGAAGCTTCCCTGTGGGCTCAGATGTGAATAAGCAAGTCTTCTAAACCAAATGTGCAATAGATTTCTCCATTCCTTTCCTGCACAAATACTCGATGCTTTGGGCAAGTTAGAACATACAGGATGGCATTTTGCTGCACTCTGAGAATGCTGTGACCCTCAAAGTATTAGATGGTTGACAAACATTTCCATGAGCAGAGAAGTTTCAGACAGCGCTGTTTCATCAGTTAGCATACAAAAGGGAAATAATTGGGGAACTGGGCAAGGTGTGAAAAAGCGATGTTTTTTGTTTTGTTTGTCATTTTGACAGCTTGACTTTGAATACCAATTTTCCCCTAGGCTATCTCAGCCTTTTTTCTACTCTAACACATGACAGATGTTGGAATACATCAATTGTGTAACACAACTCCATGAGTCTAACTGGGTTAATAAACAATTCTTAATGCACCATTTGTAAATTAAGGTAGAAGGAAAAATTACCCTAGCATTGAGTACTTTAAACTTCATAAAAAGAAAATAATTTCAAACATGGATCTTTGCACTGTTATTTGTAATATAATCCTTGTTATCAACAGTAATACTGACCTGGGTTCCAATAGCTACTGAAACTTGAACCAAATGGGCTGCTAATTGATCTTCTATGTCTGGAAACTAAAGTCCATCATCACTATCAATCACCTGCAAGAAGTTTGGTAATTTTGTTATTGCACTAGTTTAACTATCAAAGACAGACTTATTTTGTAACATTTCTATTGAGATATGATGCCTCAAAAAGGCAGTATAAAGTTAAATTAAAATGATTATTTTGGTGCAAAAAAATGAATCCATGCAAAGTTTTTCAGTAACATATTTTTCATGAACTGTTTGAAAGCCTTTTATATGGGAGACGCTGCATCCTGCCTCCCAACCAACTCAGCACCCAGGTTGGGGAACTGTCCCCCGTTGTTTTTCCAGGGTCCCCAGTGTGGGGCATGCGCTGAGGAATCTGCTCAGGTGGTTTAGATAGTTCTGAAATGCTGTCAAACTCACCAATCCAAGGATAGGGAAATCCTTCCAAAGTCAATTGACCGACATAATCCACCTTAGAGTCTCCATTCACCTAGATATTGCTGTCAACACTTGGCTGGGGTAGTTGTCCAATTTGTTCTGTCCTGCTTCCTCTGGTATGATACCAGATGTCTTCTGCAGGCGCCAGTGGACAGCCATATTCTGCTTGTGCATCTGGGATGCCGTCCACTGCTCTGGCTTAGCCACTGAGGCAGCCCAGTTCTCACATATGCACTGCATGGTCACATCATAGATCCTGCAATTCTCCCATGCTTGGAGTTCTGACTCTATCAGAGGTTCAATTGTGGGGATCCCCAAAGAAACCTCTTGAGGTGTTCCCAGACCTGACTCATGAGTGTGCTTGCCAGTATGGAGTCCGATGAGTGTGCTTGCCAGTATGGAGTCCGATTCAGTCTGTCACCCACATCAACCTACACACACATTGGTAGTTGCAATTGCTAGGTCATTTCTGTCTCCAGCCCCATCTCTTACATAAACCAATGGATGCTGTGGCCCAGCCCAGTCCTGCCCACCACACAGTCAGCCATTACACACAACAGCAGAACTACAGTCTAGTTGGAGCAATATCCAATAACCCCTACTAGGCTTGCCCCCAACTCTGATTCCTGTGCTCACAAGAAGGTACAGCAGAATGGTCCAGAGTCTGTCCCACATCCCATTCGTCTCTCATACATATCAAAGTGTGTTGAAGCCAAGCACAATTCGACCAACACCACTATTTAGCCCACACTCATGCTGGAAGAGCTATCGCCTACCCAGCCAGGCCTGCCCCCAGCCCTGTTCTCATGCTCACCAGTGGAAGTTGCAGGCCATCAGAGAGATGCCCACAATTTCCCCAATGGGCCCACTCCCAGATCTTGCACTTTCCAGGTGGTTCTGCAGTTTAGCTTAGCAGGGCTTGCCTTCTCCCATTTTCCCCCACCTCTAGTGTTAGCACTTGCCAGCTGATGCTGCAACAAAGCCCAACCAGCCTGCACTTTCTCTGGCTCATGCATACACCAGTAGATACAATCAGTTAGCTCAGCATGGCTCTTCCCCTAACATAGTTCACTTGTAGGCCAACTGGTTTTGTAACCCTGCTGGCCTGATCTGCCCTCAGTTCCAATTCTCACACTCACAGGTGGGAACAGTGGCCCAGCAAGAGAACCTACCCACAGCTCCCCTACTGGGCTTGTACTACCACCCCAGGTCTCACATGTGCTGGTCTGTGCTGCGGCCCAGGCTGGCACGGCCTGTCTCAACTTGGAATTTGCAGACAAGTGCCAAAACCTGGTCCGGCCCAATGTCCACCAGTTCCAGCTCATGCAAGCCCAGATCAGCCAGCCCCCAGTCACAGCCTTAATGTGAATTGGCTGGTATTGTGGCATGACCCGGCCTGACCTGCACCCCATCCTGGTTCTCAGATCTGCCATTTAGTGTTATGAACTAGCCCACCTGGGCTGTCCCCAGATCTGAGCCACACATATGCCAGTGGGTACCATAACCTGGCCTGGTCTGGCTGTTCCAAGTCTTGTTTCTTGCACTGAGATGCAGCTACTGCATTGTGACAAATGAGTTCCCCAAGCTCCTCTATCAGATCTCTTCCCAGTGGCAGATCTCACGCACACTAGCGGGTCCTTGGTACAGACTGACTTAATCCATCTCCTGTCCTGGCAGGAACAGTAGTCTTACCTAACTGATCTCTACCCATTCCAGCATTTACTATTGGGTGTTACAGCCCAGTCACACCTGGCACACACCCAGACACAGTTCTTGCATAGTTCAGCAGGTGCCGAGACCTAGGCCAGCCCATCCTACACCAACCCAGCTCTCACGAGTACCAGTGGGTACTGAAGTCTAATCAATAATGGCACATCCCAGACCCAGTACACACCCATGCCAAGTGATACTTCAACCATATCCAGCCGAGATCACCACCCCCATTCCAGCTTTAGCAATCACCAGTGGGAACCACCACCCAGATGTGGCATCCCCTTAGCTCCCCATACAGGCCTGTTCCCAGTCACAAATCTTGCACATGCCGGTGATTGCTCTTACCCAGCTTGGCATAGCCCATCCCCTGTCTCGGCTTTTGCCATCAGATACCTCAGCCTAGCCTGTCCTGGCCCAACCCCAGTCCCAACTCTCACTGGTGGGTGCAAGAGCCTAGTCTTGCCCAGTCTGTTCCTATCCCTGGCTTATGAAAACTGGTAGGTGTGATAGCCTAGCCTGCATGACCCACTCTCCAATTTGGCTCCTGCTGAGTGGGCTAAGGTTGGCCCAGCCCTGCCCTGGCTACCCATCTCCAGAACTTGCCACACTCTTGCTCCTGGGTGAAGCTACCTTGTCTGGCCTAACCAACACTCAGTCCTGAATCACGTACTCACCAGCAAGAGCTATATCCCACAGGGGGTGTTTCCCCAGCTTCTTCACCACGTTCACTCCCAGGCCTAAACTCACATATGCCAGCAGGTTCTAGGTCTTTAGCCTGTATAGTCTGCCCCCTCTGTCCTGGCCTTTGTATGAGCTGGTGGATATTGCAGCCCAGCCCACCTCCCACCCTAGTCTTGGGTGTGCCTGCGGGTGCTATAGTCTAGACCAGCCTGGCCTGGTCCTGACCCGTGTATCCATGAATGTCAGGGGACTCCATGGTCATGCCTAGCTCAGCACATCGCTATCCCATTTCCTAAGCAAACCAGAAGAAATTGCAGTTCCATAAGAGTGGGATCACATAACCCCAACAGAATCTGTCCCCAGACCTGATTCTCTCATGTGTTAATGCCATGTCCCAGCCTAACCTTACCCATCCTCTGTTCCAACTCTGATTGGTGAGTATTGTGATAGCTCCACCAGGTAGGCCCCCAGTCCTAGCTATAGTGTACATCACTGAGTGGTAGTTGGCAGTGAGCCACAGTAATTGGCCCCGCTCAGATCTGCCGCGTGGGCTGGTTCATCAGTCTGATCCATAAAGGTCTTCCAGCTTTTCCGCTACAAACAGCTTTCGACCCATCTCCTTATCCCCTTCTCTGATCATTCCTTCACCCACAAGCACATGGGTTGCTCAGTCCAGCTTTCCTAAACCCAGTTTTCTGCTGGGGTGGTATACTGGCCTGGAGTTCTACCCAATCACAAGGGTCCAGAGCTCCTGGCATGTGTGCAGACCTGGGACCATACCCATCTACACACCCAAGATCTAGGTAATTCAGAATTTTCTAAGCCCAGTCCCTCAGCACACCAGACCAGCATACAAACCACGGCCACTCTTGTCCCTTCCTCTGACCCTGCCCAGGTCCAAGCATATGGAGCAATCCCTAAGCTTGCTCTGGCTGACTGGATGTAAGACCCAGGTCTTCACAGGCCCCCATCAACACCATCCCCCAGGCTCCTTGCAAGCCCAGGGCCCAGCTGGCAGGGCACAACCACAAAGCAAAAAGGCCTCAATGGTTTCTTTTAAAAAAATATTTTATTTAATTTAGGAAGGCAGATTTTTTTAAGATTTATAATTTTATTATTTCTTATTGGAAAGTCAGACATACGGAGAAGAATACAAAGAGAAATATCTTCCATCCTCTGACTCACTCCCCAAGTGGCTGCAATGACTGGAGCCCAGCTGATCTGAAGCCAAGAGCCAGGAGCTTCTTCCAGGTCTCCCATGCGGGTGCAGGGTCCCAAGGCTTTGAACCATCCTCTACTGCTTTCCCAGGCCACAAGCAAGGATCTCGATGGGAAGTGGAGCAGCTGGGACATGAACTGCTATCCATATGGGACCCTGGCACTTACAAGGTGAAGATTTATTCACTAGGCCATCATGCCATGCCTAGAAAGATTTAAAGAGAGAAGGAGAGATAGAAAGACCTTCCATTCATTGGTTCAGTCCCCAAATAGCTGCATTGGTAGTAGCTGAGCTGATTCAGAGCAAGGAGCCAGAAGCTTCTTCCAAGTCTCCCACATGGGTGCAGGGTACGTCCCAAGACTTTTGTCATCCTTCCCTGCTTTCCCAGGCCATAAGCATAAGGCTGGATTGGAAGTGGAACAACTTGGATGTCCCATATAGGACACTGGCATTTGCAGGCAGAAGATTAGCCAGTTGAGCCATCGTATCAGCCCTTCAGTGGTTTCTAATTATTTACATAAATAGGCAGTCATCACCACCAAAATTCCTCATCCTAAAAGACACCCAAGTACCCAAGACACTCATTTCTCAAAAAGCATTCTGACATAAAATAACAGATCATTGGCTTTCATATAATGGTAGTAAAAATGATCCTCCTTCTAAAAGCACAGGTATATTGAGTGTAGCAAGTAACCAGAATATGCCTTTCAGTCTTTGACTGGCTCTTCACACAATGCCAAGTAGACATTATAATGTTTCACTAGCAATTACACAAAGCTGACTCTATTATTGAGTATCGAGGAAATGCTGAGTGAAGAGAAATTAGGCAAATTTTACTGACTTGTGCCCCAACCTCTTATACCATTCTCCTAATCAAACCATTTGCTTGAGAAAGGTAAGACATGATGTGGCTCACCTCCCCATCCTCGAATAAGGTAAAATATCAAGCAAGGATCTCAGGAAATTCTTGCAACAAAGATTTGGTACAGATCTATATTAGAGCTGTGATTTGAAAAGGAAGCACTTACAGTTTTTTTGAATCAGCTTTCCACACTCAAGAAGTTCTTTGCCTTACAAAGGCTACAAAATCAGACTGATTCATGAATAAGGACGCTTCTCTTAGGCATATGCCACATTCCTTTTTAGCTTGTTTAAATATCAAAATCAGTGCCTCTGGTCCCTGTTTCTCTCGGAACCAGTCTTGAGTGGATTGGTTACGCAGATGGAACTACTGCCTTCTAAATAAAGGTGCTATTCTGGACTTGGCAGAGAGGAAATCCCTTCACCATTACAGAGCTTCTATTGCAGTGGAGGAAGTTAGACAACAAAAGGAAACAAGTACATAGGATGTTAGATTAGAAGGCGATAAGCACTTGAAACAAAAAGCAAATAGTAATAAAGACAAATAAAGGGTTGTCATTTTATTTTATTTTATTATTACAAAGTCAGATATACAGAGAGGAGGAGAGACAGAGAGCAAGATCTTCCGTCCGATGATTCACTCCCCAAGTGACCGCAACGGGCCAGTACTGCGCTGATTCGAAGCCAGGAACCAGGAACTTCTTTCCAGGTCTCCATGCGGATGCAGGGTCCCAAAGTTTTGGCCCATCCTCGACTACTTCCCAGGCCACAAGCAGGGAGCTGGATGGGAAGTGGAGCTGCCGGGATTAGAACCAGTGCCCATATGGGATCCCGGTGCGCTCAAGGTGAGGACTTCAGCCACTAGACCATACTGCTGGTCCCAGGCTGTCATTTTAAAGAGAGTAATTAAGAAGGTCTCACCAACATGTCAACTGAGCAAAAACTTGAAGGAGGCAAAAGCTATGAACTTGACAAGCACTCTAGGTATCTAAGCACTAAGCACTCTAGGTATCTCGCCTAGTAACCTCATGATTGTTGTACCACTTGTTCTCAAGTCAACCAACAGCATTTGTAGTGTTAAAAACTGCTCATTTGTCTGTATCTCTGGAAGTATTGATATAAAGTTGTATATAGGTTTTGCTGTATAATTTTTTTAAGATTTTTTACTTTTTTTGGAAAATCAGATATACAGAGAGGAAGAGAGACAGAGAGGAAGATCTTCCATCTGTTGATTCACTCTCCAAGTGGCTGCAATGGCTGCCTTGTAATTTTTAAAGCTCTTTGTTACAATATGCAAAAACAAAAAAGCATTACTCTATGCAAAAAAAAAAGCATTTAACTTGGACCACAGCCCCATAGGTGGTGTAGCCTGTAGTCTTTTTGAAATTTTTATTTTGCCACTTCTGTTACCTGCAAGTGCAAAAGTAAGTAATATTACTTAGCTGTCCATACATAGTGACCTAGTGAGAAAAAAAAATCGATCTAATATTGAACTTTTGACTTTGGTCTCGTTACATCATGCCATAACTACCTAAAATAACCAGCTACTGAGTGATGGTTTAATAAAGTAGGTGTGGTACTTCTGTTAACCATTTAATAGGCACACACTCAGTCATCCAGCATGAGTAATTATTTATCTGGCTTTTATTAATTTGACTAGGCTTTGTAAGCATAGGCTTACAAAAAATTCAAGAGAATATTTCACGGCTCTTTCTATTTGTAAGACATAAAATTTCATTTTCCTAGAGTAATAGATCACTGCATTTATGGCCTTGGGTGTAAAAATGATTTCATGTGGAAAAAGTGTGATCCTGTTTGTAAATATTGACAACTGACTAAATTTTTAAGTATACATATATACACTATTTTAAGTACTTCTATATATTACTAGGAACCCAAGGTTATAGTAACAGAAAATCTTTATGAAATTGAATTGAGGTGTGTCTCTGTCCACACATAGAGCTTTACATTGAACATCTATACTTTTAATTCAAATGTAGTAAAATGAGTTGATTCTGAATACTCTTTCTCATAGTTTGAATATAACTCTAAGCTCAACATGTAGCCCACTTGCCATATTTTCCATGAAGATTGGTAACAGTTCCTCTTTCCTGATAAAGTTAAGTTTTCTGGCATCTCAATTTCCATAGCATTTGGAATACTCATGCAGCACGTTTCACCTGCCATTTGGAAGGAGTTAATGAGTTTTGTCTTATTTGTGTTTTTATAACTGGGGGAAAACAAACATGTAATAACATGGATGTTTGACATAGTGGTTGGAACCATGCTAGAGTTGCCCACATCCTCGACGCGAGCGCCTGCGTGCAAGTCCCAGCTCTACCCCTGATTCCAGCTTACTGATAATGCACACACTGGCAGGTGGCAGGGGAGGGTTCAAATAATTGGGTCCTTGCACCCCTCATGGAAGATGCAGATTGATTAAGTTCCTATGTCCTGACTTTGGAGTGGCCCAGTGAGTGAACCAGCAAGGTAGTCTGTCTCTTTCTGTCTTTCATATAAAAGTTTTACATTAAAGTGTCAGTATCTATACAGGAAGAATTGAAATCAGTATTTTATGTTTTCTCCAAAAGTGCTTCACTGGGGGATGGACATATTCTTTTCCTTTGGTAGAAAGTTATTTGTGTGATCACAGAAAGGTGTCAGCTGAAAGAAATTGGAGTTCATGGAAAATGTTTAAAGGCAATCTGAAAAGTTCTGCGGGAAAGTGAAGTTAAAAGAAAATATGCATGGCCTTGATGATGGCTCACTAGCTAAATCGTTACCTTCAGTGTGCCAGAATCCCATACGGGTTGTGTGCCAGCTGCTCCACTTCCCATCCAGCTTCCTGCTTATAGCATGGGAAAGCATCAGGGTATGGCCCAAAGCCTTGGTACCCTGCACCCACTTGGAAGACCTGAAGAGGCTTCTCGCTCCTGGATTCAGATCAGCTCAGTTCTGGTCGTTTGGGTCACTTGTAGTGTGAACCAGAGGATGAAAGTTCTTTCTGTCTCTCCTCTCTGTAGACCAGCCTTGCCAATGAAAATAAATATATGTTTAAAAAAGAGATAATAGACATTTTCCTAAAGCTTTTGAAGCGTCCTCACATGTTTACAAGTTGTTTCTGGAAGTGAATATCTGTAGAATAAGATCCCAGTAAAGATATCGCACCTGTGCAGCGGCAAACCAACTACTTGAGTCATCATTTGCTATCTCCCTGGGTGTACATTGGCAGGACTCTACAATAAGAATCAGAGCGATGATGCAAACCAGGCACCCTGATACGGAATGAGAGTCTCTTGACTATTAGACCCAAAACCCACGTACAACGTTTTCTTCTCTGATAATTGTTTAGTACAGCTTCAGGTATATCAAACACTAGAATTCAGTGAAAATATACTTTTTCTAAGTCAGTAATTTCTATGATGTATATTTAAATTATGTAGTAGTAGTGACTGCTGCTATACTAAGAACAAACTAGAGAAATAATGCTCCTGGACTTCCAGTAAATAAAAATGATTCCTTCAAAATTGCAATCAACCACAGTAACTTAATCTTAGTAACTTAATCTGTAACTCTCTGTTTGCTCCTCTGTAAACTTGGGCTTTTACATGAATTAAATGAGTTGGTCTTGAAAAAAATCACCATAACCCTCATTTTGGTAGGCATGTACTAGATGAAAGAGGTTATTCCCCAATTTATGGTTGTATTTGCCAGTATTCAATAATATTTGATATAAGCTCCTTACAAACTATGGTGAAGTATTATTTTAAAATTTCTAGTTGCAGAGCCTATCAGCCATTTTTCTGAAAATAATGCCTGACATAGACTGTCTTGACTGTTACACTAAGGATGGGCATAATTTCACAATATTTTCAGACTCTGGGCACATCTTCCCCCATAATTATTGTCACGTTTCTGTCTAAGCCAACATATTGAATGCCTCCCTAAGTGGTCTTCCAACCCATCCCAGACCCCTTACTACTTTGCTTACTCTCCTAGCCTCACTTTTACTATCTTCTAAATAGGACAAAAATGTAGACTTTGCATGACTAGTGTGAAGACTGGCAATGCATGTGTACAATACTTGATATAGATTCTCACCTTAAGGCGTAGGATGATAAGTTTTAACATCCATGCAGTTTTTATAGGTCAATAAAAAATATGAAAAAAGGGAGAGGGAAGTGAGTTAAACACAATACAGCTGAATGTTTACTTAGCCATGTGAATGCAAGCACTAAAACCATCACTGATTAGGATCACGCTTCAAAAGCAAAGTACGTTCTGTCATAGATTTTCATTACTTTATGAGTCAAAACTCAGGCAGTGCTTGCAAACATAATTTTGAGTTGAAGTTTATCAAGTCAACATTGTGCACAACCTACTTAAGTGTATATAAGCTTTGTAATAAGTGACACATAGAGGTTCAACAGTAAATTGTACTACCAACAAGAGAGCAGGCATTTCCTTACCTGTTGCTATGGGGTGGAACAATTCATTCTTGTGCAATTAATTATGGCTTGTGAGATTAAGGTAATTTTGGCTCCACACCCTTTGATTACTGAGTCATATGTCTCATGGTGCTTTTCATTTGTTGAGTTTGAGATGTTTTCTGTTAACTAAAAGCAATGCTGGCTTTACAGTCATGACCAAGGGAAGTACATGAAAGCTCAAGTTGACTTCAGCTTTGGGGTTTTTATGACAAGCATAGGTTAGGGCTCTCAACTTAATCCTGTGTTTCAATGCTTCTTACTCCACACTTACAGACCTTGACTTATCAGTTTATCTGTGGAAACAGAGCTACTCCGTAATTGCTGCAGGAGGATTAATTTATTTGAAACGTACTTAGTATTTTCAGTTTACAAATCCCTAAAACTGCCCGCTTTCGACTTTACACTGAGCAGACAGTAATATTTTCTGAACTCATATACAATGAACACTATGCATTTGTGACTGCATTTATTTTTTATTATATTTTTGACAATCTTTACATAGTTAATTAGGGTAAAAAGGTTCAAGGGCAATAGGAAAGTGGGTAAGACTATTATTTCCATATTTTTTCCTTCATGTATCTGAGGTAAAGGGGGACTTTAAGGGAGAAGCCCCACCTAGTCTCCCACCCACCCCAGGTCCCTGATGTGGGGCATGCTCCAAGAGTCTTGCTCAAGTGGTTTTGTTAGTTCAACAGTAATGAATTGCTGCCAGTCTTGCCACTCCAAGCACAATGAGGTCATTGAAAAATCCACTGATTAACATAGTCCATCTTAAAGTCTCCATTTGCCCAGTTTTTCACTACCAACATATAGCTGAGGTGGTTGATTGATTTGTTCCTGTCCTCTGTCTTTTGATGGTTAGGGTTCTGAACCTGGCAGTTCAATTGCAGAGATCCCCAAAGAAACTTTGTCTGAAGTGTTCCCAGACCAGATTCTTGTATGTACTAGCAAGTCCAGTGCCCAGCACTGTCCATCACCCCGATCAGCTGGCGGTTACAATTGCTGGGTCGGTTCAGTTTCCAGCCCTGACTTGCACTGGAACCACTGAGTGTTGCAGTCCAGCCTGATTCTGCCCAGCACACACTCGGCCCTCACATAAACCAATGGGAGCTGCAGCCTAGTTGGAGCGACCCACAATAACCCCCACCAGGCCCGCCCCCTGCCCTGGTTTGCCAGTATGTGCAGCAGACTAGTCTAGTCTGTCCCACATCCCATTCAGCTCTCATACATGTCAATGGGCATTGAAGCTTAGTTCCATCTAACCAGCTCCACTATCCAGCCCACACAGATGTTGTTGGGTGCCTTTCTGTCTAGCCATCCCAGCCCCAATCCTGGTTTTCTTGCCCTCCAGTGGGAGTGGTAACCCTGAGGGAGGAGCCCACTATTTTCCTTCTAGGCCATTCCTACTCCCGGATTATGTGCTCTCCAGGTGGTTCTGTGGTTTAACTTGACAGAATTAGCCCCCAGTGCCAGCTTCTGCCAGCTGATGCTGTGGCTAAGCCCAACCAACCCTCACCCACTCTAATTGTAGTTTGCACCACTAGGAACAATCAACCCAGCCTGACTTTTCCCTGATCTAGCTCACATTTTCCCTGATCTAGGCGCACAGGTGTTGTAGCCCTGCTTAGTCTGGTCTGCCCCCATCACCAACCCCATTTCTGCTTTCTCGCCCATGACTATGCTCCTTCCAAGCCTCTCCTCACTGCATCCGGGAAGAAATGGCCAGAACTGTTCACTAAGGGAGGGATCTTATAAGTTATTGCAGTAAAACCCACAGAGTTGATCAACTAGCAAAAGAAAGAAAAGTAATTTCAAACCATGGGCCAAGATTCCTTATTCTTATTTCTTATTCTTCTTTCTCATTCCTTATTTTCCCACCAAATCATTTTAAGTGTTATTAGTTAGTAGTGCTGAAAACTATACATCAAAAGCAATATTCGCTAAGAAAAGCTTTGTTACGTTCAGGTTCATTTTCAGTATTATATTCCTCTAAGTGGTGTGATGTACAAATAAAATACTTGAGGAAAAAAAGGAGATCTTGCGACCTGCAGTGATGATTTCTTTGTCTGAAATGAGTGACCCTCTGTGATCCTTGCTTCTCGTTCCAAGGCCCGCACGGGGATCATCAACTTCCAGGTTCCTAAATCCATGCGTGATCTTTGTCGTTGTCGTTGCATCCGTGGTGATCCTGGCAGGGATTGTAGCTCTACTTATCTACTTTTTAGCATTTGGTGAGTACAACAAAATTATTACTTTTCAAACTAAATTACTGAACACACTTTCTAATGGAGGTTTGGCATTTTCTTTTTTTATATACTACTTTTATTTCTTGATATTGCAAGATTATATAACTTACTTGTATTCTTCTCTAAATATGCATTCATTTCTATATATTTCCTCAATCATTATTTTTTCTTTTTTGTTTATGTGGGCATTTTTAGAACACAAAATAGTCTTATCCAGTCAAGAATTATTTTAGCGACGAAACAAAAATCACTTGAAATTTCTCCGAATCTGAAATTTGCTCATTTCTAGTTGTATTAATATGACTTCTCTCTTCATTTAATAATACTTGATAAAATCATTGAGGAGAAATATCACAAACAAAACTCAATAATTGAATCTTTGCTTCTGTTTCCTGAAAACACAAACTTATAAACACAGCATTTATAATGTTTAGAAGATGAGTTTTCCTGTGAGAAACAGAAAGGCATAAAGACAAATATTTAAAAACCATGTGTTCGTTTATAATTTTTGTATTTAAATTATTATCATGCCACAAAAATTATGCCCTGCTCACTTATTAGCAACTTTCCTTAGAATCTATGTAAATATTCTTTAAAATGCTTTACTGTAGATTTGTCAAATTTTCATAGATAATAGAATTCACCATAATTTTTCCTTTAAGATACTCTTTGAGTTCTTTCAATTTAGCTGTAATTCTGTTAAAACATTCAAGTCACACATGTGGGTGTGGAGGGATGTGTATGAAAAAGTGAAGATAGAAAATAAAAGAGAATATTATTTATTCTTTGTCCTACCTAAATAGGTAAAGATGTTTACAGATGTACAGGTTGGAAAATTTCCAACAATTTAAAAGAATTCTTAATGTTAGAGAAAATTAGTAGTAAGAAATAATCACTTCAGTCAATCAAATTTAAGCTGATTCCCAGGATCTACACTGGCAGGAAGCTAGTAATCAGAACCATCTTGACTCTTCAGCCAAATGCTCATGCCCTGAAATACTTGTAACATAAAATCCTCCATCCATTATTTATGCCCCAAATGTTCTAACAGTCGAGTTGAGCCAGGCAGAGGCCAAGATCCAGAAATTCCTTTTGGGTCTCTCACATGGCTGGTAAGGATTCGTGTACTTGCATCATTTTCCACTGCTCTCCCAATTGCATTAGCAAGAAGCTAATGTCACAATCAGCGGCTTAAATGGCTGTGCACAATGCTGTCCCCTACCTGCAGATCCTCTTTGATCTCACCCCTCCCACTGGCATTGCTGTCCAGACCAAGGGAGGCTAAGAGTTTTCAATCTGGCTCTCTGTAGAAGCAGTCTAGTGAGAGAAAGTTGTATTGATGGAGCATTGGAAACCAAGGTTTTGAGCTCCCAAAGCTGAGATAGCCAACTTTTCCCGTCTCTGAAAAATAAAAAGCCACAATTTTCTTTCCTTGCCTGATATTAACATAGGAGAAATCCTTTCCAAATAGGCGTGAAGAACTTTCTAATGCTCACTCACAGGGTGGCTGGCTTTGCAAATCCTAAAACCTGAAAAAATAATTTTGTAATCATCACAATTATGCTAAATTGGAGTTTTCTTCCACCTAAGGAAATAAAATGTTTTATAATCGTGTAATCCTAAATAAATTTTTCTACTAAATATTAATATGGGACTGTCCTTTTTCTCCTTTCTTCCAGCTCAAAAATCTTGCTTTTATCAAAGCAGCTTTCAAATTCTCAATGTTCAATACAGCAATCAGTTAAGTTCACCAGCTACACAGGAATACAGGTCTTTGAGTGAAAGAATTGAAACCATGGTAAGTTGATATTTATCTTAGTTTTATCCCATTATAAAACTATTATGATAATAAACCAATTTTGTCTGGGTTTCTGTTGCCAGGTGCTCCGCGATTTCCCCCTGCAATGATGAAAGATCAGTTTCTCTGTGCTTTCTCCAACTTCATTTACTAGGATAGTGTTACTAAGTCGTCCTCTTAAGTTATTAGCAAGTAATTTTAGAAGGTCTTGAAAAATGCATTTCACCTGGTTATGATTTCCAAGACTAGAAGTCTATTGTTTGTGCAAGCTAAGCACAAAATTGCCTTTTTAAATGCTTTTCATTTTGCCTTCTTTCTTCTTGCCCTATATAATTAAAAGCTCAAGGAAGTATATGGTAAAATGTGTTTACCACATCAGTAACAATGTAGTTTGGATGGGAATACACAAAGCAAGACTGCACTCTTTCTCAAAGTCCCTGGGCTGCCTGCCAGAAAAAAGATGCTAAATGGCTCAGGGACTACATTTTGAGAACCACTAAATTTATCTGTAATACAACTGTCACAGTCAGGGAACTGATTATTCAGCTTGGCCCACACAGTTTTCCCCTACGAGAAGTTAAGATATGAAAAGCTTGAAGGGTAAGCATGGAACAGAGAAAGTGAAGACAAGTATGTAACTTACATGGTTAATGAGGTGAGAATGAATAACTAAATCCCAATGATTTGGAAAGGGAATCTAGCGTAGACGAGCTAAGGATGAGGAACATGTTTGTGACACAGAAAAAAAAACTCTTGTTCCTACACGAACAATATTTATTTATCATCAACCACGTACTGTAAACATCTTTTTGAAGGGCAGAGATATGGATCTTTCACTTAAGATTAATCTAATGAGAAAGAGACTAAATTAATCTACAAAGCAAAATATATAATAGGAACTGGCAGGGGAGCAACACAGGCATGAACTTGGTGAGATGTGCAAGGGGGATTAATTATACTTGGTTATGGAAGTCAGAGGCAGTTTCAAATAAAAGGCAATGTTCTGATTGGCTATAACAATGAGCAGGGTGAAGCTGGTGTTGTCATGCAGTAGAGAAAGCCATCATCTGTGAACAGTCATCCTGTATGGGCACTGGCTAGGTCTCAGCTGCTGCATTGCAGTCCACCTCCCTACTAAGGGTTTGGGGAAAGAAGCAGAAAGTGGGTCATGTGTTTGAGCCCCTGTCCCCTACATGGGGACATGGATGAGGCTCCTGGCCTTTGTCACCACTTGAGAAGTGAACCAGCAAATGGATCTCTCTCTCTCTCTTTCTTCCTTTCTCTTTCTCTCCATGATTTTCAAATAAATAAATATTTTTAAGAATGAATAGGGTACTCAATGACTAAAATCTAACAGCAAAAGTCTTAAGGTGGAAAACTATGATTGAAACAGGCTCTGAGAGACTTGCGTTCAGCTCACACACAATAAGGCTACTTGGAAGCTCATTACAGCTGTTCCAAAAAGAGTCAAGAAGCTAAAAACCTGAGTTAGGAACCACACTATAAAATATGAAAATCTTTGGCTCACCAGAGCCACCTCCTCCCCCAGTGTGATCACCTCCCAACCTGTTTGTTTTCAGGAATGCACAGGGGTGATTAGTTAGGTCATTTGTAATGTGAGATCCCATTGTTTCAAAATAAAATCAACTGGCCAATCTAAATTTCTTGAAGAAATTTCCCTTGAGAGTCTTCTAATATATGATTTCCCTAACTAATCTTTAATATTAAGCATCTGTGAGAGCATTTTGAATGCTTAAATCACATGAATAATACACAGTGCTTTATATTACAAATATTTTCAAGTAAGTGAGCTACCTTTCAACTCAGAATATACATATGAATTAGAAAACCAGTTGTGTAGAAAGGCACGTAGACACAGTGAAGGGATGGGCATTTACCCCAGAGGTTACGACGTCGGCTGGGATGCCCGCATCCCCTGTCAGGGTGCCCGGGCCCAGATCGACCTTCCTATCGAGGTTGACCCTGGGTTGCAGCAGTATTGGTTTAACTGCTTGGGCCTCTGCCAACCACAAGGGAGGCCTCAGTTGGTTTACTGCTTCCAGCTTCAGTCCTGGCCTAGCGCCCCCCAAACCGCCACCCACCCCCACCCCGTCCCCACCATTTGGCAAATAAACCAGAGGAGGGGAGACTTTCTTTCTCCCTTTGCCTCTCCCTTCTTCCGTTCTTCTCCTCCTCCCTTTCCAACAAAGTGAGAGATTGTGACACTATTGTAATGACATGGGGGAACTTAGAGGTGGCCAGGGAAGCAGGGATATGGAGAGGGGAAAGGGAAATCCCAGAGCCTATGGAACTGTACATTGGAATAACAAAATAAATATATTTTATAAAAAAGTCACATGCCAAATGGCATTCAACCAGAAAATGGTATATCCAATTAACCCATAGTGTCCTAACCTCCAAATCAAGTCACATTACCCACTTATAACATATCATCATTATCCTTGTCCCATAAAAAATATGAGGAAATAGCCTCAGAAATTTTTCTTATACTAATTCATTTTTTTTCAAAAAAAAATTATTTATTTTCAGAGTCTTTGTTAGCAACAGAGATCTTCCAACCACTAGTTCACTCCCCCAGATGGCCACAGTGGCCTCACTATTTTGGTTTCTTTATTGGCAAAATTAAGTGACTGGGTTGGATGATTTCATACTACATTTTAATTTTTAAAAATCTATGATTTTCTCAAAAGGCATTAATCCCCCCAGTCACCTGTATCTAACCTCTCTGGTCACTCCTGCCTCCTCTGTGTCCTTTACTGCTCCTCTACACAGCTGTTAAATGTTGAAATCCTTCAAAGCTTTGAAATATCTTCTCCTCTCTTCTCACACCATGTCTATCTCCAGATGAGCTCACCCATGCCCATGAACTCAACCATCGGTGACTTACGTAGTCTCCAGCCTAGACCCTCCTTCTGCACTTTAAATCTTCTCAGCCAATTGTTAGCTTGATAGATTTACCAGGCTGTTCCAGAAAACCTCAACTATATTAAATCTCAAAGTCAAGACAATGTTCCTGTAGAACCCTAGCTTTTTAAATAATTTTTATTCTTATTGACTTCATCCTTGAAATATTTTTATATTGCTCTAATTATTCAGTCTGTTACTGATATTTTCCCCGAATCCATTACTTCTTTTCATATCCACTGCTGCAATGCCTATCCAAGCCATCAACTCTACCATGAAATATCAAACACATAGATAATTTGCCTGATTGCATTATTTCTTTGAAACTGACCGCCTGTATACAGCAAAAGGTTATTCTTATGTTGCAGATTTGATTATGCTACCCTCTTGTAAACAATTCAGTGGCTTTCAATTATTTGTGGTAATGACTCAAAGCTTATCCTGCTGACAAGACCTGCAATGCCTTGCCTTGCTACCACTCCCACCCACTTTTCTTCTTCCTAGTACAGTTGCCCTGGACCTTTCTCATTCTTTCAGCGCCATCTGCTGGCTGCTGCCAGGACACTGTGCAAATGCCGTCACTCAACCCATGAGGCGTTCTCTGCTTTCATATAACCTCCTCTGATTTCTTGCAGAAGATCATAGCCCAGAATACATTTCCTCTGAGAAGTCTTTCCAACATCATTACTGGATTCAATCATTGAACTGTGTTGATGTGTTTATAGATTATAATTTTACTTAGCTGCATATGAGTATTTAATTAGTGTCTGTCTTTCCTTGTGGGACTCCTTATTTGCATTTCAACACCTGGTGGTATTGAACCATATGTGGAACGCAAGAGGTGCTCAAATACTGTCTTTAAATAAATGAACAAGACCAAACAGTAACAATGAAGCACCTGTTTGCCAATTATGTGGCTCCAAACAAACGAGTGCCTTTTAATTAGATAGGTGTCTGCAAATAAATCAAGATACTTCAGTCAGACCTATAGCCAACTGAACCAGTTACAACACTCCTTTTCCATCAGGGATGAAATTTCAATGGAAGTCTACAAACAATAATTATCGTTTTGTTTTCAAGTACATCTAATGATATTTTCACAAAAGAATAGGATATAGAAGAGAAAGAATGCATTATTCATTTCAAATTAATTTTATCACTTCAATTATACCTTCAGTTTTTTGACAAAATTCATTTTCAGCACATGTAGTTAACAAATTGACTACACATTTAAACATTTATCCATTCATGCATTCCCTCTGTCAGTTCCTGAGCTAAGTCCTGGACACAAAAACAACAACATGGTTATAGTCAAGGTGCAGCCTCCAGGGGCCTCTTAAACAAGGTTGCAGATCCAAGAGAAAATTAACAATTTATGGCAGTGATGGAAGAAAATATTCCAGGGTCGCTCAGGTTTTTCTCTTACATAATCTTTTGGAGAAACAGAAGGGAAGGAATTTTGCTCTGTTACTATTACTGAATGGATTGGTAAGGCATCCTTGTTTGGTTGTATGTTAGATGGTCAGCACGGTAAGTCCTGAAGGACAGGAGAGCGGTGGCAATAAATGTGGGGTTATCTACGCTC
Organism: Ochotona princeps; assembly: GCF_030435755.1. Taxonomy (NCBI): domain Eukaryota; kingdom Metazoa; phylum Chordata; class Mammalia; order Lagomorpha; family Ochotonidae; genus Ochotona; species Ochotona princeps. The sequence goes on from NC_080838.1 coordinate 72,675,538, forward strand.
CAGCATCCGTTTGCTGCACTTAGCAAAGCTCACTCATGGGCAGGTTACAAACGCAAATGTAAATTATCCAATCTAAAAGTAAACCCAGATCTCTCCCTAATCAACAAGGGATTGGGTGGAATTCCATGACATAAAAACCAGTATGAAAATATGTAATTTGAAGGTAATATGCAAGCACAGTAATGAACAAACAGTAATATAATGTGGGAATTTATCTGTTGCTCATTAAAACCACAGTACTAGATAAAGTAATGTAAGTCAGTGGCCTGTTTCTTAAGAAGCATTTAATACATAACACACATATAAACCGTTTCTTCAAGATACACAAGAAGAGTTTGAAGAGAAGGCTTTGAAAATAGTTGTTTCACAAAGTTAGATGATTAGGTTTTCTTTTTTTAAATTACTTCTATTATTATTTTATGATACAGCTCCATAGGTCTGGAATTTCCTTTCCTCTCTCCCCAAATTCCTCCCTTCATCATTGAGTTTCTGTATATTATTACAATAGTATAGTCCTTCATAAACAGTTATTAAGTCCATCATTCTGCTATTTAAGTATGTCCTGACATTGCAGGTATGAACAATGGCAGAGAGTCCAGCATCCTATTGTCAAGATGTGTTTAACAGTTCCATCTTTGATTTGGACATAGAGATGCAAACTACATTTTAGCTTCACATCTCAATATGTTTCTCTATTATACAGTTACTGTACATCCCCTTAAATGAAAAGCCATAAAACAAAATCAACAGGAAAAAAACAGAAAATTTACAACAGCATGAAGTTAAATAACATGCTACTGAATGACAAATGTGTCATTGAAGAAATTTTAAAAATCAGAAACCTTCCTGAAGAAAATGATGCTGCTATATCAGCTGTGTCCATGAAGAATTTAATAAGAGAAAAATCATATTTTGAAGAAATGAAAATAAGAACAAAATATCAAAACCCCTCGGATGTAACATAAACAGTATTGAAAGGGCTATTGATCGTATATTTATGTGAAGGTTGCCTTATATCACAAAGAACATATGGTATCTTTCCTTTTGGGATTAACTTACAGCATTGTACTGAAGATATGAAACATGGTATTGATGAAAGTGCTGAGGCATTACACATAAAAGTTGATGAAAGGAACTGTCATGTTTGATGAATTTTGAACATATTTCCTTATTAGATAGATAGATGGATAGATAGATATGTATAGATAAATATATGTATATCTGTATCTATCTATATAGAGAGATACATATATAGTGCAACATCTTTCATTTAGTCTCATCAAAGACAGGAGTCATTTGCCCAATTTCAACCAAAGCTTTTCCTGACAAATAAGACTGAAAAGTTAGTGGCATGATTTGCTAGTTCCGTCAGTAATAAACCTTATGCCACATAATTGCATGGAGACATTTTCAGTGCTTAAAACCACATACCAAAATTGAATTAGAATTAGGGACTTGAACCATTGCATCCTGTTTATAAATGACAGATTCTAGCCAGTCACATTGTAACACTGATACTATTTCTAAATAAGTAGAATATAACAAGCATATATTTTATGACTAGGCCTTTTTGATTTATTATTTGTGAGTGTTTTATAATGCCCATTGTTAGCTGTACAGAGTCACTGCACATGTACCTTACAAATCAAGGTGACCTTTGGCTGACCGCATAAGATTTTTTTTTTTTTTATAATCCATTTTATTGTATTGTTGTTGACAATCTTTACATAGTTAATTATAGTTGAAGGAAAATCAAGAAAGAGAAGAAAAAAAAAAAGTTCAGGGGGATAGGGAGGTGGGCAATGCTATTATGTCCATATTGTTTCCATCATGTATCTGAGGTAAAAGGGGATATTGAGGGAGAAGCCCCACCCGGTTTCCCGCCCACCCCAAGTCCCGGATGTGGGGCATGCTCTGAGATATGTGCTCAAGTGGAGTTAATAGTTCTCCAGTTATGAGTCACTGCCAGTTTCGCTCGATGAGGTGGTCCACTGATTGATATGGTCCATCATGAAGTCTCCATTTGTCCCATATTTCGCTGCCAACATGTAGCTGAGATGAATGATTGTCCTATTCTGTCTTCTGTCTTTTCTTGGTTAGAATTCTGAGTCCAGCAGTTCAAGTGGGGAGATCTCCAAAGATACTTTGAGGTATTCCCAGACCAGATTCTTGTATGTTCTAGCAAGCACAGGGCCCGGCACAGTCTATCACCCTGATCAGCTGGTGGTTGCAATTGCTGTGTTGGTTCTGTTTTCAGTCCCGAGTTGCACTGGAACCAATGGGTGTTGCAGTCCAGTCTGGTTCGGCCCTTACATCAACCAGTGGGAGCTGTAGCCTAGTTGGGGCGACCCACAATAACCCCCACCAGACCGCCCCCTACCCTGGTTTGCCAGTATGTGTAGCAGAAGACCAATCTGTCCCCCATCCCATTTGGCTCTGGTACTTGTCAATGGGTATTAAAGCTTGGTTTTATCTAACCAACTCAACCATCCAGCCCTCACAGATATTGTTGAGTACCTCTCTATCTAGCCATCCCAGCCCCGTCCTAGTTTTCATGCCCTCCCACGGGAATAGTGACCCAAGAAGGGGGAGCCCACTTTTTCCCTCCCAGGTCTCTCTGTCCCGGTTTGTGCACTCTTTAGGTGGTCCTGTGATTTGACTCGACAGAATTAGTCCCCAGTGCCAGCTTCTGCCAGCTGATGCTGTGGCCCTGATCTTGTCCACATGCAGCGCACAGGTGTTGTAGCCTTGCTTAGTCGTGTCTGTCTCTATCCCAGCCAACACTCTCCAGTGGGAGTGGTTGTCCAGCGAGGGGACCAGCCCCTTAACCCCCCCGCCAGCTCTGCCCCTCCCTTCCTGGATCTCACGTGTGCTGGATGGGTGCTGCATTCATATCCAGTACAGGCAACCACGCCCTGGCGTTCCATAATGTGTACTGGTTTTGTCGCAACCAAACCCGGCCCATTCCACACTCTGTTCTGGTGATCGGATTTGCCAGAGGATGGCATGAACTGATTCAGCCTGGTCTGCTCCTGACCCATGCCGAATGCATGCCAGTGGGAAACTTTCCATGGCCTATTCTGGGCTGTTTCCAATCATGCTTCTCGCGCTTACCTGCAGGGACTGTGTCCTGCCAGAGGAGTTGCCCACGCTCCTCCATCAGAACCCCTCCCAATGCCAGATTTTGCGCTTGCCAGGGGGTTCTTGAGCCAACCCTACTCAGTTCACCTCCTGTCCTAGCAGGAACAGTGGCTTTTCCTGGCTGGCTTTCACCCCATTCTGACTCTTGTTGTTGGATGTTTCAGCCCAGCCATGGCTCGTCCATACCCACATACAGCTCACACATGGCTCAGAAGGGGATTGAGACCCAGCCTAGTCAGTCCCACATCTACCCTGTTTCTCCATAACACCAGATGGTGCTGGGATCTGAACCGGCCTGGTGCATCCAATCCCAGCCCACACTACTGCCTCGGGTGACTGCAACTGTTTCCTAGATAGAACGCAGCCCCCATTCCAGCACATACACCCCTTGGTGGGAACCTCATCCCAGCTGTAGCATCCCAGATTGGGACCGTTCCTAGCCGTAAATCACGCACCTGCACGTGGTTGCTCCGAGGACCATTAGGTGCCAGCCTGCTACACAAGCCGGAGCTTATCTTTTACTTGATAGGTGTTCAAAGCTCAGCATTATTAAGGGATTGGAAGTTCTTCAAAGGAAGAGTTACTGGCATTGGGAATCTTTAGGATTGACTCAGATCCCAGAAACAGTGGGGTCACTCTAGAGCTATCTCAGCAGCGATTCAGATGTCCAATACCCCAGAGCTCCCCGGCCGGGCGGCCAGCAGGCTCAGCCTGGCGCCAAATGGCGCACTGGCCGCCCTGGCCCAGCCCGCCATGAGCCATGGGCACATGGCGGACTGGGTTCGGGATCTGAGCTAGACGTCCTCTCCCGCAGCCCTCGGCTCGCCGCTGGCAGCCGGAGGTTAGATCCTGCAGGCCCAAGGTTGCGCCCCTCCCCAATCCCGTTCACCCACCACCCAATGAGGGTGGTGGGTGGGTCCCGGACATGCCCAGTCACGGAGGCCTCCCCCCTCGGCGTACTCACCCCAGAAGGAAGCAGGCCGCACCCAGGCATGTCCGGGCCCAGCCCGCCATGAGCCATGGGCACATGGCGGACTGGGTTCGGGATCCGAGCTAGACGTCCTCTCCCGCAGCCCTCGGCTCGCCGCTGGCAGCCGGAGGTTAGATCCTGCAGGCCCAAGGTTGCGCCCCTCCCCAATCCCGTTCACCCACCACCCAATGAGGGTGGTGGGTGGGTCCCGGACATGCCCAGTCACGGAGGCCTCCCCCCTCGGCGTACTCACCCCAGAAGGAAGCAGGCCGCACCCAGGCATGTCCGGGCCCAGCCCGCCATGAGCCATGGGCACATGGCGGACTGGGTTCGGGATCCGAGCTAGACGTCCTCTCCCGCAGCCCTCGGCTCGCCGCTGGCAGCCGGAGGTTAGATCCTGCAGGCCCAAGGTTGCGTCCCTCCCCAATCCCGTTCACCCACCACCCAATGAGGGTGGTGGGTGGGTCCCGGACATGCCCAGTCACGGAGGCCTCCCCCCTCGGCGTACTCACCCCAGAAGGAAGCAGGCCGCACCCAGGCATGTCCGGGCCCAGCCCGCCATGAGCCATGGGCACATGGCGGACTGGGTTCGGGATCCGAGCTAGACGTCCTCTCCCGCAGCCCTCGGCTCGCCGCTGGCAGCCGGAGGTTAGATCCTGCAGGCCCAAGGTTGCGCCCCTCCCCAATCCCGTTCACCCACCACCCAATGAGGGTGGTGGGTGGGTCCCGGACATGCCCAGTCACGGAGGCCTCCCCCCTCGGCGTACTCACCCCAGAAGGAAGCAGGCCGCACCCAGGCATGTCCGGGCCCAGCCCGCCATGAGCCATGGGCACATGGCGGACTGGGTTCGGGATCCGAGCTAGACGTCCTCTCCCGCAGCCCTCGGCTTGCCGCTGGCAGCCGGAGGTTAGATCCTGCAGGCCCAAGGTTGCGCCCCTCCCCAATCCCGTTCACCCACCACCCAATGAGGGTGGTGGGTGGGTCCCGGACATGCCCAGTCACGGAGGCCTCCCCCCTCGGCGTACTCACCCCAGAAGGAAGCAGGCCGCACCCAGGCATGTCCGGGCCCAGCCCGCCATGAGCCATGGGCACATGGCGGACTGGGTTCGGGATCCGAGCTAGACGTCCTCTCCCGCAGCCCGCGGCTCGCCGCTGGCAGCCGGAGGTTAGATCCTGCAGGCCCAAGGTTGCGTCCCTCCCCAATCCCGTTCACCCACCACCCAATGAGGGTGGTGGGTGGGTCCCGGACATGCCCAGTCACGGAGGCCTCCCCCCTCGGCGTACTCACCCCAGAAGGAAGCAGGCCGCACCCAGGCATGTCCGGGCCCAGCCCGCCATGAGCCATGGGCACATGGCGGACTGGGTTCGGGATCCGAGCTAGACGTCCTCTCCCGCAGCCCTCGGCTCGCGCATAAGATGTTTTAACCACAGGAATGCTTAACCAAAAATATTTGGAGACACTTGCAATAATGGACGGATCGTGTTGTCACATAGGGTACTATATTGTCTCCTTCAACACTGAGCTTTCCACATCTTTCCACTAAACAGGAAATAAAGTGTAACTAGACCATAATAAATAATAAAGACATTGCTCCTTTAATTTACCTCATGAATAATATGAACCAAAATACAATTATTGAATGGTGAAGTACTAAAGAATGTGACTTATTGGACACATCATGGGATGCTAATAAGACATTTTCCCTCTAGAAATGGAAAAAACATGATTATAAATATCTTGTATGGAATGTTTATAACTTGTTCTACTAACACATTTAATTGTTTTTCCTTTGTTAGAATATATTTAAATAATTAATACTATCCTTATTTTGTAGACTTTATTATGCAGAGTCAGAATTATACACTATTCTAGAATACAAAATTAGCACCGTCACTAACCCTCCATAGAGGGAAGACATGAGATAGCTACTTTCAATTGTTTGTTTTTTCTCCAACATAATGCATGAGTCGAAAGTATGGCTTGCAAAATAAAAAAGTTGTGAAAGTAAGCTTATCTGAACAGGTTATTAATTTTAAAAGGAGAGAAAAGGCCAGGGACTTAATATAAAATTTACTAAAAGTAGATGCTTAGCTTCTGTAGGTTGTAGTAGACAGCTGTGCATAGATACATTTCTGAATGCTTTTGATGGCTGTACTTTCATGGAAAGTTTTTCATTGATATTCACATTAATCTGACTCAATAGGTCTTCATTCCTCTAAAGAAACAAGGTATGGCAGTGTCATCCTTTGTCAATTATATAAACAGACTTTCCTAGTGTTAACTTGACTTCTGCGCACCCCCAACCCCTCTAATAACAACGACCAAGCCAAATAATACAAGCTCTCGTGAGTAAATATCCCACATGTTAGAATGACTCCCGGTAAAGACTCAATCTGACATATACCATGTGTTTTTTGATGAAACCATACAGAACTCAACTGAAAATTTAGATCTTTACTCCTCCTTAGTATCAGTCCCATGTTGCAAGGTTGGAAAAGAGAACTGTAATTACAGAGATCTTGTCTTACTTTCTCTATACAGATTACTCAAACATTCCAAGGATCAAGCTTAAAAAATCAGTTCATTCGAGCTCATGTTGTCAAACTGAGGTAAGTGGAATATATGAAACACATTTAAGTGTAGATGCAACTTTGCATGAATTGACTCTTATTCACAGCATAAATAGGGAATTACACATTGGTATAATTTGTAATTATGATAAAAATTTTGATGCTTAACAAGCAATGCCCCCCACACAAAATGGCATATATGCTTTATTTAGTTGCTAATAACCATCACACTCCAATTCAAATAGAAGAAGAAAGAGTGGAGAGATTGTTGAAGTTAAGGTCAGGACCAACCTGCTGTATAAAAAAGTGGACACCATTCATAGGACAGACTGTACACATGGTGGATAATACTGAGTGTCTGGAAGCAGCCATCTGTTTGTTGTGTTCAGCAGGACAGTCAACGGGGGTCGCAATCAACCTAGGAGAGAATGAAGGAACAAGAGACACAAAGAATGGACAGCAAGACAGTAGGTCTGATCAAGCTGTCAGTTTATTATTTTCGATTGAGGATTTTTATATTCTTCAGTAACTAAGGCTCAGAGAGAGAAGGAGAAACTGGGACGCAAGCCATGGTCTCCAGACCGATTGTTCTTGAGCAGCCACCATATCAACAATAGTAACCACTATATCAATAATAGTGTAGGTACAAGATGTTGGTAGATATAGCATAAATCACATTCTGCAACAGTTGCTAGAAACAATTGAAACTAAGCGTGTGATTAGTTTCATAACCTCTTTCCCAAGCATCTAGCCAACTGGGGGTTTTCCACTGTCCCATAGGTCTATATTCAAAATGGCTTCAGTGTGGCTATAGTACATGGCTCCTGACAGCCATCCAAAATCAGTATGCCACAACAAGCATCAAAAGTAGACTTTGATTTTATCTTCCTATAATGTTATAATAAAAGAATGCTATGGTCAAATCCAATACATGTCTATCATAGACTAATAACAGGAAGAGGAGTAATATGTGTGCTAGTTGTTTGCCATTTTTCTTAGCTAAATATGTCCTCTCCATATGATATGATGTAAGAAGTCTGACTAAAATAATCACCTTTATCTACTCTCCCACAAGTGCCCCAAATGCAAACACACTGTGCAAAAATCTTTGGTAGATAGAAGAGTTCTATTTTAAATTTTTCTCAAATATTAACACCACAAAAAATTATTTTTCTTATTCTCTGGAAAGTCATCTAGTATATCAGATAAATTCTCAGGACATGGAAGAGTAGCAAGAGCCATGGAATGGATATTTTTCAAAATGCATTTCGGCCTATTCAGTGCCATTTTCCATTAGATTTTTGTGTATGTGTGAAAGCCTCTGTACTAGTCACTAGTACTCAAAGACACACCTTCAAAATCGGAGGACTAATAGGCCACTGGTATATCTTCATTTTCTTTTTAACTTCTCAGTTATTGACCAATCCACTGCAGCCTGACTTCTGACCACATCAGAAAATATTAATTTCTCTTGCTAACTTCAACATTAGCATTGAAATCATAAATCCCAGAGAAATCATGCTACTTCTCTTCTTTGGCCTCTGTGTGGTGTTTGTCCCCATTGGCTTGTCCAGGATATATTGTCATCCCTTGGTTCTTATGACCCTATGTCTGATTTGCCTCTTTCCTCTCCAGCAGCTGCTCCTGAAGTCTTTGCCAGCTCTTATTCCTTCTTTGTGCATTCTTGCTGAAGACCAGACTGTACTATCAGCATTTTGTGCACTCAGTCCACATTCTCTCCTTTCAGAATCTTCAATTTCACCTGGTTAGTCTAATGTGGCTATGGGAAGTCCTCTTCCATCTCAGCATATATAGACACATTCACTTTATATAATTCCATGGATATTCCTTGCAGATGATTCAGATTTAATATACCCATCTCTAGCTATCATTTCTCCCCTATTAAATACTATCCAACTAGTGTTACCTAGCCCAATCAAGAGCATTGCTTGGAATCTAGTTGCTCAAGAAGGAAAGCTGAAACAGTTATCCCACAGATTCAGCAAATAGCGCAGATGTTAAAGTATCAGAATGCAGAAAACAAATGTTAAGACTTATTCACCTTTATCCATTCATTTCCTGCTCATATTTCAGGTCTCAGATGAAATGACCCTTTTCTGTCAATACTACCACAGATATATTATTTTTTTAAGATTTATTTTTATTGCAAAGGCAGATATACAGAGAGGAGGAGAGACAGAGAGGAAGATCTTCCGTTGGATGTTCACTCCCCAGGTGACCACAATGGCCAGTGCTGTGCCGATCCGAAGCCAGGAGCCAGGAACGTCCTCAGGTCTCCCACATGGGTGCAAAGTCCAAAGGCTTTGGGCCGTCCTCGACTGCTTTCCCAGGCCACAAGCAGGGAGCTGGATGGGAAGTGGAGCCACCGGGATTAAAACGGCACCCATATGGAATCCCGGCGCGTTCAAGGCGAGGACTTTAGCCACTAGGCCACCGCACACGTCCCAGTACCACAGATACATTATTTTGCATATAGATAACATCACAGAAAATAATAATATGCATGCCTTCTATCAAACATCAATATTTGTCTAAGCAACATTCTACTACATTTTTAGATCTTAGTTAAAAAAACAATAAACTAAACATGATTGGAATTTCCATTAGATGTCACTATCATGTCATTTTCCTCACCTGCCACTAGCTTTCAGTCAATGAAAACCTTATAAGTGATTGCTATGTGCCAGACCCTACATGCAGTTCTAGGTAGAGAATTTGTACTCAAAGCAAAACTAACAATGTGCAAAACTGACTGGCTTCTAGTCAGGGATGTCAGATGATTTTAAAAAGCTCATGTAAATACGTATCCTTCATGGAATGACTGTCACAAAGAAAAATAAAGTGGGGTAAAGGAAGATCAGTTAAAGGTAGAGAAATGAGACCTTTCATATGAGACAAACAGGGAAGACTGAAGAAATGTTGAAGTAGATGCGTGAAGAAAAGAGAAGCACCCGGAATGTGTCAGAGTAGTTCAGGCAGAAGCACCAGCAGGTGCCTTGGGAACTTACATCACGTTATCAACAAAGGGCTTGTGTGGCTTCCAGCAAAGGCATCGGGATAACACGGTAGGAGGTAACTCTGGGCAGAGACAATCCAAAGCCGAGGTGTGTAGGTCTTGTCGGCCAAGGTAAGCGATCTGGATTTTAGTCTGAGTGAATGTAACATAGTGACATGATTCAGCTTTAGATTTTAAAGCATGGATGCAGAAGTCTAGCCTATGGGTCATACAAAGTGGTGGAGCAAGAAACAAACTGGAGATCCTGTAGGGTGAAATTGCAACAAAGTTTTTAAAAACCATGGAGATTATGATGGCTTTGATTAGATAATAACAGTGATGGCAAACAGTAACAGGATTCTTGCTAAAACATTAAGGTAGAATTGACTTTTAAGGTAGAATGGCTTTTGAATGTAAAGGAGGATAGGATTCCATGATCGTTTTGTTATGATGTGCCTATGCTTCAACTATATATGAACATATCCATGACTGATATGTACCACTGTTTTGAATATTTTTCAATTGCAATGTAAATTGTGCCATCCTTCTATAAATTTATTTGACTTTTTTCTGTTAACCCAGCTAAATTCAGTTATTTAATTGTGGCATGCTTTCATTATAGTATTAATGTATGAACATAACACAGTTTATTCACTCAACACTTACATTATTACATTTTTTTCTAGTTTTTTATATTCAGATAATCCTATAATGAGCACTCTTTCATGTTTAACAGAGAGGACTTTCCAAGTGTGAATATCTAGAAACAGTAGTCTGGATTATGAGGGTGGAGCATCTTCATCTTTGATCGACAATGACATCGTAATCTCCAAAATGGTTGTGAAATTCTTCACTTCAACAAACAGTGTCTGAAAGACACTGTTGTTTTACGTTCTTACTAATATTGCTATACTCAGGTTTTACTTTTTTTCTTACCTATTTTTATTACTTGTTGTGATACAGTTCTATAGGCTCAGGAATTTCCCCTTTCATCCTCCCCACTTGCCCTTCTCTATCCGCCCCCCAACTGATTTCACAAATATCTGTCTTTTTGGACACTAATCTCATTAAACATGATGATTTCCAGTTGACAACCATTTTGTTTCAAAAGGGAAAATTTCATTCTTCAATATGAATAAGTAATGTTCCATCAGCGATATATACATTTTCTTTATCCCCTCACCCATTCCTGGACATGAGTTGATTCTACGTCTTAGCTGTTTTCACTTGAGCTGCAATAAACATGGGTGCATAGTTAGCTCAGTGATATGCTGATTTCATTTTGTTTTAGTAAAATCACAGGAATGGATAACTGAATTGTACAGTAAACCTATTTTGCGATCTCTCAGGAATCTCCAAACTGTCCTTCAGAATGGTGGTGTTAGCTTACATTCGCAACAGTGGACAGTGATATTATTTATCCCACATCCTGGCTGACATTTGTTGTTTTTTGTTTTTTCGATGATAGTCATTCTAACTGGGGATAGGTAAACTTCATTGTGACTTTCATCTGTATTTCCGTGATGGTTAGTTATCTGAAGCAGTTTTTCGTGTGCCTGTTAATATGTTTATATATTTAGAATAATCACATTTACTCATGAATTATTAATTTGATCAAGGTATTTTACTCCTTTTTATCCATAATTGATGATTTTTCAATCTTAAAGACATAAGTCAATATTGCTTACTCTAGCATTACTGTGACTGCATTGGCTTTCTTAATGTTATTTTCGCTTAATATAGTTCATACTCCCTGATTTTTGAAAAGTATAAATCTTTGCAGTCTATATTTTTTCTGCAATAAGCAAACATACAGATTTAATTCCCTTAGAGCATGCTGATCATCCTTGTCTTTAACTAAAAACTTTGATGGACAGTTACTGTGAGGAATTAGCGTTAGGTTTGTTTCATATTCTCTTTAGTTTCTTTCTCCTAATGTTCCTATTGCTTCCTTTTATAATTGGTTTGATTTCTCTTGGACAACTGAGTCTTCTTCATCTTCTTTCCCTTTTTTCACATATTTCTTTTATCTGAGTTATTATCATTAAATTGTAAACAAGAATTGGTTTAAGTCATTACCCTCATCCCACACAATTCAGGAAACTTGGAACTTTTGTTCACACCATTGTTATGATGCTTCAGGTGCACTTTGCTTTTAATGCCTCTAGATTCATCATTGTAATTATTACTCATATGAGCACTTGTAATAGTGTAGGTAAAAATTACAGCCATAATTTGTCATTTTCTTTGCTTTCTATTTCTTCTTATATTCACAGTTTTTCTCAGAGTTAAATTTTCTTCATGCAAAAATACTTCCTTAATATTTTTGTTAAGAGTACATAATATTCCATATCATAAAGGAAAAACAAGCAATTACATCCCTTATAATACCAGACAAAATATAAAATCTTTTATGAGAGATGAAAAGGGCAATAAATAGTGATCAAAAGATCAATTGAGCAGTAGGTGTGACAATAGTAAATGTATCTAAAACAACTATTAATTGACCTAAAGGGAGACACAGACTCCCATATAATTACACTGAGGTACTTCAACACCCTCCTTTCTCAATGGACAGAGCAACTAGACAGAAAATCAACAAAGAACTGACAGAACTTATCAACATTATTGACCAAATAAGCCTAATTGATATCTACATAACATTTCATCCCTCGGTTGCTTAGAACTTACTCTACGGAATATATGATAGACCTGCTAATAGGTCAGAAAGAAAGTCCCAGCAAAGTGAAAAAAAAATCAAAATCGTATCTTTTCTGACCACAGTGGAATGAAGCTGAAAATCAACAGCTTAAGAAACTCCAAAACATACACAAATACATGAATGCTGAACAATACACTACTGCATGAAGAAAGTGTCATAGAAGAAATGGAAAAGACAAATGAAAAAAAATCCTGGAAATGAGTAAACAGGAGAGTACATCGTATCCAAATCTATGGGATATGGCAAAAGGAGTGATAAGAGTGAAATTCACAGCAATTAACATCTACATTAATATATCATAAAGGCATCAAATAAATTACCTACAAATACATCTCAAGGGTCTGCAAAAACACTAAGAAACCATAACCAAAGTTATTAGGAAGAAAGAACTAATTGAAGTTAGAGGAGAAATGAACAATGAAACAAAAATACAAAAGATCAGTGAATTCAACAGATGTTTTTCAAAAAATTAACAAAAATTAATAAACCACTGGCAAAACTGACCAAAAGAAAGACTCGAACCAATAAAATTTGAAATGAAAAAGGAAATGTAACAATAGACACACAAACATACAAAGAATCAGTAGGAAGTCCTGCAAACAGCCACATGACAAAAAATGGGAAAACCTAGAAGAAATGTATAGATTTTTCCAGACATATATAATCTACCCAAATGCAGTCCAGATGACACTGAAAATCAAAATGGACCAATTACCAAGATCTAGACTGAAACAATGATAAATCTCCCACACACACAAGCAAAGGAAAATCCAGAACTGAATGGCCTTATTGCCGAATTCTACTGAACTTTTCAAAAACAAACTCTGATTCTTTTCAAATCATTTAAAACAACTGAAAGGGGGGAATCCTAATATCCTTAAATGAGGTTAGCATCACCTTAATTCTAAAATCAGAAAAAGAAAGAGAACTATGGCCCAATATTCCTGATGAACTATATGCAAAAATTCTTTCTTAAGAAAATATTAGCTAATCAAATCTAACAACACAGAAAAAAATCTAGACCAAGTAGGATTTATCTCCATGTTCAGGTTTGGTTCAACAAATGAAAATCAGCAAATGTGATACATCATAGTAACAAGCTGAAAAATAAAAGTCAAAGATGCAGAGAAAGCATTCGAAAAATAGAACAATTTCATGATAAAAAATAAACCTTAGCCACAACCTATGATTAGCTCATTGACATTTCAATTTAGTTCATATACAGGACCGGCTGCTCTATACCTTAAAATGGCCATAAGGCACCATTCAGCTGTTTCGTGTCCATTTCATCTTAGTATTTAGCCAGTTGCTGTGTTGAAGTAAAATTTTGCTGATCTTCCTTTTTTTTTTTTTAATTAATTTATTTATTTTTTTCTTTTTAATACACTGGTTACTCAAAACCATGTCAACTCCATAACATTGCAAATTGCTGTTGATGTTATATTGGGACTCTTAATTGACTGTGATGATATTCTGCCAGCTCAAACTTCAGACCAGAAAAGGTCTCCCCAAGAAACTGTTCAACCAATCTGGACAATAAGTAGCTGGACTCTATGCTTGGTATATGTTTGCAATGAAAGAATCTTGATTGAATTTGAACTGTAATACTGCATCAAGGTGGAGGAATCCACCGGGGGGAGGGGAGGGGGAGGGAGGGGGGAATTCCCAGAGCCTATGAAACTGTCACATAATGCAAAATAATTAACAATAAAATAAATAAATAAATAAATAAATAAACCTTAAACAAAATGAGACCAAAAGGAACATTCTTCAACACAATCAAGGCAATATAAGGCAAATACATAGCCAGCATTGTATCAAATAGGGAAATTTGGAGGTACTTCCCCTAAGACACAGAGCCAGATAAGACTGCCCACTCTCACCACTCCTATTCATCCAAAAAAGATTTGGTAATTTAAAAAAGGAGTGGGATTAGGCCCAGCACTGTGGCCTAGTGGCTAAAGTCCTCACCTTGAATGCACCAGGATCCCATGTGGGTGCCGGTTCTAGTCCCACCAGCTCCACTTCCCATCCAGCTCCCTGCTTGTGGCCTGGGAAGGCAGTCAAAGATGGCCCAAGGCCTTGGGACCCTGCACCTGAGTGGGAGACCTGGAAGAGTCTCTGGAAGAGCTCCTGGCTCTTGGCTTCGGATCGGCACAGCACCAGCCATTGTGGTCACTTGGGGAGTGAATCATTGGAGGGAAGAACTTCCTCTATGTCTCTCCTCCTCTCTGTATATCTGCCTTTGCAATAAAAATGAACAATAAATATTTAAAAAAAAAAAAGGAAGGGGAGGCTAAGGGGATGCAAATTGGAAAGGAAGAAATCAAGTTGTCCTGGTTTGCAGATAACATGATTCTGAATATAGGGGAACTAAAAGACTATTGTGAGATCATTGGAACTCATAATTATGGTAAAGTTTTGGGATATAAAATTAGCATATAAAAATCAATAGATTTTGTTTGTATACAAATAATTCCATGGCTGAGAAAGAACTTGTAACATCATTCTCATTCATACAAGCGGCAAAAATTTATGTACCTTTGAATAAATTTAACCAAAAGTGTAGGAGATCTCTATGGTAAAAATGGCAAAATACTCAAGGAAGAAATAGAATCCCCCCAAAATAGAAAAAAATTTTTTGTGGATTTGTAGAATTATCAAACTGTCTTTACTACTGAAAGCAATCTACAGATTCAATGTGCTACCAATCAAATATGTATGACATTCTTCTCAAGTCTAGAAACAAAGATACTAAAACCCTTATGGAAACATAACTTTCTATACTATTGATACTTTCAAATATTACTTTATGATTCTGTCTTCTACTTTGTTCTATACTTACCATGTCATGATGCATTTAAATATTAGAAAGTTAAGCTTATAAACATGAACTCAGTGACTGTGCCTTTGTGATACTATGGGGATAAACAGTGGGACTGGAAAGCAGTGAGAGAGGAAGGTAAGGCTGTTTGAAACTGTCTCATGGAAAACAATAATTAAAAAAAAAAAAAACCAGATGGCCCAAGTGCTTGGATTCCTGCCACGCAAGTGGAAGGCCAGGATATTCTGGACTTTAGACTGGGCCATGGCCCAACTATTGTAGCCATTTGAAGAGTGAATTAGAAGACAGAAGAGCGCTCTCTCTCTCTCTCTCTCTCTTTCTCTCTCTCTCTCTTATTCTCACTCTGCCCTTCAGATAAATAAATCATTTTTTAAAAACTTACATAAAGTACGCAAGGTCACATAGGAAAAGTCTATATCATTCTGACTTCAAGAACATCTGTATTCTATGATGGATATTGTGTTCTATGAATGAAATAAAATTTGTGGGGTAGCATGAAGTTGTATCTTATTACATACACAAATATAATGATGTTGTTCTTTTCTAAAGATGTTATTCTTTTCTTAAATTCCTCAGGTGGATTCCTCAAAAATGTTTAACAAATATATAAATAGATATGAGAAAGAAATCATAATTATCTCTTTTCTAAAATATCTTCTTTTACTCACAGGCAAGATGGCAATAATGTGATAGCAGATGTTGTCATGAAATTCCGATTCACTAGAAACAACAATGGTGATACAATGAAAAAGAGGGTTCAGGCTATTTTACAGCAAATGCTGAATAACTCTGGAAGCTTGGAAATAAACCCTTCATCTGGGGTAACAGGCAAGTATCATTTCCTATAGAACATTTCACTTCAGTACATCATTCAAGCAAATCAATTAAAACATACACGTTAAAGTGAGAAATGGACCTTCCTTGGTGAAAATAAATTTTATAAACATGCATGAAATATAATATAAACATCTATCTAATATATTTGCATATCTACCAAATATTAAGGTTCAACTAATCCTTTAGCATTTGAGTGGTAAATTTTGTTTGCTAAAAATTCATGATTAGTTGCCCCTCTACCACTCTGCAAGAGGGATTTTTTTCTTCCATTTGTGAATACCCAATAGAATGATAAGTAGATGCTTAATGTCAAAGAACAATTTCGCTAATGACTCATCTCAAGGACTTCTTAATATTCCTTTGAAATATTATAATTGAAATATTTGAGTATTTTTGTATTATTTGGCTTCACTCTACTCTGCAAGATTACTAAAAGTGAAAAATGGGGTGCTTTATTCATCCTTCTTTCCTTCAAACATCCAGTGTCTAACAAATAATAGATTCAATTAATAATTGTTATGAAGCTGATAGAAATTTTTCATGAAAGAAAGCCCCTCCAACTTTGCAATGTGCTACTAGCTTAATAAATCATGTTGTTGGTGGCTCTTAAAATGAACTAGTATGTACCTGTTAACATATCATTTTTTAAATATTGAAATGTTTTCCTATTCGTTGGTAAGCAATCACTGCATTAAGCCTACAAAGTTATCTCCCACATCCTTCAAGCCCTTTCACCCTCCATCCTGGACTCAACTGCATGGTCTGGTCACTTCCTTTCTGTCTGGCTGTTGCTCATGTGCTAGATTACCTCTGATCCCATATATTAAGAAATTCTTCCCAAAGCACTAGGTAACCTGAAAATAGGACACCAATGTAAAAATAGTATCCACCTCCCAGAAACTCCTTGGTAGATGAAGTAAAAGATGAACCAACACAAAATAGCCATTAAGATGGCAGACTTGACGATTGACATAGGGTATAGTCAAGACCAGTAAAAGCAATGAACCCTGCAAGGATCCAGGGAAGGAGACCTCTGTGCTTGGTATAGTCATAAAAGCTATATGAAGGAGAATGGACCCTGACTTTGACAAATGGATAATCTTTCCATGTTTTGAGATGAGAGGAAAAGAACTGGCAGATTTGGGGAGCATGGGAAAAAGATACCTGCAGTAAACATGATGTTTTGGCAGAACAATGAAGTGTGAGTCCTGGTGTAATGGCAACTGATTTGTGTTGTCATCATCCTCTTCATTGTCATCAACATATTTACTTAAAGAGACTTTAATATTTATTACACATATTTAAAGTGCCTATATGCATTGTCCCCTCTATTTTAATCCTGCAGCCATCATATCCCATCGATATTTTTACTGTCCCTGCTTGAAAAAAATGAATAACATTTAATCAACACGTGAGGCAGTCAGGATTCACTCAAGACTCTTACTCTGCAGAATACTATAAGACCAGTAAAAAGAATGAAATGCTACTGTTTGCAACAAAATGGTCCCAATGGTAGGCCATCATGCTCAGTGAAATAAGACAATCCCAAAAGAAAAAGTACAATATGAATTCTCTTATCTAGGGCAACCTTCATGCAAAATGTAAAATTAATAAATAGATGAACAAGCATTTACATATATTCTTTTAGATAAACTGTACAAAGGAAAATAGCATGCCAGGAATTGAAAATATATTGCAGTATGCATCTCCACCCTTGGACAAAAAGAGGACTCCCAATGAGATAGTTAAGTATACCCTGACAATAGGATACTAGGTTTTCTACCATCTCCTAAACCTATCATGCCATGATGCACTTAAATAGCAGATTGGTAAACTTGTAACTGTTACTAAAGGACTGCACCACTGTATAATATGGGAGGAAATGATGGGCAGGGAACATGGGGAGGGAGAAAAGGAGGAGGAGAGGGGAATCCCTATACCACAAAGCAGTATCATGGAAAATAATGAAAGCAATTTAAAAAAAAAAAGAAAAACAATGGTCATCTCATTTTATTTTATGTCTCCAAGCATTACTTGGCCCCAGTGATGCTTGTAAAGCAAATATGATACTCACCCATTGTGAAATCCTTCTTGGAAAATTATATTGCATAAACTGGTTTTAGAGAGCATGATAATCTGCTTTGGGAAGTTTGAGTTTATCTTAGAGAAAATTTTAAAAACTGTTTTTAATTTAAAAATTAATGTGAAAGGAAATAACTTTTATCTAAACTTTCAGGGAAAAAAAATCCAATTAAGTAGAGGTAGATGAAGCAAAAAAAGCACAGAAACAATAGCAGGTCACTTGCAGGCCTTTTATTGGAAGGGTATTGCAATAATACGAATGCCAGAAGATGAAATCATGGACCAAAATGTAGCAAAAGGAATGCAGAGGATGGTGCTAGTTCAAAGGGTACTTAAAAGGTATAGAACCTGGAGGCCAGGAACAACAGAAGAGTCTAAAATAATTTCAGATTACATGCTATTGGTGGAAATAATGCCATTTCTAAAGGAGGACATGTAGCATAAAAACGCAAATTTTGGCGGAAGTTTGGCCACACTGAGTTTGAAATATCTATAGAGCATGCAGAGAAAATTGTCCTATATATAAAAGTCGAATAAAAATCAACAGAGCTTCATCCCGTCACACCAAAAGTTTCCTTTCTAGGAGCTGCCACCCATTTCCCTAGGTACAACACGGATGCTAGCTGTGCTGACTTTATTGCTACAAACATCCTACACTTCCACAAATAGGAGCTATTTCACCCATATGCAATACCTATTTCCTTCTGTGAGCCTGAAGTTTTTCTTCAAAATATAATTAAATTGTTATTTCCTCCAGCAAGATAACTTCTGTAATTCTCTTTCAATTAGCATTAGTTACTCTCCCTGTTCTCTCACTTTTCAATTTATTTGAATGATTCCTTAACTAATTTCTTTCCTTAAATAATTTGATGCTGCTATTCCTGTGTTGCTCTCACTGTTAAGTCTACAGCAATGAGAATAGTATCATTGGAGTAATTCATACGTACAGTGATACCTCAAAAGTTTGCAAGAAAATGGAAACTAAAAGATAAGTTTGTTTTGGTGCAAAAATTTTTTGAAATCCATATGTTTTTAAAATGTATTTTCCACAAACCTAATGAGGATCCATCATACATAAGATTTAAAACTTTCCTTACACCAAAATAAGCTATCCTTTGTTCCATTTTCCATGAACTTTTTGAAATACTCTAGTATATGCCTACACATTATTGCAGGAATACCAGGATAAGTGAAAAATTAATTCCTGATACAGCTTCCACCAAATTGTATCTGTAATACATGTTTATGTTTTCCCACTGAAACTGAATTAAGAGATGGGATATCTTTTAAATAAATGGCAAAAAAATAGAACAAACATTACTATTTGCAAAAATAAATTAGGAGAAGTTTATAAACAGAGACTTCCAGACTCCATTAATGAGAGATTTTTGCAGCAGAAAGCTGCAAATGCATCAAGTAATTCTGAAGCAATAAATGAAAATGAAGTAATTTTGAGGGTATTTTACTGATCTTATTTTCATTGTTTTAAAATTTCTAGAGATTACTGACCAGGATACAGAAAACATTTTCACCCAACGTAAGTATTTGATTTTTATATATATATGATTCGGCAAAATGTAAGGCAGCAGAATGCTAGCCTTTCAAGTTCACTGTCAAGGAACTTGACAGTCTAGTCCTTTACACTAAGTTCACCCAGGGGAGTGGTTGCTGAAACAAGGCTGGTCCCACTGGCTCAGGGAGTGATGCTTAAGGTATTTCCTCCTTCTACAAATGGAATGACCTAACAATGGAGTTCCACCCATTCTGCCTTCAAGTTTGACCTCAGGAATATTTTCTTGGCAGCCCTGGAAGGCTTTTACTGCTCTAGTTCTGTAGTGGCATTTATGCAGACTTGTAGACCATGTTTAATGATATCATTTACATGGCTTCTTCTCACTGTCAAAATAGCTTGCTTCGTTGCAGATTCAGGTTAATCATGAGGTATAATAAAATGTCCTGTCAGTTTGGTTTCTGTAACCTGAAAGGATTGCGCATAGTGCAAGCCCACTATCATCCAGTATCATTCTACTACTTACTCTGAGGTTAGGATAGCAACAACACAATCCCTAGATTCTCTTGCCAACAAAATAGAGTTGAAAAATCTGGCGTGCATGAAATGATTAAGGGACTTTACAGAGTGATGCTACCCCATGGATGTTTCTACAAATTTAATTCACGCTTATTTTGAATTAAAATTGTCTTAAATAATCCATTAGGGAATTTGGAGGATGTTGCGGTGGAACCAATATTCCATGTGTATTTTTAACAGCATGGGACTCCTCAGGTAGCTTTCCTATTTAAGCAGGACACTCTTTGAGATCCAGCCTAACAATAGAAAATGCTAGTAGTGATTAACTTCTCAGCAATGGTCTATACAAGAGAAAAGCATGGTGACAACAGGTGTGGAAAGGAATTAGGGTTTGCGATCAGTCCTTCCAAGCTTATTTCTGCACTGGTTTTTGGAGTGCTGATGGCTTTATTAAGACATTTTAAAAAGACATTTGAAGAAAACTTCAGACCCCCTATAGAATATTCCGTGGCCTTAAAACCTCTCTCTTGCATGTCTGTTCATAACAATGTCTGTTCATAGCAATGTCAGTTCCGGAGGTATGCTGGAAGTTCTAAGATGAACTGTAATACTGTCAAGAAGTCTTTACTTGTCTTCTGGCCTGGAACTGAGTCAGCATACCCAACAAGCTCCCAGTGGGTACACACGCTGCCAGTCTATAAATCACATTCTGAATAGCAAGGCTATAGAGAAGGGAATTTCTCAGGAGTCTGGCCTGAGCTGGCAACTCTAACCCGAACCAATCTTAACCTTCACTCTTAAGAAATTCTAGAGAGTGCTGAAACGCTCCAGAATTTGCAACCCACATGCCAAATTAATTGCAGATGTACTCTAAAATGCACTCTATAGGCAGCAACAGCCATAAGTATAATCCAAAAATTTAACTGATCACACTTTGCGAAAAATCTCACATGTCCCAGGAAATAGTTCATCAGGGATGTAAAAGCAGTAAGTGGTAGACAAATTGCATCATCTTCCAAATGTGAGTGCATCTTCGTGCTCCTAACATGCTGAAGCCGTTAATATCCTTTACTGCAATAGAATGTGGGGCCCGGCCAGACCTAATAACGTTGTCTGAAGAGAGAATCATTGGAGGCTCCCAAGCTGATGAGGGAGACTGGCCCTGGCAAGTCAGTCTACAGCTCAACAATGCTCACCACTGTGGAGGCGTCCTGATTAGTAGCACGTGGATCCTGACAGCAGCTCACTGCTTCCGGAGGTAAGCTTGCCTTCCATATCGTATGAAAGCAATTGGGACAGAAATGTACATCAACTTCCCACCCAATACATCCAGAAATAAATGTAATTAGATAAGGCAAATAATTCAGGGCAAAAAAAAAAAAAGAGCAATTTCATTTAGTTAGATTATCTGTTCCTGTTTTCTGAGATACATATGACAAGATGCAAAGGCTTGCAGGACAAAATATTTCATTTAAAACTTAAGAAATTTCCTGAAACTGTATAAATTTTTTTCCTTCAAATTAGATACAATACTTTAATCTGACGAGATGGGGTGCGTTCAGGGTGGTATGGCTGTAGATCAATACTTTAATCTATAAGAGAACTGCAAAAAGGTTTTCAAAAAAGTGAATTTAAAAGATAAATTTATTTTGGCACAACAAGAAAAAATTGAAATCTACATAGTTTTCATTGTTGATGTGTTTTCCATGAATTTTTTAAGAAGTTCTTATGTGCACAGGTTTCAAACATTTTGCAACAAGGTACATTTGTCTTTAAATTTCATTCTCCATTATATTTTTGAAATTCCTCATATTTTGATGTTATTGACAGAACTAGCATATTAGTGTAAACATATGTTTGATGTTAACAGAAATGAATTGTTGTGAGATTTGTACACAATATCATAGAAGCTGCTAGCCAGGCTGACAGCTGCCTAGAGATTGCCTAAATGCCATTAATTTGTTTAAAAATTGTTGAATGTCTGATGAGAATAGTATTGTATATTACAGAAGCTACTAATAGAAGCAAACAAAAATAACACCCTACCCTATACTAAATGTGTGTGCATTCTAAACCTGGAAGTGAAATAGACAAAAGGCAACTTTCATTTATAATGATTAGTATAAATATAATAAATTCAGACAACTTACGTGAGTTATTTATGAAGATGACTTAAGACCACTAGTAACACAAGAGTAATAACCTGTCAATGCAGAGTAGGTTTCATGAACTAGCTCCACTGATCTAAAAAAAAAAGTCACACTAAACAGAAAGATGTTAAATTTAACCATCATTAAAACCTACTGGCCTCTGATCTACTTTATTATAAAACATCCTAAATCTCACCGTTGGGTACTAAACTTAGTAATGCTCAACTCAGGTATGTCCTTGACCATATCCATTGTCTTCTCAGACTCATGCAATAACCTGTCATCACCTTCTAAAGTACAACCTCTGGATGACATACAGAAAGCCTCCATGGTCATCTCTCAAAACTTTAGCATCAGCCAGGCAGCGTTACCGCTCCCCCGAGGAGTCTGTCTGCACACTGCACCTGCTTGATCTGCTGCTTCCCTGCAATGCCACTATCCTTCCCAACTCTCCATCTCTTCCTCTTGAAACACTGTAAAATGTCCACAACTTCTAAATGTTTTTTTCAGATTTCAGGGCAATATCTTTAAATACAGTACTTATCACAAAATCGTTTGTCAAATTAAGAAGGCCTAAAGGTTAACAAAATTAATGTGCAATTTCTAAACAAAAGTTTGAAGAAAACCCAAAAGATTCTAAGTCTTTCTTATGTCTGTCTTACAACTCAGTATGTTCATAGGCAATGAATAAATGTGGAATTTATTTTATTTTTTAAATTATTTATTACTTTGCATTATGTGACACAGTTTCATAGGCTCTGGGATTCCCCCATCCCCTCCCCAAACCCTCCCCCCATGGTGGATTCCTCCACCTTGTGGCAGTATTACAGTTCAAATTAAGTTGAGATTCTTGGCACACACATACCAAGCATAGAGTCCAGCATCTTATTGTCCAGATAAATTCAACAGTTTCTTGGGGATACCATCTCTGGTCTGAAGGCAGAGCTGGCAGAATATTGTCCCAATTAATTAGAAGCCCCAGCACAACATCAACAACAATTTACAACATTATGGAATTAATTGACATGGAATTGGGTAATCAATACATTATAACAGTGCAAGTTCTTAACCACACCCTGTGACTACTTCATTGACCCTTCAAATTTCGTTTATACACAGAACCGGCTGCTATACATCCAAAAGTGGCTATAGGGCACTATTCAGTTGTCTCATGTCTGTCTTCATTTTAGTATTTAGCAGTTTATTGTGTTGATGCATAATTTTGCTGAACTTGGTAGATTTTAGGATAATCTATACTGGCTTATAAATCTAACAAGGCCTTTGTCAACAGTTGAGGTGCAGAACAGTTTTAGGAAGGGTGTGCAGAGAGAAATCCTCCATCCCCTACTGAGGGGTAACTAATCTTTATGTCCTATCTAGTAAGGTATAAGTGAATCCATGTTGATCATTTCCTGTTTGGTTCTAAGCTTTCCTTGTATTTCTCTGACTATCTATTCTATGGTTTTTTTGGGGGGTGGCCCCTCCGGAGCGATGCTGATGGTCATTGCAAGCGAGGGAGGGGATCCAAAGTTGGAACTAAGTAAGGACCAAAAGAAGCTCCTCACCCTAGTTCCAAAGGAAGTTTGCTGTTCTATTTCTGCAAATCCCTCAGGGCTCCTGGCTGTTGTTCCGATGACCTTGGGTGCTGCATGGAAGGATTTGGGCCTCTTCCATCCCATGTGGTAGATCCAGATGGGGCTGGGTAACCTCGGAGTTCTCGGCCTCCGAAGGCACTCCAATTATGTGGAATTTATTTTAAAAGATACCGCCAGGATCATGCACTTTCTGATTTACACTGACAGGTTTATTGCTATATCCTAGAGGACATGAGAAACAAAACTTACAAAAGGATTTCAACTTTTACTGACACTTGAAAGACCTAAGCGTAAGAATGGCACCAATTGATTTCAAATACAGTCTCAGTTTGTGAAGCTAAAGTTCTACTTTTTGCTATTGGTATACTATTACTATCACCAGGCATGCAGCACAAACAATACTGGATTCTAAGTACAGTTAAGTCTCAACCACTAAGGACTAAGTGAAGGATGACAATATAAAGAAAGTCAAAATGGTAAATACCACCACAAATTACTAAACAAACCAATGGAACGCCTTTGAATTTTTCAACTACAAACCCTTCTAATGATTAGTATTTTTGAGCCAGCAAAGCTGTCAGGCCACTAGAGCTGATGAATTATGTTAGCCATATATTAGCATCTTGTCACTGAGAACCATCAATGAGATTTTATTGGGCAAGCCTTACATTAAGGTACATTGAAATGATATTGTCCCAAAGAGAGAATTACTCAACTGTCACCTCTTCTATGAAGCTTACCCTGATACTCTCTTATCTCAATCTTCCATTCCCATAGAATTTTTTTTTACCTATCTTTTACAATAGTCCTCATGATTTGTTAGTTCTCTTGTCTCTGTCAGCTTCCTCCAGGACAGAGATTGTAATTATGTCTATTTTCATTCCCTGAGATTCATAGAATTCTTTATACCAAGTAGACTCATAGTAATGGGTTGCTGAACTATAACTAATGAGAATAATAGCTCCTTAACTGAAGACTTATAATATGCCACGCACTGTGCCTGACATACTTCACTTGCCTCATCACAACGAAGAGGGCAGTTTCAAACACGGTCACACATAATAGACAAACGAAGAATCAGAGATGTTAAATTGAGATGCCATGAATAACCATGCTAATATGTGTCACAGTCAGGATTTAAATTCAAATTTAATTGGTTCCAAAACCATGCTGTTAGTCATTGGCTGTAAGGAAGGAAAAAGGAGAAGAGGAGGTAGGGAAACACAGAGGAAAGGAAGACAAGGAAGGAAGAAGGGGGAGAATTTCCTTAGAATCATCCTTGCAAAGACATTAGAGGGAGGGAAACAGGAAAGGAATGTCAATATATTCTTGGAATTGTAAGAAAAGAAATAAATAAAATGCTTGGGGGAAAATGTAATGACCCAGGAAAAAAGGAGTATAAAAAATACATGTGTTTGCTTTTTAACATTTTCTGAATGATTTTTATCTAGGATTCAATTATTCCACTAACTACCATACCTTATAAAGAGTGTTTTTCTAAAAAATATTCTTCCTATTTTCTATTTAATATTAATGCAACCATCTAAACTCCAGGAAACTTTTTTTTACTTGTTTATATTATTATCATTTTACAATACAGTTCCATAGACCCTGGGATTTCCTTTGTCCCCTCCCCAATTCCTTACCCCCTCACTGAGTTCCCCTATATTATTACCATAATATAACTCCCCATATACAGTCACATGTCCATCATTGTGGGCGTGGACAATGGCAGAGTCCAGCAGTCTATTGTCAAGCTATAGTAAACAGTTTCATTGGGAGTCCATCTTCCTATGGAACTAGAGATGCATACTGCATCGTATTCTCACATCTGGATATGATAGTCTCCATTACACAGTTATTATACATTCCCTCAAATGAAAAGCCATACAACAAAATCAACAACAGGAAGAAAAAAGAAATTAACAACATCATGAAGTTAAACAACAAGCTACTGAATCTCTAATATGTCACTGAAGAAATGGAAAAGAAAATCAAGAACCTTCTTGAAAAAAATGATGCGTCTGTATGATCTATGAATCGTTAAAGACCACATCCGGGACTTGGGGTGGGCGGGAAACCGGGTGGGGCTTCTCCCTCAATGTCCCCCTTTACCTCAGATGCAGGATGGAAACAATATGGACATAATGGCATTGCCCACTTTCCTATCCCCCTGAACCTTTTTTTTCCTTTTTTCTTTTTTTTTTTCTTTTTCCTTTAACTGTAATTAACTATGTAAAGATTGTCAACAACAATACAATAATAAAAAAAAAGAAACTAATCAGAAGAAAGTGTTTTGAAGAGATGAAACTAACAAAAAAATCAAAATCAAAATCCATGAGATAGGTTTTCCACTGATCTTTGTTGATAAAATGTGTCTCCTGTAGGCAACAAATAGGTTTTTTTTTAATCCAGTCTACTAACCTGTGATGTTTGATTGATGAGTTTAAGCTGTTTACATTCAGGGTTAATACAAATAGGTGGTAATTTGGTTCTGCCATTTTAGCAATGGGTTGTTCATTGATTTAGTCTTTTGTTGTTATTTTACTGGGATGTTCTTCAGGTTTTCCTTTGGTTTTGGTGGGTGCTATTCCTTTTCTCTGTCAAGAGAACATCTTGAAGTATCATTTGTAGGACAGGTTTGGTAGAGGCATATTCTTTTAACTTTTCTTTACTGTGGAAGAATGTTATTTCATTTTGAAGGACAAGGGAAAGATTTGTTGAGTATGATATTCTGAGATAACAATTTTTTTCTTTTAGAATCTGGAATATGTTACTGCATTCTCTTCTTGCCTATAGAGTTACCTCTACTCCTGTAGAGTTGCCTATAGAGTTTCCTGTGAGTTTAATTGGCATTCCTTCATATGTCAATTGATTTTTTTACTTGCATATTTAAGGATCTTTTCCTTATGTTCTTTTGAAGAGAGCTTGATCATCATGTGTCATGGCAAAGATCGCTCTTGGTCAAGACTGTTGGGAGTTCTTTGCCCCTCCTGGATGTTATTTCCCAATTCTTTCCCTAGATTAGGGAAATTTTCCTTTATTATTTCTTTAAATATATTTGTAAAACCAGTTTCTCTTTCTGCACCTTCTGGGACTCCCATAACTCTTATATTTGGCCTTTTACTAGTGTCTTCCAATTCTTGAATACTTTTTTTGGCCTGATTCAGCTCTGCTTCCAGCTTTTTGTTTGTTCCCCCCCCCCCCCCGGTGACAGGAAGTATCTTCCAATTCTGACATTCATTCTTCTGCCTCCTTCATTCTATTTTGGACTCTCCACTGTACTTTTAATTTGCTCCACTGTGTTCTTCATTTGTGATACATCAGCATTAATTTGATTCATTTAAAATGGGATATATTCTTTGAATTCCTTGAATACCTGCCTTACGTGTTTCTTGTTATTGATAAGAAGTTTTATAATAACTGTTTTGAATTCTGTATTCCCCATTTTATTGATCTCTTCCTCAGTGAACTCAGGTTGGCAAAGGGTTTTGCTCCTTTGCACGGGAGTCTTCAGTAATATTCACTGTGTCTTTGTCTCTTCTTTTGTTCTTGGTAATTGTACTTGGTCATTGTACATTCTTCTTGGGGCAAGTTTCTAAGCTGTGTCACTCACAGGTCTGCAGTTCAATTTTATTTATTGCAGTTGGTACACAGCTCTTTGTTTGCAGTCACTTGTGGATGCTGCTGGGGTATCTGTCCCTGCAACACCACACCATTGTTTTAGCGGCTTTCCTGTGTCTGTCAGTCTTCAGGTACCCCTCTGCTGTTGTTCTGCCCTCTTCTATTTCCTGGAATGTGTCCTGTCTGCTTCACACTGGCTAATATTTCTCCATCTATTTAAGCTTTTCCTTACCCCCTTCTGCCATTTTGATTCTGGAGGAAACTCTTAAATCATTTGGTTGCATTATCCAACATTAGGAATAGTGCTGAGTTAATCGGCATCCAGTTCAGAGATCCTCATTATCATTAGCTTGTACAAGATCTCTTTTTTGTAATTTTTTCTTGCCTTCCCCGGATCCCAATTCCATTACCCTCCCTCTACCCACAGGTCTCTCACTAACATGTGAAATATTTGACGTTTAAAATGTATGTTTAAATACACATGTACCTCAGATTAGGTGTTTGGCCTATGGTTAAGAGGCAAATCAATACACTTATGTACACTTTTGTCTCATTATCTGGACACCAAAGTTTGATACCTGACCCCTTCCCTTGACTGCATCTTCTTGCAGTATTTTTTCATATATTTAAGAATTGTTTGGACTTCCCCTTCCACCAATTATCTACTATTCTTAGTCCATTTCATAATGTTTTCTTTTCCCTTTGTTGGTTTTTTAACAAACATTTTGTATATATTCTAGAAAAATAAATTGCCAGCATTTTTCTCATGGTGTCCTATCTGTCTGTAAAGTAGCATATAGTTTACTTAATTTAAACTTAAATTAATTCATCCCTTTTTAACCTATTGCATGTGTTTTGGGGAGTTGGCCAAAAATTCCAGTTGCTAGATAGCAATGATTTTTTTAATATTTTTATGTTAATCTTTTCTCTCTTCTTCTTCTCATTTTTTTTCTTATTTTTCTTCTTCTTATTTTTCTCTCTTTATCTCTCTCTTTATTTCCATATAAATGTGTCTCTACACATGTACAAACAAATAGCAAAATTGTCAACAAGCATCACATTTCATTTAGGTCAGGAAAACCTTCTATCCATTAATACAGTTAATGATATCCCTTATTGCTGCTGTTTAAATGGGCTTCTGGATTGGGGCCATAAAAGATAAAAAGAAAGATTTAAGGGAATGATTTTAAACTAAAATGGCCATTATTTCAGGCTTAGCTACTTGAATGGGAGAATGTAGACTAGGAAGAAATCAAGGGGGAGATTAGTTATTCCAGTTGCCACAAAGTATCACAATTTCTTCATTAGAATAGAAAACTATCTTCATCTCAAGATTTTTTTCTAAAATCTTTCTCTGTTTCTTTAGATAAATGACCATTAATACTACTAGCAAGATATTAAACTCATTTAGTAGCTGACAAAATAGGGACATACAGCAAAAATTGCAAAATAAATATTCCCCACATAATGGTAGGAGGTGAGATGTGGAAAACACAAGATCCAAAAATCTTTGAAATGCTCACGCATTTTCTCTCAAAATAGCATGTTTTCATGGGTTTTTGTTTTGTTTTGTTTTGTCTTTTTTCTTAGCAACTCTGACCCCCGTCAATGGTCTGCAACCTTTGGTATTTCCACAGCAGCTCCTACACAGAGAAGAAATGTAAGGGCAATTATAGTCCATAGCAACTATAGACATGCAAGCCATGAAAATGATATTGCAGCTGTGCAACTTAATGGAGCTGTCACATTCACCAGAAACATCCACAGTGTATGTCTCCCAGAGGCCACTCAGAGCATTGTCGCTGGCTCTTCTGCTTATATAACAGGATGGGGGTCTCTAGAATATGGTGGTAAGTGCCTTAAGGAAAAAGCAACAAAACAAACAAACAAAAACAGGAAAGTTTAACATCGATAAAATATCCTATTATGTGTGATTATGTAATTATTTTATTTAAGTAACACCTGGAGAAGTTCTATATACAAAATGATCCAATTTTCTATCAACCCTGTCAAGCCCTCAGTTTCTTCAGCAGTCATATTCTCAGAAATTATGCGGAATTTGCAATTATAGTAATAGGTAAATGCAAAAAATGATGAAAAATGTGAGTTCTATAATAACCTAGAGATTCTATAAGATAGAAATGGCATATGCATGTGGATATATATTGCCTGAAGTCATTAGCAGTTCTTAAAATATAAACCACCCTTTAAAGCATTCTTGAGTCAAATAAATATTGATCCCATGGCAAAAAATTTCACATGTACACAAGCACTGTTCATATGTGATTATTGAATAACAAAATAGATATTAAACAGAACATAATGTGAAAATAAAATGGAAAAATAGGAGTATTAGCCAGAAAATTGAAGGATAGAATCAGTAATTTGTCTTGACTTTTACTCATGTTATAAATCATCTCTCCAAGGAGTTATCCAAACTTAAGTTATCCTAGAAAGTATTTCATTATGCTCATTGTGGTTTTATGAGGGGCACAAAATAACTTGACATAATAAATACAAATTTTCTAGTTGTGGAAAATTATAACAGTGCTTCTTTGAGTACTGCTGATTAGTTAGCCCTCAAGCTAGTCTGGTATTTTCTTTTGCTTTGAGATTAAAGGTTAATCAATATGGGTTTTTTTCTATTCTAAAGCTCATTTCAAAATAAATTTGTTTTCTCTAATGGGCTAAGAGTTATCGTAATACAAAACTACTACAAAAAAAAATTGAATGTTCTCCTGTCTGAAGGAACCCCTTCTCAACCATGGAATTCTTTGCTAGCAAGAAAACCCTAGGTACATTTTCAGGTGCCTTCCTTGATAAAAAGAAATAGCTTTCACATATATTTATTCCTTCTCCAATTCAGCTTTAACATACATATCCTGAAGTCCCTTTTGTTTCTGCATTTACACTAAATAGGAGACACTGTTACCTATCTACAACAAGGACGGGTCACCATCATAAGTAACGATGTGTGTAACACACCAACAATGTACAATGGAGCTGTCTTGTCTGGAATGATGTGTGCAGGATTATCTCAAGGAGGAGTGGATGCATGCCAGGTAAATTCAAGACCATCATCATCAATGTCTATACCCGAGAAATGTACAAACATTCACCACAGTGTCATTCTCTGTTATGGCATCCCAAAATTTATGATCCAGATTTTTCAGACAAGATGCTTTCATTACACTTTTCTATCTACAAAAGAGTTAAAGAAGTACTATCCCACAGCAGCATGAGATTAGTTAGTAATAGAGTATTATACATTTAAAAATGCTAAGAGACTCCAAATGTTCTCACGACCAAAAAAAGTATTTGACATGAGTGACATGCTATCTAGTTTAATTATTTTATGCTGTATTCCTCAATCACAACATGCTTTCCTATACCAAAAAGAATATAAACAAACAGCTGCACACAGTACTTGTCAGGCAAGTTGGTGATTCACACGTTGACTTTTCTCCCCATCTGTACTGGTAATTAGGTATGGAAAAGCTGACTACTAAAAGTAGTCCAAAAAATCCAGCTATTCGAGATGTGTGCTCAGTAATAGTAGCTGGCTTTATTAGCATTAACCATAGTTTGGAGGTACTTGAAAGGGCTTTGTGTGTTAAAATAATTTAAACTCATGCAGGCATCATTTACTAATGCATGAATGAGAAGATTGAGTCAGAGAACTACTAAATAGCTAAATAACTTACTGCAGTAAGTGAATGATTTGAACCCGGGCTGACTAGTGCTAGATCCATAGATTTAACCCATTTGTACAGTGTGTTAGATGCACAGTGTTTAAGATGTACAGAATTTGCTTCCCAAACTATATGATCACATGTACGTTTTTTGGTCCATTGGTTATTATAATTAGGTGATAAATATCTCACAAGTAATGTTTTCCTTATTTCTATATAAATCTCTATTTTTAGAAAAGATTTATTTATTTTAAATAGAAATGCAGATATACAAAAATAAAGGAGACATGGAAAGATGTTCCAGCCACTGGTTCACTCCCCAAATGCTGCAGTGGCTAGAGCTGAACTGATCTGAAGCCAGGAGCCAGGAGCCTCTTCCAGGTCTCACAAGCAGGTGCAAGGTCCCAAGGATGTGGGCCACCCTCCACTGCTTTCACAGGCTGTAAGCAGGGAGCTGGATCAGAAGTGGAACAGCCTGGAAATGAATTAGCCCTCAAATGGGAAACTAGCGATTGTGGACAAAGGATTAGCCAATTTAGCTGTGACGCCAGCCCCACTATATATGATTTTTTCAATTATTCATTTACTCAATTATTCATCAAATGACTACTTTCTGAAGACACACTATGTATCAGACATCACACAGAATGTAAAGCATAGGAAAACATGTCAGACTTCCCAAACACCATTCATTCTACAAATACCTTCTATATGAGAGGCCTGGATGGAGTTCTAGGCTTCTAGCTTTTGACTGGCCTAGCTCAATTGCTCTGGCTATTTAGGGCATGAATCAATGAATGGGAGATCTCTCTCTCTCTCTCTCTCTCTCTCTCTCTCTTTCTCCTTTTCCAATAAAATAATTACATCTTCTAACCCCCCCCAAAATAAATAGTTCTTTAACATCACCAATGGGTTAAAGTGTAGACTATAGCAGTGTCCAGAACAGGTGTGCTCCAACTGCTAAAGGTCCCTAGAGTAGAGCTGGAGAAGCATATGCATAGCAAATGTTGTAGATACAATGAATGTTACAGAGATGTGCAACTGCTACAATGAGAATGAACTTGAGGGAGTAAGTTCAAACAGGCACTTAAATGTTCTTTCAAGAAGTAATCAAGCAGCAACAGAGATATACACAGGATGTGGGAATACAATAAAATGAAAACCTAATTGAACCCAGAGCTGGAGGAGGTAGAAGAAACGAAGTCATCAGAGAAGGCTTTTTGAAGGAGGTGACATCAAAGTTGAATAGATGTGCAAACAGGCAGTACTTTAGGGAACTCTGGGACATGGGTTCGCATCCTCTTCCCAGGCTTGCCAAGAAGGCAAGGATTTCCAGTTTTTTGTATGAGTTGGTATAATTTTCAAAAGGCAACAGCTGACTTTAACGATGGACTCAATGTAACTTCTACTGCCATACACACATACTCAGTATTCCTGAATTGTCTTCACACTTAAATAATCCAGAAATCTGTTTCCTCTAGGGTGACTCTGGAGGCCCACTGGTGCAGGAAGATTCCCGGCGGCTTTGGTTCCTGGTGGGGATAGTAAGCTGGGGTTATGAGTGTGGCTTGCCTGACAAACCAGGAGTATACACGCGCGTGACAGCCTATCGCGACTGGATTAGAGAGCAAACTGGAGTGTAGCTCCATCATCAGTACACCTCTGGGAAAAGTCAACACACAACTGAGTCTGTCCAAAACTCCCAAACATCCTGTCACATAAACATGGTTTGTTGTGCAGGATTTAATCTTTCTTTAGTATTTCCTTTTTTATATTTCCTCAAGACAAATGTAAGGACGCTGCATGGTACTATGACTGAAATAAGAAACACATTGAACTAGTTACAGAGTTACCAATTTCATTAAAGTTCCTTAGGTGCTACTAGTGAGGAAACCAGACACCCGGAGGGTGTGCCCTGTGGACGCCCAGCTCCCCTGAGAAGGTCTCCTGAAGGCTGACGAGTGAACAAGCAAACGTAATGTACAAAGTTAGGCAGAAGAAGTGCTGGAACAGCGTTCAAGATGAAAAGAACAGTGTGAGGCAAGAAAAGGAAAAAAAAAAAACAATTTACTTAGCACTTCTAATGATTCAACAATTTATAGGAAACATGAATCCTGAAATTAAGAATGTGAAAGAATGATAGAGTATCAAAGCAATCTTAATTTGTCCTGTAAGAACATGCTCTCATAGGAACTGATGTATGTCATTTATTTCAGATCGAAGTTAGAGTTCACAACTTAGACCAAAGAGACACTGTTCTCATGAACATTTATCAAAAATATCTTATCTGAAGTTATCTCCTCCAGAAAGAAGTTGAGGAAATATAGGTTGATATCTTCCTCAGGTATCTGGTGACTGCATAGCACCTTGCAACAACGAAATAACAGAAATTTTGAAAGCTAAAGATTTAACCATGAGGAAGAATTTCCTACTATCAACTTTACGTTACTGGCAGTTTCCAGGGAAAGGGGGATCCTTAATTGCAAAACCTAAGTTACGAATTGAAAATGAAAGAAACATCGACAGAAGTGTTGTTTTAAAGAGCAATTAAATAGCTTAATTTATCTATAAAACTGTTTTCAAGAGAGATGGATGTCTCTATCACCTCTATTACTATCTTTATCTCTATCTCACCTCTTTCTGTTTGTTCTCTTCCCCACAAACACACAAATATTCCACAAATGAGCATAAATTAGAGAAAGCCCATTAAAATTTAGTAGCACTGCAATACACATAGTCTGAAACACTAATATTACTGATTTCATGGGCTCCGAGTGCATCCGAGCACTCATGATCTTCAAGACATCCACAATCTGACTCTACCCTAGGTATCACGGAAGTTCCAATCACTGTGGTGAAAGCTCGCTGTATTTCCCAATACACACTTTTAAAGAAAACAAGCATCTAAGTGTTGGTGAATTGTACAAATAAACCTCTGGTACACTTGGCTACAAATAAACTCTTTCACAACCTTTTCCCTTGCAATTATTTGTAAAAATTATGGTTTCTGAAGGACAATAAAAAGCAATTCTTGTAATTGGTTCTCCAGTGACAGGACTGCCAACTAGACTGGAAGGTGTGGTGCTTTCTGCTGCCTTGTAATCAAGTCTACAACGGAGGCAAGCATCCAGCTTGACACTCCCTGGCTGCACCCTGGGAGGGCAACATTAGAGTGGTAATTTAGACCACGCCGCAAGGGAATAATGTTGGGTGTCTATGCAGGTGTGTGTTTCTATGAATATGCACATGCCCCCAAATTATTTCAGACTTACTTCTGCTTATTCCCAACAGAAAAAAAATGTTATATATAAGAGACTACGTCTATTTATCTAAAAATAGAGGAAATTCAAGTATTTATTGAAACTTGTAGTAATTTGGAGAATTTTTTAAGAAACATTCAGTTATTTTTATTGGGAAGGCAGATTTACACAGATAAGGAGAGACAGCAAGATCTTCCATCTGCTGGTTCACTATCCAAGTGGCCACAATTGCCAGAGCTGAATTCAATCCAGAGCAAGGAGCCAGGAGTCTCTTCCTGGTCTCCCACATGGGTGCAGAGTCCCAAGGCCTTGGGCCATCTGCTGATGATTTCCCAGCATACAAACAGGGAGCTGGATAAGAAATGGAGCAACAAGAACAAAAATCAGTGCCCATATGGGATCCTAGCATTCGAGAGGTGAGGATTAGCCAATTAAGCCACTGTTTTGGACTCAAAAATTGTTTTGTCTTATTATGTAGACTCCTGTTTATTGAAACCAACATGACTTCATGAAAAAAAAAAAAACATGGATTATTTTCAGGGCATTGGTAGTCCATAACCTTTCATGCTTTCAAAAATCACTTTGGAAGCTCTAGTCAACACTGCCCATAGTGCCCTCTGATTTCTACCATGGAGAGTTGTGTTCAGTATATAGAAAGTCAACATGCTATCCAATAAAAAGACAAAACTGCATGTGTAATATTCAACTTACATCTTCTCAAGTTTAAAATGATGAAGAGAACTAATGAAAAGAGAAATATCCCAGGAAGTTTACACAATTAGTTATTTATTACAATAATTATACGTACTAAATACAGAATTTAAGTCATTAACAAATTTGAGTTCTATTATGTTCCAGGTTCTTTGTTAGACATTAGGAATGCAAAAAGCTACAAACAAGGCATTGTCCTTGCCATTAATACATTAGAATAGCAGTGTTGGCAAATATACAATATAAAAACCATGTTTGAAGTGATTTAAAAAATACTGACATTCATCCATGACAACAAAAGAAGAAAGGGGTTCACAAAATACAATTTGGAAATGTATTAATCTTATAGTAAAATCAAAAGTGAGTCTTCCAAAGCATCAATTTGCTATGAACTATAATTACTCTGTGTTTAGGTAAAAGGAAACTACGGTCTTTTCAGATTACAAATCTGAACCCTCCGCTGACTCTAGCTCACTTCCTTCTTCACCAGTTTTGCTAAGTCTGAAATGATTCAGAGATCCAATATGATTTTTTTTAAACTATCTGCATAAATCGAACTTCAAAAACCTGGTCCTTTCCATGTGTTAAGAATGAGTCAAATACTGAGCAGGAAATAGGTCATTTCACCCAACGTCTCTGGTGGTTCTTTCCCGTAAGATACTATTTGTCTTTTAAAGGAAGAGATTTATTTTCAGGTAAAAAACATTGTAGGCAATATGTGAATGATCACCTGAATAAATGTTTTGAATATTTTGGGGGGGCTGGGGAGGTAAGGGGGTGTCTTGAACACACATATCAGATCCTGGAGCTAGTGTTGTGGCTTCTCAGGTGAAGCTGCTGGCTGTGACACTAGGATTCCATATGGTTCCAGGTCAAGTTCTGGCTGCTCTACTTCTGACTCAGCTCCCTCTAATGCACATGGGAGAACAGCAAGTTTCTCACCTACTTAGGCCCTGCATTCATAAGGGTTAAGAGAGGAGTCTTTCCCCCTAAACACTCATGGATCTATCTGTCCTTTTTTTTTTTTTGAGTTTTAATAATGCTTTAGCATTTTTGTGTAACAAGCACTGTTTTACAAGCACTATTTTAGGCTGATCAAACTGAGTTTTAACAAAGAGGAAAGCCAGGCAGAGGCAAAAGCAAGTGTAAGGTCTTAAGGTGTCTATAAACTTAGTGCTTTGGGAAAATAGTGACACGACAATGTGGATCATGCAAAAGTAACAGAAGAAAAGTTGATACTAGATGAGATGGGCAAAATAGGCTTGACACCACATAACATTCCTATTTTATTCTAAACATGACTAAGCATTTGACGAGCAATCGTGACAAAATTTTCACTTGCTAAGGATAAACGTGGTTATTCTAAAGAGAAAGAATTAAAAGCAGATAAATGTAGAAGGGAGAATTAGTACATCCTTGGATACACCAAAAGAAAAGATAAAGTAAAAATTAGGTTAAAAGGAGCAGAGATGATGTTGAAAACATTTGAATTTTGGAAATATTTGTAGTGAGAAATAACAAATTTATTAAATAAGGAACTGAAGAGAAGAAAAAATCAAGTTTTAGATGTGCACAACTAAAATGAGAAAATCTGGGAGAAAAACTAGGTTTCAGGGCTCTAAAGAATCAAGAGTTTCCTTCTGAATCTGTTACATTTTAATAGACAAGCAATGTATCAAGCCAACAACTGTAAATGCATATCTATAATTCAGGAGGGATTATAAGACAGAAAACATAGATGTAGGGATAGCAATAAGAACAATTTTAGGATAGTAGAACACAAACACCAACACATTGCAATGACTAGAAGTTAAACAGAAAAAAACTAAATTTGATTTTATTAAAAATACAAAAGCTTATTATTCAAAAGACATATTTATAGGATAAAAGGGCAAGATAACAATATAAAAGAAGACATTTGAAATTTTAGGGGAACTACAACATTTCATTTACATCTCCAGAGATTTTTCATACTGGGAAAGTAGCATAAAATACATCAACAGAAGAAAAGCAATACAACACATTCAGTATAAGCAAACATAACATGGGAGCCTTCACAATGAAACAAATATTCCAAGATGCAGTGCAGGTTTACACTCACATAATCATATGTACTTCAGAGGCAGAGGTATCTTCTGAGAAGTAAAACGTGAGGCAATTTGCCACTGTGCAGATCTAGCAGAGTGTAGTCATACAAACCTATGTGGCATAATCTAGGACATACCAGGACCACATGGTATAACCTATTGCAAGCAGGCCACAAATCTACAAAGAATATCACTGTTGAGAACATAAACATATGAAAGACACCATAAAATATGCTACAAAAGGCTTTCTTAATGGTAATAGAGCAGTATTTGCAGGACTGGAAGTCGCTGTGGGTGAGTCAGGGAGTGACAGGTGAGTGACTGTGAAGGTCTAGAACATCACTGCATGCTACTGTAGACTGTATAAACATCGTGCACTCAGGATCTACTAACTTAATCAAATACATTTTTCTTTTCTCAGGAATCACTTTTTTCACTGTAACCTTTTTACTTCATACGCTTTTAAACTCTCTGAAGTTTTTCTTTACACTTTTGTGATTTTAAAATACAACATATTATACAGTTGCAGCTAAATATTTTGTCTTTATATCCTTATTGCATGCATTTATTTTGAAAGTTTTGTTTTTTAATTTTAATATTTTTGTTAAAAACTAAGACACGGGCTCACAAATTATCCTTGCCCTACACAGGGTATGGATCATCAGTATCAGTCTTCCATTTCCATGTGGATGTTGGGAAATCTTTGGCTGGAACAGCACTCACGCGTCTGTCTTCCCTACAATAACAATGCCTTCTGAAACACCTCCTGGGCAGCCTGTGTGGAGCAGTTTTATAGCTGAGCAGAAGGAGCACATTCTAAAACAATGAAATCACAGTATAAAACACAGACCAGTAACATGGTCATTTGCAATCATTTTCAATTATTATGTACTGTGTATAATTGTATATGCCATACTTTTACACAAATGACAGCACACTAGTATGAGCATCACCACAAAGGAGTGAGCAATGCACTCTGCTAAAATGTTACAATGGGTAAAGTGCCACTGAGTCACGGGAAATGCTCAACTCCATGATAATTTTATAAGACCATCACCATATATGTGATTCATTGCTGACCACATCACCATTATGAAATGCATGGCTGTATTCTGAACTGCACAAGTGTAGGAAACTGTGAAAAATAACTAAAATATGCTTTTAGAAGATTTAAGATATGCTTTTAGAAGACTTACAAAGTCTACACAAAAGTTTCAAATCTTCTTTCTGGTTCAGAAAAGGCATTATTCACATGAGACCATCATGTAAGACAAACTTCAACATGATCTTTTTGCACCTGCTGCTTGTTAAACAGCTTTAATTGAAAATATAAACTATCCCTAAGCAGAAAATTTTAATTACTGCACAATACACATAATAAGCATACATATTGTACCTAGATGTGGAAAAAGATGTCTCACTAGAGAAGAACAATGCCCATCTTTCTCCATGGAAAAATGTCCGATACAATAACTAGCCCAGTGTATTCCCACTGGAATATCTCCAAGAGAGCACTGGAGTGCAGCACAGAGTGGTGGTGATACTTATGCCCCAGTACAACCAACTCCTGCTCAACCAGGAGCGAATGTAAATCCCATGCCCAGCACAAAAAGCCTGCAGACTACCCAGTACCCTCATGTGCACAAGACCTCACGGATGCAATGTTCCCACTATGCATGGCGCCACATGTCACCCAGTGAGAAAACTCCATTTCTAACTCAAACCCCAGCTGGAGACATTGTATTTAACCTATTAAAGAGAAGCCCTTGAACACTCATATCACACAGTACTCCCACTTGTAAAAGTGTCATTCGGTGACACACACACACACAGCTTATGTTGATCGTAAGTGAATATACTACACAAAGGCCATAGCATTATTCCTACCAGGAACCAAATCCAACACATCTTGGAATACTGTAAGATACATACATTGATTGGTAAGTCTTTCTCTAGGACTTTGCTCTCCAAAAACTGAGAAGACAATCACTCTACCAGATGCACAGATGCAGGGAAATAGAAGCATGAAAAACACCACCAATGAAATACAGTGACTCTCCACAAAGTGATCCCAGTGACAGATTTGTGAACTCCCTAAAAAGGAGTTAAAAATAATGATCCTACGGAGACTGTACAAGATACAAGAAAAGACAGACAGGCAATTCAATGATATGGGTAAAATAATTTGTGATCTAATTAATAAATCCATAATCATTTGTAAAACTAGAGCAACTGCTTTTGATATTGATCCAGGTAAGAATTTGGAATTTGGGGGTAAGGCAGTGCTGTGCCTAAAAGCTAAATGAATGCCATTCCTAATCAGTGAAAGGAGAAAAATCTCAGAGCTATTTGTCTCAATGATCATTTAATTTTAGTTGTAAAGGACTGATTAAAGACAATGATGTATACATCATAAAATTTTAAAATGGAAAGAGAAGTATTTTGTGGATCATTTGCTCTTGTTGGGGAGGCACATCCTTATTATAGGTTATTCACTGTAAAAATCAATACATTTTAATGGAATCAGTTTGACCAAAATATTATCACAGAAGTTGGAAACCCATTGAAATAGTTTGTTGAGAAAAAGTGATAGCAGATAGGACTTCATTAAGCTAGAAATCTTTTGCATAGCAGAGTCAGGACTGGAACCCAGGCATTGTGATGTGGGATATAGGAATCCCCAGCATTATCTGAATTATTACGCCAACCACCTGTCTCTAACCAAGAAATTTATTCACGAAAGATACCAAATCGTGATTACCATTAATATTGGTAAGATGGAATGTGGAATTATAACTGACAGGGAAAGACAGAGAGTTTCCAGGTTGTTACCAAAGTTCCACAGATATTTTGCTTTATATTACATTCTACATTCACATTTTATTCTACTTTTCTGCACATGTATTGTTTTTCAGGCTTCTGTTACAGCAAATGACAGATGTTCAAGAGCTGGTGGGTGAAGCAGTCAATTATTCCCAGGACAATTAGGGAAGACTACTTGAAGAAACAATTTGAAACGATTTTTTTTTGAAGATTTATTTTATTTTTATTACTGAGAGGAGGAGAGATAGAGAGGAAGTGGAGCTGCCGGGATTAGAACCAGCGGCCACATGGGATCAAGGCGAGGACCTTAGCCACTAGGCCACGCCGCCAAGCCCGAAACGATTTTTTTAACAAACTATGATGATGGCTTTTATTCTTGCTCATGAACCACATTAAACTTTCAATAAATGTTTCCATCCAAATTTTTCTACCTCTATCAGTACTGCTTAACAATGGCAACACTGTGTTATACTAAATAATTTCTAGTGCTCATGCTTCTATTTAAGCTTCTGCAAAGAGTTCTTCCACAGTTAGAACTCCTCCAAAAGTATCAGTTTCTGAATATAAAACATAAATTTATAATCCCACTTGGTAAAAGCTCTAATGATGCAGATATCGTTAAGCAAATGCATTTTCAATAACAAAGCAAATGAGGGACCAGCACAGTAGCCTAACAGCTAAAGTCCTCACTTTGCACACGCTGGGATCCCATATGGGCACCAGTTCTAATTCCAGTGACCCCGCTTCCGATCTAGCTCCCTGCTTGTGGCCTGGGAGAGTAATTGAGGACAACCCAAAGTTTTGGGACCCTTCACCCACGTGAGAGTCCTGGAAGAAGCTCTGGGTTCCTGGCTTCGGATTGGCGCAGTTCCAGCCATTGCGGCCACTTGGGCAATAAATCGTTGAACAGATCTTCCTTTCTGACTCTCCTGTTCTCTGTATATCTGCCTTTCCAATAAAAATAAAATAAATCTTTAAAAATAATAATAATAATAAAGCAAATGCATAAATTATATGACATAATGAAATGATAAAAGTTTAAAGCTAATATCCCAAGTTTTCTTTGCTGTTAACTTTCTACTTTTCTGATTTCAATTCTTCTCATAAGGCAGTAACATTAAAATTAACATGTTGCAGCCTTTTAATTTATAATTTTTCTTAAGAGAACTTCCAAAATTAACATCCTTTAACATTTTAAGGATGCTTATTTTAGGAGCATGGAAGTTTGTTTTCCGATGTTGATTCTATTAGAGTAAACATATTTTGTATGCTACCTGTTATCTATTTCATTGATTAGAACTGAGAAAGAAAACTAGCAAATTTAGCCTCTCATTAAAGGATACACAATAATAAATTTAGTGAACCTTTTGGATATTACTACACCTGAATGATGTTTAGACTTGTGGAGGGAAAAAATATCAGAAAGTTGCTTACATCTGTTACTTTATATTTTTCAGGAGTGGCATGTAATTATGAAAAGTATGTTTTATTGCAGTTATCATCAGTAAAGAAAAATCTTAACACTATGCCAAAATCTTACAATTTTTGAGTGCAATGAAGGTAAATTTCATATACAATAATTGTAATAACTAATTCAAATTTCTGATTTTAGTTGTTCCACAACTAGCAATTATCAAATATAAGTACTGGATTATATTTCCTGTTGTCATCAAATATTTTTGCTTCTTGTCAATTTCTTAAAATGATTTATTATTCATTCATTCATTCATCTTAAAAGCAGAGTGACACAGAGAAGGGAGGATAGAAGCAAAGATTCACTACTTCATATCCCAAATGGCAGCAATACCCAGTCGAGAGCCAGGCTGCAACCAGGAAACAGGCACCTGGTCTCCCATATGTGCAGCAGGGACCCAAGCATTGAGGCCATCTTCTGTGGCCTTCCCAGAGACATTGACTGGAAGCTGAATTGCATATGGAATAGCTGGCACTTCAGCCAGTGATATGATATGGGATGTGAATGTCACAAACAGCTTAACCTGCTGTGCCATAATGGCAGAAGACAATTTGGTTTCTGTTTCTTTAACTTAGCCTACAGCTGTTTTCAGTACAGCTAGGTTCACTGCACCACCATTTTCACTATTAACTCATTCACATTGATTTCATCAAGGATCACGGCAGACATGGGTGGTGCTTCCATTTCCTTATCAATAAAGCTTAAGCAGTAATTTTCTCTATATCACATGTATCATTTGCAGCAAAACAAAATCTGATCATCTTAATAAATTGGAAGATGGGGCCCGGCGGCGTGGCCTACCTGCTAAAGTCCTCGCCCTGAAAGCCCCAGGATCCCATATGGGCACCGGTTCTAATCCCAGCAGCTCCACTTCCCATCCAGCTCCCTGCTTGTGGCCTGGGAAAGCAGTTGAGGACGGCCCAATGCATTGGGACACTGCACCCGCGTGGGAGACCCAAAAGAGGTTCCTGGTTCCCGGCTTCGGACTGGCGCGTACCGGCCCATTGCGGCTCACTTGGGGAGTGAATCATCGGACGGAAGATCTTCCTCTCTGTCTCTCCTCTTCTGTGTATATCTGGCTGTAATAAAATGAATAAATCTTTAAAAAAAGAATAAAATAAAAATAAATAAATAAATAAATTGGAAGATGAACAGAAAACTTTTTGACTTAGAAAAAAGATAAAACAATAAATGGATATTTTTTATTTGAAAATATATTCTCACTGAGTTTAACTCGCTGAATGTATACAGTCTACACCCTGTTTTACATTTTCTTAATTTTAGGATAGCTAATGTGACATCTTTTTCTAAATGTATACATCATGCTGAGAAAAGTCCTATTCTGCAACAAGTCTGAGAGCTTTGTGCGTCTGGAGTTTCCAGCCCTGTTGAATGAAGAGTTATCGTTACTTCTGGTGCAGCTGAGTAGTTATATAAAAGACCACCTCTTTCTGAACAGACTGCTTTGACTCCTTTTCATAGTTTGCCCCAACAGTACCTGAGTAAGAAAGAGAAAATGATGTGGGAACTTTTCAAAGGTCACACTGTTGTTGGCAGCATCTCCATTTTCTCATTTAGTGAAGTCAACTTCAAACTCCCCACATAGAGATAAGGCAAAGAGTTCTTCCTCAGTTCACAGGAAAAACGAGGCACCGATAAAAATGCTTCTTGATTTCTTTGTTTTAAAAAATAAATCATATCTCTCATACTCTGAAGATAGCTTTTGTTACACAATTATGGAGATCATTTGGGTAGAACTTATAAAACAGATGTAATTTCTCTGAATACAGTACTAAATCTATCAAAAATGTGGTAGTTACATTTTAAGGTCTATTCTAACACTACAGTTGGTAAATCATCCAAGACTACTTCTGCTCTGTTTAAACTTGCTCCACATAAAACTGTTTTACAAGGACACTTATGTGTTCACTGGCAGCAGTTTTGTTCGCATTCTCTTACAAAAGCTCAGTTGCAGAATTCCTCCAGTCTCTCGAACAACTTTAACATTTGCTCCACCTCAGATCTATTTTAATTTCACTCATCATTAACTGTCCTACTCCAAAGGGTGTATCGATTGTTTCTAAATGGAAACTACAGGAATTAGGATTTCATTTTTCCTCAGGATTTGGGGGAAACCACGTGACAGTGGAACTAACAGCCTTGGATTCCTTGCGGCTGCAACCTATACAGTACCTGGCCACATCCCTCAGGTATACAGCCTGTTCAATACCTGGACATGTACCTCAGGTTGGTTTCCTTATCAGGTAATTCAGGTCCAGATGATAAAAGATGAATGATTGGTTCATTTCCAATAGAGTACTTGCACATACTTTACATGAAGCTTGACTGCTTACTAGGGCTCACTGTTTAACTCCTGTTGAGATCTCATGAAGCATGACCTTCAGAGACCACATGTTCCAGCATCTAGAATACTATATTTTCCTCACATATTAGGAAACAAACAAAACTATGCAAGAAAAATTATCATTAATAAAAAACAAGTAAAATTTTATTCACCAAAAAATTCTTATAAATTAGAAAAGTAGCAAGGAATCTGGTAATAAAGAAAGCTATAACACTTAATGTTTGCGAAGCATTTACCATCTACCAAGCCGTGTATATGCTAGATCCAGGAGAGTTGTTTATTGTTGACTTTATTACTATTTTTAAAAGGAAGGATCTGAGTTT
Source organism: Ochotona princeps (assembly GCF_030435755.1). Lineage (NCBI taxonomy): Eukaryota > Metazoa > Chordata > Mammalia > Lagomorpha > Ochotonidae > Ochotona > Ochotona princeps. Next base: position 72,719,856 of record NC_080838.1, read on the forward strand.
CAAAGAAATCAAATAAAATATCTTTGCATTACAGGATTGATAATCCGTCATAGCAGGAATTCAAACCAAGTTTCAAATTCTAAGGCCTGTACACTAATCCTTTAGATATGAATTGTTGACATTACTTGGATTATTTCTGACACTGAGTTTCCCACTCCGAGTTTCTAACCTGGAGTAAGACTCAATGCAACTTCCTCTATGTTACAATGAAAAGCTATCCCTAATGGACTAAACAAGATGCTAATCATGCTCTGATGATTTAAATTTCAAAGTATCATTATACAAATAGACTCACAACCCTGATTCCCCCAAAATCTGTGGACTTTCTTTCATTTAAATTGCATAATTCAGAGATGGCACTTCAACAAATTAAGTTTCTGTGTCCTCTTCTGCATGGCTCTATAAACATATTCTTGCTATTGGCATGATGATAAAACACATATGGCTCTTCCATATACTAGGCTGCTTCCAGCTGCAGGCAACACATAGATTGTGTCTTGCTTTCCTCTCTTTCCCTTGCACTTGAAATCCACTCATACAAACCTGTTCACTGCGTCCTTCTTGTCTATCATCCGAGTCAGGAGTGCTGTCTCTGGAAGTCTTAGAAGCTGCTAATCTTTAAGACCTATGGAAGAATCCGTACAGGTGCAGAAAGATTGTCCTTCCTCAAATCTATGGCATGCTTCTTCCTAATAAAATATTGTTTAAATTTTTATTTCCCAAAATTTATTTATTCTTATTAGAAAGGGCAGGTTTAGAGAGAGAAGGAGAAAGAGGAAGATGTTTCATCCACCGGTTCACCACCAAAAATAGCTGCAAGGCCAGAACTGAGCTGCTGTAGAGTCAGAAGCCAGGAGGTTTCTCTGTGTCTCCCGGGTGGGTGCAAGGTTTCAAGGACATGAGCCATCATCCACTGGCCTCCTAATCTACAAGCAAGGAGTCAGATCAGAAGCAGAGCAGCTGGAACATGAACGGCACCCACATGGGGTGCCGGCACCAAGGGAAGAGGATTAGGTTGCTACCAGTCCTCATAATAAATCATTTTTGTGAGATTTGATGTGTCAGAAAAGATCTCTGGAGCATTTTATTCCACTTTGATTTATCACTTCTTCCTTAAAATTTTACCAGATTCTGGGCCTGGCGCCATGGCCTAGCGATTAAAGTCCTCGCCTTGGGCGCGCCAGGATCCCATATGGGTGCCGGTTTTAATCCCGGCAGCTCTACTTCCCATCCAGCTCCCTGCTTGTGGCCTGGAAAGGCAGTCAAGGATGACCCAATGCCTTGGGACCCTGCACCTGCGTGGGAGACCTGGAAGAGGTTCCTGGTTCCAGGTTCCCGGCTTCGGATCGGCGCAGCACCGGCCATTGCATGAGTGAATCATAGGACAGAAGATCTTCCTCTCTGTCTCTCCTCTCTGTATATCTGACTTTGTAATAAAAATAAATAAATCTTTAAAAAATTTTTTTCCAAATCTTTTACTACTATAAACTATACTTCTATTCAAGGCCTTGAGTATTTTAAATATATAAAGCAATAAAGTATTCCAGGTAATAATGGAGAAATTTACATAAAAGTAGCTTTTTTGTGTTAGATATTTTTTGGAAATATAGCTAAAATATCAATTACCACCAGTGAATATACATATATATATTCATATTTATTAACAAAAGCCAAATTATGGTTGCATAGCTAATGAATTGTATATAATAGCTTTGTTGGCATTTAAATTAAAAATGTTTCTATAAAATCTTTGCCCTCTAAGCTTATTATATTGAAAACCAGTTAAATTTCATCTTTCCTGAATGTCAACTAAACATCAAAATAAATATTTTTAATTTTTATTTAATGCATTGCAGTGATCCCATCAGAAAATAATACCAACTTGGCATCCTATGACTTCCACCCAAAATAGATCTAGGTTGCCCCTAGATTTAACTTCCAGGTTGTTCTAAAACAATGGAAAAGGAAATTCCATGCAATAGATGCCACTGATAGCCCTGTGATCTAGTTTAAATCACAGCTGGTGTTTTCCTAGTCCTGGTACTGCTGGAACCAGAAACCAGAGAAAGGCTGAACAGACCACAGTGTGGCCACAACACAGGAGTACGGTGGGTGGAGAGTGGCTACCCAGGATCCCCTCCTAGGGAGGCTATAGCAGAAGAGCAGCATGGAAGCCCAGGACTGAAACTCACAGGAGGGAGTGCACAATTGATGCAAATGGAGAACCAGGCAGTGAATAGGATCAGTAACACTGATGTGTGGATGACACAGCTCAAAAACAAGCTGGAAAGAGAAAAATCTGCTAATCAGAATTGCAATGGCCAAGCGGAAAAAAGAGACAGACACAATAATAATGTTATCGATGCTTTCCTCACAAAAGGGCAAAAGACTATTTCAAACCCAGAATTAACTGATGGAGACATCAAGAAACTACCAAAGAATTTTTTTAAATTGTTATAAGACTCTTTAAAAACAATAACAAGCACACACTGGAGTTCAAAGATTTAAGGAATATATTACACAAGAAATAACAACATTGAAACAAAGCCAAATTGAATTATTAGACACAAATATAGTACAGTAAATAAAAAAGAAAACTCATTGGAAAGCTTCACAAATAGAATAAGTGAGACACAAAGAATCTCAAAACTGGAAGACACCACTGCAAAAATGCTAAAACAGTCAGAAAGAAGGCTGGAAGAGGAACCATATAAAGCTAAGAAAACCACACAAGATAGAGGAAACCACTACAGACAGAGGAAAATGAAAATTCCCTAACAAATTCAAAGGCAAACATGAAGAAGACCTCAACAAAACCACAAAAGAAACCTAAATCAAACAATAAAAAATTCAATGCTAAAATAACAGGATCAAATCACTATGTGTCACTATGAACACAGAATGCAAATGACTTAAAATCATCAATAAAAAGACATAGGTTAGTGAACTAGATGAAAAATTGGACCCGTCTGTCTGTTGCCTACAGGAGACACATCTCACCAACAAAGATGCACAGAAACTGAAAGTGAAAAGATAGAAAAGGATATCACAGACTCGTGGAAAGGAAAAAATGAGCTTGTGTAGCCATTATCATATCAGATAATATAGACGTTGATGTGAAAACACTAAAAGAGATGAAGAAAGACATATATCTTTCTACGAGATAAGTCATTCAGTATTGGTCTCTATTTCTCCACTTCCCCTGTGCTTACATCCAGATGGTCATTAAGTCCTCAAGTTTACATATCTCCATCTCACCGCCTCAGCTCAAAGCACTTGCACTTCAATGGCTGAAATAATTTTTAGCTGCCCTTTCTACTTCCAACTCCAGCATTTCCATGTTTCTGACTGTTCTTTAAATAAGAAGTCAAAGTTATTTTAACAAACCATCGTTCTTGTCTTGTTCACACTCTTCAATGGCAATTCATTGCTCTGGAATCAAATTCAAACTTCTGCAACAGACTTCCAGTCCTTGCACAATCTGGCTGCTTCTGATTAATCTCATCTCAACTCCCATCAACATCCTCTCCCTCTACTTCATAGTCATTCATTCAGCAGGGAGCTGAATGGGAAGTGGAACAGCCAGGACATGAACCGGCTGCCATATGGGATCCCAGCGGATACAAGGTGAGGACTTAAGCCACGAGACTACAGCACTAGACCATAAATATCATATTTCTATTTGTATAATTAACAATATTCTGATGCCACAGGTGTACAGCACATTTTTAATCAACAATATAAAAAACATAGACTCATCATATTTGATATCCAAAGGCAACAATAATATGATATTTATATAGTCAAGTGAGGGTCAGAAGAATATTCTAGGTATTCTGAATACAGGCACAAAAAATATTGTGACTGGGGTGCTCAGACAAATATAATTAGTGTAAAGATTTTTTAATGGCTGTAGATAGGTCTGATCAGAACCACACTAATAAATGACACAGAAATTGCCATTAAGGTCTTTTTATCCTAATACACACATAGTTTCTCTGATTGTCTGTTTTCCCTGTCCAAGTTCTTGAAACAAGGGAGGCAGCACAGTCAAGGTAATAATTCTGCTTGATACTATTGTAAGGTTGAGCCTCTTTAACAAAAACTGTTAACCCAAAACAGGCCTCTCTTCCATCGTAATAACTTACTTCTCCTTTAATAGTGATCCTGGCCTCTGGCAAATTCTCTTTCTTTCAAATGGCTGAACATTCAGGTTGTGCTATCTTGACTACACACCAGTCAAAATTGGCTGCAACAAACCAGAATGCTGTCCAAAACCTTGGGAAAATTACCGGTTAAACCCATACTTTTTTTTTTTAATTAAAAACCAACACCCTGTGAATTTCAAGGAATCAAACATTCTTTAATGGGGATTAATATTAAGGCTGCAGTTAAATTTCAGGGAAGAATTTATGAAAGGATGATATATAGCAGAAGGAGGCAACGGAGTTATAAGTTAGAAAACATTCAGATCCTAATGTGGTGTTAGGTTTTAGAGAGCCACTGGCTTTACACATAAAAGCAAAAAATAAATTACCCTTATCATTGCAAGTGGGTTCTGAGAGTGGGAAGAGAGCCACAGCTCTCCAGTGAGTAGACAGGCAGCACAGGAGAGGGTCACTGTCCTTCCTAAATGCGTGGCCTCACTGCTTCCTCCGTCACAACAGTGCATTTCATTTTTTATTATTTATGGAGCAACATGTATGCTACTCATGTTTTACTAAGGTTTTAATATCAATTAGTAAATGTCAGGAAAGCGCTTTGAAGATGAAAAGTTGTGTAAGTTCTCAGTATTATCATTATACCCATTATCATAAAACACATAAAAGTCACAGATTCTCGTAAGCTAAATAGGTGAAGAATGACTGTGCCACCCAGCATTTGAGAGGAAGATGACAAAGGAGCAACCTCCACTGAGAGAGGAGCCATGGACACCTCTACGAAACAGGTGGGTCAGAGAGGGAGGGCAGGGGGCTTAGCCTTGCTCTTCTGGTGAATGTTCTATAGAGACCTAACTCACTAAAGCAATTCAATCTGTATTTCATGGTTCTAAAAAATCACCTGCTTCCTCAATTTTTTATAAACATAGGAGCGAAACGAAAATAAAATGTATTAATACACACAAATTTAAATAATTAGATACAGTTTTGATTACTAATTTTGTGGAAAATGTGTCGATCACATGAATCCACTCCAGAGAATGACATAAACAAATGATGAAATCTGAAAATGCCTAGAAGAGTTCATTTTTAAAGCATTATTTCACTGTGAAAAATAAAGCAATTGTACCTATGTACTTTTAATATTGTATGTTGAAACAGAGACATTAATACTTATGTTTACAATTTGTCTTTTTAATGACAGGAAGTGGTCGAACAAAGCTTAGGTAGTAGTTTTTAAAACTAGAAAAATGTAATGCCTCACTACTACACATATTTAGTGGTGTAATAGAACATTGTAGTTGAGAACAGAGAGGATTTTGTTCCGCCCCATTACCATGTCATATGGTTACAGAAGATTTGGCTTGAAAGCCCAAGAAATGTGCCGACTGACTCCATGATTCACACCAATAAACAAATATTTTCTACATTTCTATTCTTAAGCCAATCAAATTAACACAAAAATAAATGTTTACATCCCCACTGCAGTCATTCTTGACACTCCAACAAAATGTATGCATTGAGCCTAATTCATAATTCAGTTTTGATGTTTGCCAAACTTCTAGATTCTAAATTACCAGTATGTTATCAGAACCAGTGAAATCCCCGATGAATATCTCAAATAACACCTCTTTACACACTCAAATTAAAATTTAATGTAATTGACTTTGACAGAAATATTGAAATTTTTTTCCATAAAATCAAGACGCTGTTAATTTTTATTTAAAAACCAAATAGTGCTACAATGTTTCATCTCAGCTTCTAAGTAATATATTGCATGCGTGTTCCACATATCCCTTGTTCAGTTCCCAGTGAACTTTAAAGACTATATTAGAAACAGTATGAAAACAGATCCAGACTTCATTCTTTCAAGGAATTTTTTAGGCATACACAGCAGTAAGCCACTATTTCTCAGATCTTTAAATAATTCTATGTCATTATTACCTGATACTAGATCTAAATTGTTTCAAAGATATACTTTTTGAGCAAATAAAACCCAAACAAAAATTAAGACATTTTGCTGAAATCAACACTATTTTTGGGGGGGGTTCTGTTCTCAGTACTCATCCATGATCCAATTTCTACTGAAAATTAACAATAACATTTAAGAAAAAAATGGAATTCATGCTTCTGACATTGTTCTTCAGGAATGCTTTAAAACAAAGAATCTGAATGTTGACAAAGTGGAATTTTCCTTTTAAATTTTAGAACACACACACACTACCACTGCCACAACCACACAGGTTAGCTCAGACATTCAAATTGACAAAACATTTTGCAACTAGGTAAAAAAATACAAAAATCTTACAAAACGTAGAAGAAACCCAAAATAGTTTATTATTCAACTTTGGAATTAATTTTTATTTATTAATTATGTATTTGCATTTTGAATCAAGATACATGGGTCACTCAGTGATCGTAGATTTGGAAAAAGGAATTAATGAAAATTATAAGATGGCCTCTTATTATTTAATTATCCTTATGTTGATTAGAAATGTCAAGCCTTCATCTTTCATCCTAACCGTAAATGTGTATATATTGATAATGAAAAGAAGAAAAATCTCTACCTGTATTTCTTACCTTCTTTAGATGTGAAATGTCTTTTTAGAAACATTGTCCTTTAATTTTTGTTGTTGTTGTTCTTTAAATTACAAAACCTAAATGGAGGATTTAGGAAATCTTTCCAACTCCAGAAGGCTATGAGTTCCTCACTCTAGGAAGTTTATATTGGAGGGAATTTGAAGTCAAGTAAAGTTCCCCGTTAGTCAAATTCATATAAAAATAGTTTCTATATCCCTCATAGAGATATAACAAATGGAGGATTTCTGTGTAGCCACAGACTGAATTATTGGTAACATGTCAACATTCCACTTTTTGATATATAAGAATCAATTTTCAGATAATTCAAGAAAGACATGTTTGAAACAAATGGGAAAATATATACCAAAACGTGTCACATCAAAATTCACTCATTTGGAACTTGAACTATGATTAAGCAACAAGGTGGAGGAACCCACCATGTGGGGAGGGTGTGGGGAGGGGTGGGGAGAATCCCAGTTCCTACGAAATTACAACACAATGTAATTAATGAATAAACTTAATAAAAAAAATTCACTCATTTGGCAAATTTCCCAGCTTCTTGCTAATGTACAATTTTTATATAGATTTATTTTATTTTTTTATTAATTATTTTGCATTATGTGACAGTTTCATAGGCTCTGGGACTCCCCCCACCCCTCCCCCTCCCCTCCCCCCTGGTGGATTCCTCCACCTTGATGCAGTATTACAGTTCAAATTCAGTCAAGATTTTTTCCTTGAAACATATACCAAGCATAGAGTCCAGCTACTTATTGTCCAGATGGGTTGAACAGTTTCTTGGGGAGACCATTTCTGGTCCGAAGTTAGAGCTGGTCGAATATCATCACAGTCAATTAAGAGTCCCAATATAACATCAACAGCAATTTGCAATATTATGGAATTGACATGGCTTTGAGTAACCAGTATGTTAAAAATAAATAAATAAAATTTAAAAAAAAAGCAAGTCCTAACCACAACCTATGATTAGCTCATTGACATTTCAATTTTAGTTTATATACAGGACCGGCTGCTATATACCTTAAAATGGCTATAAGGTACCATTCAGCTGTCTCGTGTCTATTTCATTTTAGTATTTAGCCGTTTGTTGTGTTGAAGTATAATTTTGCTGATCTTGGCAGATTTTAGGATAATCTAGACTGGCTTGTAACTCTAACAAGACATTTGTCGACATTAAAAAAAAAGGTTTATTTTATTTTTATTACAAAGTCAGATATACAGAGAGGAGGACAGACAGAGAGGAAGGTCTTCCATCTGATGATTCACTCCCCAAGTGAGCACAATGGCCAGTGCTGTACCGATCCAAAGCCAAGAGCCAGGAACTTCTTCTAGGTCTCCCACATGGGTGCAAGGTCCCAAGGCTTTGGGTCATCCTTAACTGCTTGCCCAAGCCACAAGCAGGGAGCTGGATGGGAAGTGGAGCTGCCGGGATTAGAACCAGTGATCATCTGGGATCCCAGTGCATTCAAGGTCGAGGACTTTAACCGCTAGGCCACGGTGCCAGGCCCACTAATGCACAATCTTGAGGGCACCAGGTTATAGATCAAATAGTTGGGCTCTGCCCATTCTACCTGCCCACTCCCTCCCTGGCACAGTAAACCAGGACTGAGTTCTTGGTTCTTGATGTTAAATCTGACTCAGCCTGGGTTTGGGGGGAGCATTTGGGGAGTGAACTAACAAATGAGAGAGCATGTTTCTCTCCCTCCCTCCCTCCCTCCTTCTTTCCCAAATGACTTTTACAAAATAAAGTGGTCTTTTTTTCTGTTTGTTTTTTTTTTTAAGATATTAGTCCTTCTACTTTGTGCATATGGAAAATTGTCCACAACAAAATGAAAACGTTGCCAACCTAGACTTCTATTCTCAACTTACAACCACACAACTTGCATCACCAATTGTATGCCTAACAGCTCATCAAATACAAAATAAATAAAAATGAATGTATACATATCCCCATAACCTGCTTTATTGCCAGTCTTTCCATCTCAGCTAATGATAACACCACCTCTGAAGTCCTCAAACTGAGGGCCTAGAAATCATTTTTGAATTGTCTTTTCCACTTTCCTTCCACACCAAGCCTTCAGAACACTGACAACACTATGTAGAAAATATAGCCAAATTTCGTTTCATGTCTATGCCAATATCATCTTCCTGGGTGGGTTATTGTATTCATTTCCTATCTATTCCTCTGCTTCAACTTTTGCTCCAACAGTTAAATCTATAGAGTAGTCAGACTGGTCTCATTCTGATATTAAATCATCATAGTTTTTTTTTTTCAAACACTCCATTGCTACCATTTCACTTGGAAAAACCCAAATTATTATCATGACATGCAAAGCTCTAGAAGACTTGGACTTGGGTAATGCTTGGGCTTAACTTTCACTATTATTCCCATTCTTCACTGTTTTCAATCATACTGTCTAACATTCCTAGCATTCCCATAACTGGAGGCCTTGGTTGAGGAATTCCTCTGCCTGGAAAAATCCACCGCATGCTTTAGATATACTCAGATTTTGCCTACTCTTGTCACTCTGGGTTTTTTTTTTTAAGATTTATTTATTTTTATTGCAAAGTGAGATATACAGAGAGGAGGAGAGATAGAGAGGAAGATCTTCCCTCTGATGGTTCACTCCCCAAGTGACTGCAATGGCCAGAGTGGTGCCAACCCGAAGCCAGGAGCCTGGAGCCTCTTCCAGGTTTCCCATGTGGGTACAAGGTCCCAAGGCATTGGGCCGTCCTCGACTACTTTCCCAGGCCACAAGCAGGAAGCTGCATGGGAAGTGGGGCCTCTGGGATTAGAACCGACACACATATGCCATTCCAATTTGTTCAAGGTGAGGATTTGGCCACTAGGCCACAGTTCCGGGCCCTGTCACTCTGTTTTTAAGATTCTCTTATTTGAAAGGCAGAGTGGCACAGAAGGAGACAGAAATTGGGAGAAAGAACCAACACCTGCTGATTCGTTCATTTTCTTCCTTCTCCCCCATATTTCAGGCTTTCTTTGCCTACCTCTACTTTATTTTCTGTAGTACTTAGTACTTTTATCAATTATATATTTTATTTATTATCTTTTTGTTTGTTGCCTACCTCCACTTTTATGATACAAGCTCCATAAGAAAAGACATCTTTAGTAAGACAGCAGTGTCTAGTACACAGTAAAACATCACAAATATTTGCTAGATCAATGAATATTGATTTCCTAATACCATCATGATTCATGTGTGATGAAAAATAAGCAGCCAAATACTTATATTTGCTAACTCAACACTGCTCTTCAAGTTCAATAGTCCTTGAACCCATAGTCAATATAAATAATATACTTTTACCCTTAGATAATCCAATTTATTTCTTAAAGTCCTATATTAACCTCATAATGACATTTGCTTTCATACCCTTTTTCCCTTAGAAGAATGGAGTCAAAAACAAGAATGAAACTCACAAGGTGTGGCAAGATTACCTTGGGTATCTTAATGATGGTGATTGCTGTAGTAGTTATTGGACTCATTGTCTACTTTGTTGCGTTTGGTAAGTGCTCATTAAGTCTGGCTTTCCAATCACATGGAGTTATTGATACTATATTGGGAAAGTTAGGAATTTTGATTTAAAAAAGGAAGAAAAAATTTAATGAGACAATTTCAGAGAGGAAAATTGCAATGGCTACAAACATTTACTTCAGACTTTGCTAGTTTTAAAATATTTTAATGTTTAATAAAAACATTTTGATGAGTTTTAATAAATGTAAAGACCTGTGATACTACAATTAAGGTACTAAGCATACCAACCCACACCCCCCAAAATTGTTCCTGTCTGAAAACTTTAATTTTTTTTAAGATTTTATTTATTTTTATTACAAAGTCAGATATACAGAGAGGAGGGACAGAGAGGAAGATCCTCCGTCCGATTATTCACTCCCCAAGTGAGCGCAATGGCCAGTGCTGTGCCGATCCAAAGCCAGGAGCCAGGAACTTCCTCCAGGTCTCCCACACGGGTGCAGAGTCCCAAAGCCTTGGGCCGTTCTCCACTGCTTTCCCAAGCCACAAGTAGGGAGTTGGATGAGAAATGGAGTTGCCGGGATTAGAATCAGCGCCCATATGGGATCCCAGAGCGTTCAAGGCAAGGCCACGGCGCCAGGCCCTGAAAACTTTATTCTTTAGTAAATTTTATTTAGGGCAAACTAACAAAGTTTCGTACAGATTCAAATGCTGGGAATACACTAATGAATAATATAATCATTCTTACTTTGTTGAACTTAAAACTCTCTGAAGAGGTATTAAGTGAGTAACAAATATGAAAACCTATAATCTGTTATTCTAATCCAACATTTCTCATTCCTATGTGTGTCATTTTTTCTTTATACACTATTTTATTCTCAAAAAAATCTCTACTGAAAAGTAAAATATTCCTTATATTCAGGGTAAAAAGGAAAAGATGGTCTATAAAGATTTTTCCTATTCATACTTCGCAGAAAAGAACGAGATCTGTGTGTTCAAAATAGCTTTTTGTACCCACTTCCCTGAGTCTTTGCTCATTATTTTCCTTAATAAACTTTTTCCTAAACTCTTCAATACTAAGAATATTTTCATAAGGAATTTTTTTCTTTATTCTCACAAGAAAATAGCTACTTTGGAAGATAATAAGAAAAATACGTAATGTAAATTTGGCAATTTTTAAAAATTAATTGGTATTTCATCACATAACTTGTGCTTGAAATTCAGCAACAATACATGTACAAAAAGTGTTGTTTATTAAATCTATATGAACAATATTTTGTGTATATAGGGTACTTGAAAGAGATCTTGACACATACTGACTGGGATGGAGATCCAGCTACCCCACTTCCAACCTGTCTTTCGGGTAATTATCCAGGAAGGCCATGGAAGAGGGCCAAAATTCTTTGGTTATTGTAGCTCACACACATGGATTTCCTTATCCCTAACTTCTGCCTGGCCCAACCATAAACAGAAAACGGAAGTACCCCTATCCTGTGCTCCTACTCTCCCTCTCCCTCACACACTGCCTTTCAAGTAAATAAATAAATAAACCTTTTTGAAAAAGTTTTTTCACTTGTCTGAAAGGCAGAGTCAGAGAGAATAAGAGTGAGAGACAGAGGGTTCCCATCCACTGTCTCTCTCCTAAATGGCTACAATGGCTGGGGCTGAGTCAGGCCCAGGAGCCAGGATCTCCATTCAGCTATCCCACACGGGTACAGGGCCTAGGGACTTGGAACAACCTCCACTGCTTTTCTAGGGGCACTACCAGGGAGCTGGATTGGAAGTGGTACAGCCAGAATTTCAACCAGAACTCATTTGGGGTGTCAACACCACAAATGAGAGTTTTACTCACTGCACCAAAGAACCAGCCCTAGTATATAAATATTTAAAAACAAACATCCATGTCACCTTATTAAGGGAAAAGAATTTATACAAAGGGAAATAAAGGTGTGCATTGTAGAATAAAGAAGCAATCTTGGGCCTGGTGTAATGGTTCTATCGGCTGATCCTACACCTCCAAGTACCACAATTCCATATGGGATCCAGTTTGTGTCCCAGTTGCTACACGTCCCATCCAGGTCCCTGCTTGTTGTCTGGGAAAGCAATGGAGCACATTCCAAAGCCTTAGGACCCTGCAACCATATGGGAGACCCAAAAAATGTACCTAGGTCCTAGCTTCAGATTGGCTCAGCTCTGACCATTGCAACCATTTGGGGAGTGAATCAGTGGATGTAGGATCTATCTTTGTCTCTCTTTTTCTCTGAAAATATGTCTTTCTAATGAAAATAAATAAATTGTGGTATATATTCTTATTTGTTTATTTATTTCTTTTATGATACAGTTCCATAGGCTCTGGGATTTCTCTTCTCTGCTCCCTAAAACCCCTCCCCCCAATGACTTCCCCTGTGTCATTACAATAGCATAGTCTCTCATAAGCAGCCCTAAATCTATCATTCGGTTTTATAAGTGTATACTGACATTGTAGATATGGACAATGACAGACAGTGCAGCATCATATTGTCAAGATATATCCAGCAGTTTAATTGGGGGTTCATCTTTGATTTAAATATAGAGATGCATACGGCATTGTATCTTCACATCTCAGTATGCTAGTCTCTAATACACAGTTACTATACAACCGTTTAAATGAAAAGAAATAAAACAAAATCAATAACAGGAATAAAGTTGAAAATTAACAACAACATGAAGTTAAATAACATGTTACTGAATGGCCAACATGTTGTTAAAAAAATGAAAATCAAAAACCATCTTGTAACCAGGAGGCGTTTGTGTTTTCTTTTTCATTTCTTCACTCATGTGTTGGTTATTTAGTGGCATGTTTTTCAACTCCATGGTTCTGTAAATTTTTGTTTTTAGCTTCATATCTGTTGTTGACTTTGTTTCATGGCTTCTCATTTAAGGGAATGTATAATAACAGCATAATAAAGACTAACATTAGCAACGGCCAATGCTGCGCCAATCCAAAGCCAGGAGCCAGGAGCTCTTCCGGGTCTCCCACACGGGTGCAGGGTCCCAAGGCTTTGGGCCGTCCTCGACTGCTTTCCCAGGCCACAAGCAGGAAGCTGGATGGGAAGTGGGGCTGCCGGGATTAAAATCGGAGACCATATGGGATCCCAGCATGTGCAAGGCAAGGACTTTAACCACTATGCTATCATGCCGGAAACCTGCCCTTTTTTAACCTACTGCATTCATATTCCCCATAATTCATCTCCCCACATAATTTACAGAGATCTGTCTCTGATGCAAATGTGGCCATGAGCTACTATTAGAAACTATTTCCAAAAACCTTAAAATTACAAATAAAGGTTTCTTTTAGGCATTATTACGTATTTTAAATTTTCTTTTTCTTTTTCAACAAAAACCAAATATTTCAATAAAGGAAGAACAGTAGAGTCCAGCACAGTAGCCTAGTGGCTAAAGTCCTCGTCCTGCATGCACTGGGATCCCATGTGGGCGCCAGTTCATGTCCTGGCTGCTCCACTTCCCTACCAGCTCCCTGCTTGTGGCCTGGGAAAACAATAGAGGATGGAGCAAAGCCCTGGGCCCCTGCACCAATGTGGGAGACCCAGAAGAAGCTTTTGGCTCCTAGTTTCACATTGACTCAGTGCCAGCCATTGCAATCACTTGCAAAGTGAACCAGCACAAGGTAGATCTTTCTCTCTGTCTCTCCTTCTCTCTGTAAATCTGACTTTCCAATGAAGATAAACAAATCTAAAGAAGGAAGGAAGGGAGGAAGGAAGGGGGGCAGGGAGGAAGGGAGAGAGGGAGGAAGGGAGGAAGAAATAGTAAGAGAGAGAAAGAAAGAAAAAGAGAGAAAGAAGGTAGAAGAGTAGAACAGACAGGTATCCAAGTCCTCACCCTCTGTTTCACATTTTGTAGTCAGCAACCATAATGTGACTGCTGGCTGAGTGAACTCCTTCAAAATACCTGTCATTCACTTACCTTTGATCTTGTTTTTCAATTTTACTCATATATATTAAATGGCTTTTTTTTTATACTTCATACACTACATACCACAAATCACAGAAAATGTATGATTTTTTGTCTTTTGGTGTCTGGCTTATTTCACTAAGTTTAGTAGTTTCAGGTCACAATCATTTTGCCAAAGATAGGATTTTTTTTCTTTTTGTGGCTGTGTAGAGTTCTGTCATATGCATCATTCCAATAAGCTAATAATTCACAAATTATTAACTTTAATAACCAAGTAGTAGCCACACAATTTAATGTAACCTAATACTGCTTCAGTGCCCCTGGATTCAAATCACAGTATTATAACATGACATACTTAATGCAAAAATAAGAAGACATATAGCATTTGTGTAAATATCTAACAACAAAAATATTCTTTTGGAGTTGTTTTACATATGGCAAGGAAAAATACATAAATATGGGCCTGGCACCGTGGCCTAGCGGCTAAAGTCCTCGCCTTGAAAGCCCCAGGATCCCATATGGGCGCCGGTTCTAATCCCAGCAGCTCCACTTCCCATCCAGCTCCCTGCTTGTGGCCTGGGAAAGCAATTGAGGACGGCCCAATGCATTGGGACACTGCACCCGCATGGGAGACCCAAAAGAGGTTCCAGGCTCCAGGCATCGGTTTGGCGCGCATCGGCCCGTTGCGGCTCACTTGGGGATTGAATCATCGGACGGAAGATCTTTCTCTCTGTCTCTCCTCCTCTGTGTATATCTGGCTGTAATAAAATGAATAAATCTTTAATATATATATATTTTATATATATATACATACACACATTAAGAATGGTAGGCCAGCATGTTGGCTCAACTGGCTAATCCTCTACCTCTAAGCATTCGCATCCTATATGGCCATTTGTTCATATGCCAACTACCTCACTTCTGACCCAGTTCCCTGCTTATGGCTTGGGAAAGTAGTGGAGCGTGGCACTAGTACTTGGGCCATGCACCCATGTGGGAGACCAAGAAAAAACTCCTGGGTCCTGGCTTCAGATCAGCTTAGCTTTGGCCATTGTGGCCACTTGGGGAGTGAACCCGTGAATGGAAGATATTTATCTTTGTGTTTCCTTCTCTCTTTAAATCTGCCAATCTGCCTTTCCAAAATAAAAATAAATAAATCTTTAGAAAAAAAGAATGGAAAAAGTGTGGAGAGGAGAAATAGAAAATCAGTGGCTAAAAGGAGTCATTATATATAAAGAATACTTTTCTCAAAACCATCTGAATTAACGTGATAATATTCACTTAGATACAATGAAAATACAGAAAAACACAAGTAAGAAAATAGAAACAGTCAATAATCCTACCATCTACTCAGGAAATAATTTGATTATTATTAGAAAGACAGATTTACAGAGAAGGGAGAGAAGGAAAGATCTTTCATCCACTGACTCACTTCCCCAAATCGGGGCAACAGGCCAGAGCTGAGCCAATCTCAAACAGGAGCCAGAACCTTCTTCAGGGGCTCGCTGCAGGTTCAGGATCCCAAGACTTTGGGCCATCCTCTGTTGTTTTCCAGATCATACTCAGGGAGCTGGATGGAAAGTGAGGCTGTTGGGACATGAACCAGTGCCCATATAGGATGCTGACATTGAAAACAGAAGACTGGTGAATTTCATCATCACAACAGCCGTGAGAAACACTCCTAAAATTTTTGGTCCATTTGCTTCCTATCTTCTCACTGACTTTAACGTGTTTTTCTTAAATATCATTCAGTTTAATTTTTAGTTAGGTTTTAACATGTTCAATGCAATTTGTAGATACAATTCTTTTTTATATAATTTTATTTATTTTTTTTAATGATCTTACATAGTTGATTAGGGTACAAAGCGTCAAAGGCTACTGGAAAGTGGGTAATACCATTGCTTCCACGCTAATATCATTTTTTTTCCCTGTATCTGGGGTCAGAGGAGAAACAAAGGGAAAAGCCCCATCCAGCCTCCCACCCATCCCAGGTCCCCAACGTGAGGCATGCTCCGAAGGTCCTGCTCAAGCATTTTTGATAGTTCAACAGTTCTGAATTGCTGCCTATCTCGCCGTTCCAATTGCGATGAAACCTATTCAGAATGTAGATACAATTCTAAGAACTTAATCATAATCCCTTCCTCCCTCATTTCCACCTTTCCCTCTATTTCTTTTTTTGCTTGTTTGTTTTTGAGATAGAATACTTTAAATTATTCATGCCGTAAATATTCATCTAAAATATTCATGACCGTAATATATTATATTATATGAATAGATTATAGTTTATTGTGTACATTGTCTAATTTCCAAGCTCATTTCTAATTTTTTGTTATTTGAAATAGTTCATTTTTATCATAAGTTTTATTTATCTGAAAGATAGAGACAGGAAGGAGCAGGCAGAGAGGGGTCACAGTTACTGATTCTTTCTCCGAATGTCTGCAGCAACCAGTGTTGAGTCCAGCAGTAACTGGAAACCGAGAGCTCCATCCAGGTGTCTCACAAGGTGATAGAGACTCACGTATTGAACCACCTGCTGCTTGTCAGATTGCACGTCAGCAGAAAGCTGGACTCACAAGTAGAGCTTGGACTGGGAGTCAGGTCCCCATAAATGAGATGTAGATAGCCCAGTCTGTGTTTCCACTGCTCTACCGAATGCCTGATCCCAATTCACTTTTATACACAAATTTGTCAGAAACTCATTATGCTGAAAATAAAATATAAAAGGAAAAAGAAATGGCAGAAAACAAAATGAGAATACATCTAAGGCTTTTGACAGTATGCCCAAATTGACCTCCAAAAATGTGTTCAAATGAGCATTCACACTGGCAAAAATATGAGTATTTTTTGTGTTTGGGGTCTTTTTTTGGCAAGAGGAGCACTGGTCATCTTGACCAACTTAACCCAAAAATGATACTCTCTTATTCTACATTGCATTTGATTACTTGTGAGGCGATAATAAGGATTTGTCCAAATAATTAACTACGTCCATTATATGTCCAGGAGCATGAAAATACCAGAATGTTACAAAATGTCCCCTTTCTCTACTGCTTTCTCTGTCTTCCCCAACCATATTCTCATTCTTTCTCTCCCCCTCTTCCTCTCTCTCTCTCTTCCTCTCTCTCTTCTCTCTCTCTCTCTTTCTTATTTCGGTTTCCTAGTCCACAGAATAGAGGAATATCTTAGAACCTGAACATTTTATAATGGTTCATTTTCGACTACACATATTCAAAAGTATAATCCAACCTAGCCCTCATGCTATTTTCTTTGTTTGACTTTTATGTAATTGTAGGTTTCATTTCTTTTTCCTCTCCACTTCATGTGCAATACTAACAAATCTTGTCTCATTTTACTTTCTCTTCTTCATTTTAATTACATAGGAACTTCATAAGCGATAAACCCTCTGACTGTGCCAATTTCCTAAAATGTAATCTGTGTGATCACAAACTATAATTATCTATATTTAATGCCATTTCTTTTCATAATAACATATCTGTCTGCATATTTTCCTGACTTGAAAAAGGTAAATTAAATTTTTCACCAAAAAATCTGATTCTCAGAAAATGTTATAATTCAATTAACATCTCTCTACCAAAATAATTTTGACAATCACTAGGCATCAAGAACATTTAAAAGTCAACAAAACTGGGCCCAGTGCAGTGGCCTAGTGGCTAAAGTCCTTGCCTTGCACATGCCAGAATCCCATATGAGCGCCAGTCCTAATTGGACAGCCCCACTTCCCATCCAGCTGTTTGTGGCCTGGGAAAGCAATCCAAAACAGCCCAAGGCCTTGGGTTCTTGCCCGTGTGGGTGACCCAGAAGAGACTCCGGGCTCCTGGCTTAGGATCATTGAAGCTTTGCCCATTGCAGTCACTTCGGGAGTGAATCAGCAGATGGAAGAGCTTCCTTTCTGTATCTCCTCTCTATATATCTGATTTTCCAATAAAGATTAAATAAATCTTTTGTAAAAGAGTCAATAAACCTAAAATTTCATTGGATTGTCCAATTGCACACGATATTCTTTGAACACAAGTGCTGCATAAGTGAGAACTATTTTTTTTTCTTTTCTCTCTTCAGGAAAGACACCTTTCTACTATCATGTGAGCTTTAAAATCAACAACATTGACTATGACAGCAAGTTTAAAAAACCATACTCAGAAGAATATATGAGCCTAAATAAAAAAATTGTGTCTTTGGTAAGTCGAACTTTTCTGTGCCTTGCCCTTTAAATGCCCGGTTCTTAGAAGCACTAGCACCTTACTGGTCATCTTGTAAGTTGGAAACAATTTTCTAATGCTACCTTAGCTCCAGGTTAGGAGAGTCAGCCCTTTCATTAAGTCAGTTAGCAAACAATTGCAGGGAAAAATAAGAAGGACAAGTTTTAAGACCTCCCAGGAAATGCCTGACATGTGAGACAGTCAATTATTGTTCAAATAAACAAATAGAAGGGAGGAATATGCATGTGATAATACATCAGAAAGTTCATGGAAAATGAAACAAAAAAGATAACTTTCATTGCATGTAAAAATCCATATATAGCAGGTGTTTTCAAAAATTTCATGGAAATACCTTTTTAAAAACTCACAGGTTTTAAAATTATTTTTTATACCAAAGTAATCTTTCAGTTCCATTTCTATAAAACTTTGTGAAGTAGTTCCATATATTACACTTCCAGAAAGCGTCACTAAGGATATATTGTCTCTGCTCCTTTTACTAGGTAGTCCTGCAAGCAAAAGGAAGGACCAAACAAAGACAGGAAATATGGTCCAAAGCAAAAACCATCTTTTAAGTCCTTAGGGTTCAGTGAAAACTATGGAGCAATTAAGAGTACACATTTATCTGAGTAAGTGATCAATGAAAGAGCCTGACCATATTTATGACATATTTTCAGTAGCGAATGCTGCTATAATTAAGTCAAATGATTCTGAAACCAGTTCGAACTCTGTCAAGATCAATGGCAGGACCACTCAGTTCCCACTTCCCCCTGCAGCTATCTGATCAGACATCTTCTGATACAACCAGATATTGGCTGAACCTGTGACCATCCAATCATATCCCACTGTCTCCTGAGCCATAATAAACTCAGTCTTGATGTTCCCGGCAAGCTTTTTGCCATTTTCCTAATATTTTATAGAAAATAAAGACAGGAAATCCCTAGGTTTAGTATTGTGATAAAAAGGAAAAAAAATACAGAGGCAATTCAACATAACAATTTAAAAAATAGGCTTTAAACTTAATATTCTTGTAATCACTTACCAGCCTTATGATCATAGACAGGTGATGTTTAATTTCCCAGCATCTTAGTTTCTTCAACTAAAAGTTACCTCAACCAGAGAGCATTACTCATATTCTCAATGAACTTAGGTATATAACAAAATTAATGTGTATATAGGTGTGTGTGTGTGTGTAAGTAAATAATTTTAGAATGACTCCAAAAATACCTACACTAACAAATCATCATTTGTGCTGTAAATTAGCACCATTGATTCAAATCCTGGCTGGTCCACTATCAATCCTGACAGCTTCCTTCGGGTTCCTTAGCAATTCTCATTCCTAGTTTCTAATTCACTGGCGCTAAGTCACTCACTATATGTTTCTCGAGCTTTCTTTTTTCATTACACATGTTGGCACGCCTGCTTTTACATGCCCATCTTCCCATTGTTTGTGGAGCACAATGACGCTCCACATTTTACAGTTATTATCATACACATGACATTCCTAAGTTCTGATGATAATAATATGTACCAAGAGAGTTGTGAATCATTAGACAAACCTACTTTTAAGTCATTATGATAAATACAACCTATTTTTCAACTGATTTTCATGATATAATTCATGTGATGATTCACAGTAAAAGCAAAATTGGATCAAGATGTGTCTTAGTTATATTGTTTACTAGGTCTTACAGGTCTTATGGAATTTCATATTTTAGATATGTAGTTTCCTAATCAAAAGTCATTTAATATTAATCTTATTTATATGTAGATCTCCAGCAGACATGGTATCCAATAAAAGTGAATAAAAACCCTAGAAATTTAGGGGGAGAAAAAAATCTGTCACTACTTTCCTATTTTCACGAACTTTCAGTACTGATCCAGATCATTTTGCTTATGACAGTGCAGCCATCATGAAGTTAATTTACCCAAAATCATACTAAAAATATGCTTCCACTCTGACTTAGGATCCTATAATTTAAGAACACACAGCTTTTCGAAAATCTTGAGCACACCTCAGTTTACATAAATTCCATAAGATTCAATAAACATTCCAAAATATTCAACCAAAATCAGCATGACTATAAATATATTGGGTTGTTTATGCCCAAAGCAACACTGGTAGGTGAAAGGCACTTAAATCACCGGATCACACTGGGTAATCAAGCTTATAAACCAAGTCTTTTATCAGAGCCAAAAACAGGGGGAGACATTTTAGGTCAGAATAAAACCAAGACATTTATCAATAAATTTTCCATTGAGCTAAGTTGAACTTGCTAGGGACATACATATTTTCACATATGCCCCTCTCTGGGAAAGCCTATCCAATGTCATATAAATGATCAAATTCAACAGAGGAAGAAATGTATGATTTTAAAAGATAACAAAATAAATGAAAATGTTCAGGGTCTATTCCACCTAACGTGTTGACAGTGCTGCTTCATTTTAGGAAAAAATCTTTTAGGTTCATTCTATTACATGTATTAGAAGGTTAATATAAGAATTCTAAGATGGTTGATAACTCAAAAATTACTGCACTCTCTGATCCAAGTTATGTTTAAAATAAAATATGTAGCTGATTAATGAAAGTCATTTTCACTAAGTTTCCAGACCCAAAGGAACTAAGATACAGGGTTTATCAAAAATGAAATGAACATTACAGAGCTATCATTTGTATCTCAGGTGATTTGAAATCACCCTCATAAAAAATTACTAATATGTTGGTTTTCTTTTCCATAACTGGAAAAAAAGCACATGGAAAAATCAACTCCAGATATTCAGGATGTCCGTATTTGTGCCTGTAACCCACGTGGGAGCGCCTGGTTCAATTCTTAGCCAGGCATTTAGTCACTGGGAGGCAGTGGAGAAGGTTGAAGTAATCGGATTCTTCCCACTGGTATGGGAGGCCTAAACTGAAGTCTCTGCTCCCGTACTCTGTCTAGTGTGGCTGTGCACATTTGGTCATCTGTGGCGTAAAGAAGGACATAACAGGTGGTCTATCCCATCTTCTTTCTCTATCTCTCCCTCTCTCCCTTCCTTCTCTCTCCATTCCTTCTCTAATCTCTAGCTTCATTTTCCCTATACTCATTTCATTCAATGTAAATGAAAACCATTTACATTGACAACTTCTAAAAGAGAATGTGGGTGATCACCGCTGGATCTCTGTCTAGCCCATGTGAGAGGCCTAGGCACACTGTGTCCCCAGGGGAATCAGGACTCCAAGCTGGCCTGTTCACTGGGCATGCAGAGAGCAGTGAGCCACACCCCAGTCTCTCTTCTCTGTGTGAGGATGAGCTGTGCTAGGACTTCTGATAAGCAACTCTAAGAAGTCAAAACCTACCCATATCCTGCTTGCCAATCACATGTGATGAATACCACCCAGGGCATAGCTTTTAGCCTAGGTGCTAGCTTTTTTGTTCTCTGAGTCAAGGTCTGCCTGCCCAAGACCTGAGGCTCAGCTTCCAGCCCTGCATGAAGAACGTGACTTGTGAGTTGGTTGGAGGGTCCAGAGAAATAGGTATGCTTACATGCCACTTACAATGTCATTGTTGGATGTGAGAACCGTCGGACTGCCCTTCTACCTTCCCCATTTTCTATTACTATTTAAGCCTGTAAGTTCCCCCAATAAGTGGGCATCCTTCACCAGTTTGTGGCTGAAGAATATCACCACCTCACCCTCAGTGGTCTCGGGGCCTGCGAGCAGGAACAAACCCCAAAAACAGAAGATAGTGTCCTCACCGTATAATCAGTTCCTTCCCCAGTGCTAACTATCTCAGTAAATAAGATGAAAATCAACCCAGTTACTCAACCAGGAGCTCCAAATACTCTCTGTGCGTGTGTAACTCTAATTTTCAAGTAAAAATTAAGAAATCTTTAAAAATTAAAGAAGAAATGAAAGTGCTCAAGAAAGGGCAAATATTTTCAGCTTTGTAAGTCTGTCCAGGTTGTCCACTGCATGTCTCTTAAGATAGCTTATATTGCTGGGGAAGCTGGGACATAAGTCTTCAGTTTAACAGACTGGTTTCACGGTAATGACCATTTGTGCCTCTCAGGGCTTTGACTTTCACTGGACTTGCCACATGGACTTGTCCTTTGCTAATTTCTAGTGGGCTCTGCCATCACCAAGCTTGGTTAATAAAGGCTCCATAATACAAAATAAATAAATAAAAATAACAGTTAGAATTTTATTGAACCTATAATAGGGCTCTTAACCTTGATGAATGTCGTGCTTTAAATTTTATTTTTAAAATTGTGCAGAGAACAATTTGGAATATGGAAAGGAAGAAGGAAGGAGGGTAGAAGTATCAGTATGCTCCAGAATCTATACAGTGAAACTTGAACATTTTTTATTTTATATAAATAAGTTAAAATGCAGGAGGTCATGTGCGTGGAGCAGGGGAGTACTCCAGAGTGGAGCAGGTGGTAAGGAGGAAGCTTGGATCCCAACCATGAAGACTCCCAGACCTTCACCACAAACTATTAATAAGAGCAACAAGGACTATATCCCAACTGCCAAGGAGGCCACAGGGAATTGGATGCCCTCGGAGGCCGAGTACTCTGAGGTCACCCACCCCCAACCGGAGCTTCCACAGGGGATGGAAGAAGTCCAAACACTACCGTGCAGAAACCAACGTCATTGGAAAGACAACCAGAGCCCTGAGTGGTCCGCAGAAACAGAACAATAAATGTCCTTCGGGACCAGGGAGGAGAGCTTTCTCTGGTCCGAGCCTGGCTCCACCTCTGGACCCCCCCCCCCTCGCAATGACCATCGGGATCGCTTCGAAAACCCCTCACAGCAAACAATCCTACAAACTAAAAAAAAAAAAAAAAAAAAAAAAAACTAAAATAAATAAACAACAGAAAGTAGAGCTTGAAATCTGACAGGAAAGAGCTGGCATGGATTGGCTCATGCCTCACTGGGTGGGTCACAAAGATTAGTTACTCCTCACCATGGTGTTGAGGATTTTCCTGCACATCCCCCCCCCCCAAAAAAAATGTTCTGCACCTAAAATGTTGACATATATCTTGTTAGAGTTACAAGCCAGTCTGGATTATCCTAAAATCTGCCAAGATCAGCAAAATTTTACTTCAACACAACAACTGGCTAAATACTAAGATGAAATGGACACAAAACAGCTGAATGGTGCCTTATGGCCATTTTAAGGTATAGAGCAGCCGGTCCTGTATATGAACTAAAATTGAGATGTCAATGAGCTAATCATAGTTTGTGGCTAGGACTTGTTTTCCTTTTTTTTTTTTTTTCTTTTTAATACACTGGTTACTCAAAACCATGTCAATTCTATAACATTGCAAATTGCTGTTGATGTTATATTGGGACTCTTAATTGACTGGGATGATATTCTGCCAGCTCAAACTTCAGACCAGAAATGGTCTCCCCAAGAAACTGTTCAACCCATCTGGACAATAAGTAGCTGGACTCTATGCTTGGTATATGTTTGCAAGGAAAGAATCTTGATTGAATTTGAACTGTAATGCTGCATCAAGGTGGAGGAATCCACCGGGGGGAGGGGAGGGGGAGGGATGAGGGGATTCCCAGAGCCTATGAAACTGTCACATAATGCAAAATAATTAACAATAAAAAAAATATCAAAATTAATAAATAAATAAATAAATAAGTTAAAATGTAAACAAATATATATGTGTATATATACATGTATGTACACACACCCCAAGAAAAGAAACCTATGATGACTTTTTCATTTCCCTAGTGTGTGCATATATATATAAATGAAGAAAAGGAATAACATAAATAACCCACATCAACTGAAGCACAAGAACATCTCATATAAAAAGGATTATATTAGTATAGACATTTTTTGGCTTGATTTTTCCCAGTTCTTCCTCTCCTTCCACACATGTCCCAAATACCATTTCTAAACAACCCACATGAACAACAGCACATATATTTTTTCCTTATTTCACTCTTTGCTTATATATTGGCATATAGGAAAATAAGACACAAAGATATTTGTCCTATGTTGCCAAAATGGAATTAAGCACAGAATTTCATAAGTTTTTTTTTCTCTGTATGCCACAAAAATCCCTCCAAGTAGGTATAAGGGTCTATTGTATTACTCATAAATGAATATACCACAATGCTTCCAACATCACTTGCATTTCTAAACAGTCACCATTTCAAGTTTTTTACTAATGTAATCAACATTGTAAAAAATATCCTCACATGCAATCACTGCAGTTATTCAAAGATTTCCAGACTAAAATTTTTTTAATTAAATGGGGTTTTTAATTCTAAGAAATGCTAACACATTACTTTCAAAGAGATTAAAACCACTTCTATTTCCAGCAGTAAGTGTATGCAAGTGTCTTGCCTGCACTTCCATCAACAAGTCATTATTGTGCTTTTTATCTTATGCCAGTTTGATAATCATATTTAAGTATAAATTCAATCACCTTAAAGTTAATTTTCATATATATATTTAATTTCGATTTCCAGGTCACAAAACTAGATAGCAAAAATGGCAATGATCCTTGCAAACTGATATGATGTGCTTTAATTATTAAACTTTCTTTCTGAAGTATAATAACCTTTTTATTCATGCATAGTAACTTTAATTATTTTCCACACTATAACATTTAATGTACGTATACAATACATAATGAAAATGATAAGTGACATACGTATTGTCTCAGACATGTATCAATCCCCTGTGTTTTTATACAAGCTATTTTGAAATATTTGATTAATGATTCTTAACTATTTTAGAAGCTATTCCTCTTGAGTTGGGAAAATCTTAACACTGTAAATTGGGTGATTTACAGAAATCATTTAATTCCTCTGAGGTGGAAGGAATCAAAAGGAAACTGACCATATACTGATAATTGGTAATGCTGAATAACAGATGCATGTTAGTATCATTTAAGCTGTTATATAAAGTTTTCTGAAGTGAAAAACTTAAAATGGACAAAATTAAATGCAAATCACTGTTTTGTTTTATATCAGATGAATGAAACATTTCATGGATCTGAATTGCGAAGACAGTATGTCAAATCTCATACTGTTCAAGTAAGGTATGTACAACTGACTGAAAGGCAGGAAGAAGAAATTTTTCCTTCATTTATATATCTCATATGCAACAGAAAAATTTCTGCTTGACATACAACTGAAGGGTTGAAATAAATTGGAATTTGGGTTCTCAAAACCCTTAGTAACATCCCTGGCATGGTAGCCTAGTGGCTACAGTCCTTGCCTTGCACGCGTCAGGATCCCATATGGGTACCAGTTCTAATCCTGGCATTCCCACTTCCCATCCAGCTCTGTGCTTGTGGCCTGCGAGAGTAGTCAAGGATGGCCCAAAGCCTTGGGGTCCTGCACTTGAGTGGGAAATCCAGAAGAGGCTCCGGGCTCCTTGTTTCGGATCGGTGCAGCTCTGCCCACTGCAGCCACTTGGGGAGTAAATCAGCAGATGCAAAATCTTCCTTTCTGTCTCTCCTCCTCTCTGTATATCTGACGTTCCAGTAAAAATTTTTTTTAAATCTTTTAAAAAAATAAATAAAGCACC
Organism: Ochotona princeps; assembly: GCF_030435755.1. Classification (NCBI taxonomy): domain Eukaryota; kingdom Metazoa; phylum Chordata; class Mammalia; order Lagomorpha; family Ochotonidae; genus Ochotona; species Ochotona princeps. The sequence continues at coordinate 72,745,802 of NC_080838.1, forward strand.
TTAGTCATTAAGCAAGTGATCGCATAACCAATTGGTATGTCCACAATCCATGTAAGCATTCCAGAGTCCCAAGCAAATTAACATATTTATTATCCCAATAAGCAGTGTCCTTCTGAATGAGCAATATTATGATCCTGTATTAATCGCATACACTGGAGAAAAATCATACAGGCCAATACATACTCTGTATGGGCAGCTAGGTTCCCTCAAGGAAGCATACTGGGTTTTCTTCTTTATTTATAAGATCAATGATAGTACCCTCCTTCTTGTGCATTGTATGTGCTGTGTTTCTCTTTGTATTTGCCATCAGTATTACTAACTATTAAAAGTTATAATCAAAGTTCTGCGATTGATGCTGCACAGGAGCTACAGAATTAAGAGTATAAGAATTACCCTAATTATCCCATGGAAACTCAAGTCAGGATAAGATACAGCAAAATAAGACCTAATATCACCTTTTAAATGTTTATTTAGTACTCTCAGTTCTACCGAATTCTCAAGAGGAAGGTAGAGACAGAATTGCTCTGGAAAGAGGAGATATAATACATAATGGCTTAACAAACAATTTGCAGTGGAAGGTATTCCTCAAATGCACTAATTTCATTTGTCAATGGGAAAATTGCATGAAATTCCAGCAAAAAATTTCTGAATGTGAATACTCTAAAATAATACCTGTAGCTGGCTTGTAAAAGTTACATCTGTTTGGAAACATGGAGCCTTTGTACGCAGAAACTACAAAAAAATGCTACAGCTGAGAAAGAGCTTGCAAATTCAGTCCTATCAATAATAGCTCCAAAGGTTTCAGTGGGAATGGTATGAAAGATCTCTGTCGTGTAAATCACAAAATATTAAGGAAAGAAATAGAGGTATCAAAAAAATGGAAAGATCTTTAATGTTCATGAATTGGAAGAAATACTATCACAAAAACATCCATACTATTCAAAGCAATTTATAGATTCATTGTGACCACAATCAAAATATCAAGGATGTCCTTGCTTTTTTGTAAGACCAACATGGTAAACTTAACCAAGATGCCTGTAAGCTTAAATGTTCTCTTTTTTTCTTTCTCCTTGGTTATTTTCCTTTTAAGTAATTTTTCCTTTTTAATTGGTTTCTAATTTTTAAAGCTATTCATATAAGTGATACTAATTTATTTCACATATATAGTTCTAGGAACAGAATTATCTCCCCTCCCTCTCAGATTCACATTCTCTACTCCATTCTTTTCTAATTTTTATTTTAATTCTTTCAATGACATACTTTCAATTTACTTTATAATTATAGCCTTAATCCTCTACTAAATAAGCAATTGATTGAATAGTAAATAAAATAGTATAGACAATAACTACAAATAACAATCAAATCTCAAGATGTGAATTTCATTCATGTATATCATATTTTTAATGTTCTCTAATCATGATAAATCAATAGAAACATATGCTATTCATCTTTGGGGAATTGAGCATAATGACCTGCAATTTCATCCATTTTGTTGCAAAAGACAGGATTTCATTCTTTTATATGGCTGAGTAGTGTTCCATAGTGTATATGTTTTTTTCACATTTTTTTCTTATCCAGTCATCAGCTGAAGGACATCTGACATAATTCCATATTTTAACTATTGTGAATTGAGGTGCTTTAAATGTGGTGGTTACAAAAAAAAAACCTCTACCATATGCTGATTTAATTTCCTTTGGTTAAATTCCCGGAAGTGAGTGACTGGGTTACGTGGCAGATCTATTTTCAGATTTCTGAGGAATCGCCATACTGTCTTCTATAATTGTTGTGCTAGTTTACATTCCTCTAAGCAGTGTAGTAATGTACCCTTTTCCCATGCATAATGGCCAACATTTTTGCTTGTTTGGTTGGTTTAGTTTGGTTTGGGATGATATCCATTTGAAATATATATGTGTGTATGTATGTATGTATATATATGGAATATATAGGTGTATATTAAAATTTTACAGAAACTAAAACAAAAGAAGGTTAAGTATCTTCTAGACAATACAGACCACAAGACAGTACCACAGCAAGATGCTTGACAGATTTAGTAAATAATATAGCGGTAATTTGAACACAAATGGTTGTATCTAAATTTTGTATCAATCATTCTAACATGAAGGCTTTGCTTCTTTTCCACGCAGCAGAAAAAATGAGTCAGAGCCGTATATTGTTCCCTTTTATAACACCTTCAAAGTTTCCCACAGTAATTCAGAAATACACGTGACCCTCCTTAACCTGGTCCTTGCCCCCCACCCTCTCTCTGTCTCTCTAGCCCCAACTCATGCCATCACCTTCACTCAAACTTTATATTCATTACTCATCTGCTACTACTCCTCCCGTCAACTAACTCTACGTGTTCCCATCACGGGGTTGTCAAAATAAACCTACATTGAATAAAGATAAACAGAAAAGAAAACATGATTAAAGGCTAATGCAATGAGAGGGAAGAACCCAACTCTACTGAAACAAAGGGTGATAGGGTTTTATAGACATAGGTAAAAAGAAAGCGCTTACACCATGTTTAGCTGCTAATTGGCTTTACCACAGGAAAAGTAAACGTCTGTTTCTTAGTGACACAGAGTAGTTTTACAGTTCCCAGAAAGGTGCCCACTGAAGTTAGGCCCCACTCTCCCATGGAAATTGCAAAGGAAGAGGATTGTCTCTAATATTTAGTGATGCTGCAGGAAACATTGAGCCCATCTTGTTCAGGGTCTTTGCAGGGGTGTTTCCTCCTCCTGGAATATTCCTCTCCCAGATTTTAGCATGACGCCCTTCTTCTCATTGTTAAGATCTCACTTCAAAGAGGCTTTCTCTCCTACTGGAATATAAACAAGATTCTGTGGTCGGCCTGGCATATTATCTGAACTGATAGAGATTTGTCAAGGGAACCAATGAATGGCAAGTTCAGAACAGAAAGGAAAGCTTCCTGTGGCAAAGAAGTATAGGCATTTTGTTACACAGAACTGCAGAGTTTTTGTGAATCATGAGAAGACAAAATTAAAATAAGTCATATTTCCAATTAAAAAGAGGATCATATGACCCCATTGATATCAGAATTGCAGTACACATGTCTAGATTTAGCTTTGGTTTCATACTGTTATTTGACCCAAGAGATAAGTTCAGCATGACCCCTGTGGTTGGACAAAATATTTAAAATAAACAGTTACGTGATATGTCTTGTCTGCTCCCTAAGGGACAGAGAACTGTCCCCCTACAGATTAGATAAGACCTCTGAGAAGCAAAAAGCAGAAAAACAGTGAGAATAATTAATACATTTGCATTAAATTGCTAACAATTTAATATTATGTGAAGGAAGTAAAAATAGTATATTTGCAACAACCTAAGGAAGAGTTTCTGATACATATATACCTTAAAACATAAAATGACACAGTGACATAAAAATAGCTAATTCATTTATTTTAAATTATCTTAAAAATTACAGTAATAAAAATTATGCTTACTCAGAAAATACCAGATCATGGATATGGTTTTTGTTTTGTGTTCATGAGTGTTACAAAGGCTTGGAAGTAAATGTTTTTAGACTCCTCCTTGAGCTACATAGAGATTCACAACTGCTCTTTATTTTCAAACATGCAGAGTCTTGCTTGAGAAAAGATAAAGAGACACAGAAACAGAACAAAGCATATTAGAGATTGTATAGTCAGCAGAATTATTTGCTTTTAAAATTTCTGGCTTACACATTGCATCTTCAAGTCAGAATTACAAATGAAAGTGCTCTATGCTAATATTTTTGCTGTCAGTACTGATTCCCAACAGATGAGAGACAATGGACCCACTATTGCAAATTTTGCTTGCATTAAAATAAAGGAAAAATAATAAAGCAATTCTCTCATGTTATCTGTTACTTTACTATTTTCCACTGGCCCTTCCTATACAGTCCTCAGTTCATTCACAACACATGCATATATTTTATTAAGAAATGAGTGTGCACAGTGCTTGAGATTTGAATACACACGTTATCTAAAGATGCTTCCCATATATAGTGGTATTTGCAATGACACAGTAAATAAGACTGCCATTTCAGAGATGAAGAGCTTGGGTACAGAAAAAGCAAGCAGGTATCTCTTGTCAAGGAGTTGGCCAATTACAAATCCAGTTCTCCTGAATGTAAATCACGCTCTACCGGGAGTGGGAGACATCTGGCCTGTGGGCCATATAAGGCCATATTCCTTAGTCTGGCCCTGCAATATAACCACAAAAGGCACTCAGAAATGTACAGCAGACAAACTTTAAGTTGACAATTTTATATGGACTATGAATAATGTTAAAAATATCCCAATGACCCCTGACACTGCTTCTGCTATGTCTATCAAGCACCATTTCCATTCTCTTGGGAAACTAAGAGAGTTAATGAAGTATAATATAATTCCACTTTGTTATCACCTTAACCTTTACTTGTGTAGGAACTGCACATCTCTGCCACTGAGGATAATAGAGTTCAGCATTTAAAGCATAATTTGTTTACCTGTTTATGTTTTGCAGCCGATCCAAAGGGAAGGTGTTAATACATGCTGTGCTGAAGTTTGAATCTTTTTATAAAAATAATGCAGCGAAATATTGGGATAAGGTTGAAAGCATTTTATATCAAAAGCTAAAGGGTAAAATTGGTTCTTTACTTATAGATTTTTCTACATTTAGATTTTCAGGTAAGACTTTATATGCTTTTCATCTTTTAATATGGTGCTTTGTTATACAGATGAAAATAGCATTTCTGTCCATAAATATCATTTAAGATTTAAGGACAGCTAGTTTTAACCACTAGTAATATTACTTTGCCTTAAATATTCTGTGTGCCATGATACCTTCCTCAATGTTCTTTAGCTCAAGAATCTAGACTCAAATTTCTGAATTGTTAGAGCCTTTTTAACATCCAACTTACTTCTCCATGCACCATTAATGGACATTATCTCTCTTCTTCTCATGTATAATCTAATTCTTAATCTTAGTCACCTGACAGTATTCTGAACATTTCTAAAAGATGAGGATAATAAATGTCTCTCAGATCTTGATCAAAGGGTAGTCACCAGAGTACACAGTTTGGAACTGGGCCACGAGTTACCTGCTACAACAAATATGCACAAGGACAAAATGCTAGTGCCACCCTTAGAGGAAGGACTAAACTGTTGGGGGCAGAGAGAGGAGTGGATTTTTACACCAATGGTTCATTTGCATGAAACATCAGAAACACCAAAAACAAGATCTGAACATACTTTACCACAACAAAAAGCCATTGTGTTATAAAAACATAACTTTTCCTGGGATATTATATACTCTTTCTTAGAGCCTTCTTTATCACAGAGGTCATCTGTGTGTGGTGACATCAAAGGAATGGAGATAAGGAAATTAACTCTCCAATTTGAAGAGATATTTTTCTACAAAGGTTTATTTTTAGAAACTCATTTGCTAAGATATGAACTCAAATTTCAAGATGTAACTTTATATTATGTTCCTAAACATTATACAGTTCCAAAAAGTGCTGCCTGAGGCCCATTTCCAGATTTGTGGTTTTTCTTAGTTTTACATTAGTTTCACTTGTTTTGATGCCGCTCTAAAATTTCATGAAGATCAGTGACGTATAGCATCTTAAGAACAAATGATGCTTTGTGTTGTTCTAATCTCTGTGTTTGATGAATCCTTTACTCTTTTCTGATTACCCTTCATCAAAAGGTAGATGCCTCAAAAAATTAAACAAAAGCTACACAGGTACAAGCTTGAACCAGCAACTGACCAAAACAGTTCTCCAAATCAGTGAAGCAATTTGACACCTGCCTCTCATTCAAGTCCCTCTCAGCATGAGAAATCTTCACTGATTGCCACATGAATGAAACTGTGTCTCATGAATCTGTGACAAGTTTATCTAGGCAGTCAAGGATGCTGTTCATACCTCATTGAACAACCTGGCCTTCTTATGTTACTCATTAGTTCTATTACTTAACACCAGTACCTGCAAATGTCAAGGTTGTGAGTTTTATTTCACACAACTGCTAAAAAGAGGGAAAGGTCGCTACCACCTACAGCAGGGGCTTACACATCATTGCCCAGAGCTATTAGCATCAATGCTGTAGTACTATGCACAGAAAGAGGTGACACAGTATAGTGGCTAACATCATGGACTCCATTATGAGATTACCTGAGATTTTAATTCCAAGTCCTTTATATATTAGCTGTGTAATTTTGGAAAATTTACTGAGTCTGCCATTTATTGACGAGAATTTTAAAAGTAGTTCATTTAATCCATTGTACAAATGTCAAATACCTAACACATACAAAGCACTTTAAAAAGCAGGATTGCTACAAAGGAAGAATTACGACTTTTGGGGCTTTTACCATGAGGAAAAACACAGTCCAAATGTATGTCCTGTGGATTCTAGATTTGTAAAGCAACTGGATAAATAGATTATTGATAGATAAAATAAAGGGATGGAGGAAGAGAGAGATGGAGGGGAGGGAGAGAAAAAGCGAAGGATGGGAGGAAGGGAGGAAGGAAGGAAGGCAGGAAGGCAGGAAGGCAGGAAGGCAGGAAGGAAGGAAGGCAGGAAGGAAGGAAGGAAAAGTGAGCTACTGCTTTCTATAAAGTCCTTCTACTGACCTTCCCCTTAAAGTTGAGTTGCCTTATAGATGAGGGTAAGGAAGTAGATGATTTCCCAAAGTTCTGGTAGAGCAACAATAACTCCTTCCCTCTTTATTGCCAAGCCCCCATTAAAAAATCACTTTATCCCGTTGAGACTTGGTTTCTTCCATGAGATTATGGTGCTTTTTTTCCTGGAGAGCAAAGCAGCACATGCACCTAAAGCACTTAGCACAGTGCCCCGCAAAGAACAGCTATTCAATAGTTGTCTGAGTGTCTTAGACTATAGTCCAGAACAGCAGGACCCAAGACAAAGACTTGCTTAGTCTTTGAACTTGAGGAGAGTCAGTTAAGCATCACTAAAGACAATTCTAGTTTCAATCTGTGGGACCTAATAAACTATGTTTTGGAACTGTATTCTTCATTATAACTAAACACAAAAACTTCTGTTCATCACCTCTCATCTTGGATTGATCGATGGTTCTACAGCACAAAATTCCCCACTTTCTAGTTTTGCATTTAAGCTTCCTGTGCCTTTCTTTTGGAAAATAGTTAGTAGTCTTAGGTGCTGACCCAGGAAGTTAATCCTGAACAGAACTAACCCATTCATTAATCATGACAAATAAAGTAATTCGAGATCAACTGGGGAAACAGAGTCATATGTCGATGTTTTGTATGCAGTACCTCACAATTTTTGTTTTGCAAATTTAAAACCATTCTAAAAAAATTTTTTAAAGAACTGATTCAACTCTGTCACCACAACTGTGGTAAAAATAGGCAATGAGCAAAAATTATCCAAAGTGATTCACAAAAGGTATTAAATTTACTCATTTTTCTGATGATTTGAATTTAGGAAGTAATGTAAGATCATTATTTTTCAAACATTTCCATAATTTTCAGGACCTGGACCACTTTTTAAAATAAGTAATGAAGAATTTGGGTATCTTTTAAAAAAAAAGTAAATACTAAAGTTTTGTAATCCTCTGTTCTAATTTATGAACATAGAAGCATATATTCAGGATTGAATAATATGGAGCAGGGATTGTGGTGCAGTGGGTTAACATTCTGATTGTGACTCCTGATCCACATGGGACGCCTGCCCCAGTCCCAGCCATGCTGCTTCTGATCTAGTTCCCTTCTAATGTGAATGGAACTCAGCTTCCTGAGTCCTTGCACTCATGTGGGAGACCAAGTTGGAGTTCTTCATTCCTGGCTTCAACTAGCCCAGCTCTAGCCATTGTAGCCATTTGGGGAGTTAACTATCAGAGAGAAGATAGCTCTCTCACTCTCTCTCTCTCTCACTCTCTCTGTTTCCTTTGCAAATTAAAAAAAAGAATGTTTTTTAAAAGACTGGATAATAAGAATTACGCCTCTGCAATAATGTATTTCCCAAAACAATATTAATATTAAAATAAATATATTCATAAATGTAAATATTTCCACTTTCTCTCCTTGACTTGTAGATATTGCAATGCTGGAAGCAGAAAATCTTCTCAATACATGTAAGTGTATCAACCAAGAGTTATCATCCTAGTAAAAATTCCTCGGATGCCAGAAAGGATTTTCACTTGCGGGTCAATATAGTGGTACAATAGGACACCTGCTTTTAGAAGTTTGTATGAAGGACACTGTAGTTGGTCTCAGATTGACTGGTATCACAGCTGTAAGTTAAGCTACACGTAACCACGTGGCACAAAGTGCCTGGAGACCAGCAGTAACAACTAAGAACTTAAGAATCTGAAATGAAACTCATAATTTTTGAGTCTCACATACGCCACTTAAATTGCTAGATGAATTTACTTACATGTTATTTAATTTTTCCAAGACTCCATTCTAATTGTGAAAATAAAGTAGAATAACACAAGAAAATCATCAAAAAGAATGTATGGCTCATAACAAGCACTCAAGAAATGTCAATTATCTGTATTTTCTGTTTTCCTCTTGGAAACTCCAGGTCCAGGAATTTACTATAGAATTCAGTCTTAAGAGCCAACAAAGCCTAGTGTGCAAAAAATAATAATAATAATTTGCCTTAGATATAAGCAGCTTTTCTGTTACTGACCAAAGACAGTCTGCTTCCATTTTCCCAACATCTGCCCTGGGAAATGTGATCTTCTGGTCACAGAAACCTGGAGCAGGCTGCCAGGAAACACACTGCTTTTATCTGGAAACTGAGATTGGTAGAGGCCACTGGATTAGAGAAATCACCCACAAGAACCAGGTGACACCAACCCCAGGCTCTCCATCTCCCAAAGTCATAATGCAATTATTTCTGAGAAGCTTGACCAAAAGTTAAATGCAAAAACAATATTTGATTTTTTTGCTTTCTCATAGATTTTAACTCAAAAAGCTCAAGCAAGTTAATAAAACACGTTAAAACCAATCATTCCAATTAAAGTCAATATTGATAAATATCAAAATCCACAACCAGGAATTTGTCAGGTTCAAAAAATCCGATCAAGTGAATAATGGAAGGAATGTTAAGAAAGATTGGCTCAATCCTCTGCTCTCACAGTTAGAACACTAAACAACCATCATTTCAGTATTCTAAATCCAACTTGACCGATCTAGGAATTCAATAATTTTTTAAAAAGGAGGGAGGAGTATAAAAAATGAACAGGGTTAAAGAAGAGAGTTTTGGTATGTGACAAAGGTGAATTAAAATGTATTAACAAGACAATGGAGAGGTAATACAAACTCACAAGACTTGCTCACGTTCTGAAAGTATGAACCAGCAAACTTCATTATAACTTTAAATCCCTGAAATGTGCTGTATGATCTCTCTCGATATTATACCAAAGCTGTAAGGTAGCAGGTAAGACTGGCAGCAGCAATAACAAGGTGAAATGCCGAAGTGCTGGCAGAAAGCTTGACAAACAAAACAATCATGAGCAAGTGAGACTTTAGAATGGGCGTTGATGCGTGGATACAAATTAGTTAGGAATTCTGAGTAAGCAGAAACTGGGAACTGCAGTCACACAGGCGAGGTTCTGCTCATCTCTGTTTTTATATTCCTCTGGCGGAAGTTGAGTAGAAGCAAGCTTCCCTTAGGAGTGACCCAAAGAGAAGGGACCCAGAGCTGCCTCTGGCTACTGGATTATGTGTTTTTTTCCTTCACAGTGTCCATCCTAAGGGAGTGAAAAGAGAATGGGAGAGCAAAGGAAGTAACATTCCAGGGGTCCCAGTGAGAAACAAGGGTCACAGAATCACCCGCTCGGCGGAGTGATTTTTATGAAGAGGCTGCCCTGAGGTTTGAGATTTGGGCTGAACAACAAAATAACCTAGAATCAAAGAAATACGTGAAATAAGACTCAAAGGACTAGTTAAGGCCTCAAAAAAAAATATGTTACCCTCCACTGTGCCTTCAATGCCTTTTCGGTCTCAGGGAAGACTATCTCAACATCTGGTGGCATACGATTAGTACCTCCCTGCAACAACTGACCATTTCACTTTCCCAATTGTTTCTTTTTATTATTATTATTATTTTTAATTCATTAATTACATTGTATTATGTAACACAGTTTCATAGGTACTTGGATGCTCCCCAACCCTCCCCAAACCCACCCACCATGGTGGATTCCTCCACCTTGTTGCATAACCACAGTTCAAGTTCAGTTGAGATTCCCCCATTGCAAGCATATACCAAACATAGAGTCCATCATCTTATTGTCCAGTCAAGTTCAACGGGTTTCTTAACCTTAATGTTGTTGTTACCAGGGATGTTCTGTGTGTTAGATGAAATTGATCACGATCTTGGTCTGTACCCACGAGGTAGTAGTCGTCCCTCGCCTCCAAATGTGACAACTCAGAAAGTCTTTAATCATTGCCAAATATCTTCCAGAGAGAAAGTGTGGAAACTTTCTCTGAGAGCCACTGTTTTAATCCATGCCTCCTACATTGATTTTGTCCAATTATTTGCTCTCCAATTCTTTGGAGCATACTCATCAGAGGAAAGTGATTTTATAATCAATTACCATTTTTATTTCCAGAAGCCTCATGATTACACTGCTGAACCATTACTTTCACAAATATATTTTAAGCTCCTTTTATGTGGTAAGTTCATGGTAGCTTCTAGAGATTCATGTTTTTCAAAAACAAAACAAAACAAAAAATATATACACATAGACATATAATAATATATACATGATTCCTCTACTCTGTTTATTAATAAAATAACATCTACAATAAAAAGCAGATATGCAAGAGACAAGCTCAGTGCTTTAGTTGGAGCAAAGTTAAAGCACTCAAGGGAGTCTATGAAGGAAAGTCATCAAGCTGGAGAAAATACTAATGAAATTGTACTACTACTACCAATTTGCTTTAATCACTTCATGAGAGTTCCTCTGCAACTAGAATCACAGTCCTGATCTCATCAGCACAGAACTTTGGAAAGAAGTCGTTGCTCCTTTTATCCAAGTGTTGTGCGCTGTGATCTGAGTGTGAATACATTCCTGTTCACTCTGTGTCTCATCAGTACCTCATTCACATTCATATTCATTCTCTTTTTCCTGTGGTGATTTTCATAGACTCACTGCCCAAAAACTGCCCTCTAGGATGAAAAAAAATACTTACCTGTATAATTTAGTAATATAGAATTTTTGTCTTCTAAATCATAACATTTACTTCCACCTAGCTCCTTCCATCAGGTTAACAGGAAGTGCATTGTGAACCATGAGGATAGGAGAGGAAACCTCATGTCAACAGTTAAATCCATCCTAATTTCTCTTAAGATTGTGAGCTTTCCCTCGGTTAATACAGACACTTATCCTTTCACTGCAGCAATGTGTGTGCACAAGTGCATCAATACTAATAAACTCTATTTTGATCAGGTTGTGGACGTCGCACAATAACTCCCACTGGCAACAAAATTGCAGGGGGCCTGGATGCTGAGGAAGGAGAATGGCCCTGGCAAGCCAGCCTTCAACAGAATCATGTCCACCGATGCGGAGCCACTCTGATCAGTAATAACTGGCTTGTCACTGCTGCTCACTGTTTCATAAAGTAAGCTCTGGCCCAGGGGAAGACCTCAGATCCACTCAAAATCTGATCATACTTTCCAACACAGTAGTTACACAACTGTATTGCCAACTGTCCAGTAGTAAGAGCACAGCCTCAAAATTGTTCAATGATTTATCAGCAACATGGCAGATATGGACATGATGACTTTCAAACAACATGTTGTTGCACCCAAAGTCTCCTTTGTTTACCTATAATATTTTAACATTTTTGTTTGATGATTCTTTTTCATTAATTTCCATTGGTTTTCTGTAGCATTTATTTAATTTTTTAAACAAAAATTTCTCTCAGATTTAATCAACTCCCTTCAAATGTTTAGCTGAGCTTATTATTCCTTTAGTAAAACACTGTTTGCTATTTTGATTATTCTTTTAGTAAAATACTGTTTCCGGTTTTTAAAATATAAATCCTTGATTAACTAGTAAAAATTAAAATTTAAAATGCATTCCTATTAATCTAGAGTTTTAAAGATTACAAAATGCCTTAATTTCCTCATCTCCATAAATTTATTCTATTCCATATTTGTCCATTTTTAATTCTATTGCGCTGTTAAAATTGCTTTCCTAAGCCTCCTTGATCATTTAGAATATAAAACAAGAAATATAGTCTCACTTCCAGGTTGTTTTTTCAATATTTATTTATTATTTATTGGAAGGCGGATTTACAGAGAGGACAAAAAGAGAGAAAGATCCTCCATCCGAAGGTTCACTGCCCAAATGGCCACAGTGGCCAGAGCTGAGCCAATCCAAAGCCAGGAGCCAGAGGCTTCTTCCAGGTCTCCCACATTGGTGCAGGGTCCCAGGGCTTTGGGCCTTTCTCTACTGCTTTTGCAGGGCATAAACAGAGAGCTGGATGGGAAGTGGAGGAGCTGGGACACAAACTGGTGCCCACATGAGATCCCAGTGCCTGCAAGGTGAGGACTTAGCCAATTGAGCCATCATGCCTGACAGTCCAGGGTTTTATTTTTGAAAAATTGTTTATTCGTTAATAAAAATCTATTCATGTGATCATTATGTTTACTTTTTCTCTTCATCCAACTTCATTTTTATATGCTTTTAAGCACCATGGGCACTCAAAACAAATGTTATATTTTAAGTAGCTTAAGGTATAAGTGCTTATGACTCTAACATACAAGAATTTTAATAAGTATATCCACTTTTTTAGTGCAAATGATCCCAAAGATTGGATTGTAAGTTTTGGGCTTCTCTTAAGTGACCCACAAATAAAACGGACTGTCGAGGAGATTATAATTCATGAGAATTACCGGCACCCTGCACACGACAACGACATTGCTGTTGTGCGTCTATCTTCCCCAGTGTTGTATGCAAGCAACATTCGAAGAGCATGTCTTCCAGAAGCTCACTACAGATTCCCACCCAATACAAAAGTCGTGGTCACAGGATGGGGAGCATTGAAGTCTGATGGTGAGTTCCTAACATTCCTGTGTCCCAGGACTTCAATTTTAGGAGCTGTAAAGTACGGAAAATTACAACTAATTCTAAACGTTTTTTTCCTATGGATCATTCTAAAGAGTATAAAGTGTAACAATGAAAAGTATCCTAATATTCACACAGACACTATAATTTCATAGTTATTTACATAAGTCCCCATAAAATGGCTTTTTTTTACAGAAATGTATTATTTGAGTAACTTATTTGCCTCCATTTCGTTTATTTATTCATTCAACAAACATTTATGTTTACTGCAATTCTTGCATCAAGTATTACTCTAGATGGTTTGCATATGATAATGTGTAAAATAAACAAATATCCCTGTATGTTTTCTTAGCAAGAGGCAGAGAAATTTTCTTTCTCAACAAAGGAAGACAGACAGCAATCATCAAATATAAGAACTAAAGTAAATTACAGAATATGCTTTATGCAAATGTAAGAAAAATGGGAACTACATAGAATTGCTTTATTTACTCATTTGAGAGGAAGAAAGAGAAAGACAGGGGAATATACTCAAAGGCAGAGATAGGGATGATAGACAAAGAATTCCTACCAACTAGTTCATCCCTCAGATGACCATGAGTCTGAAGCTAAGAGCCAGGGATTCAATCCAGGTGTCCCATGTGGGTGACAGGAACCCAAGTATTTGAGCTGTCATTTACAGCTTCCCAAAGTGAACATTTAATGAAATTTGAACCAGGAGCTAGAGTCAGGACTCAAATACAAGTAATCCCATATGGTGTGTTGGACTCTTACTAGCCCAGTCAAATGCCTACTTCAGGAATAAGCATTTCTGATGCAATGGGTAGTGAGAAGGTAAGACTCTAACAAATACCACGAATGTACTTCAGAAAAAGCTTGTGCCAAAATGGAACCAAAAGTGTGAGTTTATTTTAGTGAATTTTTTTCCAAATTCATTTTTTTACATCAAAAAGTTTTTGCACCAAAATTAACTCGGACTTTTCATTCGTGTTTCACAAACTTTTTCAAGTAGCCTTGTATTTAAATACGTGCTTCTTCATGGCAATAAAAATGTAAAGACTTATTGGTCATTTATATTCACAACTGTATTTTAGTAGCTGAAAATACACCTAAAACTTATTCCAAGGTTCAGCGCTACAGTAAGAAACTAAGCTAAAAACAGGAATAAAATGTGTAGTTCAGGATATAAATTTTAAATCTGGTTTTCTAAGATACACATGCAATAAATATAAAAGTTCAAAATAATTCAAAAGGAGAAATCCCATCACACATAGGTGTACTTTTTAGGTTTTTCTGAATATTTACATATAGATTTATAATACTATCTAAATATTGTAATGTTCACAGTGTTCATAAACATTAGTTGTTTCTTTATTACCAAGACATGAAACTAAGCTTTAATTAAAACATGTTTTACATTGATTTGGAAGCTGTACATAGTGTTAAAGTTACATACCAGAGGGATCAATAAAAACTATAAACATTTCTTCCTTTAGGGGCAAGTCCTAATATACTCCAAAAAGGATTAGTGAAGATTATAGATAATAAAATATGTAACAGCGCAAAGGCATATGGCGGAGTCGTTACACCTGGAATGCTGTGTGCAGGGTTCCTGGAGGGCAGTGTGGATGCCTGCCAGGTAAGTACACCTCATTCATTTTCAGGAAAACTGTTTTCATTGTATTTTATCTCATATATATTTTTCAACGGGGTAGCGCAACATTGAGAAAAAGAATTGAGAAAGAGACAGAGAGGAGACAGAGAGGAGACGGAGAGAGACTCCATTCCCCTGGCTCACGCCCCACATGACTCCAACAGTCGGAGCTGGATTAGGCCAAAGCCGTAAGTCCTGAGCTCCATCTGCATCTCCATCTTGGGCGTCAGGGATCCAAAATGTTGGGTCAGCTGTCACTGTAGGGAGTTGGATTGAAAGCAGAATAGCCAGGACTTGAATCAGCACTACCATGTGGGATGTAAGCACAGCAAGTGGCAGCTTAATGCACTGTGCCACAATGCCAATCCTTGCCTTGCAATTTTAAATTTCTGATTAACCAGGGCAGTTTTCTCAATTTTTAATACCCTAAATATTTTTGACATCTAAAATATTTAAGTAAAATTATATTGATTTTTTTCTGTGTGCTTCTGGGAGCGTTTTTACATTTAATATGTAATAATTTTATCATTTTCCACATGTACTTCATATTTATTACTGAATATTTTTCTTGAAAACAGGAGCACTAATAATAGCACATAAGATGGGATTCAGGATAATGATTATAAAATGAGGAAAGAAGGATATATTGTCATGTAAATGGTGTGAATCAATGAAGACAATATTCGTAACTATTAGTACACCAAAAATATGACATCCACATAACTTTTATACTCTGTATATTTCTTGGGTTCCACAAACACATGGAATTTGTTTTTCTGTATCTGGCTTTCTTCACTTAGCATAATGATTTCCACTTTCATCCATTTTTCTGTAAATGTCAGAATTTCATTGTTAATTACTATTTTAATACATTTATTTCCTTCATCCACGATACAGTTGTAAGCATAGGACCATCTCTGTCCCTACCCCTCTGTCTTTCCTATATTCCCCTCCTACTATTTGTCTCCAAATTATTGTAATAGCAGAGTCATTTGTTTCACTATCACAAGCTTAACTTTATAATATACAACTGTATCATGACATGGCAAGTACAAGAAAAGAAAGATAATAAAATAATGTAGTGGAATGTGTAACTATAAATAATAATGAGAATCCTACTATTATGTGGGAATAGACACATGCTGTAAACATCCATTGTTTTCCATTTTTCCATTATTTTCCCTTGTAGAGTTTATATGCTTTTGCTGTGTGTGCTTTGTGTGTTAGTTGCCATATATCAGACAGAGCACGTGATATCTGTCCTTTGGGGACTGGCTTATTTCACTAAGGATAAGGGTTTCCAGCTGAAACCATTTTGTTACAGACTCTCAGTTTCCTTTTTTTTTTTTTTTTTTTAAGATTTATTTATTTGTATTGGAAAGTCAGATATACAGAGAGGAGGAGAGAGAGAAAGATCCAATGATCCACTCCCTAAGCAGCTACAACAGCCAGAGCTGAGCCAATCCAAAGCCAGGAGCCAGGAGC
Source organism: Ochotona princeps (assembly GCF_030435755.1). Taxonomy (NCBI): domain Eukaryota; kingdom Metazoa; phylum Chordata; class Mammalia; order Lagomorpha; family Ochotonidae; genus Ochotona; species Ochotona princeps. The sequence continues at coordinate 72,761,982 of NC_080838.1, forward strand.
CTCTTCCAGGTCTCCCATGTATGTGCAGGGTCCCAAGGCTTCGGGCCATCCTCTACTGCTTTCCCAGGCCTCAAGCAGGGAGCTGGAAGGGAAGCGGGACTACTGAGATTAGAACTGGTGCCTTTTGGAATCCTGATGCATGAAAGGCAAGGATTTAGCTCAAGTTAATCAAAGTTAACATACCTGTGTAAGTGGAAGAAGCATGGGCAAAGAACACAGGCAAAAGAACAAAATAGCTTGTAACAGCAGAAGAAAAAGTATTCGATGCAACATGCAATAGATATTAAAATTATCCAGGATAATTGGAAGGATCAGAGCAAAGGAAAATGTAGCATTAAAGTACTCCATTATTCTGGGGAAATGAGCCCAAGATAAGCAGATGAAAACAATAAGTGTAGAGATCTAGCCAACTCACACAATTCTGGAAGAGCAGTATTTACATGAGAACGGGAGAGCACAGTCCAGTTTGGGTGGTAGCTAAATACAAACATTCCTTTATTCCATCATCTTCTGAGAAATAAGGGAGCTTGGGAAGATAATCAGAGGGTTTCTCTGCACGCTGGATGCATAGAAATAATACCTTCAAATACTCTTGGATATTAACTAAGCTGAAACTTTTCACATATTTTTGCCATTGTTGTATTGCTATGTAAAAAAGACATACATTGACTTCTTTGATTCAAATCAACTATTATAGGATCCAAAAATATCCTAGACTAAAATGATTTTCGTATTGAAACACCTAGGACTATTCTGTTCTTCTCTCTCTTTGCTACGAAAGGGAAAATATGCACTATTTGCCTTTAAACTGCAGTGATTATATATTTCTGCCTACTTTTTCCTCCTTAGGGTGACTCTGGTGGACCACTAGTTAGTGAAGATTCTAAAGGACTGTGGTTCCTTGCTGGTATCGTAAGCTGGGGAGATGAATGTGCTCTTCCGAACAAGCCTGGCATCTACACCCGAGTGACATACTACCGGGACTGGATCATGTCCAAAACTGGTCTTTAGTGGGGGAGTCCTCTGTGGATGATAGCACAAAGGTTGTGCTTTTGTTATGTATGCTTGTCATTCCCAAGCTACATATCACCTTATGGAAATTTGATGTTGAAAATTTTAAAACAATCTTAGAAACATGAAAACCTACTATTAGGCTTTGACAAACTTTCATTGAGACCGAACCAGGATATGCAATTTTCCCTTTACTCTTTTCCAGATGGGGAGTAACTATGTGAGTAAATATGGATTACAATTTATTAAAGAGAAGGCTCTGTTAATTTTCAGATCAAAATCTCGGGAAATCACTGACTAGGCAATTTAGAAATAAACCAACTTCTGAGTGTATAATTTTCTGCTCATAAGAAACGGATACAAAAAAGTCAGCCTACTGATAGGTTGTAGTGTAATCATTTGCAGTAATACAGGCTATAAAAATTATTCAAAAATCTACTTGTACTTTTTCCAGTCCTTGTGCTAATGCTAATCCCTTCTCAATTTATGTCTTTCTTACCTTCAGTAACACAAAATTATATAATAATCCATTTGTCGCAATGAATAGACCAGTGTTTATTGACTTATTCCCATCCTCTCAATAATACAAATTATCCACCAGAATAATTAATATGGAAATTTTCCTTTGCTTAACTGTCCTTTTGCACATATAAAAAGTTCTAAGCTGAAGGCATACATATCTACAAGTCGAATATTATGCCAAACCTATAGGTTAGTTGCAATCCAATATATTTTCTCTTTTTGATGGAAAACAGAATTAAGTGTTTATTTAGGTACAAATGTTGCAACTAAAGCATGGCATTTTCCCACATGGGTGCAGGGTCCCAAGGCATTGGGCCGTCCTCAACTGCTTTCCCAGACCACAAGCAGGGAGCTGGATGGGAAGTAGAGCTGCCGGGATTAGAACTGGCGCCCATATGGGATCCTGGCGCGAGGACTTTAGCCGCTAGTCCATGCCGCCAGGCCCAGCATTTTCATAATATACACGTTGCATCCCAACTTCTTGAAAATTGTCATATGGATTCCAAAAAGTATTTGCACAAAAATCAATCTTTTTTTTCTTTTTTTTGAAACATATTTTATTATTTTATGATACAGTTCCATAGGCCTTGGAATTTCGCCCTTTCTCCTCTGCAAATCCCCCTTACACACACTGATTTCCCCTATATCATTACAGTAGTACAGTCCTTCATAAATGGGCATTAAGTCCATCATTCTCCTATTTAAGTGTATCTTGACATTGTAGGGTCCATCATCCTATTGTCAAGATATATTTCACAGTTTCATTGATTTGGAAGTAGAAATGCATACTGCATTTTATCTTCACATCTAAATATGATGGTCTCTACAGGCAGTCCAGTTAATTTTCTCTCATCAAGGTAGTTTCTCAGATGGTAAGTCCACCAATATGGCAATGGGAGCTTAATTTTTTCTTTTTTATTTTTAAGATTTGTTTATTTTTACTTGAAATAATTACAGAGAAAAAGAGGGGGATACAGTTGGATACACAAAGAGAGGGAGAAAGGGAGAAGGAAGGAGAAAGACAGTTGTCTTCTATCATCTGGATCAACCCACATGATGGTAATGACCAAAGCTGAGCCTGCCCAAAGCTGGAAGCCAGGAGGTCTTCTGGGTTTCCTGCGTGGGTGCAGGGGCCATTAGCAGGGAGCTGAGCTGGAAATGGAACAGCCAGGACACAAACCAAGGTCTGTATTGGATGCCCGCACTTCAGGAATTAGCCTGCTGCACTACGGTGCTGGTGCCAATCTTTCTATTTTTCAACACTGACCATTTACAACTGCCACTCATGGCCTTCCTTACGATGTAATTTTTCATAACATCCCAAAAATTTGTCAATAATAAGATAAACTTTTATTGGGTCCTTCCTATGTTCTAAATACACTTTATATATAATTAAATTGAACCTTCCCAAAACAACCATAAAGATAATTCCCCTGCTATCACAACTAAATAGATAAGGAAAAAAAATGATATATAGAGAAATCAAACTATTTTACAAAAACCATAGAGTTTATAATTCATCCAACTGGAATTTTAAAAGCATACAATTCCATTCCAGAACTGACACTTAAAAGTATGCTCTGTAATGTTATATAAGAATTATGAATCAATTTAGTTTAATATTCTAAAATGTTGTGAATTTTACGGATAGATTAACAAAATTTCTTTATGATCTGATTGTTTAGGTTAGTTTGACATACCTTTTTTATCAATTATGAGAATTAACCCTTCTACATATTAATATCTTAGAAGTTCACCAAAAAAATGTTTATTTGACAAGAATTGCCTAGCTTAGACCGATGCTCCACTTTTAACGGGAAGGGAGGGGGGGTTGGAAAGCTCTTGATTGTCATCTCTTGAAAAAAATGCTACATGGATTTATTTTTACATTTTTTTCACATTTTACATTTTTTAGTTATTGTTATTATTATTATTATTATCATCATTTTATGATACAGTTCCACAGGCTACTGGGATTTCCCTTATCCCCGTCCCAAATCCCCCCCCACCTAGTTCCTCTATATCATTACTAAAGTATAGTTCTTCATACACAGTCATGTCCATCATTGCTGGCATGGTCAATGGCAGAGAGTCCAGAATCCTATTGTCAGGATATAGAAAACAGTTTCATTGTAAGTCCATCTTTGTCTGGAAGTAGAAATGCATACTACATTGTATCCTCACATCTGGATATGTTAGTCTCCATTTCACAGCTACTGTACATCCCCTCAAATGAAAAGTCATAATACAAAATCAGCAATAGAAGCAAAAATAGAAATTTACAATGCCGTGAAGTTAAATAACATGTTACTAGATATGACAGACTGCATTACACAGCTACAATACATCCCCTTAAAGGAAAAGACACAAAACAAAATCAACATCAGGAAGAAAAAAGAAATTAACAACACCATAAAGTTGAATAACATGCTACTAAATGACTAACGTGTAGCTGAAGAAATGAAAATCAAGAACCTTCTTGCAGAAAATGATGCTACTGTATGATCTACGAGTCACTGAAGAATTTAATCAGAAGAAGGTATTTTGAAGAGATGAAACTAACAGAAAACATCAAAACCCATGCGATATAGTTTCCTAGAAGTCTGTTATATAATGAATATTTTTTCAGCAAATGAATTAAAGAATCAGTGATTGAATTAAATAAGACATCTATTAAATAAAAAGCATTTTAATGAATAGTAGACTGTCTGCAACAAACAAGAATAATACAAAATTAATTTGAAGGTAGAGAACATTCTAAACTCCATATTGTGAATTTCACAAAAGTTAACTATGAGAAACAGGAGGCTTGAGGGTCATACAATAGACCTGGGACCTCCTGATTCCCAAAATAGTGGGTTTTTTTCTAATATACTATATTCATTATGAAAATAAGGTTTAACTTGTTATCTCCATATGGAGTGATGTTGCCCTCAAATAATGATTTTCTACGGTTTCCTGGAATGAAATTATGTTGATTGCAATGAACATGAGTGGTTATCCAGGCTACCTGGACAAACATGAACTCTCCTCAACTACCTATTGACTGTCAAGGGCTCACAACTGCCGTAGTCTGACAATTACTATTGGTTTACTGGAATCACCACCCAGATATGCCTGAGAAGTTCGGCCCACCTAACAGGTGGTCCTCAGCCAATGAGTAACTGATACAGAAGTTCACAACTAATGGAGTGGCGATTCCATCACTCCAATCATGTCTCAGTGTCTATGTGTGATCAGACTTAGGCTAGATGCAGCCATTGGTTGGTTCAGTTTCTCCTAAGCCCTATCTGCTCACCCCACATGCTTGAAGGAGTCACCTCAGAGCATCATCTCAAATCACTTGCACAAGAATTCCCATCTACAAATGGGTTTTGTGACTCAGTGGGTTAGGCCACTGCTTGGGACATCTACATCCCATATTGGAATGTCTGAATCAAATTCAAGCACCCTGCTCCTGGGCCTGGCACAGTAGCCTAGAGACTAAAGTCCTCACCTTGTAGAAGCCAGGATCCCATATGGGCACTGATTCTAATCTCAGCAGCCCTGCTTCTTCTCTAGCTCTCTGCTTGTGGACTGGGAAAGCAGTCGAGGACAGCCCAAACCTTGCACCCATGTGGAAGACCTGGAATAGGTTCCGGGCTCCTGGCTTCAGGTCAGCACAGTTCCAAACATTGCGGCCACTTGGGGAGTGAATCATCAGACAGAGGATCTTCTCTGTCTCTCCTCCTCTCTATATATCTGACTTTCCAATAAAAAAATAAAATAAAATTTTTAAAGTACCCTGCTTCTGATCTAGTTTATTATTAGCATACTCTGAGTAGTCAGCAGAGGACAACTCTAGAATTTGGATTCTTGCCACCCTGACTGGTGGCAAACCCTGGTGGTGTAAACCCTGGCTCTTATAGGCATTTTGGAGGGTGAATCAGCAGATGAAAGATCTTTCATTCATTCTCTCTTTTTCTGTCTCTCACACTCCCTCCCCGCCCCAACCTGTTTCAAAAGGTACATGTATAACTTTTAAAAACACAAACAATAACTTTTATCTGGAGCTGGTACAGTAGCATTCAGGCTAATCTCATGCTTGTGGTGCTAACATCCCACATGTGCATTGGTTCATGTCCTGGCTGCTCCACTTCTGATCCAGCTCCCTGCTTTTGGTCTAGGAAGGCAGCAGAAGATGGCTCAGGTCCTTGAGACTCTGCGACCATGAGTGAGACCCAGAGGAAACTCCTTGCTCCTGGCTTTGAATTAGCTCAGCTTTGGCTACTGCAGCCATTTTGGGAACTGAACCATCAGATAAAAGATCTCCCTGTTTCTACATCTCCTTCCCTCTGTAAATCTACCCTCCAAATAAAAATAAAAATAAGTCTAAAAATAAAAACCAGCAATTCCCATTCTACCCCTAATTATATGAAATTGGATTGGGAAAGAATTTTCTTGTGTTTTTCTTGAATACGAGCACATGAGCATATTTTTTAATTAAATAAATCCAGTATAGTAAACTCAATTGGATCTTCACTGTTTCAGAATATCATGCCTAAACTTCACGATTCCAAAATGACGTCTTCTCACATTACACTAAAACATTCGAAGCAGGTAGATTAAGTATTTAAATATAAGTAAACTGATTTGGGGGCATATTACTGTGACAGAAAAAAAAAAGCCTCTGTAGTTTTTAAACACTTTTTCTGATGAAAGTATAACATAAAAACAATTATAGAAAACTATAACACTGTAAGAAACTCCAATTAATCATGCTCTGCTATTCAAAGACTTTCAACAAAATTTTCCTTGTCCCTGCAAGATGCGTTGTTGATCTAATGAGGGAAAATTATGGAAAAAAAAAAACCACTTTATCACAGATATGGACCCCTATTCAGGAGATTATTCTTTATAACAAAGCCTAGCATAAGTGATGTCTATATCAGGAGAAATTGGTTCATAAAGAAGGGTTATTTATACTTCAACTTCCTGTTGTCATTCCTAAATTAGAAAAGCATACAAATAAATTTCCAAATTACACAATCAAATGAAACAATTAATTTAAACATTTCAGATGAAAATCACATAGCTATATTTTACTACCAATTCTTTTAAAACTCCTAATAAATACAATACAGATTTCAACTCTGCTCTAGCATTATACCCCAAAGATTAAGAAAAAACACATTACATTCATTTTATAAATGTAATTGGCAGAGGAAGCAAGGTTACAAGCTAACCTTTCACCTACAGTGCTCTCATCCCATATGGGTGTCACTTCATGTCCCAGCTGCTTCACTTCTCATCCAGCTCACTAGTTACAAGTTGCTGAAGCAGTGCAGGATGGCCCAAGTCCTTGAGCCCTACACCATGTGGGAGACCTGGAAAGAAACTCCTGGATCCTGGCTCCCAGGTTTGGATGGCTCAGTTCCCATCGGTGTAGACATTTGAAGAGTGAACCAGCAGATGGAAGACTTCTCTCTTTGTCTCTCCTTCTCTTTTTGTAATCTGCCTTTCAATTAAATAAATCATTTTTAAGTGCAATTTTAAGAAAATTTTCATTTTATAAAAAAAATGCTTGTCAAAAAAGACTTATTACCATTAAGTCTGAGATGAATCACTATGTTTTATTAGGGGAGAAAGTCAAGTCAGTGAGTTTTTCCAGGAAGGCTAAAGCAGTGTAACACAGCAATTACCTGTATTCAAACCATGGCTCCATCCTAGCTGTGTGACCTTGGGTGGCCTCACTTCCTCATCTTACAGAAGGAGACTAATAGTATTACCTACCTCATATTCAGTGACTATGTATCTATACTCAAACAAATAGTTCTTGGCAAATAATTTGTATATTGGTGTTTATTAAACAAAATCTTCATTCATGAGTTTTCCCTGCTTGAAGTAAGAGGGTTATCATTCAGCAGATATTACTGTGTTAGTAGCGAAGACCACAGTTCCACTGTAGTATAAACACGATCTAAAAATGACAGTCGTATTTCAAAGTGACCATTTCATTCCTACATATACTTTTTTGTTCTGTATTAGCCACCACATATTAGAGTAAACATGTTGTTTGCCTTGTTAACTGTATTGTAAGCTAAGTATAACTATTTCCAGTTGCATCATTTTGCTGCATAACAAGGATTTCATTATTTATGGCTGAATAGTGCTCTAAGGTGTATATATGCCACATTTTCCTTATAAAAACTTATTATTATGAGAAATTCAACTTTCAAACTTCTAATTCTGAAGAAGATGAGATTAGGATGACTGTGTTTTAGAATCATATTACTTTATCAAATAAAATTGATATCTGCATCAATAGATTGTCAATAAAAGAATAGTATACTGGGGCTAGCACTGTGGCATAGCATGCTAAGCAACTTCCTATGACACTGGCATCACAAAGGGGCACTGGTTGGATTTACAGCTGCTCTACTTTTGATCCAGATCCCTGCTAATTCCTTGAAAAAACAATGAGAAGATGACTCAAGTGTTTGGAGTCCAGCACCCAAGTGGGAGACCGGAACAAAACTTGAGTTCCTGACTTCAATCAGGCTCAGCCCATGATATTAAAGACATTTGAGGACTGAGTCCCTCTCTCTATCTCTCTCTCTGATCTCTGTAATTCTATCAAGCAAATGCATAAGTAAATCCTTTAAAAATGGTACACAATTTTGAATAACCAGTAATCCACGTGAATGCTGTAAATTAAGTGAGTGAAAAGATCATATGAACTTTATCTAGCCTTTCTTTGGAATCTACAAGTACAATATCTACTATACAGTGGTTAATGATATTTGATTGCATTGTTAAATATAATTCTTACATGTTATTAATTATAAGTAAAAGTTAAAGTATATTATTTTCATTGTATAATAAATAAATGCAACACTTGTTTTTATTTGTTTGTTTTAAAGTTACAGAGGGGGAGGAAGAGACAGAGCAAGAGTGAAAACCATTATAGTACTGACCTTCACAGTGTTGTAAGGATTTAACATGCTAATGTCTGCAACGTGCTTAGAAAAGTGCCTGTGCTCAGAAATATATTGGAAAACTCAGTAAATGATAACTATGATATGAGCATCACTACTGAATCAATGGACATTCAAAATCCATGGGGTTGACTTATCCAACAACTGAAATCTTCAACTGCATGGAATTTCATTCACCCTCCACTTCAGCTACTTTCATGGCCACACCTTTTACATTAGAGCTTTATGCCTTCTGTGGCATCAAGGGTTTTTTTTTTTAACAGATTAAATGCTTCGAATTTTGAAATCTCAAAATCCCCCAAATCCTTTCAAAGCATTCTGCTATACAATACTCTTTCTGCAACACATGATCAGGTGGCTACATTTGACTCTATATCCAAGGCACTTCTTATAAATAAATCTTAAACCTCTTAGTACGGAAACGTGTTCTGATCAGAAGGTAATTATTATGTGCGACTTTTGTTCCCATGGACCCTTTTCCAGCTGCACTGGAACCTCCTAACCTAACCTCTGCATTTCAGCCTGGTACCCCAGCAGCTGAAAACATGAAAATGCTCTCTGAGCCATCCAGCCCAACTATCATGCACTTTTTCCCCCTGTTCATATATATACATGTATAGATGAGATACATAAAAATATCATGTTTTAGATATATACACATATATATACACAAAGATATACATCCCTCAAGATTGAGCTTGGTCACATTTTCTGGAAAAATAGATCAGCCCATCGTTGACAAAGACAAGAGGGGAAAAAACGGAGGGAGGCTGGAGGAGGACAAAGCAAGGAAGGGGGAAAAAAATGAGGCATTCCTTTCCCAGATATTTTTTTGTTTTTGCTCTATCTATAGAGGACAAAAGGAAAATATATTTCAATCAAATCATATTTTATCGTGGACATTTTTTTCTTTGTGGCTCCTATAGGTAGCTCTTCAGATTTGTAAATCTATCCAATGGATACCTTTCTTGTTTTGATTTGCTAAAATATATGGCCCTGATCAGAGTAACTGATATGAGGCACCTACAAAGTCTTTTGAGTTTTCCAGAAAAATAAGCTACTTTTTTTAATGAGAATTATTTGATTATAAGAAATCTATTAAAGCTAAGGCAGTAATATCTTATGATCGTATATATATGATACTAAAAAATATCTCTGTTTCCATTAAAACCTTGATAGTTGATGGTTTAATCCGTATCTTTTCTGGTGTATTGTAAAACATTAAAAATTTTTCAAAATCTATTTTTTATGTTATGAATGGTTTCTATTTGTTTTAACAGTTCAACTTACATGGAAGCTCCAGTAGGATTTTTAATTTTTCTTTTAGTTACTTGATTTTACTTTATGATTCGTATTTACAGATCCCTATCATTATTTGCAAATATGATTCCTAAAACTTGACCTATTAGATGAAACTTTCTGTAATCCCCTTATTGATATTTGTGATGATGTTGTGATCACTTACAGTGTGCATGCACAGATGGTGAAAGGTTAATGCAATGCCTTGCACAGTTTTGCAGCAGAGGTTCAACAAGGAGGTATTCTACCTTCCTGTTTCAGTTGTAACACAGCACACAAGTACCTCTTTTTTTAATTTTTAAAATTTTTTTCATTTTTTTATTATTATCACCTTATGATCCAGTTCCATAGGCCATGGAATTTCCCCTACTCCCTCCCCAAATCACCCACCTACTGAGTTCCTCCATATCATTACAACAGTATAGTTTCTCATAAACAGACACAAGTCCATCATTTAAAGCATAGACAATGGCAGAAAGTCCAGCATCCCATTGTCAAGACACTTCCAATAGTCTCACTGGGAGTCCATCCTCGATCTGGAAGCAGAGATGCACACTGCAATGCATCCTCATATCTGGACATGTTAATCTCCACTACACAGTCACTACACATCCCCCCAAAAGAAAATCCACAACACAAAATCAACAAAAGGAAGGGGGGAAAAAGCAATTTACAACACCATGGAGTTAAATAACATGCCACTGAATGACTAGTGTGTTGTTGAAGAAATGAAAAAGAAAATTAAAAACCTTGAAGAAAATGATGCTACTATATGATCTGTGAGTCAGTGAAGGATTTTATGAGAAAAGGTGTTTTGAAGAAATGAAAATAAAAACAAAAACATCAAAATCCATGAAATGTAGTTTCCGCTGATCTTTGTTGGTGAGCTATGTCTCCTGTAGGCAACAAATAGATGGGGTTTGTGTTTTTAATCCACTCCACTAATCTATGATGCTTGACTGATGAGTTTAAGCCATTTACATTCAGGGTTAATATGAATGGGTGGTAATTTGTTCCTGTCATGTAGCAATGGGTTGTTAATTTTTTTTAAGATTTATCCATTTTTACTGGAAAGGCAGATAGGAGACAGGAGGAGAGACAGAGAGGAAGATCTTCCATCCGATGGTTCACTCCCCAAGTGGCCGCAATGACTGGAGCTTAGCCAATCCAAAGCCAGGAGCAAGGAGCCAGGAGCTTCTTCTGGCTCTCCCACGTGGGTGCAGGGTCCTCAGGTTATGGGCCATCCTCAACTTCTGTCCCAGGGCACAGGCAGGGAGCTGGATGGGAAGCGGGGCCACTGGGATTAGAACTGGTGACCATATGGGATCCCAGGCCCAATGGGTTATTAATTGATTTACATTTCTGTTGTTATTTTACTGGATGCTCTTTACATTTGCCTTTAGTTTTGGTGGATGTTATTTCTTTTCTTTGTCAAAAGAGCATTTGCAAGTTTCATTTATAGGGCAGTTTTGGAAGAGGCATATTCTTGGAGGTTTTCTTTACTGTGGAAGAACTTTCATTTTCAAAGAAAAAAGAAAGCTTTGCTGGGTATGTTACTCTGGGCTAAAATTTTTTAGCTTTTAGAACCAGGAATATGTCACTCCATTCTCCTGTGGCTTATGGAGTTTCCTGTGAGAGCTCAGCTGTGAATTTAATTGTCATTCCTCCGTAAACCAATTGATTTTCTTCATTAGCATATTTAAGAATCGTCTCCCTATGTTCAATTGAAGAGGACTTGATTATCATGTGTCTTGGTGAAGATCATTCTTGGTCAACCGTATTGGGAGTTCTGTGCCCCTCCTGGATCTTGTTTCCCAACTCTTTCTCCAGATTAGGGAAATCTTCCTCCATTATTTCATTAAACACATTTTTAAACCCAATTTCTCTTTCTGCACCTTCTGGAACTCCCATATAACTCTTATATTTGGCCTTTTAATAGTGTTCCTAGATTCTTGAATACTTTTTTTAGCTTGACCTAGCTCTACTTGAAGCTTTTGTATTGTTTCACCATTGTGACAAGAAATATCTTCCAGTTCTGAGATTCTTTCATTGCCTCCTTCATTCTATTATTGAGACTTTACACTGAATTTTTAATTTGCTCTATTGTGTCCTTCATTTCCCATAATTTGACTTGATTTTGTTTCAGTGTGCTATTTCCTGTGTGACATATTCCTTGAATTTCTGCATTATGTGTTTCTTGTTGATAAGAAGCTTTTTAACTAGTTTTGAATTCTGTATCCCCCATTTTCTCAATGTCTTCCTCACTTAACCCTGAGATTGGCAAAGGCTTTTCCTCCTTTTCAGGGGATTCATTGTGACTCTGTCTCTTTTTTTGCTCTTGGTCATTGTACTTCTGATTAGCAGAGTCTTCTTCTTGGGGCAGGTTTCTAAGCTGTATCACCCACATGTCTACAGTTCAATTTTACTTATTGCCGTTGGTACAATTCTCTTTGCTACCACTCCCTCCAGCAAGTTCCAGGTCTGAGTTCTTATGTTAGATTTCTACCATGGTCTCCATAGCCCCAGCTCCTGGCTCAGCGCTCTCCACTTCCTGTGATACTGTGTTGGGGCTGCACCGTTGTCTGTATAACCTTTCTCCCACTTCTGCTTCGAGCAATTCCCAGGATTCAGGAGACACCAGGTGTTCTATATAGTTATGTTGTTGGTGCTGATGATACTGGAAATAACTACCTCTTTGTGCTCTATGTAGTGTCTTGCTTCTCACACTTTTGTGCCTTATGTTGGTGATTTCACCATTTAAAACAACTTCCTAAGGGCAGTCATGTTGACACAGCTGGTAAATCCACAATACATTTCTAAGACCCTGGGTTCAAGTTCCAGCTCTGCTCCTGATTCGGGTTTCCTGTGTTTGCATTGGCTGGAATGCAGAAGACAATGATTCAAGTGCTTGGGTCCCTGCCACCCACACGGATGACCTGGATCGAGCTTCCTGCTCCTGATTTTGTCGGCTTGCTCGCTCGCTCTCTCTCTTCCCCTGTCTTGGGTTCTCACATGCAGGAAGGTTACGATGTATCTTTCAGAAAAAGGAGGGGGAAATTTGCCAATCTGTACAATGACTGCTCCAAGAAGTGCTAGTGATATTTGTAGTGTTTGCTGCTGAAGCTATGTAAACTAAATTCATGCATTCATGAGGCAAGGACTGATCTTTTTTTAATTTATTTTATTATTTTATGATACAGTTCCTTAGGCTCTAGGATTCCCTTCCCCTCTCTCCAAATCTCCCTTACACACACTGATTTCCTGTATATCATTACAATAATACAGTCCTTCATAAACAGTCATAAGTGCATCATTCTCTTATTTAAGCGTATCTTGACATTGTAGGTACCGACAATGGCAAAGAGTCCTCCATCCTATTGTCAAGATACATATCACAATTTCATTGGGAGTCCATCTTTGATTTGGAAGTAGAAAGACATTCTGCATTGTATCTTCAAATCTGGATGTAAGAGTCTCTACGACTGATCGTTTTTAATGCAAGAGATAATGCTGTGGTGTAACAGAAAGCTAAAGAAACTTATGGTAGCTCGGAGCACATTTCCTTTTTTTTCTTTTATTTTGGCAATCTTTGCATAGTTGATTAGGGCACAAAGAGTCAAGGGCTACAGGAAAGTGGATAAGACGATTGTTTCGACATTAATATTATTTATTTTTCTGTATCTGGGGTAAGGGAAGAGATGAAGGGAAAAGCCCCACCCAGCCTCCCGCCCATCCCAGGTCCCCGACGTGGGGCATGCTCCGAGGGTCCTGCTCACGCAGTTTTGATAGGTCCTGAATTGCTGCCAATCTCGCTGCTCCAAGCCTGATGAAATCCATGCAGAATCCACTGGCTGACATAGTCTCTTCATGGTTGGGGTTCTGAGATCAGCAGTTCTGTTGGAGGAATCCTCAGAGAAACTTTGTCTAAGGTGACCCCAGACCTAATTCTTGTGTGTGCTTCCCAGTTCAGAGTCTGGCATGGTCCGTCACTCCAATCAGCTTGTACATATGCTGGAGTTGCAATTGTGGGTCAGTTCTATTTCCAGCCCTGTCTTTCACACGAACCAGTGGGTGTTGTAATCCAGCCCGATCCTGCCCACTTCACACTCGGTCCTCACGCAAAACAGTGGGAGCTGCAGCCTAGTCGGGACGACTCCCCATAACCTGCACCAGGCCTGTGTCCTACCCTGGTTCCCATGCTTGCCAGTATGTACCACGGACTTGTACATTCTGTCCCACATTCCATTAAGCTCTCATACATTTCAATGGCCATTGAAACCTGATTGGGTGCACATTTCTAAAGACAACATTGTGTGGTAAAAGTGTGGTAAAAGTTCAGTTTCCGGGCCCAGCATAATAGCGTAGTGGTTAGAATCCTCACTTTGCATGCGTCGGGATCCCATATGGGCCCCGGTTCTAATCCGGACAGCCCCGCTTTCATCTAGCCCCCTGCCTGTGGCCTGGGAAAGCAGTTGAGGATGGCCCAAAGTCTGAGGACCCTGCAACCATGTGAGAGACCCGGAAGAGCTCCTGGCTCCTGGCTTCGGATTGGCTCAGCTCCAGCTGTTGCGGCCACTTGGGGAGTGAATCATCAGACTGAAGATCGTCCTCTCTGTCTCTCCTCCTCTCTGTATGTCTGCCTTTCCAATAAAAAATAAATAAATATTTTTTTAAAAATTAAGCTTCCATGTGAGGGAACAGCCAAAGAATAGTTTAAATATCTGCTATCATTACACAGACAAGGCATTTGATGGAAGAGTGAGGGTTCATCACTAATGATAGTGCCTAGTTTGTAAAGACATTGTCGAGTGAATAGACATGTGAACAGATGGTGTATGGGTTCATAGGAATCTAATCATTTATGCCCTAGAAGCAATTTTTATTCACTATTTACTAATTCAATCTTCATGGCAACTTCACAAGAATTAAATATGGCAAATTAGAGACAACTAAATGTTACGTTGTATCTGTGCTTATAACTAGATTGTTATGTTGTCCCAGAAGACTCACTTTCCACATTTTTTACTTACCCATCTCTCCAAAGTAATAATTCAAAACTATCAATGGCAGAATCAAAATACTCCATTAGGAAATATATCTAGATCTTCAAAAGCTACTTCAGCAGGCCAATTCCATCCTTCACTCTGTAGTATTTCTTCTGAATCTGGAAGTTACGAGAGATGTTTCTCGGAACAAAGTAACAGCCAATAAGGAGCCCAGGTAAGCAGCTATGTAAGCCGCTCAAGATTCAGGAATCATCCAGAGCCGAGGGAAGCGGAGGAGGCACAAAATGTATGTCCCGTCGACCTATCGATAACCTGCAGCACATGGAAAGTGTAACTTCAATAATCTGATCCATACTGTTTTTCGTTTGTTTGTTTGTTTGTTTGCTGTATCCTATGTGTCTTCATATTTTTTAAGATTTATTTATTGTTATTGGAAAGGCAGTTATACAGAAAGGAGAAGAGAAAGAGAGGAAAATCTTCCATCCGATGATTCACTCCGCAAGTGACCACAACTGCTGGAGCTGAGCCAATCCAAACCCAGGAGCCTATTCCAGGTCTCCCACGCGGGTACAGGGTCCCAAGGCTTTGGGCCGTCCTCGACTGCTTTCCCAGGCCACAAGCAGGGAGCTGGATGGGAAATGGAGCAGCCGGCATTAGAACTTGCGTCCACATGGGATCTTGGAGCGTTCAAGGCGAGGACTTTAACTGCCACACTATCGCACCGGAACCATGTTTTGATGTTTTTTATTTCAGTTTTGTTTATTCCAAATAATTTCTTTTCTCTTGTTGAATCCATCACTGGCTCATGGATTACACGGTGGCATCATTTTTTTTTTATTCGTTAATTACATTGTATTATGTGACACAGTTTCATAGGTACTGGGAATTCTCCCCGCCCCCTTCCCACACCCTCCCCCCATGGTGGATTACTCCACCTTGTTGCATAACCACAGCTCAAGTTCAGTTAAGATTCCCTCTTCGCAAGCATATACTAAACATAGAGTCCAGCATCTTATAGTCCAGTCAAGTTCCTCGGCTTCTTGGGGAGACCCTGTCCGGCCCGAGGGCAGAACTAGCAGAGTATCATCCCAATCAAGTAAAAGCTCCAACATACCATCAGCAACAATTAACTTCGTTGTGGAATTAATTGATATAGTATTGAGTAACCAATATGTTAAAAAAAAAAATGCGATTTCTTAACCACATTCTGTGGTCACCTCATTGACATTTCAATTTTAGTTTATACACAACATATAACATAACATACATAAAATAACATGTTTTACATAACATCATATCATCTTAAATTAAGGCAAACATGTGGTATCTAACCTTTTGGGATTGGCTCATTTCCCTTAGCATTACGGTTTCCAGTTTGGCCCATTTGGCCACAAAGAATTGCATTTTGTTTTTTTAATAGCTGAGTAGTGTTCCATGGAGTAGATGAACCATAGCTTTCTTATCCAGTCTTCTGCTGATGGACATTTTGGTTGCTTCCATGTTTTTGCAATTACTGATTGTGCTGCTATGAACATAGGGATGCATGTTGGTTTCTCGTAAAACAGGCATTGTGGATATATTCCTAGCAGTGCTATTGCTGGATCATACGGTATGTCGATTTTGAGTTGTTCAAATGTCCTCCATACTGATTTCCATAGAGGCTGTACCAGCCTGCAGCCCCACCAGCAATGGAGTAGGGTTCCCTTTTCCCCGCAACCCCGCCAACAAGTGTTATTGGTGCTTTTTTCATGTGGGCCACTCTTAGTGGCATTAGGTGGTACCTCATTGATGTTTTAATTTGGACTTCCCTTATTGCCAGGGAACTTGAGCATTTTTTCATATGTTTATTTGCCATTTGGGATTGTTCTTTTGTGAAATGTCTGGGTGGCAACATTTTTCCCAAGAGACTTTTGTGTTTCCTTTTGTCACTCATGTGTTGGTTACTCAGTGGCGCTTTTTTTCATGGTGCTGTAATTTGTTGTTGATGTTGTTGTTGTTGTTGTGGCTATTCTAACTCATACCAATTGTTGAACTTGTTTCATGGCTTCTCAATTATGGAAATGTATAGTCATGGAGTACTGGGGTCTATCCTATACAGATGTGAGGATATAATGGAACATGCATCTTTGCTTGCACACTAAAGATGGATTCCCAATGAAACTGTTGGACATGTGTAGACAACGGGATGCTGGACTGTCTGACATTGTCTGTACCAACAATGTCGGGGCACACTTAAATAAGAGACTGATAGAATTATGATTCCTTATGAAGGACTACACCATTGTAGTAAAATGGGGAAAATCCGTCAGGGATGGGAGTTAGGGGGGAATCCCAGCCTATATGACATCGTACCACATAATTCAGAATTCGAAATGAAAAAAACATTTAAATAATAATAATAATAATCTGCAGCACCAACTGAGCTCCTTGGACCCCTGAAAGCTGTGCTCCTTGTTTTTCAACAGTAAAGGTTAGGAGAGTATATATAGTAGACACTTAGAAGCTGTTTGCTAAATACATGATTGTAAGACACTATAAACACATAAACCATGAAGATGGATCGAGGTAAAAATATTCTCTTTTATCTATGATGTTCTTCTTGTTTAGGCTTCCATAAAAGCAAACCATAAAAAAAATCAAACTGATGATTTTAAAAATCCCAGGGTAAGTCCTATCAGTACTAGTTCATAATACCATCAATCACTTACCATGAAAGCTAAAATATCAACACAGAGAGTTTCCAAGTGGTCCTAGCAAGAAATGATAGATTAAATAAAACCAAATATAAATATCCATATTATATTATGTATAAGCGTTTACAAATACAGTAATAGTATTTAAACAGTTCTCTCAGGCCCGGTGTGGTAGCCTAGTGGCTAAAGTCCTTCCATTGCATTCTCCAGGATCCAATATGGGAGCCAGTTTGCATCCCAGCAGCCCAACTTCCCATCTAGCTCCCTGATTATGGCTTGGGGAAGCAGCTGAGAATGGCCCAAAGCCTTAGAACCCTGCACCCGCATGGGAGACCCAGAGGAGGCTTCTGACTTCATATTGGCTCAGCTCTGGCCATTGTGCCCACTTGGGGGGTGAATTAGCAAGCAGAAGATCCTCTCTGTCTCTCCCTCTCTCTGTATATCTGACTTTCCAATAAAAATAAATAAATCTTAAAAAAAAACAGTTCTGTCTCTAATATCTAGTAAAGCATAAAACTAAAGCAGGTTCAAAATCTAGACAACTGTAAGCAAAAAGCAATACTCAAAAAAATTATAATAAAAAGACCCTCAATTTTCCTTATTTTAATAAAAACATGGATAATAGTCTGACCATTACGATTAAATGAGACACTAAAAATGATTGTTAAGGACTTAAAAATGTAAGACCTAAAACTAAAACTACTAGGGCAACTTCTTTATGACATTGGAATATATAAGAATTTTTTGGATCAGATTCCAAAATGAAACAAAATCAAAAATAGACAACTGTGACTACATCAAACTAAAGAGCTTCTGCACAAGAAAGGAACATATCAGCGAAGTGAAGAGACAACTAAAGAGGGGAGACTATACTTGCAAGTTATAAGACAGAAAAGGAACTCAACAAACCAATAGTCAAAAAAGGTCTAATTTTAGAATGTGCAGTAGATCTAAACAGACATTTCTCAGAGAATGGTAGACATAGCCAGTAAGTACATAGAAAAGTGGTCACTATTACTCATTACCAGGAAAATGCAAATCAAAAACCCTGATGAAATATATCCTCACTCCAGTTAGATCAGGTCTTATCCAAAAAGGAACAGACTTTTAGCCTAATGGTTAACATGCTTGCATCTCGTAGTGAGCATCTGGGTTTTATTCCTGTTTCTTTCTCCTGATTCCAGCTTCCTGCAATTGCAGACCACATCCTAAGAGTCAGCAGGTAATGGCTCAAGAAGCTGGATCCCTGCCACCCTCATGGGAGACTTGGACTCAGTTCTTGATTCCCAAATTCAGTATCATCTAGACAGCTCATTGCAAGAATCTGAACAGTGAAGCAAAGGATGAGGGTTCTCTTTGTGCGTCTGCTTTGTCTTTGTCTCTTCTACCACTCAAATTATTTTTTAAAGAAATATTTAAAAATAAAAATGCTAACGAGCATGTGGAAAAATGGAACCGTTACACACCATTGGTGGGGACAAAAGTTGATGTAGTCATTGTAGAAATCAACATGGACCTTCCAAAACCAAACCAAAACAGAACAAAAATCTATCTGTAACTACTATGTGATCTAGCAATTCCTTTGTGGATTTATATTCCAGGGAAATAAAGTCACTCTGTCAATGGAACCTCTATATTATCATGTTTGGTAGAGATGGGTCAGCCTAAGGGTCCATCCACTTATACGTGAATACAAAAACTGTGGTGTATATACACAGTGGAATACTTGCAGCCATTAAAATAATGGAATCATGTCATTCACTATGACATGGATAGAAATGGAGGGTATTGCACTACGTTACATAATACAGTAAGTACAGAAAGTACCACATGAATCCACTCCTGTGGAACCTTAAAAAAATGTTATTTCACAGAAGGAAAATGTATAATGCAATTACCAGACACTGGGGCAGAAAGGGGAAAAGATGGGATAAAGGTGAAAAATTGATTATTGAATACAGTTATAGTTAGGTAGAAAGAACTTCTGTGATTCTATTGCGTAGTATGACTATTGATAATATTAATGTATATTTTTCTCAGAGAAGAGAAAGTCAGTTATCAGGATTTTGATGTTTTGAGCTTTTTAATGTTTATTTTTATTTGAAAAATAGGAAGAGAGAAGAAGAGACACAGGGAAAGAGAGGTGTTCCATCCACTAGTTCACTCCCTAAATGACCACAACAGTTGAAATTAAGTTGGTCCAAAGCCAGAAGCCAATAGCTAGGAGCCAGGAGCTTCCTCTGCATCTCCCATTTAGTTACAGTGGTCCAAGGACTTGAACCATCCTCTGCTTTTGTGACTTTCCCTGGTCACAAATAGGGAGCTGGATCAGAAGTGGAGTGGCAGGGCCATAGGGATGCCTTTGCCTCGGAGAGATTAGGTTGTGATGCCACTGTGCTGGCCCCAATGCTGTCAGTTTTAAATTAACATATTCACACATTGTATTCAGGTGCAACATTATGTGCTTCAAAAATAAAACAAATAAATGTTCTAAACAAATGTATTGATTTCTTGAGAGAACAGACTTTGATCAGGTCAAGGGTTTCCTTTAGTATTTTCTCCAATTAAACTTTGCTGCTGTTAGAACACTTACTTAGAAAAATCTCTTCATAAGGTGATCTGAATTACATCACAATGTCTTAAATCCAAAATTAGGCATCAAGGGTCTTTCTTCACTCAGCAACATCGTTGTGGAAACCAGGCCATCTGCCGAAGCGGTCCAGTTACAGGCGGCCTTCGGGATGTGTTTAGCATGTGTTGTTTTAGCACTCTGTCAGATTAAAAACCCACAAAACAAGTTCACCTTGATCTTTCATGGTAAGTCTAAAATATCTCAGACATACAATCTGACACAAATCTGATACAATGATGTTTCCATCTAGAGAAGGCACAAATAAAGTAGGACCTTTGCTTCACTTAAACCATCAGAAATACAGAACACAGTCTCCAAGCTCTCTTCCTGCAGAAATATGGCCAACAGTGCTGTTTCCGAACAGAATCAGAACCACTGCTTAGCCATCAACAACAGCATCCTGGTGATGCAAGCCAACCTCCCCACCCTGACCTTATCTGGAAAGATTCGAGTGACCATTACTTTCTTCCTTTTCCTCCTCTCCACAACCTTCAACGCTTCTTTTTTGCTGAGACTCCAGAAGTGGACTCAGAAGGGGAAAACGCTCTCTAGAATGAAGGTGCTTCTAAAACATCTGACCTTGGCCAACCTGTTGGAGACGCTGATTGTCATGCCCTTGGACGGAATGTGGAATATCACAGTCCAGTGGTATGCAGGAGAGTTCCTCTGCAAAGTCCTCAGCTACCTGAAGCTGTTCTCCATGTACGCCCCAGCCTTTATGATGGTGGTGATCAGCCTGGACCGCTCCCTGGCCATCACGAGACCCCTTGCTGTGAAAAGCAGCCACAAACTGAAGCAGTCCATGATTGGTCTTGCCTGGCTCCTCAGTAGTCTGTTCGCCGGACCACAGGTAATGCATCCTTCTTCACTTTGTTAGGATATGGTAATCACGGATATCCTGCCTAAATTCGAATGAAAGACTTTCCAAAGGCAGCACATATGGTATTCCCTGTTAGTGGCTCAAGTCTAGAAGTTAGAGGGTGAGGTTTAATACTGACTCTATTGTTACCTTAAGCAAATTTCTTAACTTCCATGTGTCTGCATCTTTATTTATAAAATGGGGATAAGGTGTTTTTGTCATGAATATAAACAATGCATTAAAGCTTCTAGCATAGTCTCTAGAAAATAGTTAAGCTGTCCCCCAAAAAGGTAACAACTGTCACATTGACCTCATCTCCATCCTGTTCTTCTATTTTATCCATGATGACATGGACTTATGGTTGAAAGAGTTTTAGAAACTGAAATTTTCATAGGTAGAAAATAAAAGGTTTCTTTTTGGAGATTGCCAATATGAAAACTTTAAGCATTCTATCAGTATAGTTTAAAAGAGAATTATTCTTGGTTAGTATGTTATTCTGCAACTTCAGAAAATTCCAACATTCCCCTGAGTTGGCTTGCACTTAGCTGAGCTAAGTTGTCAGCAAAGCTTTGTGACAGCCCTCTGCTGTTCAAGGCAGAGCCCTCCCAATTACCTGCATCAGGATAGCCCAGCTGACTGACCTGCAGAACATGGCTTTTCAACACTCACCTCTCTGAAGAACAAACTTTCGCAAATAACAAAGATCCTTTCTATGCATAAAGTAAACTGTGTAATGAACCTAGGGTACAAATATGTATAAAGAAGTACAGGCAGAGTTAACCACACTTGCCTCTATATATGGACATTTTCCTAAACAAGCTAAACTAGCCAGATTGCCATAAACTATAATACAACTTACAAACTGTTGCAAAATGTAGAATGTAAATTTTTGCATAAAACTTAGCTAATGTTTTACAAATAGCAGGTAAATCTAATTATTGTGTCTTTGTGATTGAAGAACTTTGAAAAAATGAAAATATATTCCAGGAGAAAATTGTACAATACTCACCATCACAGTGATTAAAATTCAAGAATAATCTTAACACATGTCACTTGAAATTTAGCCAAACCTATTTCTATTTTGTTTGTTTCAACTATGATTGCCACTTTTCTACTGGTTTTCTTAGAAGTTATAAATGAGATGGTGTTAACTTTCTGCTGGTAAAACAAAGATATAGCCCACAAAGAAAATGGAGTTCAGTTGTGACAATTTGAACCAACAACCAAATATTAAACAATGTTAATCCTACTAAAATTATAAGATGAACAGAAAGTTTGGGTTGATATTAACATAGACTTTAGTCATGATAATAAGCTGATGTTAAAGATAAATGGTATTTGGGTAGAAATATAAATCTCAAGCATGAGATATATTATTCAATAAAGGCTATAAAGTGCAATTATTTTTCATGAAACTGACTATGACAAAAAGCTATTATATTCAACTTCAATAATAGTCACAGTACCTAATAAGCTGCTCAGTAAAAATAGAAATTTTAAATGTTTATATGAATAAATGAGAGGCTTAAAGCTTTATATTATTGAATATGTCCTTAGTCTTGAAAAATTCTGAAATTGATGTGGTAGTCTTATATCCCCTGTGAGTGCTGTTCCAAGAATAAAGGGCTTTAATTGACATAATAATTGTATGTATTTATTGCATGGAATATGATGTTTTTCTACATGTGCATATTTTGCAATGACCAATTCACCTCAAATAAAAAGTGAAACAAACAAATAAAGTTTCTATGGGTCCATGCAGTTGACTAAGAAGTACCCAATTTTTTTAAGATTTATTTTATTTTTTTTGGTGGGGGGAAGTCAGATATACAGAGAGGAGAAGAGACAATGAGGAAGATCTTCTGGCCAATGATTCACTCCACAAGTGACTGCAATGGCTGGAGCTGCACTGATCCAAAGCCAGGAGCCAGGAGCTTCATCCGGGTATCCCATGAAGGTGCAGAGTCCCAAGGCCCTAGGCCATTCTTGACTGCTTTCCCAGGCAACAAGCAGGGAGCTGAATGGGAAATGGGAGATTAGAATCAGTACCCATAAGGGATCCAGGCACATGAAAGGCAAGAACTTAAGCCACTAGGCTACTGCGCCGGGCCCCAAGACCCAATTTTGTTTAATCATCTGGCAGTGAGCTCATTCAGTTGAGAAACAGGGTAGCAGCAAATGAAATAACCATAAAAGGAATATCTCAAACCAAAATTAAAATTGTCAACAAATTTAAGGAGGGTAATAATATGAAATTATTTTAAAAAGTTTGCAGGAAATGTGATGAAGAAATGAGTCTATTTTGGCACATTTAGAGGTTTTTTTCATAAAATAAAAGGAAAATAAGACTCCATATTTTTAGCAAAAAAAAAAGAATTTCAAAACACATAAAACACTGAAATAGTGATGAAGAGACTTTGTCTACCTGCCTGCTGTCCTTTTATTTGAGGGGAGATGGTAAGTAGACTGCAAGAAAATGTAAAAGTATTTGCTTTAGGACATAACATAGGAAACATAAGATTTGTGTGTAAGTAAAGCCAACTAAAAAGCAGTTGCTAATTTGAGATACTGATGTAGTTGGAAATCTGGAAAGAAGTAGAAGAAAACCAATTTTGTAATTCTAATTGAACGACAAATTCAGTTTTATTGTCCATGAAATATTCTCCTGAAGCTATCACCTGTCAATTATTTTTAAATTCCATTATTTTTTACCTAAGAATTAACACAATAATAATAGAAAGATAATGCAAAATATTATACTTATGTATATCAGTGTAAAAGTTATGAAGCTAATTTCAAATTAAGACACATTAACAGACTCATCTCAAGACATTATTCTGCCAAAGAAATTTACTATAATACAAAAAAGGATGAAGCTGTTTTACTTTGTTAAACAAATGACTTAGCATTACTTTCAGTAAGACTGACTCTGTAAAGCACTTTGCTGAAGTTTCTTGACGAGTTCACGCGCTGATCTTGTCTGATAGGCTGCCACTGTGGAGTAAATAGAAGATACCTTGCTGCTCTCTTTCCAGAAATAACAGAATTACATCCAGCTCTTTTGAAAGCAGTGGTTTCAAACCACCATGGCAATAGTCCAAATACATACTCCATCAGAGATCTAATCTGACTTTAAGAAACTAAGAAAAGTGTTCTAGAAATAAATATTCTATTCTTTATCATTTTTAGTGTTGCTTGCAACTCACTGATGGACATATCCTCTAGTTTGAAAAACACTGACTGAAAAGGATCCAATTACTCCCACTGTCACTTAGCCTGTTAGATTGATGTCTTCTCATTAAATCCATTTTTTTCTTTAAGTGTAGTTCTCTACTAGGTCTCTAAACAAAAGAGGTTTCACCCCTGTGACTGATATATTTTGATGGGTAGAGATGGGAAGAGTCTCTTTATTTCCAGACTCTCACACACAGCTTAACAAAGCTCTTTGAATAAGTCATTTAACAAAGGCACATCCTGTTACGACCAATTTATATTGCTAGGCTGTAGCTCCCCCTAGTGTGCATGAGTGTCAGGGCGGGGGTGGCCAGGTTGGGGAAGGCGGCAGCACCTGTCAGCATGTGTGTGAGCCAAGCGTGGGGGTATGTCAAGCTGAGTTAAGCCGAAGAACCCATTGGTGTATATGCCAGACAGATAGGACATGGGATGGACTAGAGTAGTGTGCTGCACATACAGGCACGTGCAGGAACTGAGGCTGTGGGTGGGCCTGGTGAGGATAATTAGGGGTCGCCCAAACTAGGCTTCAGTTCCCACTGGTGTGGTTTAGGACTGGGTTTGTGCCTGGTTGTATTGCGCTAGGACACAGCATCCATCAGCTTGTATAGGAGACGGGACTGGGGACGGAACTGACCAGGCAGCATTCACTGATGTGTGTATAGGCTGACGCAGATGACAGACTGAACCATACCCCTCACTAGGTGGCACACATGAGAGTCAGGTCTGGAATCACCCTAGGCAAGGTTTCTTCGGGGGACTCCCCAAATCGATCACTAGACTCAAACTGGCCATGAGGAAAATCTGAAGATATGTGATCTGACCTTGAAGCGCACATATCAGGACAGAGCATTCTCAGACGCTCATTCTTGTGCAATCAACAGCATGTCCAGAGGCACGCAGGAGACATGACGCCTGGCTCATTTAGACCGGCAGAGGACGTTCAGCGCCATGTCAAAGATCAGAAAGCAAAACAGGTTGGACAACTCTCCTGGCCAAGCTCTGACAGCAAGTGTCTGGGAGTGTGGGTACACTCGGGTGGACTTTGTCAAACAGTAGACCTTGGAAAGATTTTTCCCAACCCTGGAACAATGAAACCAATGCTTCAGAACTGTCACAACCACTCAGGTAACACCTTCGGAGCATCAGGGTCTCTAAGGTGACACCAAGAGGCCGTCCCTTCCCTGGGTGTCAGTGGAGTTTGGCAGCAGTGACGGGTCCCCTTTCGGCCGGCACCAGCCCGCCACACCCTGCCGCAGATAGAGGAGAAAAAGCAAAATCGGAAACACTTGCTCCACCCACCTTCCTCCCAACCCTCCCCACCCTAAGCAGTGGCCCACATAGGCATGCATCCGTCTCAACTATGCAAACAGTATTAAAAATAAAATAAAATACAATAAAATAAAATAAAACCTCATTTTCTATTCTTTGTTTTTAATTTCTTGTGTTAATCAGATGTTAAAGGTATTTATCTATCTTCAAATAAACAGATACACACCACACACAAAAAGAAAGATATCCAGATACCTGCAACAAAATGAATAGAACTAGAGATCATTATGCTAAACAAAATACGCCAGACATAGAAGACAAATGGCACATGTTCTCTCTCATATGTGTTAATATACAACCTATTAAAAAGTGTAAATACATTATTTGTAACACATAGCATGATACTGTTTTCGTTGAATTATGCCCTCCATATAATATACCCTTCTTTACTCATTTTGTGATCATGTTATCACACATTATATGAATTTAATAACTGTTTTCCAGAAAAGTAATATGTGTGTATATGCATATAATACCTACATACAAAGAAAATATGGGATATGTTAAAAGTCAAAAACTAAGATAAATAGGGCATGGTGTGGTAGCCTAGTGACTAAAGTTCTCGCCTTACATGTGCCACAATCCCGTATAGGCTCCAGTTCTGGTCCTAGTGCCCTTTTTCCCATCCAGCTCCCTGCCTGTGGCCTGGGAAAGCAGTCAAGAACCCCAGGGCTTTGGGACCCTACACCTGTGTGGGAGACCCGGAAGAGGCTCCTGGCTTTGGATCGGTGCAGCTCCAGCTGTTGTGGCCACTTGTGGAGTGAATCATCAGACAGAAGATCTTCCTCTCTGTCTTTCTCCCTCCTTGTATATCTGACTTTCCAATAAAAATAAATAAATCTTCAAACAAACTAAAATAAATAACTATAATTTTAAAATGAAAACAAAAAGTAATTATAAATAACAATGTATATTATATATAAAATCATGCACAATAAGAATTTACACTTATATTTTGAACACTCAATTAAAAGTGGATGTGTTTTTTTTTTAAGGTACATTTCATTTTATTTAAAGGAACTTATTAATACATTAGATTCTCAGGGTCACAACAAATGTGATATGCAATCAACAAATTACTGCAAAATAATTCTCATCAGTTTTTATGTTGATATATTAATAGAAAGAACAGATTCAATGTAGTTAGTAGACACATCTGTAATAATATAATGAAACTTCCCTACCTGACTCCATTCCTCTGCCTCACTCCCCATTTCTCTCCCTCTTCTTCTCCTTTCCTTTCTCCTTAACAAAAAAAAAAAAAAGGTAGCACATTGAAGATGTGTACAATATTTTATAGCTATTTCATTCCTTTTCTATATTCTCTCCCTTTAATTTCTTTTTAACAATCTATATATCCATCCTTTCATCTGTGCCTATCCACTTTGGTACTTAAAATAATGTTAAGTGGTGACATTACTTATATTTAGAGGCCTGCAGGTAATCTGTTGCTTGTTTCTCTTCTTTCCTTGTATTCTGTGCAATTTTTATAAATGAGCATGCATCATTTTTATAGAATCAGTAAAAAAAAGTGATTATTCTTTCTATACATTTAATGGAACAGTTAAATTAATACAGTATGTCTTGGGCCCGGCGGCGTGGCCTAGCGGCTAAAGTCCTCGCCTTGAACGCCCCGGGATCCCATATGGGCGCCGGTTCTAATCCCGGCAGCTCCACTTCCCATCCAGCTCCCTGCTTGTGGCCTGGGAAAGCAGTCGAGGACGGCCCAATGCTTTGGGACCCTGCACCCGTGTGGGAGACCCGGAAGAGGTTCCTGGTTTCCGGCATCAGATCAGTGCGCACCGGCCCGTTGTGGCTCACTTGGGGAGTGAAACATCAGATGGAAGATCTTCCTCTCTGTCTCTCCTCCTCTCTGTATATCCGGTTTTCCAATAATAATAAAATCTTTTAAAAAAAAAAAGTGGATGTGAAAGAGACAGAGTGGATGGAAGGAGGCATTACTGTCCATTTCTCCTTCCTCCCATTCTTTCTTCTTTCCCTCATAATATGGTTTTTGAAACCAGGAAAGGAAAACATACACTAATATAAGCATGAAAATATTTTATACTTTAAGAAACAATCCACAACTTATAAAAAAGTGAGTTACTTCAGACTGATGAATAAACTTAAGCAAAATACTCCCTGGTCATAAAACCAAGTTAGAATGAATGCTATGTTTTTCAAAATATATTAACTCAAGTTCTGACAGTATGATTTCTAAAAATAGGTTGTGAAAAAAGGAGAAAGAAACACCAGTGGATGGACAAGAAGAGGAGGGGAGAGGAGCAGGGAACATGGAGGATGGTGGAGGAGGCCAGACAAAGGGAGAGAGAGGAAAGGACAGAAAAAACAAACAAAAAAACGAAGAACATACTGCGGGAGCGGCTCTGATCTAAGACTAAATTGAAAGGAAAACATTTCCTAAAATCAGGTATGCCCCCTCGGAATGTGACATGGCATTTAAAACTGCAGAATTCCAGAGAGCAGATTATTTGCAGAAAGAGTTCTTATCCCTAGCTTATCTCTATTAATACGTAGCATCACGTTTTTGACAGCTTTCACATTCCACAGCTAACTAAGGCCTGCAGGCAAGAAATACGAACCACTCCTTAGTCTTCGGCATAAAGCTGTGTGGTCTAAAGATGTGTGGAGGCTTGCCCTGACATAGAGAAGTCACAGAGAGTGTACCTGTCAATTTGCTAAGAGGTTTAGATTCAGTAAGTACTTACCACACATTTACAGAACGCCAGCATCATGATACAACATAGCAGTGGCATGCTCTTAACAGAAACCATAACAATGACAAGGATGGTGATGATAAATAATAGTTTAAGTCATAAGTATTCATACATATGAAAAAACTAAGCCTGCAAAGATACTACATGCCCAAGAGTGTGGTCTCATACGTACAAATGTCGTTATGCCTATCAGCCCTATAGCTAGAGCTTTGGACTACTATACCAAATTAAGTAATCTTTTATATTTCTTTTATTTCTAAAGAAGGCTAGAAAAGAAAATAAGAAATGGCTTAAAGTGGATAAAGATGGTCGAAAGACATTTAAAAATATGGTTTGCTAAAAAAAGATTTTTAAAATACTTTAAAAATCTTTATAATGAAATTAAGTTATATTTGGTGCTGACTTTGTGCTAGGTACTATTGTCAGGTACTTTACATGACAAACTCATGTCATTGTCACAATAGTTCCTGGAGGTAGAGAATATTACAAACTTCTTTTTTTTATTTTTATTTTTGAAATTTATCGTACAATTCTGTATAGTCTGGGATTCCCCTTACCCCAATTTCCACCCCCTGATTGATTTTTCCCACAAGGTCACAACTCTTCATAAGGAGTTACAATTCCATCAGTCTGCTGTTCACAAACTGATTTTACATATAAGGAAACCCAAGCACACCTTGGGAAAAGATTAGCTAATAGTGTGATTAATGGGGAGTAAAATGGAGGACTAAAGATAATACTCGCAGAAAAGACATCTGTAATTGATTATGAAGAAGTAAAACATAATGTTTTTGTTTAAGGTGAAATAAAGCCAAACACTGATAAGAACTGGGGCTAAGGAAAAAACAAACAGATAAATTAAGGAAATCTAATCTAAGGCCAAAGCAAGCACTGAAAATTAATTAGTTATTAATTATAATAACCATCGCCTTGAGAGACAAAATAAATCGAAACCAGACTAAAGCAAATCAATTTATGGACAAGATTATGAAAGAAAGATTGCCAGTCCTGTGTGAGGCAACATTCTGAGGACTTCAAGATGTAGCATGCCTACAGACTAATTTAAAAATGAACTTTAATAAGCTCAGCTTGCCAAAAAACATGGAAAAGTGAAAGGTTCGCTTGGTCATACAGAAAAAATTTGGTGAGGATCACAAGATAAAATAAGGTGAATGCACTTGCTTAAGTCTCTTGATTTTTTAATACTATAATCACCATGCTCCCTCTAGTGGAATCATTTGAATATTACATTTCCCCTTGAGGATAAACAAGATCTAAACCCAGAAACGAACATTTTAATTACAAATAAGAGGGAAAGGGTTATTTTTGTGCTATAGTATATTTTATAACACTCTCTTTTTTAAAAATTTAACTATACTCCTTTTCTCCACACCTCAAAAAGAAAATATCCCCGGACCTGGAGCCAGCACCACGGCACAGCAAGCTGCACAGTAGGCAGGCACCTGTTCTTATCCCTGGTGCTCACTTCCAAGCCGGCTTCCCTGCTAGGGTCTGGGAAAGGAGCCCTGGGCCCCTGCACTCACAGGGGAGGCCTGGAAGATGCTCCAGGCTCAGCAGCCATTCTAAACAGTGAAAAATATCATTTTAGAGTAACTTTAGTAGACATTTCTACTGTATTCAGTGAGGTAGAACATATTTTCACTTGTTTAAGGGCCACTTTGACATCTTTTCTGTGAACTCTGCTCATGTACTTATATCATTTTTAAAGCAAATGTCACTGTAATAGGAACGTCTGTCTCTGAAATAATATTTAAATATGAGCTCATATTTAGGGAGAAACATTTTAATGTACCTGAAAGTGAGAAAACAAATAAGATTTAAAGTAATGGCTGAAACAACTCCCCCCAAATTCCTATTCCTCTAGATACATTCACACTTTCCCAAACATTCTTTAAAAAGTCAATATCTAGTTAGTTTTTGAGAAACACCTACCAGCAGCAGACCTCAGTGCAGGAGGTCTGGTCACACCATCATCAAGGTCACCGAGCTCCACACAGTCCTCAAGCCAGCAACAGAGGACTCAGCCTGGTCCCTGGTATCCCTACAGTGACAAATCACTCGCCGGCTGAAGTGGCACCCCAGAATCGACGAGCCCTGGATCTTCTGACCACAAGCAAAGGGGGAACCTGTGCCTTTCCACAGGAACAGTGTTGCTATCATGTTAATGAATCTGGCATAGTAGAAACTGGGATAAAAAAAAAAAATCTCCAATCGACAAGGGATCGATATGAGCAAAAATTCAGGTTTTAACATCTGGGAATCCCCCTAGTAACCCGGCTCATGCCATGCTAACTCCACTAATAGTTACAGGCCTTTTATTAACAACTGCCCCTTGTTTTCTAAGGTTCTCCAAAGAAAAAGTCCTCAAAGCTTCACGCGTCACTCTCAACCGTTACTCCACCCCTACATTCTGGTGCCCAAAGAGCCCTCTCCAGAACACAGTTAGGGACTAAGTCCCTCTCCAGCAGGAAGTAGCCAGGACGACTTCATCGCCCCTTTTCCTATTACCAAGAGTCCGGAATGATTGCTACCAGGGCACTGGAGGCAAGGAGCTGGGTCAGCTCCAGACCCAGTATGTCGCCCAGGCTTCAGCCCGGAACAGGAGGGGCCACAGGAGCCAGTTACGTCATCAGCCTGGCAGCATTCCAGCTGACCAATGGCACACCTGAATGGACATTCCTACATAATTGGGGCATAGACAGCCCGTTGCCAGCCCGCGTGTCTAAAGGAGTATAAAACTCCCAAACACGTACCTCAGCCAACCTTTTTCGCTTTCTCCATCTTCCCTCCACTCTGTGTGAAGGGGGCCCAGGAGCGGATTTTCCAATAAAGCTTCCGTTACAACTAGGAAGATAAAAAGGATATGATTAGGGAGTCTAGTTTTATTGTTTGTCTTGTTTTGTTTTTTGTTACTTAGACAGCATGCTATAAGGCTAGGAGATTGCTGGAGAGAGGAAATTCAAATATTATTTGGAAAGAAAAATAGTATGACATTTTTATTTCCATGTTTTTATTTACACAGTTATACATCTTCAGGATGCTCCACCTAGCAGACGGCACTGGGCAGATGGAAGTTTTCTCTCAATGTGTAACCCACTGCAGTTTTCCACAATGGTGGCATCAAGCCTTTTACAACTTGTTTACATTCAGCTGCCTTTTCCTCATTCCTCTTCTCATCATGCTGATCTGCAATGCAAAAATCATCTTCACTCTGACACGGGTCCTTCATCAAGAGCCCCACAGTATGTATTCCTCAGATTCAGTGAAATGGACAGTTTTTGAACAGAACTACTCAGAGTGGCTCGTAACTATCATCACGTACTGTTCTTTTTATTTTGTTTCTATCATTTGAATTATTCTACTTTATACAGGGTGAAAAAATTTCAATTTCAAAATAGTGACATATCCCACCCTATTCCCCCTCCACTCCCCAACCAACTTCCCCCTACCTTGTTAACGTTTTAAATGAAATTCTTACTATGGCACAATCACTGTTCATTTCACAAGCCTAGGCCTAACTCTCCATTAGGCAAAAAATTCAACAAATACAAGTGGAAGAAAACACACACACACACAGTTTCTTGAGAGTATAGACAAAGGCTGAATGTCATAACTAATCCTCAAAATGTCCATTTTGCTCATAGAGTTTTTTTGCAATCTATATATTAATTACTAAAGATAAGAGAAACCATGATATCCGTCTTTTGGGGACAGATTTATTCCACTAAGCATAATGATTTACAGTTGGATTCATTTTGTTGCAAAATATTTTGTTCCTTTTGTGGTTGAGTAATATTCCATTGTATATGCGTGTGTGTATATATATATATATATATATATACACACACACACATATATATATATATATACATATATATACATACGTTCCACATTTTCTTTATCTAGTCATGCCATGATGGACATCAGGGTTGATGCCATTTCTAATTATTGTAAACTGGGGTGCAAAAAACAACTCTTGAATGCTGATTTCATCTCATTTGGTTAAATTCCCAGTAATGGGATGGCCAGTCGTACGAAAAATCTGTATTTAGATCTCTAAGGATCTCCATACTGTCCTCTGAATCAGTTGTACTAGTTTACATTCCCATAAACAGTGGATTGGGGTACCTTTTCCTATGCATCCTTGCCTATATTTATTGCTTTTGTATTTTTTTGGGTGATAGCTATTCTGCCTGTGGTGAAGTGAAGCCTCACTGTGGCTTTTGCATCTGCCTAGTGATCCTGAACACTTTTTCATATGTCCGTTAGCCATCTGTATTTCAATCTTTGAAAATTAGCTGTTCACATCCTTTGTCCATTTCTTAACTAGGCTGTTCATTATTGTTGATTTCTAGAGCTCTTTATAGAAATGGGATATTAATTCTCCTACTTGCATTTTAAAATATTTTATGCCATTTTGTTATCTGCCTCTTTGTTAAATGTTCCCTTTGCAGTACAGAAGCTCCTTAGCTTGATTTAATGCCATTTGCTTATTTTTATTTTAATTGCCAGTGCTCTGGACTCTTTTCCAAGAGGCCTTCTTCTTACAAAACAAAAAAAGATTAATTTATTCTAATTGGAGAGGCAGATTTACAGAGGGAAGGGGAGACAGAGAGAAAGACCTACCATCTGCTGGTTTACTTCCCAAATGATCACAATGGTCAGAGATGAGCAAATCTGAAGCCAGGATCCAGGAGCTTCATCTGGGTCTCCCATAAGGATGCACAGTCCCAAAGTTTTGGTTCATCCTCCGTTGCATTCCCAGGCCATAAGCAGGGAGCTGCATGGGAAATGGAGCAGCTGGGACACAAACTGGCACCTAAATGGATCCCAGCTTGGGTGTGGAAGATCAGTCAAATGAGCCAACATGCCAGGCCCTTCCAAGAAGTTTTGACCTATGTCTATATTCTGAACAGTTTCTCTGACATTCTCCTCAGTAATTTATGGTAGGTTGTAGATTCAGATCATCGATCCATTTTGCATTGGTTTTGGTAATAGGTTTAAGGTAGGGGGTTTTTTTCATACTTGTACGCATGTAAATCCAATTTTCACAGCACTATGTGCTGAAGAAACTGCCCTTCCTCCCTGCATTTATTTCAGCTTGTTTCTCAACAATTACTGGGCTGTAAATGTGTGGATTAATTTCTGGAATTTATGTTCTGTTCTATAGATCTGCATGTCAATTTTGCTGCAAGTCCAGCCTGTTTTGATTACAATTGTCCTGTATTACATCCTGAAGTCTGATACTGTGATACCTCCAACTTCATTTTGTTGCTAAAGATTGCTTTAGCTATTCTGGGTCTTTTGTGTTTTCTTATGAGCTCTGGCATCATTTTTTCTAGGTTTGTAAAGAATATCATAAGTATTTTGATTGGGATCACACTGAGTCTACAAATTTCTATATACATTTTTATTATATTAATTCTTCTAATGTATGAATACAAAAGATCTTTCCATGTTTCAGTGTCTTCTATCTTTTTCTTTAAAAATTATACTTTTCAGGCCCAGCACAATAGCCTAGTGGCTAAAATCTTCGCCTTGCAAAGACTGTATGGATGCCGGCTCTAATCCTGGTGACCCTGCTTCCCATCCAGCTCTCTGCTTGTGGACTGAGAAAGCAGTCAAGGATGGCCCAAAGCCTTGGGACACTGCACCCACGTGAGAGACCAGGGAGAAGCTCCTGGATCCTGGCTTCCAATCAGCACAGTTTTAACCGCTGTAGTTGCTTAGAGGGTGAATCATCAGACAGAAGATCTTCCTCTCTGTCTCTCCTCTTCTCTGTATATCTGACTTTCCAATAAAAGTAAAAAAAACAAATCTTTTTAAAAATTATAATTTTCATCATAGAAGCCCCTTGCATCTTTGATTACATGTGTTGCAACGTATTTAAAATTTTTCATCTAGTGTGAATAGGACTGATCTTGCAACTTTTTTTCTCAGTCATACAATGGTTTATTCATAAAAAAGCTTATTGATTTTTGTCTGTTGATTTTATATCCTACAGCTTATTAAAGTCTCTTAGGAGTCCTAATATGCCCTTAGTATAATCCTTTAGTTCTATATAGGGAAGCATGCCATGTGCAAACATGCACAGACTGAATTCCTGCTTTTAATTTGTATCCCTTCAACTGTTTTCACAATCAAACCCTTTATATCCTCATAATATAAAATATGCACGCTCTGTGTCCATAGTATGGAATATTACTACTGATTTGCTAACTGATTGATTTGCATAAATTTGGTAGATGTGGTTACACCATTTTTGCTTTAATAATCTAGTACATTTCTCAAAACTAAAATTTATGAATTAAATAAGTGCAATTATGGTTGTGTGGCATGCAAAAGAAATGTTATTAATGGAATCATGTGTAAGTTGTATCTGACACAACCCAAAAGGAAAATAATGTTACTTATTATGACATGGCAATTCTCTCAGCAGATATTCTCAAAAGAAAATAATCATAGTAAAGTTCTGTAATAGATATTTGGGCAGTTTGTACCTCCCAGCACAAAATGTTATTTGAGATTTCAAAAATATCATACCCATTTCATACATATAATTCTTTCAAAATCTTATCCTAGAAAAACTCCGTTCTCTAAGGGCACTGGGAGAATAGAAAGATAAATCCTCAACAATGGTTAATATGCATGTGAGCACTGAAGGAACAGCACAACCAAAACTTGTAGAAGCAGGGAGAAATAATCAAATAATACATATTCAATTAATATGTATAAACTAGTCAGTACTGATTGAAACTGTGCTGAGTGGGAAACCATGGTAAATAAGGCAAACCTAGTAAACACTTTAATCTGCCTTTCTGAAGTTAAATAAACCAATAATTAGATGTGACAATTCAAAGGCAGGATCAACACAGAATGTTTCAAGTGTCTCTGTGTAAGTTTATACATGCCCATTTTACCAAGTCCAAATTTTTCTAAGGTGTATTCATGTATTTACACTGAGAGGGGGAGAAAGGAGGAGGAGGAATGGAGAGATAAAGAGAAAGAATGCAAGAGATAGAGGGAGAAAGAATAAAAGAGAGGTCAGCTGATTTACCCCCTAGATGGCTGCAGTGGCCAACACTGGGCCAGGCCAAAGGCAGAAACCAGGAGCCCCTTTTGAGTCTCGGATGTGAGTATAGGGGTGAAACATTTGGACCATTTTCCACTGCTTTTCCCAGGTCATTAGCAGAAAGTTGGATTGGATGTACAGTAACTGGGACATGAGCTGGCACCACATGGGATACCAGCCCAACAGGCAGAAACTTCATCTGATATGTCAACAATGCTGGCCACTCAAAAATTAGTTTTTTTAAAAAAAAAACACATTCATTTCCATTGATTGTTTTATTGCTTACATGCCATTGAAATTTACAGACACTAAAAATGAAAGGAAAGAATGTACATAAAGAGCAATGCTCTTACGGCAATTAGTTTTGTCTGATCAGAAACATCATTTAGGGAGTAAGCCAGCAGATGGAAGATCTGTCTCTCCCTGTCTTACATAAAAATTTTTTTAAAAAAAATAAAGAGAACTAAGCCCTCAGCTTCAGGAGAGGCAACTTAAGGCAGTTAGTCCATTAATACTGAAAGTTTTCTTCCAAGAGAAGCAACTGTGAACTTCCAAGGTGTATTGTAGACCAAGTGCAGAAAGCACAGGTATGCTAGAATGAGGCACACAGCTGCAGCAGATCAGTTGAAGCAGCACACGCATCCTCACTTGGTTCTCATTATTCTAGAGGCAGAGACGCTGAGTGTGCACGTTCCTGTGTAACACCAACACTCAGCTCAGCTCAACTTCTGTCTATGCTCTCCGATGTATGCTTTAAGAATCCCAGTTCCCTGTATTTCAAACCCAGATTAATTTGGTAGAAACTGAATGTTAAGAGCAATTGCATTTTTAGGTTTTCTATTTATTTTAAACAGTAAAAAGCTTGGCATAAAAAATATACCTACCAAAGAAATGACCACTAAGAAAAACACTGGGAATTTTCTCACATTATATTCATGTATTTATATTAATGTATTATGAGAATATGTAATTCTCATCTCACTCTTTATCTAACAGAACTACAATTGAATCAATCCAAGAACAATGTACCAAGAGCACGGCTGAGGACGCTCAAGATGACAGTTGCCTTTGCCACTTCGTTTATTGTCTGCTGGACCCCCTACTATGTCCTAGGAATCTGGTATTGGTTTGATCCTGAAATGTTAAACCAGGTGTCCGAGCCAGTTAATCACTTTTTCTTTCTCTTTGCCTTTTTAAACCCATGCTTTGACCCCCTTATATATGGATATTTCTCTCTCTAAGCAGCAAACTGAAAGTCACTGAAAAAGGGCAAGGCACAGAATTTCTTCACTGAGAAATGACAAGCACCAAGGCTGCAGCATATCTGACTGGAAATAAACCAGGAGTTAAGCTTACTATCACCCTAATCCTTTCAGAGGCTGTACTGTCAGTGTCTTGTAGCAAGAAAACAAGATTTTTTTTCAAGGAAAAACACTACCAAGTATGTTTTTATTATCATCTCTGCCAATTATAATTTTCTGTAATAGATTAGACGGATTTATTATCACTCTCTCCTTATGTAATAATGCAAAAATATTTAAAATAACCACAGCTTAAAGGGGGAAAACTTAGAAATCACAGCAGACTTGACATCAGCATGCCAGTTTTTCTTTAAAGGGGGCAGAGGAGCAGTGACAGTAATCTGCCATAAAATGACATAGAAAACAGAGATGGATGCTCACTGTCCAGAGATCCATTTCCTTCCTGTGGCTTTAAAAAAAATGTCATTTTCTGTTTAGCCTCAAAAGCATTCTGACATGACAAAACTATGAATACTTCTGTTTCATCACCCTGGCATGCCACAGGCTGTAAGAGGCCTAGCTACTTGCTAAACAAGGAATGTGAGGACGAGGATTTGACAGCAGTTAAAACATTCTCGGAAGCTGTACCGTCTGTGGGGTTGTAGAACAAAATGTCGAAAACAATATTTTAAATATAATTAAGAAAAGCCACACTAATTATGTTTTATGCATCACTGCTCTTAAAAAGGTAGGATATTGTTTGCCTATCCCTTGATCTCACTGAATCCCTAACGCATAAATCTCTAGGAAAAAAGGCAAGGAAGTACATGAGCAAAAAAAGATGTTTGATACATGAAAGGAATTTGGGGGGAAAAAAATCATACAAAGCAGAGTATGAGTGTGAGGGAGGGAAGAAAACCCCTCTCCTTACAAATGTGAAGCTATCAGCGACTACTAATCACCTTAAATACTACGGTTTCCAAAACACATCCACGCAACAATCTCTCTTTTATTTAAGAGGCCTGTGTCTAACCCTTCTGTGAAAAATGCCACAGTATGAAAGTAATAAGAGTAAATATTCATTTAGTAGGAAAACATAAGAAATTGAAAAGGAATTAAATCTTTTTTTTTTTTTTTTTTTAGATCTTATTATTATTGGAAAGCCAGATATATACAGAGGAGGAGAGACAGAGAGGAAGATCTTCCATCCGATGATTCACTCCCCAAATGGCCACAATGGCCAGAGCTGAGCTAATCCGAATCCAGGAGCCAGGAACCTCTTCTGGGTCTCCCACGCGGGTGCAGTGTCCCAATGCATTGGGCCGTCCTCAACTGCTTTCCCAGGCCACAAGCAGGGAGCTGGATGGGAAGTGGAGCTGCCAGGATTAGAACCGGCGCCCATATGGGATCCCGGGGCGTTCAAGGCGAGGACTTTAGCCACTAGGCCACGCCGTCGGGCCCAGGAATTAAATCTTTATTTCATATTTATATGATAGAGAAGAGTCACAAAAGACAAAACAGCCTCCAGATATATTAGGCAGGTGAAATTTTGTAAGTTGTTGACAGATTTCAAGTCCTTCCTTATTTTCTTCCTTTTATACTTTCAACCTTGTAGTGTTTGTCATTCTTTCTTCTTCCATATGTGTATCGTTCCATATTACGCTACTATGATAAAGTGCTGGCAGCCAGGCTACTTTACAAAAAGAGCTCTTTTTTTTTTCTTTGTGTTAGAATTTCTGTTTGTCTTTGGGGCTTTATTTTACTTTGTTTTGCTTTTTCATTTCCTGGGTTGCTCAAAATCCAGGGGCTAGCTCTGAAAATGGATTTCCTGCTGGAAGCTTCCTGAGGAAATTCAGGGCACTACATTGTAAGAGAAAGGAAGTTGTGCACGTTGTCTTCTGGTTGCTTTCTCTTATACATTCACTAGCTTTCCACCATGGGGTCTCCATCCTGGTGGTCCTATCTTAATTGCTCTGAATGACCCAAACCATAAAAATGATGGGTTGATTAAGTTCACACTGTCTTAATAGCTCAAAAGTAGAGTTAAATTTCAGCCCATGAACCCTTGAATACACTCAAACCATGTCCAAAATGTAGCAACTTTATTTTCCATTTTGTCTCCTCTTTTGTACATTTTCTTTCTTCTTTTTTTTATTAAACTGATTCCTTTAATTAACAAATCATTGCTCAACTCTACAGATGAACTGTACAAGGTTGAAGATTTGCAAGGTACTAACATGCTCGTATTTGGCCTGGGTACTCATAACAATATCTGCTATTCTTCTAAACAGTACAGGAATGTAGACCAGTTGCAACAATAATGATCTTCTGCAAGATTCTATCTTTAAATTTACTCTTAATCTTACAATAACCTTACTTCTGGACTTACAGGCAAAAATAATGCATACATATATGGTACAATCTAAGGGCTTTATTACTCATTTGTGCAATGAATATATCTCAGCTTAGTTCCTAGGTGTTCATGAAATTTCTGTTGAGATATTTACTGTGTTTTTTATTTATAATCAACCAAAGGGCTATTCAGTCTTGATGCACAGGTCCCTAACCAGTGGCCAAATACAAAACTATATTTCAATGTAGCTATTTTTGCTTTGGTTTTATTGATATTACTTTATAACATCATCCTGAGTAGGGACTTAGAAACTATATGAGATTCCCAAAGCAGCTATGACACAAAAAAATGGTTAAGATTCTCTACCTGATTTTGTATGTTTATGAGGAAGTTGATTATAATTAAAATGTTTCAGAATGTATACATTGGTTTTTATAAATGTATAATAATGTTGCTATTAAAACTAGGTTGCCTCAAAATGTTTAATCATTATTATCTGAGAAGCATTTTTTAAATTGTTACCTAATTGAAAGACAGAGAGCTCTCATCTACTGGTTTACTCCTTAAATGCCTACAATACCCAGGGCCACCATACCAGTGGAAGCCAGGAGCCAGGAACTCAATTCAAGTCCCCCTTGTGGCTAGCAAGAACCCATGAGAAATTCTAAAAGTTTAAAATGTAATGAAAACTTCACACACTAACTATGTGAGCATTGGGGTCCGAACTGATAATGCAGACATGGATTTAAGCTAAAATTCATAGCCCGGAAGTAAATGTCTTTTGACTTTTAATTTATCTGAGAAACATAGGCCAAGAGCATTCCCATCTGCTGCTTTGCTTCCCCAGTTTCCTCAAACGCTGCAGCTGGAGTGGGACCCCAGCAGGGAGGCAGCAGCTCAGTGCAGGAAGAAATCATCACTGCTGACTCCGAGTCACTCCCAGAGCAGGCGGGGTCTGCACTGCTCAGAAGCCGGAGTCGGCCATCAAACCGGGGCGTCTAATACAGGACGTGATTACACAAAGTAATCAGCATTGTAACTGCTAGGCTAAACACCTGCCCCTAAATGTCACTTTTGAAAGATCAATCCACTTGACACAGGCTATTTCATATTTGATATTATTACAGCCTTTTATCCTATTTCCAGTTACCTTAAAGGTGAAAATTCCTTGGAAAAAAAAGGAAATGTTCTGCAGAGTGAATTCAAGCTACTAGACAGCTAAAATTTTATATTGGTTGCCACTTGCTTTATTCAGCCTATAAAAGTATTTTAAAATTGCATTTATTTTTAGAACACATTTTAGTAAAAAATCAACAAAAACTAACAATGAACTGAACAAAAATTACATTAATTCAATTTCAGTCTACTAAAAAATACATAGTAGCAGGCCCAGTGCTGGTACCCAGTGGCTAAAGTCCTTGCCTTGCATGCACCAGGGTCTCATATGGACACTGGTTTGTGTCCCAGATGTTCCACTTCCCTTCCAGCTCCCTGCCTATGGCCTGTGAAGACAGTGGAGGATGGCCCAAAGCCTTGACACCCCGTACCCAGGTGGGAAACCTGGAAGAAGCTCCCAGCTGCTGGTTTCAGATCGGCTCAGCTCTGGCCATTCTGGCTACGTGGGGAGTGAACCAGTGAACAGAGATCTCTCTCTCTCTCTTTCTCTCTCTCTCTCTCCCCTCCTCCTCTCTGCATATCTGCCTTTCCAATATAAATAAATCTTTTAAATTTCATATATGTTTATATGTAGCTAAAAAGACTCCCCTGGACGACTACAAACATCTTCCAGGTTGTATAAATTATCATAAATCAACTAGGAATTTCTTTAGAATGATTTCATCTCAGAATGCATGTGATAGTTACAAAGCAACAATATTTTTAGGCAGGAAAATCTTTTTTAAAAACATCATCTATTTTACCGGTAGCCAAGTTTCAAATAATCAATCAGTATCTTGGGAATTTCTAATTACTATAAATTATGTTCATATGAATTAAAGATAAAACAATAAAAGATAAAACAATGACTCTTGTTTATTATGTGATGACAAAGTTAACAGTGAAGCTTGGAGGTGGGCATTTGGCCTAGCAGTTAAACTGCCAATTAGGACACTCACGTCCCACACTGCAAAGCCTGGATTCAATTCCCAGCGTCAGTCACCTGCTACTGAAACAGGTCAAGGACTCAGGGTCCTATCACCCACATGGGATACCTGGATTGTGTTCCTGGCTTCCACACTGGGTTAGGTGCAGTCATCATGGGCATTTGGATAATACAGCAGAATACCTGAAGAAATCAATTAAAATGCTTTGAAAAATTAAAACAATTACTGTAATTTTAAAAGTTACATAAGAAAATGAAGACATAGGGATACTGAATACATGAGAAAATGTTAATCTATTGGTATTTCTGAGTTCTTCTTAAACTTCTATTCCTATGAATTTCTATAATTCCAAATTTCCACAATATGTTTATATTTCTTTTGTAATGAGAAAAATACAATAAATGTTAGATGTATTTGTGTGTTTTGGCATCACTCTTCAGGCTACAAGTCTCCTGCTATAAGACACAGAAACGACAAACTAGAGTCTGTGTTTTCCATGTCATGTGGCAGAATTTGGTTCACTCAGAACCAGAAAGCTTTCTCTACTTTCACTGGGCTTTCTGCTCATGATTGAAAGTTAGCTGTGACAATAGGAAGTCTCAAAGGCAAAAGAAAGGGTGCTGTCTCATCATGGAGCCCTTCTCCAGATCCTCTCAAATAGGCCAAAAGAGGAACACGTGACCATGTCTGAACCAATCCCAGCAAAGACAGCAAGAAATCGTCCTGCGCATTTAAAGGTCATGATTCATTTTGTGGGACAGAGCTCAATTTCTCTGAACATGTAGCAACATGACAGTTTATCTAGCTCTTTGTGTGTGTGTGTGTGTGTGTGTGTTTGTGTGAGAGAGAGAGAGAGAGAGAGAGAGAGCGCCAGAGAGAGAGAGAACGGATGATTTTTTTTTAATCAGAAAACTGACAGCTTTGTCTTGCAGACAATCACCAATTTCCCAAAACAAAAGAGACTATATGTGCCACAAATTTAAACAGGTACTCAATCTTCATATTAAACTCCGGAAGCCTCATTGGTCTTTTTCTTAGTTGTGTCTGGAAGTGGCTTTTCATTTTCCAATATCTGTGCATCAATCACTGATCATTAGTGAAAACAATCACTGACTAAAAACACTGTAGAGTCCCACTAAGTCTTGCATATTTCTTATTGTTCTAATAAGTGTGGAAGGGTAACTTCTGAAAGTCCTGAGGAGTTGTATCAGAGAAAGCCCAGCATCAAGTCCTGAATGAAATGTCACACTGCAACAATTCACTGCCTATATGATGCCAAAGACCAGCTCCAGCTGAGTTAAGAGCTCATCCATTTCCTGTTGCAGAAATTACTAACATTGGCTCTGAGCCAGTCAATCAGATGATGAGATGTGACCCTTGTAGTGATAAATGTCGCACACACAGAGGAAAACATCATTGTGATGTAGTTTCCACAAACATGAAGGCTCCATTCCCATTGTCAAGATTAGTTTATAAATCAGTGTTCCTCGAAGCCCCGGGATCCCATATGGGCGCCGGTTCTAATCCCGGCAGCTCCACTTCCCATCCAGCTCCCTGCTTGTGGCCTGGGAAAGCAGTCGAGGACGGCCCGAAGCTTTGGGACTCTGCACCCGCGTGGGAGACCCAGAAGAGGTTCCTGGTCCCGGCATCGGATTGGCACGCACCGGCCCGTTGCGGCTCACTTGGGGAGTGAAACATCGGATGGAAGATCTTCCTCTCTGTCTTTCCTCCTCTCTGTATATCCGGCTTTCCAATAATAATAAAAAAATCTTTAAAAAAATAAATAAATAAATAAATCAGTGTTCCGCTAAATTCACAGTTAGCGTCACTCACAGACTCCTACGGCAGTCCCAGCAGATACTATCAACGTAAAGGTACTTGTACTGCAATCATAGCTATGGCCTAGGCTTGCCTAGACCACAGGTCTACTATGCCAAGTATTCCTTTGTAGATTGTGTCTAAAGATCAGAAGAGGAAGGAGAGGGAGTACTCTGAAGCATAGATGTCCTAGAGAAAGACTATGAGATGTGGATTGAGGAGGACAGGTAAAAGAAAAAAATATATATACATATATATATATATATACACACACACATATATATATATATCTGTTGTCGGCTCCTTTCAGCTTGTCACATCTGTTGTGTTCAACTTAGATTACCAAGATGCATTAAATTATCCTCTCAAATGTGACCTTGCCTTAAAAAAAATTCATGTATGTCTATATTCTTTTTTCATATTTTTCTCTACAAAAGTAAAAGTTTAGCAAAAAGAATAATATAGAGATATCAAATGGTATGGGGAGAATTAGTGACAAAGAGAAAATAAGCTTAAAGA
Source organism: Ochotona princeps (assembly GCF_030435755.1). Lineage (NCBI taxonomy): Eukaryota > Metazoa > Chordata > Mammalia > Lagomorpha > Ochotonidae > Ochotona > Ochotona princeps. The sequence goes on from NC_080838.1 coordinate 72,805,408, forward strand.
AAGAAAGAAGTCATTTCTGATTTTGAATTAAAGTTAACCTTTTATTTACAAGTTCCTAAGTCATTTCGCTCATGTCTCTTCTAGCTTTATCTTGAACACTGTCTCCCTCTTGCTAACTATAATTTAGCCACATTATTCCAGAGGGTTTCAACTACAAAATACATTTACAAATGCAAACATGATATACCTTGAAGTGCAAAGGGTCTTCAAAAGGTCATGAAAAATACATAGTATGAAAATGCTACATTGAATTTTTTTTTTTAAAGATTTATTTTATTTTTAATTACAAAGTCAGATATACTGAGAGGAGGAGAGATAGAGAGGAAGTGGAGCTGCTGGGATTAGAACCAGCAGCCATATGGGATCAAGGCGAGGACCTTAACCACTAGGCCACGCTGCTGAGCCCACTACATTGAATTTTTAAATAAGTTTTACACAAGCTTAATAAGTTTAATATTCTAAGCTTTAAAATCATAATAATTATAACACTTTGCTGCATTTACTTCACCTGTAGACTTTCTACACATACAAAAGTTTTCTTGAAAATATAGATATTAATATGACAAGAAGAATGATTCACAATCATGATCAATGGAGAAAGAAAAGTATATCACCATGTCCCTGCTATGATTCATTGCATTTTCTATTTCCCCATAAACTTTTGGAAGTACGCTATTAGTTGCAAGTGATTTGAAAAAAGATGAGTAACCATTGGACTAAGTCGGTAAGAATAGCCAGAAGTAAATTCTCTAAAGAGATATCTGCTTGCATACAGAGAAGCAGCAAAAGCATCCAAAGTGTGACACACAGACATCCTAGCACAGGCGTGGCAAGTGTAAAACTGCTCCGCATGCAGAGCTTTCAGTGCTGTTAATCAACATTGATTACCCCTCCCTGGAACGTGCAAAGCCCTCTGTTCCACATACAAATGGATCCTGGAGCAGAGGAAAAGCTGATGACATCCAAATAAAATAAATTCATTAGCAATTCTATGGCAATGCTAATTTCCTAGTTTTGACAAATGTGCCATGATTATATAAGATAGTATTATTGGAGGAATATTCACAAATTTTCTGTACTATCTTTGCATTTTCAGTAAACATGAAACAAGTATTTAAAATAAAGCTGTGGAGCTTTGCCTTTAGCTGTAACTGCATTTATGCCTATAAGGACACAGGCAGCACCGCATAGAGATGACGTAACTCAAAAAAGAGAAATGGTCCTAACGAAAATGGAAAAAGAAAAATCATTCACCCACATTTTGAATAAGACAGAAAAGGGAGCTCTCAGAAGTTACAAAAAAATTCCCTGCAATCTGTGAGAAACTAAAAATATGCTCCAGTCCAGAAAGTAAACATGTGCTTCGTCATTCATCAAATATCGATAACAGACTCAGCTAAAGTCATGTGTACTTAACAAACATTTGTTTAAGAAAATGCTCTAACTGTATCCCAAACCTTGAACACTCCAACTCTGAGTAACACCTGACTTTCCACTCAGGGGAATTCTTTCTCTAAAACCATGTGTGGCTCCCAAACCTTACTGTTTGAAATGCTATTGAATATCTCAATCTTGGATAGAAGATCGAAGTCACTTTGACACACAGAATCAGCCTCTATTTCCAGCCACAAAGCAGAAGTACCGACACGGGGTTTGTGGGGGCATTTTACATCTATTTTAACTCGGGAGTTTCCAAGAAAAAAAAAATACTGAGCCCATTCATACTTTCTTTTGAGACTATCAACAAAACACCATACTTCCCTCCAATTCCTGTAACAGATCTGTCTTTTCCTTTGTAAGGTATCCTGTGACTCCATGGAATGTGGACTCCCTCCTCGCAATGAGTCAGAAAGTCTAATCTCAAAGCTATGTTCCTGATGGACTTTCATGCTTTACAAAGCAAATAATTCATACATGATTATCACCAAACCTAAAATAACCCCGGATTTAAGAGGCATCCTTAGTTTTGTGCTGATGCAAAGGAAAAAATAAAATTCCTGTTTAGGTATTTCAAAATGGCAGGGGAGGGGGGTTAGGGAGACAACACATTCTTTAGCTCACAGTTCCACAGGTCAGCTGCTTGGGAACTCTGGAAGCTGCATCAAGACACCGGCTGAGGGGTCCAAGGTGGAGGCTCCCAGAGTTCTCCAATCCCACCAAACTGTTGACAATTAAATACATAGCTGAAGATGCCAAATGCTAAAGAAAACAAAACAAACAAGGTTCCTTCTAACATTGTCTTCTGCTGGGGTCCGTGCAGTGGACGTGGGGGAAACGAAGGTGTGAAGAGTATTGTTCCATGGCAGGCAGGGCTGCAAGGAATCTCCCTCTGCATGGCAGAACCCAGCGGATATCTCTACAACCACCTGAGTGCAGCTCCACCTCCCTTTGCATGGACACCGGACTGCCCTGTGGAAGAATTCTGTAATCCATTCAGGCATTGTTTGCTGCTGTGGAGTTGGCTTTTTACTATCAATGTGAGCTTGGAGGTTAATGTCAATAATAACATCTTGCAAAAGGGCCTTTTATTTTTCATGCTGTCTTGGCTGTCCACATTGACCTTACGCTAATGAAGGGATCTGTGTTTAGGGTTTCATTCTTTTCTTGATTTGTAGGCTCTCCTTTTCTTTGAGTTGTAGAATAAGAATTATAGTAGGAACTTCTATTGAGTCTTTGGGTGAAACAAATGGCAGAATTATTCTTGGATACACCCACTTGACCATGACGTCAAAAGTCTGTGCCAGAACTTGTGAGGGTTTCTGTATAAATAAAGGGGACAGCTTTCTTGCATTGTCCATTATGATCCTGGAGTTGTAGTGGTCCACTTATTTTCTCTACGCCTAATCCATGCACCCTTCTCGAGCTCCGAACTCGGCTGGAGCTGGACTCTGGCAGTTTGCTAGCTTCATGTTTCCTCACATCGTTAGGTTATAACTCAAATACCGCATTTGCAGCAATACTTCTTCACAACATAAATTCACCCGCCTCCTCTCCGCCTGGTGTTTAAGTCTTCTTACCTCTTATTTTTTTTCCATTATACTTAACCACTTGCTGGAATTATTCATTTGTTTTCTATTTCTGGATTCCAAAAATGGCTCAAACGGGCACTGTCTGGCTTGGCCTGATCACCACCCAGTCATCACACACTCAACTGACAGTCTAGGAGGAAAGCCACCCGAAGCTTCTCGTATATATTAACTTCAGTATAAACACAGGATCAACCACATGGTAGCGCGTAATCTTGAAAGGATAAACATAATAAACCAAGCATTTTTATGGAGAAAGGTTCCACAACTGTACTGATAAATCTGTTCCACAGGGGAGCAACGTGGAGCTTCCTGGCATTTGGAGAGCAGCATTTAGAAAAGAATGGAGGGGCAGAAAGGATAAAACGGTTCTTCCAGGACTCTGGCACACAGGGGAGGGGAAGAAACTTTAATGAAGATTATCCAACATTACAATTATAATCCCTAAAGTCACAACATAACGTCAGATTTTTAAGTTCTACATCCATTTCTTCAAATAACCATATGATTATTTAAAATGAAAGAAAAATGCTAATGTAATTCTGTCTACCTCCTTGTTCTTATAATTAAGAAATTATAATTATAATTAACAAACTTAAAAGTGGGACCCGGGCCCGGCGGCGTGGCCTAGCGGCTAAAGTCCTCGCCTTGCACACACCAGAATTCTGAATGGGTGCCAGTTCTAATCCCGGAAGCCCCGATTCCCATCCAGCTCCCTGCTTGTAGCCTGGGAAAGCAGTCGAGGACGGCCCAAAGCCTTGGGACCCTTTACCTGTGTGGGAGACCCAGGAGGGGCTCCTGGCTCCTGGCTTCAGATCAGCGCAGCACTGGCCGTTGCAGTTACTTGGGGAGTGAATCACCGGACAGAAGACCTTCCTCTCTGTCTCTCCTCCTCTCTGACTTTATAATAAAAATAAATACAGCTTTAAAAAACATAAAAAACAAACAAAAAAGAAGCGGGACCCTTCAACAACTTGTTCTCATAACCTGACAGTGTTTGGCTGCATGTCCTCGACCAGTACGTTGTACTGCCCCAAGGTCCTGGTTTCCCTTTCTGCAACTAGATTCCTAGGGCTCTGCAACTCGGTTTCAAAATCGCGCGGGTTCCTAGTAACTTCGGTGTTTGGGCTCCCCTGACGTCCGTCTCTTCTACGTCGCAGCCGCCGCCACTGCTTCAGCCACCTGAACCTCACGCCTCCCCAAGGCCACACCCAAACCGGAAACCGTGGTACCCCAGAGGATGCCGGGAAGGCGGGGCGGACTCCGCATCTCTCCGGGCCCGCCCCAGCGATGACGTCACACCCGTCCCTTGACCACCTCCCGCAGCCCCGCCCCCTCCCGTCTTCTCGAAGCCTGTGGCGGCGCGGCGTCTGAGGCGGCGATGGAGTCGGAGCCGGTCGCGGTACCTCGGGGGGAAGCGGCGTCCTGTTCGTCCTGGGGGGCTGGCAGGTGAGAGGACGTTGTGAGTACGAAGAGGACAGGCGTGTCGGGCGGGCTTTCTGCCTCTGTGCCCTCGGACGGCCCGGGGAGGGCGAGGAAGGCCGCGGGGCCCCGCCGAGCCAGCCGGGGAGGCTGGAGGGACGCGAGGGGTGGGTGTGGCGGCGTGGGCTCGGGCCTCGGCCGCCCCGGCCCTCCCCGGCCCAAGTCCGTTTCCCGCCGCCTCCTGGGCGTTCTCAGTTCCGGTCGCGTCCGGCAGCCCCCTTCCCCGCGTTCACCGAATCTCGGCGACCCCCGACCGAGGACAGTGTTAGAAATGGGGCTTCCTGCCTGGTGCCAGGCCCCGGACCGTGGCCTCTTAGGGCGGAGTGAGACCTGTGGGCGCCGGTGTGCACCCGCCTGCAGCGGCGTCCTCTGCAAACTGTCGCCAGAGGGGACAGCAGGAGTGAGTCGGTGGCCCTCTGGTCAGGGCTGGGGCTGCTGCTGCCCTGTGCAGGCCTCAAACTGCCCAAGATGGAAGTGATGGGTTACATCGTTGTCAGTGGACATGAGACTGGCCCAAACCTGTAGCTGTTGAGCCAGTTTCAGACTGAAGGAATGCTCTTGGGACCAAGATGTTATCTGCAGTTACCAACGCTGCCAGATTTTCTTGAGAGATTATTACGCACTATGAAAAACTTAGGGGGTTCTTAGGGTAACAGATCCCTGCGGGCACAACAAGTGGGGGCAGGTCAGCACTGCCCCAGCTCCCTGCCAACGCACCCCCCGAAAGGGGAAAGTAGCAGCAGGTGGCCCTAAGTGCTTGGGCCCCACGTGGAGATCCTGAAGAAGCTTCGAGATTTTTCCTGTGGGTGGGCGGGAGGAGGGGAAGGCTGGCCCAGCTGTGGCATTTGGGTACCCTCTGAGGAGTGAACCAGCTAATAAAAGTTAGCTCTGTCTCTCCTTCTAACAGTACCTTTCAAATAAGTAACTCTTTTAAAATGAGCATTTCTTCAGCCTTAAGCAGTTTTAATTGTCTTGTAGGTGTTTTGTGTTTTTGATTTTCTAGGGTTGTCCAGTGAGGTAGATCTTTATGATAAGTAAATGCCAGTCATATCATTTAGTGATAGAAAATTATAGTGTGGCACTTCTCATTTATCTGTAAGAATTCTATCCAGACTGTTATTTTCCACTACCACCACCCCATGCTGGGAAGCCAGCAAGTGAAAGTGTGCTGGGGTGGGACTGCAGGAACTCTGTAACTGGAAATATTTGACTGGGAGTGTGGCTGTATGTGTACAGATTGTATTCAAATCTGTTAGTACTCAGCTATCTTTTAAGTTGGCTTTCAGCAGCAACCTAGTGTTTCTGTAACAGTTAACCAATTTAATTGGCTAGAAGTTGATAGAACTTGGTGATAGTGCTTCTGTACCAGTTCCAGGCTAATGCAGTTGAATTCCAAACTTGAATTTCATGCTCTCATTGTTTTTAGAGCCCTGTTACAGAGGACTGGAGTGTCCCACAACTTGGAACACATTGCACTTTTTCTTGCCGAGTTACTGAACTCAGCTCTCATGGTGGCTTAGGCCTAAATGCCCCAAGCTAATTCCCTCTTCCTCTTGCCTCTTATCTACAAATCTAGTTTTTCTTTGTATGCTGCCCTGTGAAAAATTTGGAACACACTGCTATAAATCATGCATTGCTCCAGCGTGTATACCTTGTCACAGTAGTATGTTTAGCTTGATTTGTGGGAAGTTAATTTCTAAAATTCAGTTAACAGATACTTCTTGAGTGCTTCTTGTTTGCCTGCTGTGAAACACTAGACAGCATAAGATGGTAGTCAGGAACACACTGCCTGGGTCGATTCATTACTGTGCCTTGGACCCACCTACTCTGTGGTCCTAGTGAGTTATAAGTTAATCTCTCAGCCTGCTTCTTTCCTGCAGCTGACAGTACTGCATATGTTGCAAGGTTATCGTAAGGGTTCACTGAATTGTACATCTAAACCATTTAAAACAATGTGTGGCATTGTATTACCTATTATTTTTAAATGCTGCATACTGTTTTAGATATTTGGTATACAGTAAAGAGTTTTTAACAGACAGTGCATTCTATTGAAGTGGTGGGTCATAGACAACAGTTAATGATAAGTCATTTGAATTTATGTAAAAGGTTAATGAGTTGGTGACTTAGAGAAGCCAGTCATGATCTGCAAGTATCTGTGTTATTTATGAGGTAGTATTTTAATATAGTTTAAAAGATAAGTTGAACTTCTCCATGGCTCACTTGCCTTATAATCACCTGCAAGTGCAGGTCGATATCCTATGTTTCTGTCCTGGCTGCTCCACTTTCCATCCAGCTCCCTGCTAGAGGGCTGGCAGAGCAGCAGAGGATGGCCCAAAGCCTTGATACCCTGTACCCACATGGAAAAGGCTCCTGGCTTCTACCTTCAGCTCAGTTGTGGCCAACTGGGGAGTGAACCAGTGGATGGAAGATTTTTCTGTCTCTCTTCTGTAAACCTACTTTTCCAGTAAAAACAAATCTTTTAAAAAAATAAGCAAAGATAAAAGTTATTCTGAGATATGAAAGAAAGACGTACCTAGCACAGGGAATAATGTGAAAACTTTGGGATGGAAGCAAGCTTGGCTTTTTGAGGAACAGCAGGTCAGCCAGTGTGACAAGAAGACACCAAGAAGTAGAGTTGAAATTGGGGAGATGGGAAATATGCCCTATTGGTCATGGTCAGATTTTGAATTTTAAGAGTAAAGTAAATCTGAAGGTTAGGGGGGAATGATGTCTGTCTGCATCTTAAAACATTCAGACTTATGTGAAGAATCAAAGGCGCAAAACAGTAGTGAAATAGGGAAGATTAAAGAAGTCTTTAAATCAGGTGAAATATGATGGTGGTTTGCCATAATGTTGCACTGATTAATGATAAGTGATAAGATTCAGGATGTCTTTGGAAGTTAGAGCTAACAGGACCCACAGGTGGAGAAAGTAAAGGAATGGGTTAAGCAAGAAGGTAGTGATTTTAGCCCCAACTGAGTGATGGTATCAAAAATGAGACTGGAAAGGGAAGTTGGATTATTTTGAGCTTTTTCAAGTTGGTGGTGCCAAACAGATGTCAGAATAGAGTCAGTGTTTTGGTAGGTATATAGCATCTGGAGGTCAGAAGAAAAAAAACAGTGTATACCACATCTAAAAGAGCAAAAATCAGTTCTGTATCAGCAGAATATGGTAAATAGGAGACTGAGTTTATCAGGAGAGAGTGCATATGTGGAGAAGGTCCGTGGGACAGAACTGCTGCAGTTAGCTCCATCAGTACACATGAGCGTAAGACGGCGCCTGAGAGTGAAACGGCCCAGGGCCGCATGCAGCACCACGCAGTCAGTGCATTTCAATTTTAATGCGTTTTGGAAAATCTACAGCAAGTGGTAGATCAAATCAAGATGTAATTACATATATTGGCTTATAAATACCTTCAATAATTCGTTAATCCTATTTGTGATCAAATGTTACATTATAAAATGCATGTTGTCATACCTGCTCTTAAGCAAGTTTGCTTTTTGCCTGCAGTACAATTAAGAATTCGTCAATGATGTCAGCCGAACCTGTGGAGATAGATGATGCGTTATATAGGTAAGAACTTCATGGAAACTGAAACTTACTTCTCCAGTCCTTGTTATCAAATAACTTCAATAGTCCATTTCAAAGCACCATGTGTAAATATTTTAAGGGTTTTCTGGTTTTTATTTTTGCTGCTGTGTTTTTGTTCTATGTAGTCTACAACCTTCAGTAAGTTAAATCTCAGCAGCAACAGGGTTAGGTAGTAGGACTAAGGATTTTGCTGTCATTGCAGAAGCCTCATGAAAAACCAGTGGTGTCTAGACAATTGGATCTCTTAAATTTAATCTCATTAGGAAATTTTATCTGTATTTTTTAAGATTTATTTTTATTTGAAAGGCAGAACAGAGAGAAAGAGAATCTTCCAGCTGCTGATTCACTCCCCAGGTGACTGTAATGGCTTTAACTAAGGTGATCTAAATCCAGGGGCCTCTCCAGGTCTCCCACGTGGGTGCAGTGGCTCAAAGACTTCAGCTGTGCTCTTGCTACTTTCCCAGGCCATAAGTAAGGAGCTGCATCTGAAGTGGGCAGCCAGGACATGAACCAGCACCCAGATGGAATGCTGATGCCACAGATGGAAGTTTAGCCTTCTGTGCCATGACACCAGCCCCGCGTCTTATATTTTGTAGTGAAATGTATGATTGAAGGGTTGTGATTTGAATGGAATTTGATGGGATTTCTATTCATAAAATTTAAATACCTCTTAGTAATTAAAAAAATTAAATATATGCATTATTCTCATTCCTAATAATATTTTTTTTGAGTAGTTTGCAGTTGTTTGTGTAAGAGGTGTGAGTGCAGTGGTTAAGACAATTGCATCCCATATAGAAGTACCTGGGATTGAGTCCTAGCTCCACTGTGCATTCTAGCCTACTGTTAATGGGCACCCGAGAGGGAGCAGGTGAAAGAAAACCCAAGTGCTTACGTCCCTGCCACCCGTATGGCAGACCTCATTGAGTTCTGGACTAGGGTGCTGGCTGGTGCGGAGACATTTAAGCAGTGAAACGGTGTATAGAACATCTTTCTCATTTTCTTTTTTCTTTTCTTTTCTTTTTTCTTTTTTTTTTTAAAGATTTATTGTTATTGGAAAGCCGGATATACAGAGAGGAGGAGAGACAGAGAAGATCTTCCATCCGATGTTTCACTCCCCAAGTGAGCCGCAACGGGCCGGTGCGTGCCAGTCTGATGCCCGGAACCAGGAACCTCTTCCAGGTCTCCCACACGGGTGCAGGGTCCTCAACTGCTTTCCCAGGCCACAAGCAGGGAGCTGGATGGGAAGTGGAGCTGCCGGGATTAGAACCGGTGCCCATATGGGATCCCGGGGCTTTCAAGGCGAGGACTTTAGCTGCTAGGCCATGCCGCCAGGCCCTCTTTTTTTTTTTTTAAGATTTATTTATTTTTATTACAAAGTCAGATATACAGAGAGGAGGAGAGACAGAGAGGAAGATCCTCCATCCGATGATTCACTCCCCAAGTGACCGCAACAGCCAGTGCTGCAATGATCCGAAGCCGGATCTCCCACGTGGGTGCAGGGTCCCAAAGCTTTGGGCCGTCCTTGGCTGCTTTCCCAGGCCACAAGCAGGGAGCTGGATGGGAAGTGGAGCTGCCGGGATTAGAACCGGCACCCATATGGGATCCCGGGGCGTTCAAAGCGAGGACTTTAGCCGCTAGGCCACGCTGCCGGGCCCTATCTTTCTCATTTTCAAATACAAAATTTTTTAAAAAACATGTCTATACTTTTTTAAAAATCATTAGGTTCTTTTCTGTGTAGTTACAGAAAATACATCTTACATAGGTAGAATTTAAGGTAAGTTCTTACGTGTTTAAAGTTAGAGATACAGAATAAACTCATGTAACTATATCACCTTATGTTCTTTTCCCTCTCAATGTATACATTATACAAACATATGCAAGAATGCACCAGGAAATATTTATAAGAATGCTCATGCCTTTCCAATAAAAAATAAAAACTAAATCTTTAGAAAATGAATGCTCGGGCCCGGCGGCGTGGCCTAGCGGCTAAAGTCCTCACCTTGAAAGCCCTGGGATCCCATATGGGCGCCGGTTCTATTCCTGGCAGCTCCACTTCCCATCCAGCTCCCTGCTTGTGGCCTGGGAAAGCAGTTGAGGACGGCCCAATGCATTGGGACCCTGCACCCGTGTGGGAGACCCAGAAGAGGTTCCTGGTTCCCGGCTTCGGACTGGCATGCATAGGCCCGTTGTGGCTCACTTGGGGATTGAATCATCGGATGGAAGATCTTCCTCTCTGTCTCTCCTCCTCTGTGTATATCTGGCTGTAATAAAATGAATAAATCTTTTTTTTTTAAATCAAACATTTATTAAACTGTGTTAAAAACATTCCATCAAATTACAAAACCTGAGTAAGAAAAACAAACGACACATGCTTAACTGTAGTTGACATTCAAATAAAATTTGCATTCCCAAAATATTATACAGTAATTAGAAAATACCAGCCAAAATAATATTAGGATACTTTTACGTGCGGTCTCAACAAATTTGAACAGAAGCAAATTTTAACAAAGGTAAATTTTACAGTGAAACATAGCAGTAGATTAACGATCTTAATATGTTTATTTTACTGCTATTTGACACTATGATACAAAAATAAGAGGATTTACTTGACATTTTTAATAAATATCTCATGGGCTGTTGAGTGCCTTACTGGTGAAAAGATTTAACTGGCTAATCTCATCAATCCATTTTGTACATTTAGTAAGCATCAACTCTGCCCTACATAACTCTTAATGCAATTCACAGCACACAAATGGTTATCATATTAAATACATAATCAACTCGGACTTCTCAACAGCGAGGAAATTAGTAAACCATCAAATGGACTGCTTACCATACACTTTCCTCATAACTAAATAACACACAAAAAAATCAAAATAATATTTGTCATCACTCTAAACTATTGCCAGCAACTGACAAAAACTGCCAATTTGCCATATTCATGTTCACAACATGCTAAGTATACTCTGCTGTTACTTCATCCATGGAATGCCTACATGCCTAGAACAGAGAATTTTCACCATCTCTTGCCGTGGGACCTTACTTGCAGCAATCTATATTTAGATCAGAACTCCATGGGCACTTGATGAACTCCACCTTTCCATGTTGGCTTCCTTATGTGAGAGAGAATATATGGTATTTATTCTTTTGTGATTGACTCATTTCGCTGAGCATAATAGTTTCTAGTTGGGACCACCTGGTTTTGAATAGAATAATATCGTTCTTGACAGCTGAATAATATTCCATTGAATAGATGTACCACAGTTTTTTTAACCATTCTTCCTTAGATGCACATCTGGTTTGTTTCCATGTCATTGCTATTGTGGATTGTGCTGCTGTGAATATAGGATTACAGATCCCCTTCTCGTATGCAGATTTCACTTCTGTTGGGTATATTCCTAAGAGTGGGATTGCTGGGTCACATGGCAGGTTTATTTGCAATTTTCCAAGCACTCTCCATATGGATTTCCACAATGATTGTACTAGCCTACACTCCCACCAGCAGTGAAGGAGGGTACCTTTCTCCCCACATCCACGCCAGCATGTGTTGTTTTTCGAATTCTGAATGTAGGCCAGTCTCACAGGAGTTAGGTGGTACCTCAAGGTGGTTTTCATTTGTATCTCTCTGATGGCTAGAGAGCCTGAGCATCTTTTCATATGTTTATTAGCTATTTGTATCTGTTCTTTTGAGAAACATCTGTTCATTTCCTTTGCCCATTTTGCTACAGGGTTTATTTTTTCACTATCCTTGGGTTTCTGAAGCTCTTTGTAGATCCTAGATATTAGTCCACTGTCACTTGTGTAGAATGCAAAAATTTTTTCCCATTCTGTTGGTTGTTTCTTCACTTTTTTAATTGTTTCTTTTGCTGTACAGAAACTTTTTAGTTTGATATAGTCCCATTTGTTCATTTTGGATTTGATTGCCGTTGCTTTAAGCGTCTTTTCTAGAAAGTCTTTCCCTGTTCCTATATCTTGGAGTGTGCTTCCTATGTTTTCCTTTAGTAATTTAATGGTTTCTGGGTGTAGATTTAAATCCTTGAGCCAATTAGAGCTGATTTTTGTATAGTGCGTCAGGTACGGGTCCTGCTTCTTTATTCTGCAAGCTGTTATCCAGTTGTCCCAACAGCTTTTATTGAATAGACCAGGTTTTTTACCTGGATTGTTTTCTGTTTTCTTGTCAAAGATTAGTTGACTATACATGTGTGGATCCCCTTCTGGTGTTTCTATTCTATTCCACTGATCATTTTCTCTGTTTCTGTACCAGTACCAAACTGTTTTGATAACCACTGCTCTATAGTATGTCTTGAGGTCTGGAATTGTGATTCCTCCAGTTTGATTTCTATTTTTCAAGACAGCTTTAGCTATTCGTGGTCTTTTGTGGTTCCAGATGAACTTCTGTATCATCTTTTCTATTTCTGAGAAGAATATTGCTGGGATTTTGATTGGGATTGCGTTGAATCTATATATTGCTTTCGGTAATAAGGCCATTTTGATAATGTTGGTCCTGCCAATCCAAGAACATGGTAAGGTTCTCCATTTTTCAAGATCTTCTTCTATTTCTTTTTTAAATGATTTATAGTTTTCATCGTAGAAGTCTTTCACATCTTTAGTTAACTTAATTCCTAGGTATTTAAGATTCCTTTCCTCTATTTTAAAGGGAACTGTACTTACAATTTCTTCCTCAGTGGCGGAATTATTTGTATACACGAATGCCATTGATTTGTGTTCATTAATTTTGTATCCTGCTACTTTGCCAAAGTCTCTTATGAGTTCCAATAGTCTTTTGACTGAGTCTTTTGGTTCTGCTATATAGAGAATCATGTCATCTGCGAATAGTGATAATTTTAATTCCTCATTTCCAATTTGTATTCCTTTAATTGCTTTTTCTTGTCTAATAGCTCTGGCAAGGACTTCCAAAACTATATTGAAGAGTAGCGGTGAGAGTGAACATCCCTGTCTAGTTCCAGATTTTAACGGGAAGGCTTCTAGTCTTTCCCCATTTAGTATGATATTGGCATTGGGTTTATCATAAATTGCTTTGATTATGTTGTAGAATGTTCCTTCTGTGCCTATCTTATTTAGGGTTTTTAACATGAAGTGGTGTTGGATTTTATCAAATGCCTTCTCTGCATCTATTGAGAGGATCATATGGTTTTTATGAGTCAACTTGTTGATGTGATGTATCACATTTATTGTTTCGCGAATGTTGAACCATCCTTGCATACCTGGGATGAATCCCACCTGGTCCGGGTGAATAATCTGCCTGATGTATTGTTGGATCCTGTTGGCTAATATTTTATTGAAGATCTTTGCATCTATGTTCATCAAGGATATCGGTCTGTAGTTCTCTTTTTCTGTTGTTTCTCTCTCTGGCTTTGGTATTAAAGTGATATTAGCTTCATAGAACGAGTTTGGAAGAATTGCCTCTTTTTCTATTGTTTGAAAAAGCTTGTGTAAGATTGGGGTTAGTTCTTCCTTAAACGTTTGCTAGAATTCAGCAGTGAAGCCATCTGGTCCCGGGCTTTTCTTGGTTGGGAGGGCTTTAATTGTTGATTCAATCTCAGTGCATGTTATTGGGCTATTTAGATTGTTAAAAAAAAAAAAAAAATGATGAATGCTCCTAGCTCTATTATTGGAAGCTGTCCGAAACAGCAGATAAATTAGTGTATTATATTAGCATACTGTAGTGGAACACAGCAGAAATTAAAAATTAATGATGAGCTACGTCTGTCAGTATGAATAGAATTAGTTTCATTCAAAGCAAAAGAAGATAATCAAAATGATTCAATATAAAATTTAAAATTAGTACTTAAATATGTTATTTAGGGATACAGAAATAATGAGATTATATAAGACACTTTTTTACTTATGTATTCAATGATATGAAAAAATGACTAGTTTTAAAACAAATGTCTTAGTACTGCTTCTAAAAATAAATAAATTTACTATATCTTCTAGGAACAAGGAAATAAATAGCAAAGATTGTAAGATTTTGACTAGGAAACTACTTTTCAGGAGGAAAATCAGATATTTTTAAACATGTATTTTAGTGTGTGTATATATTTTGATTCCATAGTTAAACACTTGTAAGCTATGGATTACCAAAGTATTTTTTGTTTATAGCAAAATTCACTATCAAGTGAATCTTACAAATATGTGTTGGAGGGCCTGGCACAGTGGCCTAGTGGCTAAAGTCCTTGCCTTGCATGTGCCAGGGTCCCATATGGCTGCCGGTTCTAATCCCAGCAGCCCTGCTTCCCATCCAGCTTCCTGCCTGTGGCCTGGGAAAGTTGTTGAGGACGGCCCAAAGCCTTAGGACCCTGCACACATGTGGGCAGCCTGAAAGAGGCTCCGGGTTCCTGGCTTCGGATCGTCTCAGCTCCAGCCATTGCAACCTCTTTGGGAATGAATCTATGAACAGATCTTTCTTTCTGTATCTTCTCTTCTCTGTATGTCTGACTTTGCAATAAAAATGAATAAATATTTTTAAAAATGTATTGGAATTTATATTATTCAAGAACTTTTATAGCATCAAGTTTTCCATTGTTTCAGATAGACTCTGCTGACTCATTTACCTTTATGAATTATTAAAATTGTCAATATGTGTTTTCGTAATTCCCATCCTGACACTATCTTGTATTGTAGGATACATAACCTAATGTACTTTATGTACTTTAGTTTTACATTTAAAGTAATGTATGGGATTGTTAAGTCATCTGAATTTAGAGAATCAAACTTTTTGTCTCCAAAATCCTGTTTGTCATCAAAGTTTTAAAGTGGAGATGGCAAGGGCTGGCCCATTGGCCTAATCCTCTAGCTTGCAGAGCTGGCATGCCATGTGGATCTGGTTCGTGGCCCAGCTATTCCATTGATTTGGATCACTATCTATATCTCTCTTTATGAGCTGCAAAAGCGGAGGAGGATGGTTCAGGTCTTTGGGACTGTACCCACTTGTGAGACCTGAAGAAGCTCCTGGCTTCAAATCAGCTCAGTTCTGACCATTGCAGCAAATGAAGTGAACTAGTGGATCAAAGGCACTGGCGCTCTCTCTCGCTATCAAATCTGCCTTTCAAGTAAAAATAAAGAAAATGTGGAAATGACAAACTCAAATGCCTGTCATGACCACTGAAGTATTATAAAAGGAAGCCAGGTGTTACTGCACTTGTGTAAAGAGGGACTCCTAGACTGATTTCCTATTGCTTGAAGGAAATTGTGGGTGCCAAACGTATATTTTTCAAAATGTGTCACATATTTGGAAATTGATTTAGAGAATTTTTAAACCAGAAAAGTCATCCAAAATTAATATGTAGGCAGGATCTAGAGGTAGACTATCAGGTTGCAAACAACTTTAGAGGATTAATAATTTTGACAAAATAATTCATTTTGTCTTTCTTTTACCTACAGTCGACAGAGGTATGTTCTCGGAGACACAGCAATGCAGAAGATGGCAAAGTCTCATGTTTTCTTAAGTGGTATGGGTGGTCTCGGTTTGGAAATTGGTAAGCAATATTTTTATTCGTAATTTTGTTGGACACATTTGAGCAATACAAATTGAGTAAATTGTATTTCCTATAAAAGAAAATTAGACCAGATTGTTTTTCTTCCTTTGGCAAGGCTGTTTCATGTTACTGTTAAATTCTTCTATAGGAACTAATTATGACTGTCATTGTTTCTCTCTTGGTGCTGTCAATAACCACTGCTGCCCAGTCTCACTATTAGTTCATTATGACAGCAACCACGCATATCTTCAAAAGATATGTCTTAAAGAACACATTAAAATCTTAATGGTAATCACCTCAAGATGATAGGATTATATAAGATTGCATTTTCCGCTCTTTGTATTATACTAATCTGTATTCTCTGTCTTTTCTGTGAGATTGTATTCAAGTTGTAAACTTTGAAGTTACCCTGTCAGAGATGTAACCAGTCTATGTGAAGACGTAATATTCTAATATTAAGGTTTTCTTGTTTCTTTCATAGCCAAGAATCTTGTTCTTGCAGGGATTAAGGTGAGTAAGTATCCTTGGTGAATATTTTTTATAGTTTGGTAGAAATACATTCTGTGGGCATATAGTATTTTATATCAAGTAGTCCCCATTGGCAGACACCTTGATTGTGCTCAGTCACAAGTAGTGCTGCATCTAAAATCCTTGGACATGTTTCTTTTTTTCCACTCAATATATCTTTGTGATGTTTTCCTAAAAGTGGAATTGCTTAGTCAAAGGTTAAATGTTAAATGGCAATTTTGCTGGAAATTGCCACCCTTCTTTCCTTTAAGAAGGGCCCGTCACATTCCCAACAGTAATGTATGATAGTGAATAATTCACCTTTTGAGTATGGCATCAGTCTGCTTGAGTTTATGCCAGTAGGATGAGTGAGAAAAAGTACCTCATTCCTAATTTGTTAGTTTTCTTTCTTTTTCGGAACACAGTGCATGAGCGGGGATTTTATATGTTGATTTAAAATAGCTTTTGTATAAATGTTTTTATGTGTCCATAACTCATATTTAGTAAGATCATCTGTATATGGATCTAGTTACATATCCTTTTTTTGCCTCTGGGTTTTGTTTTGTTTCAATCTAAGTATACAGGATAATACATCTAAAAAAAGTATAAATTGTGTTAGAGAAGTGAATACACTTGTCTTATTCCTAACTTCAAGCAATATTTTCCTTTTTTTTTTTTTTTTTTGCAGGCACTTACAATTCATGATACAGAGAAATGCAAGGCTTGGGATCTAGGAACCAACTTCTTTCTCTGCGAAGATGATGTTATTAATATGAGAAACAGGTACATATTATACTATCATGATAGTTTTTGGTTTATACAAAATACTTTGGTCATGATTTTTTGAACTCATCACCATAAGTTCACACTCCACAGATAAATAAGTATTGATAAATGCTCAATTGTTATATTTGCCCACCTAGAAATTAACTTTTGATTAGGAGATCTCTAGTGTTGCTCAATTAGACACTAACGGAGCTTGAAGCTTAACTTTTAGATTGTTTGGCTTACTAAAGGATATGATGGTACATCTTCAGGTTGTATAGTTACCTGAAAAGGTAAATAAGTGTTGATTTCTTCTACATTTGCTAAATTTCCATTGATGTTTCCCAGCATGTCAAGTTCCTCCATTGTGACAGTGTCCAGCTTTAAAAGATTGGGTCTGTTTAATGAAGTACTCATGAAGGTTAATTGTTGACTTTTCACAGGGCAGAAGCTGTACTTCCACACATTGCAGAACTAAATCCGTATGTGCATGTCACGTCGTCATCTGTTCCGTTCAGTGAAACCACAGAGCTTTCATTTTTAGATAAATACCAGGTTGGTACTCCATTTGTAATAAACGTTGTTGACAAATTGCAAGGCAAATTGTTAAGTATTAATAGGCTTCAACTAATTTAACCTAATGTATTGAGGAGCAGAAGAAAAAATAGAAGGTTTGTTTTGGAAAAATACCCCTTAAATGCGCCATTTTAGGGGTGAGGCCCAAGAATTACTAGCAAAGCGATTACATCATTTGACTAATCTGGTGATAATACGCATAAGAAGCTGCTCCAAATTCAGTGATTTATAATAACCTTTATCCCTCATGCATCAGCTGTTCTAGTTCAGTTCCAAATGGTACAGCTGTTCTAGTCTAAACTCAACTACTGCTGAACCTCAAAATCTGATTTCTCCAATATCTGTCTTGTGGGACAGGAAGCTACACTGTGAATGCTGTAGCAGAAACACAAAAGAAAAATCCAGCCTCCTATTGTATTTCAAGGCTCAGTATCTGTTACTTTCACTAGCACCTTATTGGCAAATCACATTGTCAATTCTGAAATCAGGGAGCCGGAAAGTACATTCTGCTTTCCTGAAGCATTGGGATAAGAGACCAGGTAAACTTTTTTAAAATGAAAATAATGCCCTTAAAAATTGAAGCTATGAGTATGCATTTGGTTTTACAGTTAAAACCCTACAGCTGAGATCCCCACATCAGAGTACCTGGGTTTTGAGTCCTGCTTTCACTCAGCTCCATGCTCATATGCACCAGGGTGGCAGCAGGTACTGGCTCAGGTGCTTTGGTTCCTGCCACCCACATAGGAGGAGACCTGGATTGACATCTCAGCTCCTGGCTTCAACTGGTCCCAGCCCCAACCGTTGTAGGCATTTGGGCAATGAACTGGCAAATGGAGGAGTTTGTGTTCCGTATGTGTGTGTGCGTGCTATCTGTCTTTTCTCCTTTCAAGTATCTTTTATAAGTTTTCATAACCTTTTTTAGCTCGCATGAAAATAATCGTGTGATGGTTAGACTAGCATTTCCATGACAGTGACATATAAAACAAATTAATCATTTAGAGGGCATAAATGCTGCATAGAATTTTACCATTTGTTCTAATTTTGAAACCTGTGATAGCAATTGAATGTAATGTGTGAGCCAATTTTCCTTTATATGTGTTATTTTTACTTTTGCTATTCCATGCTTCTGAAAATACTTTAGTATGGATATAGTAGGGTAGTGATTTTTTTTTAACTGGAACAAAAATGTATCTGTAATATAATATGAAGTGACATATTGCTGACTTAGAAGTTATATGGTAAAAAGAAGTATTTTCTCGTCTTTAATTTCTGTGTTCTCAACAGTGTGTAGTGCTGACTGAGGTGAAACTCCCATTGCAGAAGAAGATCAATCATTTTTGCCATTCTCACTGCCCTCCAATTAAGGTAATAATTCTATTGTTTTAAACTGATAAGAACAGATACTACACTTGATCTTAGCCAAAAGGCCGAGAAGCGATGATAATTCTATTGTTTTATAAGAGCTTGCAGTTAACCAAATACAAACACTTTCACTGTTAGAATTTGTAGCTCTTTAGTGAATTATTTAAAAAGTTCTTTTTGGGAGCTTATGTTGTGACATAGTGGACTAACTTCCCTCCTTCAGTGGCAGCAATCCATATTAGAGCACCTATTCAAGTACCTGCTGTTGCACTCCTGATTCAGCTACCTGCTGATTTACTTGAGAAGGCCACAAAAAATGGCCTGGATATTTGACTGTACCACTCACGTGGGCCGTGTGACCCAGATGAAGCTATAATAGCTCTTCACTGAACGTTGATGGAATGATTCAGCAGGTGGAAGATCCTTTTCTCTCTCTCTCTCCCTTTCTTACTCTGTCATTCACTCACTCAGTCTCTTCCTTCAAGTAATTTTTAAGGAATAAATTAGTTTTATTTAAAATATTGCTTTATTTGTTTGAAGGGCAGAGTTAGAGAGAGGGAAGCTAGAAACAGTGATCTTCTATCTGCTGTTTCATTCCCTAAATGGCCACAGTGACGAGGGCAGAGCCACGCCAAAGCCAGCAACTCCCATGTCGATGCAGGGGCCCGAGGATTTGGGCTATCTGCTGCTACTTTCTGATCCACCTTAACAGGGAGCTAGACTGGAAATTAAACAGTTGGGGCTCAAACCAGCACCCGTGTGGGATGCTGGCATTTCAGGCCGTAATTTCACCCATTATGCCACAATAGCAATACCTACTTTTTTTTTTTTTTTTTTTTTTAATAAGAAAGTCTTCACTGGTTTTAGTCTCAGCTGCTCTGCTTCCAATTTAGCTCACTACTAATACACCTAGGAGAGCAGAGATAGGTGGTTTAAGTACTTAGGCCTATATGAGAGACCAAATACAGTTCCATGTTCCTGGCTTCAGTGTGGCCCAGCTCTGGCTGCTGCATTTTTTGTGGTGTGAATCAGCAGGTAGAAAATTTCTCTGTCTCTTTCCCTTTCTGTAACCCTGCTTTTCAAATAATAAATAAAATCTTTAAAAATTAAGAGGAAAAATTATATGAGGAACATGAAGATAATTTTGGTAAGGTTTTTATCTTTAATTTGTGGTTACATTCAGTTGCCAGTTTTAAAACTACTATGTAAGTTTAGTTTGTAGATTGTCGAAACTGAAGAAAGAATAGAAATGCAAGAATGATAAACCTTGAATTATCATCACTTTCAACAAATTGTGGTTCTTAGGAGGT
The DNA here is from genome assembly GCF_030435755.1 of Ochotona princeps. Lineage (NCBI taxonomy): Eukaryota > Metazoa > Chordata > Mammalia > Lagomorpha > Ochotonidae > Ochotona > Ochotona princeps. Next base: position 72,825,526 of record NC_080838.1, read on the forward strand.
TTGATTTAATGAATATCCACTGAGCATTACTGTGTGCCAGATTAGGTCTTTAGGTACTACATTAGTAAGTAGGGCAAATGTTTACTAATGAAAATTACCCTTTGGTAGGAAAGATACACATTAAATAAGCAAGTAGATACATGTTAGATTTTCAAATAGTCTTTAAGTCCTATGAAGAAAAACATCTCAGTATAGATGGCAGTGTGTGTGTTGTTGGGAGAAGAGCCTTGTGGGTTCTGTGAGAAGGTTAGGAAAGTCTCTTAACTATAAATGAGATTGTCATACAAGGGACTCAGATAGCTGAGAATTATTTTTTCTACGCATAAATATATCCTTGTTTTTCTCATTTCACAGTTCATCAGTGCAGATATACACGGAATTTGGTCACGATTGTTTTGTGATTTTGGTGATGAATTTGAAGTTTCAGATACAACAGGAGAAGAACCAAAAGAAATTTTCATTTCAAACATAACGCAAGTATGATTATATTGAACTTTTTAAAATAATTTTTAAGGTTAATGCTAATTTTTTAGAAATTGGTATATTAGCGGAATATTCTAACAGTATTTTCCTTTTTTTGTGGTGTTCTAAGATAATTCATAATGAAATATTTGTTAATCTCTTGATTATGTGTTATAACTAACTTGGAATTAGAATATTAAATATTCTAAATTCCCTATAAAAGTATTCATTGTATAACTTGCTTTTTGATATTATCATTTTTGATTTAAAATCATTTTGTTCTGTCACGTTCCTAACCTGAAAGTGATTCAGTAAATGATGATAAATGATGATACAATATTTATTTATTTGAAAGGCACTGTTACAGTTTCACTTCCCACTTGGCCTGTGGAATCTCTGAACATGTCCTATCAAACATAGACATTTATTTTCAACATTCATTTAAATACATAGTGATGTGAAATGAGCATTTGGTATAGCAGTTGAGTCACTTCATGTTGGAGTATCTCAATTTTGAAGTCTCAGTGTTTCTTTCCATCCCAGCTTCTGCTTATGTGTACACGCGGAAGCAGCCCATGATAGCTGCTTCAACCTGGCCCTATCCCAATGGGTATACAGTCTCTATGTGTCTATCTCCCTGTCCGTAGCTAATTGCCTTTCAAATAAATAGCTAAATCTTTTAAAATATGTATTTTTAAATAATACGTAGGGGCTGCATTGTGACGTAGCAATTAAGACCACTGCCTGCAACTCCACATTCTTTATGGGCACTGTTTCTGGTCTCAGCTGCTTCACTGCCAATCCAGCCATCAGCCTGAAACAAGCAGCAGAAGACAGCCCAAGTGCTTGGTTTCCTGCCATCCATGTGGGAATCCTGGATGAAGGACCTGGCTCCTGGCCTCAGCCTGGCCCAGTCCCAGCTGTTGTGGCCATCTGGATAGTAAACCAATGGAAAAAAGATCTCTAACTTTTTCAAATAAATAAATACATTTTAAAAAGAAATAAAGAATACATAGACTTACATTTTTAATAAATTACTCTTCTCTCTAGGCTAATCCTGGCGTTGTCACTTGCCTTGAAAATCGTCCTCACAAACTTGAGACAGGACAGTTCCTAACATTTCGAGAAATTAATGGAATGACAGGTTTAAATGGCTCTGTACAACAAATAACTGGTATGTCATTTGATTAATTTTATATTTATTCATTATTCAACACACTGGTATGGTAGTTCAGGCACTATACTAAACTCAGTATTGGAAAAACAACTCATTTGTGGTTCACGAACTTAGGTACAACAAAATGTGATCTATTGTTGTGGATTCTTTTGCGAGATATTTAGCACTTTTCTGTCCAGTGCACTAATATGAGATTATTGTTCAGAGGAGAGGAGTGCTGGAAGACCAAAGGCTCACAGTGCATGTTCCCAGTCCCAGCATTATCAGCAGGTGCAGCAGCCTAGCACAGCCAACCCACCCCTAGACCAGCCAGGCCCCCAGTCCTAGCTGTCACACTCCCCAGTGGAAGCAGGAGCCCAGCATGGTAGTCCGTGAAGTTCCTCTACCAGTCTTGCTGCCCACCCTGGGTCTTGCATGTGCCAACACGTGCTGCATCTCAGTCTGACATGGCCCACCACAAGTCTTGGCCTTCACCAGCAGGTGCTACAACCTGGCTGTATCCATCCTACTCTCATCCCAGTTCTCTCCAGCAAGTGCAGGAGTTTAGCCCAGCCTGTCCCACCCCAGCTCTCATGTGAAGCTGTGGGTATTGTGGACCAACCCAGGCTGGCATACATCTCTGCTTACTGTATGTGTACTGAGGACTTACCTACCTGCCCCCCCCCCAACCCAGTGCACATGTATACCAAAAAGTACTGCAGCCCAGCCTGGCCTAGCCTGCTCTCAGTCCCAACTGTCACTCTCACTAGGAGGAACTGTGGCCTAGCAGGAGAGTTCCCCAAGTTTCTCTACTATGCCCTCACCAGCAGTTGATCTCGCATCTATGCCAGTGTTTGCTGCTACCCAGACTGATATGGCCAGCTCCCCAGTCCTGGTATTTACTCTTGGGTACTGTATCCTAGCCCAGACTTGCCCACCCCTAGCTCCAGCTCCCATGGGAATTGGCAGGTGCTGTGGCCTAGCCCGCCCTGACCCACACCCATTCTGGCTTGTGATTGCTAGTGGGAGCTGGATCCTAGTCCATTCTGGCCTTCTCCTAGACCCAGCCCAACATGCTGATAGGTACTGCAGCCATGTCCAGCCAGGTACACCTACAGGATTAACCAGTGGGAGCTGCAGCCCAGCAAGGTAGTGCCCAGAGTTCCCCTACCAGGCTCTACCACATGCTGGCGGGTACTTAGACCCAGCTTAGGATGACCTACCTGCTGTCACCGCTGTTGCTGGCAGGTGTTGCAGCTTAGCCCAACCAGGTGCAGTTCACACCTTGTCCTGACTCAGGTGCATGCCAGCAGGTGCTAAGACTTGGCCCAGCCTGGCCGTCTCCAGAACCAACCCACACAAACTGATGAGTGCTGCAGACCTGCCTGGCTTGTCCCCTCCACCCCGCAACCCCTAACCCCTACTGCTGGCTCTTGTGCTCCCTAGCAGGGGCTATAGCCTAGTAGTATTCCTCAAGTTTCCCTGCCAGGCCTACTCCCAGCCCCAGATCTCACAAGTGCTAGCAAGGGCAGTGGCCCTGCTTGGCATGGTATTGGTTCAATCCAGGCCCTAGCGTGTACCAGTGGGTGCTGCAGCCTGGCTTGGCCCATGACTGGCTCCTGCTCCTTGCGTACCAGCAGGCACTGCAGTCGCACAGATGTGAGCTCACAAATCTACAGGCTCTGTCTCCAGATGCAGTTCTCTCGTGGGTGCTACTACCCAGCCTGACATAGCCCAGCCTCAGCTTTTGTGGGTGGCAAGTGATGCTTTTTAGCCCAGCCCAGGTCTCCCACATGGGCAGGTGCCTTGGCCTGACCCAGACATGCCCTCCGGTTTCCTGGTTTCTGGTTTCCCCCTTCTAAACCACTCTGTCTCAGCTTCTTTACCTACCAGTAAGTGCAGTAGCCCAGTCAGTGGAAGACCCAGAAGTCATTCCTTCCCTGTCAAACATGCCGTTAGCTAGCAACAGTGCTGGCATTCTGTTATAGTTAATTCAAATTTGACATTAACCAGGTCCAGAATGCCTGCTAGCTACTGGCTGCTTTTCTGACACCGGTGTAACACTTTCTTAGGTACAAGGCAACCTAGACAGTTACCTACACTTTAGGCTCTCCTGTGCTTTTATCTAAAGTTTTGGCATAGTTTTTGACATTTGAAATTGTTAATAATGCAGAATGTTTCCTTTTCAACGCTTTTACCCTTGAAGACTTAAAGAAGTTTATCTTTTCCTCACTGATTTGAGGTGCCACTTTTATTGTGTGTCTGTTTCTGAATTCTCTAGTCCATATTAATACTATACTTGATAATTACATATAATTAGTATAAATGAGACTTTGAGAATATATTTTAATTTTTATCATTGAGTGCATCTTATTACTTCTCTCCTGATTTTTCTTTTTTAAGTCCTACCCTTGAAGTTGGTAAAATACTGCTGTCTATACTCCCGAACTTTCTCTGAGTAGAAAATGCTAGAATTTTCTTATCTTATAAATTATGGCGAGTTAAAATTTTTGCAGCAGTAAGTCTTCAATTTTAAATATCAATATCTTTGTGTAATAACATTTGTTTTCTTCTAGTGGTATCACCATTTTCTTTTAGCATTTGTGATACTACAGAGATGGAACCATATTTACATGGAGGCATAGCGGTTCAAGTTAAGACTCCTAAAATATTTTGCTTTGTAAGTATTTTTTAATCAGCTTAAAAGTATTTATTTACATAAAAAGGATGATGACAGCAGAAAAGAGTAATGATTGAAGCAATTAGTTTATTTAAAAATCAGGTTTCTTAAACTTGGACCCCTTTGGCCTGGCCTTAGCCCTGACTTGTACTCCTCAACAGGAGCTACTTCCTAGTAAGGGACTGAACTATCAGTGACACAGTTTGTAAGTTGTTGTTGCCTGTATACCATGTACACATTATGTGAGGTAGGTGAGTGTGCCCAGAGGGTCTGTATACTCCCTGAATCGTCAGAGTTGATCACTCTTACAATGTGCTTCCCAAGACAAGACATGAAATTAGTATAAATTTAAAAGATTTAGGAAGGGTTGTCTTGCTTTACAATTCAATTACTTACTTTTATAATAAAAGGGAAATTTCTGTTCTCGTCATACTTGTTAATCTAGATCTTCAAAATTTATTGTTTTACATTAAAGAACATGATAGGACCAGCACCCTGACATAGTAGGCTAAGCCTGTTCCTGCAGCACCAACATCCCATAATGGATAATGGTTGATGTCTTGGCTGCTCTAATTCCAATATAGCTCCTACTTATATCTTGGGGGAAAGCAGCAGAGGATGGCCCAAATCTTTCAGCCCTGGCACCCAAATGTCCCAGAAGAAGCTACCGGATCCTAACTTTATATTGGCTCAGTTAGCCATTGGGGTGAACTAGTGGGTGGAATGTCTGTCTCTGTCACCTCTCTCTGAAACTGCCTTGCAAATAAAAACTAAAAAATAAAAGGAAGAGTGAATATGGAAACATAAAACAGTTCATCTAAGGACAGAATAGCTGCATAGAGAGACTACAGGGACGATATGGGAGATGAAATCCGATGCTGACTTGGCCACTTCTCAGATGCATTCACATCACTAGGTTTATGTTGTTGCTGTTGTTGTTTGGCAAATTCTCAAGGTTTTGTTTTTTTTTTTTTAAAGATTTATTTATTTTATTACAAAGTCAGATATACAGAGAGGAGAGACAGAGAAGATCATCCATCCGATGATTCAATCCCCAAGTGAGCCGCAACGGCCAGTGTGCGCCTATCCAAAGCTGGGAACCAGGAACCTCTTCTGGGTCTCTCACACAGGTGCAGGGTCCCAGTGCATTGGGCCGTCCTCGACTGCTTTCCCAGGCCACAAGCAGGGAGCTGGATGGGAAGTGGAGCTGCCGGGATTAGAACCGGCGCCCATATGGGATCCCCGGGGCATTCAAGGCGAGGACTTTAGCCGCTAGGCCACGCCGCCGGGCCCAAATTCTCAAGGTTTTAATTTGTCTTTAATTTTTCAAAAAGGCTTTGTTCAGGCCAAAGTTAAGACAGTAAATTAAAATAATCAAGGTAGTTAGCTCTGTTTGTTCGTACCTCCTCTGGCCTATTCCAGGTTTTAATTTGTTAGTTCGTGCCTCATAATTTTATGTTGGGTGGTTCTTTGTTTTGAATATCTTTTCAAGTTTCGTCAAGTACAGCAAAGCTTGATAAGCTTGCTGTCAGAAATATATACTAGCTTTTTCTATAAAAACAAATTAACATTATAAATGGTTTTACTAGTTCTCATTTACTATATGGAGTAGGTTTATTGCACTTAATTTTTTTAATGTACTAAAGGTGAATGGTAGCTATTTTAATTTTTATTAAAAGCATAAGTTTGTGACCTTTGGCAGACTCCGTTGACTTTAGTGCACTAATATACAAATGCTGTCACTTACTTGCTCTGCTTCATTTTTTGTTTCTATTAGGAACCATTGGAGAGGCAGATAAAGCGTCCAAAATGCCTCCTTGTGGACTTTAGCAAACCCGAGGTAAATGAACACTTCACAGGTTTGAGCAAGGCAGCTGAGGAGGGGTAGGAAGTTGATAAGTGATTATAAAGTTAATTTGGAATGACCATGTAAATACTTTGTTGTTAGCTGTACTCCCAAGAAATAAGAAATTGTATCACGGAAAAAATACTGAAATAATAAGGGAGAATTTTGTAGTTATCTAGTTTTGATACAAGGTGATTTTAATAATTTATATTAAGCTATTAAAATTTTTTGTGAATGCACCAACAACACTTGTTGGCGAGGTTGCGGGTAAAAGGGATCCCTACTCCACTGCTGGTGGGGCTGCAGGCTGGTACAGCCTCTATGGAAATCAGTATGGAGGACATTTGAACAACTCAAATTCAACATACCGTATGATCCAGCAATAGCACTGCTAGGAATATATCCAGAACAATTGTTTTATGAGAAACCAACATGCACTCCTATGCTCATAGCAGCACAATCAGTAATTGCAAAAACATGGAAGCAACCAAAATGCCCATCAACAGAGGATTGGATAAGAAAGCTATGGTTCATCTACTCCATGGAATACTACTCAGCTATTAAAAAAAAACAAAATGCAGTTCTTTGTGGCCAAATGGGCCAAACTGGAAACCATAATGCTAAGGGAAATGAGCCAATCACAAAAGGTTAAATACCACATGTTTGCCTTAATTTAAGATGATATGATGTTATGTATAACATGTTACGTTTTGAATGTTATATGTTGTGTATAAACTAAATTGAAGTATAGGTGAGGTGGTCACAGAAGGTGGCTGGGAACTCGTATTTACTTTCAACATGTTGGTTACTCATTACTATGTCAATTAATTCCATAATGATGTAAATTTTTGCTGATGGTATGATGGAGCTTTCAATTGACTGGGATAATACTCTGCTGGCTCTGTCTTCAGACCAGAGAGGGTATACCTAAGAAGACGTTGAACTTGACTGGACAATAAGATGCTGGACTCTATGTTTGGTGTATGCTTGCAATGGGGGAATCTCAACTGAACTTGAGCTGTGGTTATGCAACAAGGTGGAGGAATCCACCATGGTGGGAGGGTTTGGGCAGGGGTGGGAGAACCCAAGTATCTATGTAACTGTGTCACATAATACAATGTAATTAATGAAGTTAAATAATAAAAAAAAAAAAATTAAAAAAAAAAATTTTTGTGAATGGTGTAGTTTTGTGTAACATGTTTTTTACAGAAAGAAATAGTCTCACACATATATATTGTGTGTGTGTGTTTTTTTTGTAACCACTGGCCATAATTTTGTAGCAGTAAATGTATAAGAGGCCATCAAAAGCCTCATGGAAAATGCATATTGTAGAAAAACTGTACGTGGATTTCAAAACTTTTTCTTGTATTAGAGTAAATGTACCCTTTAGTATTTTTTTGCCCAAAACTTTATGAAGTTTCCTTGTATTCTTAAAGAGGAACAATTTCTAAATTACTTAAATAAGGAAAAAGGTTAAATGATTTTGTACAAATATTGTTCCATTTTTTTGGATAACTTAAAAACTAATCATTAACACCTGGAGATAAAGATTGGAGCTACTGCGTAAATACGCCTTTGTGGCCTTAATGCCAAGTCGCAAATTTCTTTATACTTCAACTTTCTGATCTGTTAAATGCAGAACATGATTGTGAGGATTGAATGAAGTAGTGTTTGCAAAGCTTTTAGCATAGTGCGTGACACACTAAGCACTCACAAATGGTGGCTAATTTTTGATGTCTGTAACAGGCACCTTTACAGATTCACGCAGCCATGCTTGCCTTGGACCAGTTTCAGGAGAACTATGGTCGCAAGCCAAATACCGGGTAAGGTTTTTTTTTTTGTTTTTTGTTAATTGTTTGTTGTTCACTGTCCAGCAGTTGGGTGATTTGCTGCTTGGAGCCGATAATCATACACATGGTATACTGAGTGATGGTTAAAGCTGGAGATTAGTAACAGCGAAAGATTTTTAAAGAGTGAGGGTCACATAGGCAAGGAAGGAGAGTCTGAAAAAGGATGCGGTTTATGTGCAATCATTCAAGGGGTCAGTCAGTGAACAATATGTTCTAGCAGGCTGCTAATGGTTAACCAGCATAGGTGAGAAGAAGCACCTCTGATCTGCTATGTGCATGTGAGAATTCAGGAGTTCCTGTCCTGTGCATTCCCGTATCAGCTGCTTCAGGACTTTGCCCTGAATTTCCTGAGCTTTCTCACAGGATTACAGCTGGTTATGGTTTCACACTAGCGAGAAGTCCCGTTCTTAATTTCTGTCTTCCACAGTTTTCCATGTGGGCATTTAGCCTCATGGTCAGGGCACCCATTAAGACACCCAAGTCCCGCATTACAATACTGAGGTTTCATTCCTGACAGCCATCTCCAGCCCATCCATGCTAGAGTGTTTAAGGAGTGAGCAATAGATGGGGGAGTGGTGTGCTCAGTTGCATCTGTCTCTGTAAATGTCAATTGTAATAATAATAATAATAAAACTGTTTTCTTTTTTGAGTTATTTCAGAAATCAGATTTTCTTCAAAAAGTAAATCATTGCCATATACTTACAAGATCACTATATACACCAAACAATTATTAACTTCCTCTGCATACCTGTGGTAGAAGTTAATAGATTGATTTTGCTGAAATGAAATGATACTAGATGTGGATTTGCTCATTTTGAAATATGTAAGAATTATTGTATTATTAACCCAGGATAAGATTTACTTTGACCTTATGAGAGTCTGTTCCATCAGCAATACAAAAATTTTAGCCTTGCATATTTAAAACAATCTTATAAACAATTATTAATTAAGCATGATTTTGAAATAGCAAATTGATAACCTGGTTAGTTACCCTTGAGTTAGTGAAGCACTATGCTACTTGTAGACAAAATTTTTCTTTCTTTGGTTTGTTTCTCAAATTTTAATTTTGAATATGACCTTTTCATAACCGTTGAAAAAATTGCAAGTTGAGGTGCTTGGTTTTGAATTGTAGATGCCAACAGGATTCGGAAGAGCTGTTGAAATTAGCAGAATCCATAAGTGAAACCTTAGAAGAAAAGGTAAATATTCAGTTATTGCTATAAAACATTCAGAACTCACAACATAGAAATGTTCTGATTACTAATATTTTGTTCAAATGTGGTTTTCCTGCTGATTGAGTTAGACAAATTATGTTTCTTTCTTTGGTTTATTTTACAAACCAAATGTGATTACTATGGTGTTGTTATTAACATTAAATGATTTGTTGAGTAACTTACTTTGTAAAGCACTTGGAATACTTGTGACTTATAGTAATTACTATTTTCTGTTGCTTAATTATATGATTAGTATTTCTTTTTGGTCTTCATTTAATTTTTTGACCCACCAGAAATCACTGTAAGAAGTCATCGACTATGTAATCACCTCTTTTATACATTACGCATTCACATTCTTTCATTGCATTTGACACATCATATTTGAATTAATATGCACTTAGAAACTATTTTTTTCATACTATTGCCATTGTCTGCCGGTCAATGATTTCTTTAAGCAGTTGTCATCATAGCAGTGTTTGCACAGCAAGTTCAAACTTTTATCACTTTTGTTCTTGTTACGTAAAAGATGAGAGCAAGGCTTTAATTTCCATATGTGACTTTATCAAAACAAAGAAATAGCAAGTGTAGCAGAAACAGTTGATCACTACTTGTAAATCAAATAAATTGTATTTCCTACTTAATGGTTAAAGGAATAAGAATGTGTGAATAACTAGAAAAGGCTTGTTGAAGTCTGATTTAGTAAAAGCCATGGTTGGAGATTTATTGTACGTTTTGGAGGAGAGCAGAAACTGAATTTCTCCCTTAGTAGGCAGATGGTTAATCACACAAGGTCTTTAGAAAGTACATGGAAATTGGATACTATGGAAACACTATACAGGAGTTTCAAAAATTTTGCGCCAAAAATAAATTTTTCTATTAACACATTTCCTTAAACTTTTTGAATTTCCCATATACAAAATTGTGTGCACAATTAATTTATACACAGTAAATTCTAAGTCTGTTTTCAGGTATCAACCACCATAGTCCATACATAAAACACTTCCTATGCCTCTTCATCATCATCATCTCCATAGCCTGTATATTAACACTGGCAACCACTGTAGTTTTTTGTTTTACACAATGTCGTAAATTTAATCACACGATAGGTAGCCTTTTTAATCTGATTTCTTTCACTAAGTATAAGGAATTTTAGTTTCATCCATGTAATTTCTTCTTTGTTCGATTTTATTGCCTAGTAGCATTCCATTGTAGAGGTGAATCATTCATCCCTGTACCAATCGATGGGCATATAGATTGTTTCTAATTAATAAAGCCCCTATACATACTTGCATGCAGATTTTGACATGGATGTATATTTTCACTTTTCTTGGTAGATGTATATTTAATTTTGTGAAAAACCAGTACCAAGTTGTCTTTGCCAAGTAACTGCGCCATTTTGCATTTCTACTAGAAAAGTGAGAAAATTTCTGTTGCTTTGCATCTCTTCAGTACTCTCCATGTGTTGTCTGTTTGATTTAATATATATAGTAATATATCATTGTTGATTTTATTCTTATTTCATTAATAGACTATGAGCATCACTTTATTTGCTTATTTGCCAGTTACAACTCTTTTTTGGTAAACTGTTTTTCCAAATCTTTGGTTTTAGTTTTATTTTATTTTCTAATGTTTTTAAAAGTTCTTTACATGTTTTAATATATCCTGGCCATGAGTCCTTTTTTTCCAAATATGTGTTTCACAAATTTTTTTATGTTCACTTTGCCAGTTTTTAAGTGTATATATGCTAATTTGTATGGGTTTTCTAAGTAAATTTTTATGCATTATGAAATAGGATTTACTTTTCTGTATGAATAAGGAGTATTTCCAACCTATTGGAAAGCTTAATATTTTCCTTATTAAATTTGGGGTTTTCATAGATACTTTTTTCCCCATTTTGGGGGATACAATGAATTTTTTGTTTCCATATTATAAATTCACACAAGCTGTTTTGTTGTTTTTAAATAAAAACTCTTCATTCTATTTTCACACTTTTTTACTTTTAATAAGGCAATTACAAATTATTTTTAAATGCATTTTGTTTTCTGTTTTAAAAGTAGAGAGATCTACCATGCATTGGTTCACTCCCCAGATGCCCACAATAGCCAGGGCAGAGCCATACCGAAGCCAAAAATCCTAGGACTCAATCCTGATTCCTCATATAAGTGACAGAGACCCCAAGTACTAGAGCCATCACTTTCTGCCTCCCAGGGTGCTTGTCAGAGAACAGTGGAACCCTCGGCACTCTAGGACGAGATACAGGCGTAGCAAACAATGTCTTAAACCCTACACCTCATGACTGCTCTTGATTTCAATTCTCCCTTATGTCTCCCAGAAGTTAAGAATGTGTGGGTGACTGACTCCATTGTCCTGTGATTAGGTCAAGAGAGTTGAATTTTAGTAGCTAAAATATTTTGAATGTAAGTTTCTTTTTTCTTATATATACTTTATGCTACAGACATGTTCTTGTATTTATGTTTTTGGATACCATAAGATCTTGAGTGCTTTTTAGTGTTATACTTCCATAGCACTTACTTCTCTTAATATTCTGTAAAAGAATTTTTTAATGAACAATTTTTTTGTTTTTGAAATGGCATTGGTGTATCCTGTGAATTTTGTTGATTTTGTTAAAGTCCATAATAACTTACTGCCTGTTAGCCTTTCCTGTTTTAATTATATGCAAATATTGTATTGAACTTTTTTTTTTTAGCCAAACTTAGAGTATTTTGTTTTGTTTGGGGTTTTGTTTGTTTCTGTCCTAGCTACTGTGATATGGTAATTATCATAGCTATATTCGGTGGTTTTTTTTTTTTCCACTTAGTGTGGGACTTTCTGTGAAGATGTGTTTGTGTGTTCTGTATCACCATTAGACCATTCTGTTTTCAGGCACTCTCCTTCTGTGGCCTGCTCTGTGAACAGGCTCATGGAGTTGTGAAGTATAGAGATAACTCTTGGCATTTGGTGTCTCCACTAGCAAGTGCAGGAAACATCCCTATTCTGAAAATCTAAAAACAATCCTAAATCCGAAACTTCCTGGAGTCACCAACATGATGCCCAAAATTAAAAATTTCATACCTGTGTTCATGTGACAGATCACAGTCAAAATAGAAGTGTAGGAGCAGACATTGTTGCACAACTGGTTAGGCCACAACTTAGCCATCCCTTATCAGTTTAAGTCCCAGTTGCTCTGCTTGCAGTCCAGCTTCCTGCTCTGCGGCCTGGGTACTAGAGGGGATACTAAAGTGCTTGGGCCTCTGCCACTCCTATGGCAGAGTTGCAGCCCCTGGCTCCATCCTGGACAATTTTGACTGGGGAATGACCCAGTATATGCAAGCTATCTTGCTCACTCTCTGTCGTTCTGCCTTCCACATAGCTGAGAATAAACAAGTATTTTTATAATAGCAAATGTACAAAATGTTACATAAAATTACCTCCTGGCAGAGTACATAAAATGTATATGACACATATATGGATTTTATGTTTACACTTGGATTCCATCTCCAAGATAACTCATTGTATTGATGCAAATATTCTAGATTCCAAAGAGTCAAAACTCCACAACACTGCCCATGCCAGACATTTCATGTAGGAACATTCAGCATGTATTTTAGAGTTTGTGATAGCCTGTTTCCTAGTAATGTTGAAGCTCTGTCCCTCCTTCAGAGTTGAAATTGTTTGTTTATATAGTAAAAAATAACTACAATGTGGCATAGTAGCTGCTTATTTATACTGGCTGCTTCTGTTATCTTTCTCATCATTGCTTTTATTACCACCACCAGTATCTGTATCCAGAAATGACCCAATTAAATCAAATTGTAGTTAGGTAGTGTTGAAGTTAGTGCTAACTAGCTGAAGGTTATGAGATGTAATTGAAATAGAGTGGTGGGATAGTGAGTTAATGTTAACCAAATTTTGTGTGAAATATTTTTGACAATATAGTAGAAAAACACTTAGTCTCCTGCTAAATACTATTATTTTGTATTAACTTTGAAGAAATTAATTAAGCTCTACTGAAGTTAAGACTGAAATTATAGTCCTGTTATTGAAAGAATAAAAAGATCCTGGTCACAAATAGGAAACCACTGAAAGAATAGCTTTAAAATCCAGTTTTCTAATTTTTTTAAATTGTTTTATTTTGGTAATCTTTATAGTTGATTAGGGCACAAAGGGTCAAGGGCTGTAAGAAAGTGGGTAAGTCCGTTGTTTCCACATTAATATTATTTATTTTTCTGTATCTGGGGTAAGGGAAGAGATAAAGGGAAAAGCCCCATCCAGCCTCCCACCCATCCCAGGTCCCCAACGTGGGGCATGCTCCGAGGGTCCTGCTCATGCAGTTTTGATGGTTCAACAGTTCTGAATTACTGCCAATCTCGCTTCTCCAAGCCTGATGAAATCTATGCAGAATCCACTGGCTGACATAGTCTTTTCATTGTTGAGGTTCTGAGATCAGCAGTTCAGTTGGAGGGATCCCCAGAGAAACTTCGTCTGAGGTGATCCCAGTCCTGATTCTTGTGTGTGCTTGCCAGTACAGGGTCCAGCATGGTCCATCACCTCAGTCAGCTTATGCATATGCTGGTGGTTGAAATTGTTGGGTCAGTTCTATTTCCAGCCCTGTCTTCCACGCGAACCGATGGATGTTGTGATCCAGCCTGATTCTACCCACTTAATACTCGGTCCTCACGCTAACCAGTGGGAGTTGCAACCTGATTGGAGTGACTCTCCATAACCCCCATCAGTCCTGCCCCCTACCCTGGTTCCCATGCTTGCCAGCATGTACTGCAGACTTATTCAGTCTGTCCCACATCCCATTTAGCTCTTGTACATGTCAATGGGCACTGAAGCCTAGTGCAACCCAACCTGCCCTACTATCCAGTCCACACACATACTGGGGGGGTGCTGTTCTGTCTGGCCACCCCTGTCCCAATCCTGGTTATCTTGCTCTGCAGTGGGAGTGGTCACCCAAGAGGAAGGCGCCGACTGTTTCCCTCCTAGGCCACTCCCACTCCCGGATTATGCACTCTCCAGATGGTTCTGGAGTGTAACCTGACAGATTTAGCCCCCAGTGCCAGCCCCTGCCAACTTATGATGCGGCAAAACCCAACCAACCCTCACCCACTCTAATTTATGCTTGCACCAGTAGGAACATCAGCCCAGTCAGGCTTTTTCCTGATCTAGCTCACATGAGGTCCACAGGTGTTGTAGCCCTGCCTAGTCTGTTCTGGCCCCATCCCAGCTCACGCTCTCCAGTGGGAGTGGCTGTCCAGCAGGGGAACCCTCCACTTTCGCCCTGCCAGCTTTGCCCCCTCCCTGCTTGGTTCTCATGTGTGCTGGTTGGGCGCTGCAGCCCAGTCTGGTATGGCTCACCTCACCTTGACATTTGCTAGTGAGTTTTCTGGCCTGGCCCACCCCCAATTCCAGCAGACACTGGTGAGGGTTATAGCCTAGCCCAGCCCAGCAGGCATCCAATCCCAGCCGTAATGTGCACTGGTATGTGTTGCAACCAGGCTTGGCCCGACCCACACTCTGTTCTGGTGCTCGGATTCATCAGTGGGTGATGTGAACTGGTTCAGCCTGGACTGCCTCTGACTTATACCAAATGTATGCCAGTGGGTGCCTTTCCCTGGCCTGGCCTGATCTGGGCTGCTCCCTGTCGTGGTTTTTGCACTCACCTGCAGGGACTGTGTCCTGCTAGAGGAGTTGCCCAGGCTCCTCCATCAGGACTTCTCCCACTGCCAGATCTCACGCATACCGGTGGGTCCATGAGCCAGCCCTACTCAGTCCACCTCCTGTCCTAGCAGTGGCCTTTCCTGACTGGTCTTCAGCCCATTCTGGTTCTTACTGTTGGATATTTCGGCCCAGCCAAGGCTCGTCCATACCCAGACACGGCTCACGTGTGACTCAGGAGGGGCAGAAACCTAGCCTAGTCCATCCCACATCTACCCTGGTCTTCCAGGGCACCTGATGGTGCTGGTGTATAGCCTGGCCTGATGCATCCAGTCCCAGTCCACACTTGGGCCAATTGAGACTGCAGCCATGTCCAGACTGGAACGCAGCCCTGCACTCACCAGTGGAATCCCAGCCCAGTTCTCTAATTTTTTTTTAAAACACTAGTGTAATTTTATTTTCATTTATTTAAATTAAAAGTTTTTCCATAGTTTTCCTTAATGTACTTTTTATAAGTATCTGTTTATTTGTAAATAGGAAGCACTGGCAGCACACAGCACTAGTCTTTATATAATGGTGGATATTCATATACAGCTCAGTGATGCAAAAAGGGGATTCAGATTCGGGAAGCAAAGTAAGCAAGTAGTGGTCAAGGAAGCACTAATTAAAGCAGCGTGCAGTGGCTCTTTCAATATAAAATTGGGACTTTTTAGGACTTAAAGACCTTTTACAACAAGGACATTGAGTAATTTTTTTTTAATTAATGCCTGGTAACTCTGTGCACTGTGTACAGGTACTGTAGGAATGCTGTTAATATTCCTGTCTTTCATGGCTTGTGTTTCAGCCGGACATAGATACTGACATTGTTCATTGGCTCTCTTGGACGGCTCGAGGTTTCTTGTCCCCGCTTGCTGCAGCTGTGGGAGGTGTTGCCAGCCAAGAAGTTTTAAAAGCTGTGACAGGGAAGTTTTCTCCTTTGTGCCAGTGGGTTAGTTCTGTTTTACTATTTGTCTGTATTAACCAACAGCAAAATGTCTGTAGGTATTATGATGTACTAGTATTATTATTATTGTATTAGAAAAATCATCTCAAAATATCTTATGCATTGGAAAGATATGAGTTGTTTGCTTGCAGTATTCGATACTGTAATTGAACAAAATAAGATCATATGTTAAAATTGTTGGAATATTAACTAAAAGTGCCTTTTTGAGTCATTTCCCTCATTTTTGAGAGTTAAAGAGAATGGATTATCTATCATGACCATTCGTAACTAATTGCTAACTTAGCATTCTTAGGCTCTCAGGGCCCATGAGCTTGTTACATGAAATCTTATCATGAATCATTTGGGTCCCTTCCTGCATATAAACATCTGAAGGTGGAGAGCATAGGTATGGTATAGGTTTGAGAAAAAAATAATAATCTCAAAAACCTGACAGTGTGGAATAAAACCGTATTTGTTACCAGAAGAAAGCACCAAAGGACAGCACTTTCTTTTTTGAAATATATTAAATATTTTGAATATAAAATTCATGTTTTATATTTTAAGAAGTACCCATATAGTTCTGATATGCTTTGAATTATTTGATTTACCTTAACATAAAGTATAAGTTGATTAGTATAAGTTTGGTTTGAATAGGACTGTTAACATCATTGGAAATACAATAAAGACTCTTTGCTGTTAAGTTAAATAAGTAGCCATTTTTCCATGCTCAAATTTAGCACACAAATTATTTAGATGAAAATGAAAGTAAAACTTAGTCCTTTTTTTCCCCATTAATTTAAGATAATTCTGTTGATATTTTAAATGTGCTGAAATTGTGGGTTTTCTTTACAATGCGTATCATGATAGATGACATACAATGTATTCAAGCTGGAAAATAGATACAGTCTAGGTTCTCATAGTCTGGATACTTCTTTAAAATCAAACAAGTTACTCTTTATAGCTGGAATTGAGTGGAGGGTACAGAGTTTTTAATATAGCTGTGAAGTGTTTTATGTAGCGATAGTGTAGTTAGGAAGTTCCTTTTTAAGATGACTTCATAACATGAATGATACCATGTCTTTCAGAGCTTAGCATTCTTTAAAGGAGAGAATCTATGCATAGTTTTCTCATAATAACCATTTTGTAAACTTAGGACTTTCAAAATATTTTACACCAAAATCAACTTTTAATTATATTTTGCTTGAATTTACTAACATTAGCATTCTTTAACACATGATCCTGATATGACATTTTTAGCGAATCTGATCCTATTGATCATTAGGTAACTATGGAAGAACTTTTTTCCCAGTAATTTAAATTGCATAACAGTACATTGTATTTTTGATCTCCTTTAAGTTATACCTCGAGGCAGCAGATGTTGTCGAATCCCTAGGCAGACCTGAATGTGAAGAATTTCTTCCACGGTAATATGGAAGTTTCTATTGCTCTTCTTCTTTATTTACATGAAGAAAATAGATCAAAATAGTTTTGTCTAATCATGAATTTCATTAAAATGTTTTCTGCTGTCTCATTTAATTCTATACTTCTTGGGGATCTCTTACCACTTTATAAGTAGTAAAGTTTAAGTTATATGTTGTGAGAATGATTAACATTCAGAGTATCATAATGTGAAATAAAAAATGTTATGTGCAGTCTTTAATTGTATTAGTCATTAACCTTTTTGGGTCATAAATCTCAGAAAATCAAAAATTGAGATTCATCTTCCTAAAATACAGGTAATCCAAAGTTCTACTTTCATTTTAAGTGAACTAACCTCAAAGTCCAACCATACCTTCCTCACAAACTTGTTTTAAAAGCAGGTGTTTGACTTAGCAACTAAGACATTTCTTGAAATACTTACATCCCATATTGACGTTGAGGTGACTGGATACGTCCCAGCTCTGCTCTTCACCAGCTTACTGCTAATAAGCACACTGTGAGAAGCAGCAAGTGATGGTCCCAATAGTTGAGTCTCTGCCATCCACAGGAGAGACCAACCTGCCTTGAGTTCCAGGCTCCTGGCTTCAGTCTGGCCCAGCCCCAGCTGTTAATGAACATCTTGCAGAAATTAACCAGCAGATGGAAGATATCTCTGTCTGTCTCTCACTTTATCTCCCTGCTTCACTGCTTCCTCCCTCCCCCGCTTACTTCATTCTCTCTCTGTCTCTATAAATTTAAAGTTAAAAAAATGTTTAACCTGCAAAATTTGATTCCTATCTGAAAAATTCCACACATAGGCAATTTTTTTTTGAAATATAGTAATACTGCATTACGTGATTTCACTTTTCCAGTTGCAGGTAGTGTGGTCAGCTGTGGTCTGAAATTTTTAAATGGAAAATTTCAGAAATGTATTATTTGATGTGTTCCAAATTGCACATGTTATGTAGTGCAGTGAAATTCTTGCCGTCCTGGTTCTTTCTACCAGAAAGTAACCCATACTTTTGTACAGCATATCCAGCACAACTCACTAGATATTCAGTACCCTTCTCATTGGTCAGTTCAGCTGCTGTGGTATTGCAATACTTATGAGAAAATAATGCTTATTTTATTTATTAATAACCCCCAAGTGCAAGAAATGAAGTTGGCCACTCAGATATGCTAAAGAGAAGCCATTAAGTGCCTCCTGTAAGTGGAAAGGTGCAGGTTCTCAACCGCCAGAAAGAAAAACTTACATGGAGATTGTGATAGTGATAGTGCATGCTAAGGACAGATCTGGTCGGCAGGAGGTTGTGAAGATGGAAAAATTACCACAAGCTTTGTTGTCACGTCTCAAATTAAGGGTAACAGCGTGTAATAGTTCTTAGTTTAAATGAGAAAGGCTTTAAATTATAGAGTTCAATATTATATGTGGATTCAGGCATGTACAGGGAGTCTTAGAATGCATCCCCCTAGGAGGCAGTTCTGTAAAGAAGACTTCTATAGCATAAAATCACCTTCACTTAGTCTTTTAGATTTGTAGTATGACAAATGATGAAAAGGAAAACTGATTGCTTTATCATGGTCTTTTGAATGGATTGGCCTGTCTGCTAGGTTGTGGGACAATCAATATTGACAGTAGTAATTTAATGTCTTTTATGCTTTTCTATTTTCTTGATGTGTATTGTTTTCTTCAGAGGAGATAGGTATGATGCCTTAAGAGCATGCATTGGTGACACTTTATGCCAGAAGCTACAAAATTTGAATATCTTCTTAGTAAGTATCAGTAAAGATGGGAATAAGTAGTATATTCAAACTGCCATGTGTATTACCATTTTATGAAAGAAAATGTAAACCTAAGTGAGAAAAGTCTTGAGTAGCTATATCAGAGATCAGACCAGATGGTGTGTAAAACTGGAAACTTTTTACTGCCTGGCCCTTTAAAGAAAAATTTTTCTCACTCCTTTTCTAAAGAATCAGTGCAGTTAAAATTAAAATATGAGTATAATAATTTTGAATGCTAAGAGCTTTTCCAGCAATACATAAAAAGCTGGAAATTTGGGGATTTGCATTATGATGTGCCTGTGTCCCATATGGGTGCCAGTTCATATCCCACCTGCTCCACTTCTGATCCAGCTCCCTGTTAATGACCTGGGAAAAGCTCATGGTTCTTTTGTGCTCCTGCCAGTACATGTGAGACCAGATGAAGCTGCTGGCTCCAGCCTGTTTCAGCCCAGGAAGCTTCAGCCATGTGTAGAGTGAAGTAGTGGATGGAAGATCACTCTCTCTGGCTCCTCTCTTTCAAATAAATAAGTAAATCTTTGAAAATATGTATATGTGTGTGTATATATTTAGAGAGAGATGTAATAATGTATTCTTTCTATAATATCTGAAAGCATTGTAAAGGAGGTTGTCTTTAGTAGCATTAAAATCCTTTTCCTGCCTCTTACATTTCTGTTTATTAATATGTCAGTGCTGAGATTTTTTTACTAATCATTTTTAAAATAATTATTTGAAAGTCAGAAGTTTTTGCTGAATTTTAACAAACCCCTAGAAGCTGCTGATTTTTATTGCTTGTTTTTACATAAAACTGAAAGAAAAGTCATGGATTAGTTCTGCCCATTAAATGAATTGAGAAATCTAAAAGCAATATTTTCACTGATGTACTTAATGTTTTTGCTATGCATTTCTCTCTGAAATAAACTCATTGTTTGCCTTTTACTTCATATTTTTAAATGTATCTTTGTCCAGAGCAGTTGTAAATACTGTTTTCCTTGATTGATTTGTACATTTTTCTTTGAGATACTTAGAAGTAATAACCGTATTGAAGTAAAATAAACTTAAAATGTTTAAGTTTTTTTAAACTAAATATTTTTAAAGATTTATTTATTTTTACATAAAAGGCAGATTTTACCAAGAGAAGGAGAGATATAAGAAGAAATCTTCTACCCACTGTTTCACTGCGCAAATGGCTGCAACGGCCAGAGCTTAGCTGATTTGAAGCCAGGAGCGGAGGATCCCAAAGACTTAGGTTATTCTCCACTGCTTTCCCAAGTCATAAGCAGAAAGCTGGAGCATAGTGGAGTATCCAGGACACAAACTAGAGTCCATAGGGGTGCTGGCACCACAGGACAGATAGCATGCTGTACCTCCCTGCCACCCCTAGAAATATGTATTATTATAACTTAACAGTTAAGGAAAATTAAGGTGAAATTACTCTCAGATAAGTAGATGCCTTATTTTTGTTTAATCTAATATATCATTTTTCTTTTCCATAGGTGGGATGTGGAGCCATAGGCTGTGAAATGTTAAAAAATTTTGCTTTACTTGGTGTTGGCACAAGCAGAGAGAAAGGAATGGTAAGATAGAAATCTTTGCAAGAAACAAGTTAATATTCTATGTTACCTTTTTGAACTATATTTGATCATGTGTTAGAGCATAAAATAAAAACTAAGTTTCTAATCCTCTGACCACTGTGCAGTTTTATATCCTTGTTGCATATTGCTTAAATTATTTGTTCCTCAGTTCCTTTCTCTAATACTGTGCAAGTCAACTCTGTACTATTTACCTTATTGCATTATTATAAAGATAAAATGTGAAAAGATTTTGCAAATTGTGAAGCACATTCTAGTAGATTATTACTATTTGGTGATTACTAAATAAATTCGTTGCACTTAAAGCTATTTAGTAATTGTTTAAGATAGAAGAAACTAACCTAGAGAAGTATAGAGAAACTCAGACTTGACTTCAGTTGGTAAGTATCAAAACTGGTGGAATAATATCAACTTTAGTATGTAGTTGGATTCTTAAGATTATGAATATGGTAATTGCAAAACCACATTCGTATTTTAAATAAAAATTATTTTATTGTTACTGTTTTGATATTTAAATGTAAACTAGCTTCCTTTGATAATTACTTAGATTTGACATGCTGAGAGCCAATTAAATGACCAAATATGTATAACAGTTCAGATTTTATAATTAAACTTAGCTTATTGTGCCATTTCAGAGAGAGCGTTCATTATTATTGTTAATTACAGACAGATGTTATACATTGATACTATACTTGCTTAGCATTTCCTAAATTGTGTTCCATAAGCCACAATTAGTTCTAATGCTTTTAAAAGGTATTCCTTGCATGCATTAAAAGTTTTTGTTGCTGGTGGTGGTTTTTAAAAAGACATTCCTAAAATAAAAATCCTTGGTTGCATAAATTAGGATGCATCTGAATTGAGTCTTGGGAAATTTGCAGTTCATATCAGCAGATAAAAGTAAGGAAAACACTATAGGAAAGAAACCCAAAACCCAAAATTTTAAAAATTTTCAATGTTTATATATGTAGACAAGCTAGAAAGGCAAATCACCAGGGTCTCAGATTCGAGAGAGAAAATATCCTGGTCTCAAAGTCATAATCACTAACAAATATTCCTATCTTAAAGGAAAGTCACACCTGTAAAATTAAATTCAGAGCATGTACCATGCTGATACCTGACAAGGAGTTCAAAACTGTATCGTATAAAAGTCTTGAGCAGAGAAACAAATAAACCAAATTTAGGATCATTGAAATTTCCAGACCTCTGACTAAAACAAATGTAGAATCTTGAGCATACATACCCAAAACCTATAGGAATATAATAAAAGAGGAGTAGAAATAGGGGAAGAACACTGAAATTTTTTAAAAAGCCAAATAAAAATTTCTATATGTTTGATAAAATTCAGATATCACAGGCATGAGTTTGACATATAAAAAAATTGATGTCAATACCCAGGATATGGATGTAATAGTCAACCTTCCAGTACTACAACTATGAAATAAATGAGAAAAGCTTTTTAGGAAGAAAAATTTTATTTCTGCCTATAGTTTCGGAACTTCACAGCCCAAGATCAGATGGCCCCATTGGTCTGATGTCTGAGGAGGGCATGCGATAATGGAATGCACACTAAGAAAGAATCACATGACAAGACAGGAAGCAGAAATAGAATGGCTTGGGCCAACTGAAGCCTATAAAACCAGACCTCTCATGGGAACTCTTTTGAAGGGCGTGCCCCCAGTGACACTAGCGCTTCCCTCTAAGCTCAGATCTGCATCCTGAATCCATTAACAAGACTGTCACCGCCATGCTTCCATACACTGGCCCTGTGGGAAACTGAAAGGGACAGCAGATAACTTTTCTGAATGATACATGTATAGGTTCCAATATACAGGGTACTTTCAAGTTCATGGAAAATGGAATTAAATGATAAGTTTATTTTGGTAAAAAAATAAATTAATTAATTAAAATCCATTGAAATGTTTTGAGAATGCAAGGGTTAAAACTAGTTAGTTCATTGATAGTCTGAAAAATAGGAATTTAAATAGTTGAGATTGTTTATGATTTTAATTGTAAATCCTAAGTCACATGTGCGTGTTGACATTTTAAAATACAGGTTAAAATACCTTACTAACTTCCAGACTAGTTTCAGATTTGGAATAGAGTGGAAAACAGTAACTTGGGTCAGTTCAGTCGAAGGCAAAATTGCAGGGAGGAAAAGGATGGAAACAAAAATTAGTGTTAGATGAAATACTGGGGCTGGTGCTGTGGCAAAGCGGCTACAGCTACTGCCTCTGGCACCAGGATCCTATGTGGGTGGAGTTCCAGTGGCTTCACTTCCGAGTACCTTGGAAAACAACAAGGATGTTCCTAGTGCTTGTGCCCCTGCACACTCATGGAAGTTCTGCAAGAAGATCCTAGCATCTGGCTTCAGATTTCAACCATTGCAGCTGTTTAGGAAGTTAACCAGTGGATGGACGACCTCTCTCTCTCAACTCTCTCTCAGTCTCTCTGTTTCTCTCATCTCTCTCATCTCATATTCTCTTTTCTTCCTTTTCTGTAATTCTGCCTTTCAAATAAATTAATATTTTATTTTTGAAGATTTATTCATTTGTATTGGAAAGTCAGATACATAGAGAGGAGGAGAAACAGAGAAAGATCTTTCATCTGCTGGTTCATTCCCCAAGTGGCCACAATGGCCAGAGCTGAGCTGATCCAAAGTCAGGAGACAGAGGCTTCTTCTGGGTCTCTGACATATGTACAGGCTCCCAAGACTTTGGGTTGTTCTCTACTGCTGTCCCAGGCCACAAGCAAAGAGCTGGATGGATAGTAGAGCAGTCGGGGCATAAACCAGTGCCCATATGGGAATCCTGGTGCTTCCAAGGCGAAGATTTTAGCCACTATGCTACCGTGCTGAGCCCCAAATAAATTAATCTTTGAGTGGAAAAAAAAAAGATAAAGTGAAAAGAAACCCTACATTGCTAATCAACACCTGTTAATGGACTTGGTTTTTTTTTTTTGGTAAAAAGCATATTCTGTTTTTTTGTCATTGTTAAAATAAGTGTTCTAAAAATATGTTGAAAACACCAGGGAATACAAATTAATAGAAATGAGTGTGTTTATGTGTGGTAGAAAGCATTTAATGACTAGAACACAGTGTGAAAAATGCTGCAATTTGGGCCTGGCGGCATGGCCTAGCGGCTAAGGTCCTCACCTTGAAAGCCCCGGGATCCCATATAGGCGCCGGTTCTAATCCCAGCAGCTCCACTTCCCATCCAGCTCCCTGCTTGTGGCCTGGGAAAGCAGTTGAGGACGGCCCAATGCATTGGGACCCTGCACCCGCGTGGGAGACCCGGAGGAGGTTCCAGGTTCCCGGCATCGGATCAGCGCGCACCGGCCCGTTGCGGCTCACTTGGGGAGTGAATCATCGGACGGAAGATCTTCCTCTCTGTCTCTCCTCCTCTGTGTATATCTGACTGTAATAAAATGAATAAATCTTTAAAAAAAAAAAAAGATAAAAAAAATGCTGCAATTAGGCAAATCTTTTTTAAAACTCCAAGCCAAGTATACAGGGCACTTTGAATATCCTCAGAATATCTGAAGTCTGTGTACTTTCTTCTTGCATTTTTTAGAATGGAAATCTGCCAATTTTATTTTAAACAACCTTGAAAGTTTTAGGCTTACAGACCTTAGCTTTGTAAGTAGTAACTAGCTTAGCTTTAAAGCATAAAAATAGGATAGTCAGTATTCAGACAGATGGTGATAGCTTTCCAGTAGAACTTTTCCTGAAAACACAGGCAGCCTGCTGTGGACTTTGTAAACATTTTCTTTTTTATTATTATTATTTATTTTGGACAATCTTTACATAGTTAATTAGGGTAAAAAGGTTCAAGGGCTATAGGAAAGTGGGTAAGACTATTATTTCCATATTGTGTAAACATTTTCTTTAGCTGAAGTTCCATATAAGCATTTTGCCAAGGTAGTTAAGATAAACAACAATGAATTTTGAAATAAGGGCCTGCTACACTACAGACACCATTTCACAATTCTCAAAGGCGTAATAGTAATATTTTCATTCTCTATTTTGTTATAAATGGGAAAATAAGAGCTTAAATAGAATTGTAATGAGAATTAGCTTGTTTGAGATACTCCTCCACTAAGGATTAATTACAATGAAATCTAAGTTGGAAAAGTGCAGAATTGGTAATCACTTTGGAGTAGTGATCTTACAGTCTTTACCATCTAAAATAACTTGGGATCATTGGAGGGAGGATCCTATTTATCATACTGAGAAGTTAAAATTTGCTTTGTAATCTCAGACATTTTCTCTTCTTGCACTTAGATCACAGTTACAGACCCTGACTTGATAGAAAAATCCAATTTAAATAGACAATTCCTGTTTCGTCCTCATCACATACAGGTATGTTACTATTTTGTTTCAGTGTTGAATTATGTGTTATTTTGAAAAGAAAGTTTCTTATAGATAGAAAATAGTGGTTGAATATGAAGATCATGTTCTTTATTATATGGAAATCTCTTAGATTACCAAACAACAAAAACCGAAAAATATGAAGTTACCTTTTAATGTAAAGTTGGGTGTTTGGTGAACATGCAGAATTTTTTCCCATTTTGTGACAACCGAAAGTTTTTTACATTTTTAATTTCAGAAGGTAAGTATATAGAAGTGGGTTTTCTAATTTGACGTTTTGGCAGACCATAGTTTTTATACCTTGGAGAAAATCTTTGTTAGAAAATTAACACAAAATTTACCTTTTTGATCTTGTTTAACCATTTAATATGCTTTTTAAAATAGAGAAGACTTCTTCCTGGTGGTTTTTATAGATACCAAAATACTCATAATTAGTCAAAAATATAGGTAGTTTTAGCCAAGAAAATTTACTTCCACTTTAAAATTGGATTTTTTTCCATTAAGTGCTCAGTAACTCATGGACAGTAAATTAAACTTAGGAATATTGACCAGACAGCCAATCAGATAGCATAGTTAATCTGTTTGTCCTACCTGTCTAAATATAAAGAACCAAGTAACAGGGTCTTTAAAACAATGTGTAAAATTTTGTCTGCAGCTGTGTATATTACTTTCAGGAAGAGCTACATAAAAGCATGTATTTTCTAGCGAAGTTTCTGATGTGTTGGTGCACTAAAACACTGACAAGGCGTGGGCATGATGGTTCAGCCAAGATGCGGCACTGCTTAGGATGCCCACCTCGCCTGTCCGAGTGCCTGGGATCCAGTCCCACCTCCATTTCTGATCCAGCCTGCTTCTAATGTACACCAGCGGCAGCTGGGTCTCTGTCACCCTGTGAGAGACATGGGTGGGGTTCTTAACTCTGGACTTCAGCCTTTGTGCAGTTCCTGCTATCACAGACATTTAGGAAGTGTACCTTTTTCTTTTTGTCTTTTAAGTAAATAAAACTAAGATAATAACCTTTAAACTAAAAAACATTGATGAGTAAAATGTATCAGCCTCATCATGTGAGAAGAGGCAGAAATGTCATAAAGCCAGAGATGCATGGATTCAGGAAAAACAGTCTAAAGATGCTTAGTGCCATATTTATTTACTCACAAATGAACTTTGATAACACCTGAAGTGACAGAGATCTAGGAAGAAGGAACAGCAATGATTTAATAATCGTCAATGGTCCTTTCAGATAAGATGCATTTTTTTAGGCTACTTTTATTTTTAAATTGTTTTATTTATTTGAATGTCTTCGTTGCACGGAAAGATGAATAAAGAGAAATTTTCCTGCTGCTGGTTTACTCTAGAAGTGACTACAGGGCAGGGGCTGAGCCAAACCAAATCCAGCATTCGGGAGAGTTTCTGAATCTCCCACATGGGTGCAGGAGCCAAAGCACTTGGGTCATGTTCTCCTTTTCCAGCCATATTTGCAAAGAGCTGAATAGGAAAAGGAGCAGCCAGAACTCAGGCCAGCACCAATATGGGATGCCAATATCAGAGTCATCAGCCTCACTCAATATGATGTGGAGCTGGCCCTTTAGCTACTTTTTATGAAACTAAACCATTCGTGATAATTTTCAACAAGTATTTATCCTATAATAATAATTTTGAAAGGTTCAGTGGCAAAGACTAAAGTCCCAAACCTCTAAGAATTAGTTTCTGCAGTCTGATTTTCTAGTATTTTACTAAACGTGTTCTTAGTTCTTTCCAGGTTCTTAAACATGTTTAGCAGGGTGCAAAAATTTACTTATAGCTGGCTTTTAACTTTTGTTACAAGAACTCAAGAATATTTAGCTGTAAAGTACAAATTATTCAGACTTTTACTAAAATGTGCATTATTTGGATTAATGAAAGTTATGAAATGTAATATGACTACAATAATGTTACATAAACCAAAAATGAAAATTTGACTTAGTACTTTTCTTCACACCTTCTGCGTGTGTGTGTGCACACACATGCACTACACACATAACTGTTCTAAAGTAAGAATGTAAATTCAGTCTTTAAATTTTGCTTAATATTATTCCTTCTATTGTTATTCATTTAGAAACCTAAAAGTTATACTGCTGCTAATGCTACTCTGAAAATAAATCCTCAATTAAAAATAGATGCACACCTGAACAAAGTATGTCCGGCCACTGAAACCATTTACAATGACGAATTCTATACTAACCAAGATATAATTATTACAGCATTAGATAATGTGGAAGCCAGGAGATACGTAGACAGGTATGTTCTTTAAAAATTCAGGTTTATAAAAAGTGATCCTTAATTTTTACTGCTGTTTCCCACACCTACCTATTGAGAAGTCTGGATTATCTGATCATTCTTTGTTGCTGTTGTAATGCTCCATATACCCAGAAGCCTTTGGTGATTGCCCATCACGATAGGTTCAATGTTTTTCATGCAGCACCTGCCACCTGTGTACCTCTCTGGCTTATCATTTTTCTGGTCCTTTCAGGCTTCCTCTGTTTAGTTGTTGCCTCGTGAGAGGGCGTTGGCAGTCAATGGCTGATTACACCTCAGGTGTCTGTTTAATCTTAGAACCGTACACATACTAAGGTTTTTCCATCATCCTTTCAGTATCAGCTGAAATGATCTCGTTTAAACAGATTTTCTTTAACCCCTGAAATCTAAATTAGGTCTTATTTGCTTTGTGGCACTTACTTTTCATATGTATATTTAATGTGTGTTGTCTCACTAAGTCATTTATCCTATTTATCTTTACTGTGTCCTCAGTGCTTAACTCATGATGTTATTCAGTAAATACTTCCAATATAAGAGTTAGGTGAATGATTGTGACTGTTTATTTTCTTACATCTTTATAAGACTCCTGGATAGAATTTACCATTGAGAAATGCAGTGAAAAGTTGATGATCTTGAGAAAAAGAAGAAATTAAGCAATTTATTTAAAAGATAAGAGTTTTAGGCATTGAGAAATATTATTGCTGTTTGGGTTAAAGGAAACATTGAAAAAAGGTATTGTGAGGTCAGATTTGCAGTTCAGAACCAAAAAAGACACAGTAAGAGGAAAAAGGGTGATACTGAAGTAACCAGGTCATCAAAATTGGATCCAGAGATTTAGTTAATGGTGATAGAAGGGAGGGACAAAAACGATCGGTGTGTACGGGAGTGGGATGGGAACGACCAGTGGGTTATTTTGTGGTAATGTAGCTACTTCCTGAAATATTACAATCAGGGAGGTATGTGAAATGATCTGTAAGAAGTAGTAGGTGTCTTTGCTTACATTGTTATTATTCACTTTTAAGTTTTTTACTTATGTTTTCAAATAGCCGTTGCTTAGCAAATCTACGGCCTCTCTTAGATTCTGGAACAATGGGCACAAAGGGACACACAGAAGTTATTGTACCTCATTTGACTGAGTCCTACAATAGTCATGTAAGTGAAATGATATTTTGAAGTAAATGTCTATTGTCTTCATGTGATAGCTTTTATGTATTCATCGCTTAAAATTTTTGAATTAGTTTTCCCAGTCCTTTTCTTTGTTCAACCAATGATGATCATACACATGTGCTTGTACATTGTTTAAAATAACATTGAACTTACTTTGTTTTTAGTCATCATAATTTCATATTTGGTCTTCTGAAAATATTAGTTTCTGTGTTTGCTATGTATGTCTCCGAGCTGCTTGATTAACATTCTAGCATGAGTTGATGATTTCTTGATAAAGACCGTTAAGCTTTTAGATTGAGAGTAGAACTACAACAAAGGATAAACTTATTCATTCACTGGTCTTGTGAGATTTTATGATGTTAGATTAGCAGATATATAGAGAACAAATAAGGTAGATCTAGTCATTCAGTACCTACTCTTACATTGTTTATTTTCATTAGGAATTCACACCCATAGTATGCTTCATCAGAAATGTTGATAAAATCCAGGCTTGGTGACCCCCCAAAGTCGTAATGCACATTTCCATGGCTGGGGCGAAGCCATCATCTGTATGAATATATTTTAAGTGGATGATAAAGATAAGACTTTAAACTCTTAGAAGTGATTTTTGGATGACTGGTAAAAATTGAAACTACAGCTCTTAAGGAATATTTGTAGCCTTAATAATTAAAGAACAGTAATTCAGGTTTGAAAATGGAAGTGATATTTCATTGTTTTACATTGTAGTCTCATGGAATCAGATGTGTGTGTGTGTGAGAAGCATTTTAACAGACTGACAAATTTAAATTGAAAGATGTTGAATAGGGAAAATTGTGTAAGCTTTCTAGCATGTCTTCAAAGTAATAAAAGTCAGAACTTAAAACTCCTCTGGCATCCTTTTGTGTCTTCTAAAATATTTAGCAGTATTTCATCAGTCGACAAATTATAATACAAATCTCTATAATAAAAACAAAATGAGCCATTTTAGATGAGATCAACAGTCCACCAATGAACATCCTATGTGAAGGTCATTTTCTTCAGATGATAGAGGTTAGACATTTTCCACCTATTTAATGCTGACTTTCTGCAAGAAACTGTATTTTAAGCTGATACAGTGATCGCAGAAGAAACTCAATCTGCTGAACACTAGGTTATGAACCTTTGAGTAATTTTTACAGTAGACAGTAGTGTAAGTTGTAAGTATCATCTTGACTTTTTGAAACATGAATTATATATGGTTATTTGTCTTGAGTCATGATACGCCAAATGAGTGCTTACAAAATAAATGGTAATGGAATTCATACTTGTCATTGCATTGCTGTTAACAAATAAATTGTGAAAAAAATTGACTAGCTTTTTTTTTTTGTCCTGCCTGAGGAGACAAAAATGTATCATTGCATTTTGTGTATTTGTGGATCTTTTAACAATCATACAACTCAAAATTAAATGGAATCAAAAATTTATCATTGCTTTTCTGAACTATTATCTTACGTTAGCGGGATCCCCCAGAGGAGGAAATACCATTTTGTACTCTGAAATCCTTTCCAGCCGCTATTGAACATACTATACAGTGGGCAAGAGATAAGGTAAGTGTTTCTCTTCACAGAACTTGTTTTCTTTGAAGTAGGAAAGAAGATAATTTGCAACTTTTAGATGGACTAGTCTTTTTAACTTTGTTCCTATTCTTTGTTATAGTTTGAGAGTTCCTTTTCCCATAAGCCATCATTGTTTAACAAATTTTGGCAAACCTATTCATCTGCAGAAGAAGTCTTACAGGTAAAAATTGATCCCATTTTTACAAAAGGTAGCATTAGAGGGCAACAGGAAGAGATGGAGTAGTGATAAGAGTGTTTTTTTAATATTTATTTTTATTTATGGAAAGGCAAAGTTACAGAGAGATAAAGAGAGAGATTTTTCATCTACTGACTGTTTCAGTCCTCACTGGCAGCTGAGCTAGATCGAAGCTAGGAGCATGGAACATCATCCTGGTCTCCTTTAACAAGGGCCGAAGTGTTTGGGCCATCTTCCATTACTTTCCCAGGCATATTTGCAATAAGCTGGATCGGAGGTGGAACAGCTGATAGCCGTGTTCATGTGGCATGCTGGCTTGTCAGCTGGTGCTTTATCCTACTGGGCCACAATGCTGCACACCCCAGTGATGATTTTTTTTAATATAAAACTCACACTTCCTGTCACTATAATCTGATGTTCAAGTTGCTTACAAATAAGTTAGTTTTACCTCTATGAAGAGTGATTAGGACATTATCGTTGTACAAAAAAAAAAAAAAATATGTCAGGAATCTTGGAAGAGGGTCACATGAAGTTTTATTATCTAAAAGGCAGAAGTCCACTGGGGAGCATGGGGATGGAGTGGGAGAGAGGGAGGAAAAGACATCTTCCATCTTCTGATTCATTCTCCAGATGGCCACAACAGCCAGAGCTAAGTAGACCAAAACCAGGAGCAGAGGGCTTCTTCCTAATATCCCACGTGAATGCAGTGGCCCAATAATGCTATTATTCCACTGCTTTCCAAAGCACCTTAGCAGGGAGCTGGATTAGAGTGTCTCATCCAGGACTGGAACCAGTGCCGAATATGGCAGGTGGCAGCTTAGTTCATTACGGTAAAGTTCTAGTGAAAATTTTGTAAATGGGAAGTAAATCTGTCATAGTTTAAAAGTTCACATGCTATCTGCTTCCCTTCCATGCCTGCCTTCTAAAAAATAAGTTCAAAGGGAAGAAAAGTGGAGACAAGGAGCTTAAGGTCTAAAAACAGAATGAAGTCATAACACTTCAGATTTTGTGTATGTGTGTTTACTGAAATTGTATCATTTTTTTCTCTCCCGTTCTAGAAAATACAAAACGGACACAGTTTAGAAGGCTGTTTTCAAGCTATTAAGTTACTTAGCAGAAGACCAAGAAATTGGTCCCAGTGTGTAGAATTAGCAAGATTAAAATTTGAAAAGTATTTTAACCATAAGGTAAGTATGAAACTTTTTGAAAACATTGATAGTGGCCCACTTTCATTTCACTGTCCTGAAATGTCTGTCTTTTGGCAAGCTTTTCATAAATAAGTAGTAAGTTGAGCAAAACGTAATAAACCCAAAACTTAAATCTTTTGGATGTTACTATGTTTAAATTTAGTTACATATTCAGCAGATCCTATTCTATATACAAACCTAGGCTTTAGATGCTTTTTTTCTGTTGAGAATAAAGAATATATTTTTTTATAGTGTTCAAGAGATTTGTTCAGAATAGAGGCAAGAGAAAATAGAAATTTCATAGAAATTTTACCACACCCACTCATACCTGATGATCATTGTATGTATATTCCTACTTATGTGAGTGGGAAATAATGAAATTCTGTCTCATGCATTGGGAAATGGTGACAATCAGTTAAGGATGGCACAAAAATAATCATAAATATTGGCTGTTAATGTTCCCTCCATTACAGCAGTTGCTAGAATGTATCTCTCCTTCTCTTTAGGTTCTTACATATCAGCATATAAAGCAAGTTCATTTGGAAAAAAAAAATAATTATTAGGCTTATCCCAATCTTTCCAACTTCTTTCATGGCTCTGCATTTGGAAAAATGGTCTAACCTTCCTTCCTTACCCTGTAAATATAATTTTATTCACATTGTTCTTAACATAATTATCAGTGACCTCTCTGTTTCAGAGTTTAAAAGGTACTTTATATCTCTGCTGTGAGTTTTTGTAGAACCTTTTTTTTTTAATTATTATTATGGAAAAAATTCAGCCATAGAAACACAGAGGAAATAGTGTAAACATCATATACGTATAACTTTAACCTGGAATCAGCTCAGTAATCTAGGTCATCTATATCCCTACCCTTTTGCAGTTGTTCCCAGTTGATTTTGAAGAAAATCTCAAACATTGCATCTTTTCAAATTTTAGAGCATTATTTTTAGTGATTTTATTGTTTCTTTTAAGCATTAGCTCTTTTTCAGAAAGAACAAAATCATGTCTAAAATATACGACCATACAAAGGAATGATGTAAAGCACTGTGTTTGCTGTAAATATAAAAAAAAAGATCTAAGTGTTGATAAAATTGGTAGAATTTTTTTTTCTTTGTTTTTGTTTTTGTAGCATCGTCTTAAAATTGGTAGGAATTTTTTCAGGTACTGTGGTTGGTGACGAAAGAATGTATAGGTAGAATAAAGGGAGAACTAGGATACTGCACTGTCTTCATTATTTTGATTTATGAAGCATGTACAGATATTAATGATACATAAAAACTTTGTATTCTGAAAAATGTGTTCCCCATATAATACATATTAAGCATAGATTTCTTTTGGTTGATATTTTTTCTTTAGGCTCTTCAGCTTCTTCACTGTTTTCCTCTAGACACAAGATTAAAAGATGGCAGTAAGTATAGCCAGGTGGTAAGAAGAAATTCAAATATAATTTATTACTGCCTGCATACATTGGAAATGATATTTATATTTTTTTTAGGTTTGTTTTGGCAGTCACCAAAGAGGCCACCTTCTCCAATAAAATTTGATATAAATGAACCTTTGTAAGTATTATCTAGTTTGTATAAATTTCTTAACTGTACATCAAAGGTTAAAAACCACAGGTTACTTTAATGTAAAATTATTGTATTTCTATTTACCTAAGAGTTAACAAATCATCTTGACCGGTGAAGGCAGTCACAACATTTCTTCTCACACAAATATGAATCCTTTTATTTGCATAGTAATTAGCTTCACTTATAATATCTGCTTAGAGGAAACCAAAATCATCTTTGTCTATATAAAAGTAAAATTATAATTTTAATATTTAATGAAGCAACGAATCTTTAGTTGTATTGAAGAAATATTATTACTCAGCTTCTCCAGAGATAACCTTAAATTAATTTTCAAAGGAGTTGATCTCTGAATATCCAAATACCTCTATAGTCGCATTCACACATAAATGTGCACACTCTAGTTAAACACATAGCTTGTCTTACTACTTAATCTTTTAAGCAATCAGTACTTAATTTTCTCACTTAGTACTTGTTGCAGGCTTCAGGTCAATTCGGTTTTTGTTCTTGTTTTCTCTTTTAAATACTGATTTATTTATTTGAGAGAGGGAATAATAATTCACTCCTCAGATGGCCACCGTGGCCAGCACTGGACCAAGCTTAACTCAAGAGACTGTTCTCCATCTATGTCTCTCCCATGGGTGGCAAGAACTCGAAGTTCTCAGGCCAGCTGGTGCTTTCCAAGGTGTGTTAGCGGGGAGCCGCATTACAATTGGGATAACTAGGATTTGAACTGGCACTTATTTGGGATGCCAGCATTGCAGTTAGCACCTTAATGTTCTGTGCCACAGTGCCGGCTCCAGCTCACCTTATTCTTAGCTGTTCCTTCTGTAAGAATTAACTTTTCATTTTGTTTAACAAACTTACTTGCTCAGCTTAAGTATAGTATGTACTCTTTAAAGTCAAATGTAAAAATGTTTTCTTAAGAATTAAAATAAATTTTTTTCAGTAATCTAATTTTTCTACTTCTGGCTGCTCCTTTCCCTAAAGCTGTCAGGATCACTACCTGAATATGAATATTGTGTTTTTAAGGATAAACGTTTGATGGTCTCCCGTTTGTTGTTCATGCTGTGTTTGCATCTCAGCCGAAATGATATCCTCTGTTAAAATCATTGTGTAACAAGAGTTTTTGATGATTTTCTTCAAACACTATTTTAAAGCCTGTAGTTTCTAATGAGTTTTTAAAACTATGTATTCAGACTTTCCTTAATTTTTTTAAAGGCACTTCAGTTTCCTTCAGAATGCTGCAAAACTTTATGCTACAGTATATTGCATTCCATTTACAGAAGAGGTAAGATAAGCTTCAGGTGCTGTCAGTGGTGGGCTTGAAGTGGTGGGGGGGTAATTGGCTAATTGCATCAAATTCTATTTTGTTGTATTGGTGCCCATTCACCACGTGAGGATACTTCAAAATAAGACAAGATTATTTTGATGCTAACATTTTTGAAATCCATGTTGTTTTTCATAATATGCATGTATATTTAAATGTATATCACTGAATATCACTTATGTATGGCTCTTTTTTTTTTATAAAAGTAAAGAGATGAAATCAATTTATTTAATCTCAAGACTTACTCTAGAGCTGTGATATTTATAGAATGGCATACAGAGAAGTGCAACAGAATACAGAACCCATAAACGCACAGAAATATGTCCAGTTGATTTTCTTTTTTTTTTTTTTTATAATTTTTTTTCTTTTTATTGTATTGTTGTTGACAATCTTTACATAGTTAATTACAGTTAAAGAAAAAAGAAGGAAAAAAAAAGGTTTAGGGGGATAGGAAAGTGGGTAATGCTATTATGTCCATATTGTTTCCATCACGTATCTGAGGTAAAGGGGGATATTGAGGGAGAAGCCCCACCCGGTTTCCCGCCCACCCTAAGTCCCGGATGTGGGGCATGCTCTGAGATATGTGCTCGAGTGGTGTTAATAGTTCTGCAGTTATGAATTGCTGCCAGTTTCGCTCGATGAGGTCGTCCACCAATTGATATGGTCCATCATAAAGTCTCCGTTTGCCCCATAATTTGCTGCCAACATATAGCTGAGATGAATGATTGTCCTGTTCTGTCTTCTGTCTTTTCTTGTCTTAAAAGAAGTTAAATACTGCAGTTTTACTAAGAAAGTCAAAGATTTTGTATTTCAAGTAATAATACAGCAATATCTGGAAATCATACCTTGTTTTTTTAAATACTTAAAACCTGTTAATCAGCTTTACTTCTAAAAAGAATAAATCATTTCATAGAAACTTCAAAATATTCCTTAGAGAATCTCTGCATTGACTTTCTTTTATGTAATTTTATCTTTTTATATTTTTCTAATAATTAGCAAAACATGCCTGTATACACATAATACACTTGTGTAGCGTTTATGTCCAGGTTTTTCCATTTCTTTTTTCCCTTTATTTTAGTATTATTTTTTAATTTTACTTATTTTTATTATTATCGTTTTATGACACAGTTCCACAGGCCCTGGGATTTCCCTTATCCCCTCCCCAATTCCCTCCTCCCTCACTGAGTATAATATAGTTCTTCATGCACAGTCATATGTCCATCATTGCGGGCGTGGACAATGGCAGAGTCCAGCATCTTATTGACAAGATATAGTAAACAGTTTCATTGGGAGTCCATCTTTGTCTGGAAGTAGAGATGCATATTGCATTGTATCCTCACATCTGGATATGTTAGTCTGCATTACACAGTTACAATACATCCCCTTAAATGAAAAGCCTCAATACAAAATCAACAAAAGGAAGAAAAAATAGAAATTTACAATGCCATGAAGTTAAATAACATGCTGAACATGCTACTAGATATGATAGTCTCCAATAAACAGGTATTATACATCCCCTTAAATGAAAAGCCACAAAACAAACAACAGGAGGAAATAATAAAAAATTAACACCATGAAGTTAAATAACATGCTACTGAATGACTCATGTGTCGCTGAAGAAATGAAAAAGAAATCAAGTACCTTCTTGAAGAAAATGATGCTATTGTATGATGTATGAGTCATTGAGGAATTTAATGAGAGTTTTGAAAAGATGAAACTAAAACTATCAAAATTCATGAGATACAGTTTCAGCTGGTTTTTGTTGGTGAAATGTGTCTCCTGTAGGCAACAAATAGATGGATTTTGTTTTTTAATCCAGTCTACTAATCTATGATGTTTGATGAGTTTAAGCCATTTACATTCAGGGCTAATACATTTTAACAATGGGTTTGTGATATTAGTCTTTTACAGAATTGCTTTTACAGAAATCTGAAGGCGCACCCTTGTTTTGACATTTCTTAACCTT
The DNA here is from genome assembly GCF_030435755.1 of Ochotona princeps. Classification (NCBI taxonomy): domain Eukaryota; kingdom Metazoa; phylum Chordata; class Mammalia; order Lagomorpha; family Ochotonidae; genus Ochotona; species Ochotona princeps. The sequence continues at coordinate 72,861,816 of NC_080838.1, forward strand.
AGTATCTTACTCGTTCTCTTAGACGTTATCTTCTTTGACTAATATCTAGAGTGGAGTAGGAATGAACTGCCAGCCCGCAGTCCCATGAAGTCCATGAAGTCATTTGCTCTTGCTTTACCAAGGCAACACAGGAGCTACTTAAAATTGAGTAAATATGTAGTGGGCCAATTTAGGTTATTGATTTTGCATGGCACAGGAATAATGTTATAAATATCCAGATGACTAATGCTCTTGGCAGAAATAGGGTACTCTACCCTGATCTCTAACCTGATACATCTAGGTTAGTGGATTTTGCTTCATGTATGTTGGTAGAACTTAAGACATAGTTAGGCCAAAGGAGAAGCATGAAGCAGATCCATAAATAACACTATTTTGGATACAGGTTACAATGTCTGTTTTTCTCCTTGGAGTTTATGCAAACAAAAATGACCATATACAGTAACAACGTATTATTTAGCATTCTTTTCTGTGAAAAGAGTGGGTAGTTACAGTGTAAATAAGTGTTAATTAACCTCAAAAGTGGTACAATTTAGAGTTTCCTCAGCAGCATCTTTATAATGAATGTGGCTCCGGTAGCTTTAAACTTATCTAAATACATCTTCAGCCATCAGAGTACTTTTCTACTTTTCAAGAAATAAATTCCATTTAGGCATTTTATTATTGAGTATCAGATTGTGCAGAGAAATTTGTAAAACATTGAAGTTTAGGAAATAGAAATAACAGTCCCAAATCTCATGACACTCAGTCTTATATTAAAAATCTTGCCTCTTAAAAACTATAGAAAGAGTTGAGAGTTCAGGTTTGTTTGTCCAATTAGTGCTTTTCTATTGCGCCAGCATTCTTCCAGGAGACTGTGTGAGTGAAATTTCTCTAGAAATAAATAATGTGCTCTAAATGGTCAGTATTTTCCAAAAATTTTGATATGATAAATGACCTTTTAAAGGTTGTCTGAGGTTTATAATTCAAAGTTACAAGAATATGTTTTGATAAAATTTTCTTTTTAAAAAACAGGATTTATCGGCAAATGCCATCCTGAATATTCTTGCAGAAGTAAAGATACAGGAGTTCAAACCTTCCAATAAGGTATGTTTTTAAATTCATTCATTCAGCAAAGAGGTATTGATCTTCCAGTTGTGAAGTCATATTCTAAACTTGGAGAATAACACAGTATGCAAAGTTCTTGTCTTTCTGGCTGTGGAAATGGACTATGAAACACCAGTATACAACAATGTGACATACATGTAAGTGCTAAGGGAAAAAAAAGTGATGGAGCTGGTGTCCTTTGATATGGGAAGCAAGGGGAAGGCCCTTCTCCTGAGAACAGAAGTGTGGGATGACCGTCCTGATCCCCAGAGAAAGACCACTGCAGGCACAAGGACTAGTGCAGGGAATGGCCTGAAAGACTTTGATGATGTATGACTTTTCTAATTTATTTGAAAGACATGCAGAGATCTTTCATCTACTGGTATACTACTCAAATTCTCAAATCAAGGGCTTGGGAGAATGAAGCCAGGCTCCCAGATAAGTCCCCATTTCCCGCGTCAGTGGAAGGGACCCAAATCCTAAAATCATCTGCCCCCCAGAGTGTGCATTAGCAAAAATTGGATCAGAATTAAAGGAGCCTGACTCAAGCCAGGCCTTGCTTAATGGGCTGTGGGTGTCCTAAGCTGCGTCTTAACTGTGGACCAAACAACTGCTCCAAGGGGAGAATGTACAAGGAGAAGAATGTGCAAGGAGAAGAACGCACAGCAAAATGTAAGGTGTTTGGGGGGTTTTAAGTGCTCTGTGCTTTACTCCGATAGGACTGTACTAAAGGGTTTTAAGCAAACGAGTGCCACATCTAACTCAGAAGAATGACTGGTTGTTAGTGACTGCAGAACCTGAGAGTGGAATCAGGGAATTTTCATCACAAGTGTATGAAAGAAAGACAGTGATTGGAGAGAATGAAGTAGAAGGCAGCAGGGAAGTGTTACTAAGAGATTGGAGTGTACATCTATTACTAGAGCCCTGGGAAAATTGCTACGGGATTGAAATTGAGAATGAAAGGGAAGATCACAAAAGATTTTTTTCACAAGCGAAATAATTTTAGTAGCGTAGAGAAAAGGAGACAGTGAAATGAAAGGAGTTAGATTAAAGATGTATGAAATAATTGTTATTCAGGATAGTCTGATAAACAGTGAGTTTGCATTTCTGGTTTCTAGGATTTCAGCCTGAGTGAACCAAAGAGATTTTCTGTTTGTCTCTGCTTTTCAAATAAATAAAACTTAAATTTAAAAAATAAATTGGATTTATCAGAATCACAATTTTTTTCCTGAATTAACCATTTTAGTAAAGGATTTTAAAAGGCTGTCTGGGGCCCTTTGCAATAACTTAGTGGCTAAATCCTCACCTTGCACATCTGGGATCCCATTTGGGCGCTGGTTCATGTTCCAGCCACCCTGCTTCCCAACCAGCTCCCTGTTTAGGCCTGGGAAAACAGTCAAGGACGGCCCAAAACCTTGGGGCACTGCACAGCCACATGGGAGTCTCAGAAGAAGCTCCTGCCTCTTTGCTTCAGATCGGCTCAGCTCCTGCCATTGTGGCAACTTTGGGAGTGAACCAGCAGACAGAAAGTCTTTCTGTCTCTCCTCTCTGTAAATCTGCCTTTGCAGTAAAAATAAATGAATCTTAAAAATGAAAGCAATCTGTAATGACTTGGATCTTATAAGCAGTTTAATATTTTTAACAGAGTTTGAAAAGTAGTTCTTTTTGATAATATTTGCATTAAACTATGTATTCCATTTTGTATTTTCAATGTGGAAGTATATTGTTAACCTAGTAATTTCAATAGTCTTCTATAACTTAAATTTCTTTTTAAAAATTGTTCTAGATATGTTGGGATTCTCATAGTGTTTCCATGCAGGTGTTTATAGGTGGATAAATATACAAATATGCTAGTTGCTAAAGGAAAATATAAAATATACTGGATCATAATGATTATTAACAGTCTGGTTAAAATATGTGGAGGAAATGTTTTTTTCCATTTTAATCTGATTAAAGCAAGTGATAACCAGATTTGGATGTAGAATGTGGTAAAATAAATAAATATAAACATATGTTTATTTGAAGGTTGTTCAGACTGATGAATCAGCAAGGAAACCAGAGAATGTTCCTGTTAGCAGTGAAGATGAGAGAAATGCTGTTTTTCAGCTGCAAAAGGCTATTTCATCCAATGAAGCTACCAAAAGTAAGAAAAGTATTTATAAAAAAGGTTTGAACTGAATAAACGACCATTTTCACTGAGCACTACACCAAAAAAGTCTATGGGATTAAATAGCAATCATGTTGGTCAATTACTTGATTTTCCTACCATTGCCTTAGCTGCAAAAGTTGAAATGTAATTCTACAAATGACATTAACTGCTTTGTTGCTGTTCTTTTGTTTGTTCTAGTCCTTCAGACAATGAGCACATCTCAAAACATGTGCCGGTAGCTGCTTTTAAGAAGATAAACATGCAGTATGATGGGATCCTACGGAGACTAATTTTAGACAGAACCAGTTAAATCAGGTTAAGTTTAAGAACTACAGAGCCTAGAGTTGGCAGGGTAGGTTAAGCTGCTGCTGGAGACACAGTCATCCATATCAAACTGCTGAGTTCTACCCCCGCTTTCCATTGGGCTGTGTGACATGCATACCCTTGGGAGGCCACAGATGTGACAGCTGAGGTAGTCAGGTTCTGTCACTCAAATGAGAGAACCCAAAGGAGCTCTTGGCTGCTACTTTTAGCTCGCACAGATCTTGGTTGTTCTAAATTTAGAGTGAACCAGTTGTGAGATCTGTTTCTGCCTCGCAGATAAAATGGAAATAAGTAAATTCTTTTAAATTTAAAAAAAAAAAGAGCTGAGGTTGTCATCTCCATCAAAAGCAAACTGACTTCTATATATCCTTGATTAATCATCTTCATAGAAAAACTGAACTTTGGGGCCCGGCGGCATGGCGTAGCGGCTAAAGTCCTCACCTTGAAAGCCCCGGGATCCCATATGGGCGCCGGTTCTAATCCCGGCAGCTCCACTTCCCATCCAGCTCCCTGCTTGTGGCCTGGGAAAGCAGTTGAGGACGGCCCAAAGCATTGGGACCCTGCACCCGTGTGGGAGACCCGGAGGAGGTTCCTGGTTCCCGGCATCGGATCGGCACGCACCGACCGTTGTGGCTCACTTGGGGATTGAATCATCGGACGGAAGGTCTTCCTCTCTGTCTCTCCTCCTCTCTGTATATCTGACTTTGTAATAAAAATTAAAAAAAAAAAAAATTAAAAAAAAAAAAGAAAAGCTGAACTTTTAGTTCTTTAAAAATTGAACCATTCACTTACCATTTTATACTCAGCTTTCTTTTTGTTATTTCAGCCAGTGATTTATGAATTTTATTCAGGAATATGTAAAAACATCTACAATAATTTTTGGAACTACTGGTGCAGAAATCTTTTGGAAAGCTACATATTTGATGAGCCTATTAGTTGTCAGGGAAAATGGTTCGGAGTAGGGTTTTTGGAAAACAATTTTGAATAGTGCTGAATTTGACATAATCCAACTTGTTAGTAGATATACATTGTGTAAGCTTCCGGCTTTGCTATTTGAGATGTTGTGTGTATGTGTAAGAATCATTTAAGATGCGCAGTTAGAGAGAGAGATCATCCGTCCACTCTTTCGCTCCCCAGTGCCCACAGCAGCTGGGGATGCTTCACAGTGAGGTGAGGAGCCAGGAGCTACATCTGCATCTCCAAATGGGTACACAGAGGCCCAGACGCTGGGACATTAGCTGCTGGTTCTTCCAGGCTCATTAGCAGGGAGCTGGATGGGAAGTGAAGCAGCCAGGGCTTACACTGGTGTCTGTCTAGGGTTCTGGCTTTGCAGGTAGCAGCTTCTAATGCATTATACCACAATACTGACTACTAAAGAGTTTCTTTCAAATCGAAGTTACTCTAATTTTTAGTAGTAGTGATGCTGTTGTTTTGGTATCCTTCCATATCTTCAACGGCATGCCCAGATTTTTAAAATATTTTTCAGTCATTTAAAAACATGAAAAGGAGGCATGGGGTGAATGTGCTGCTTGGACACACACACAGCTCATAGCAAAGTACTTGGGCTGGAGTTCCAGCTGTTTCCAGTGCCAGCTTCTGTTAGGTTCCCGGAGAAGCAGCAAATGTTAGCTCAGGTGCTTGGATCCATGCTGCCTTTAGGAGAGATCAGATTAGTTCCATCCTCCTAGAGGTGGCCTGACTGTTACACTGGGGAGTGTACCAGTGGAGTGTACCAGTATACCTTTGAAAGAAAGAAAAATAAATAATTTTTGAAGGGTTTTTTTTTTTTAAGAAATGTCAATCTGAATGTGTAATAGTGGAAAAATGTATTCTCATATTCCATAGCATACTGATATGACTGTAGTTTACAACAACCTATTAGATATGAGGAACTGGATGAGTGAGATCAAAGGCTTCAAACATAAATGATTGGAAATGGAAATGCTAGTCACCATGATCTGATTAGTAATATGCTGATCAGGTGCTGTATAAATGTCTTGAAATAGCATTGTACCCGATAAATATATGCACTTACTGCGTGTTTGTCCAAAAATATATATATAACTCTGGTGGAATGGGAATAATTTAAATGATTGAAAAAAATTTAAACCGTAACACAGAATCTTAAGTAGTGAACTCACAATAATATGGGGAAAAACAGTGAGGAGGAAGGGAATAGGAAGGATAAGAGGGGATATCCCTGAGCCTATGGAACTATGTCATGAAATAAAAAAATTTTTAAAAAAAAGTAGTGAACTGACACAGCCTTGCAGGTAGCAAAACCTTTGCTGCATCCTAGGGAACTTTGTCCTCGTTCTTGTCATCAGGTGACCTTCAGATGACAGTGCTCTCATTTGAAAAGGATGATGATAGTAATGGACACGTAGATTTCATCACAGCTGCCTCCAATCTCCGTGCCAAAATGTATAACATTGAACCAGCTGACCGTTTCAAAACTAAGCGCATAGCTGGGAAAATTATACCTGCCATAGCAACTTCTACTGCAGCGGTTTCTGGCTTGGTAAGTTTATGATAGTTGAAATACAAGTATGCCTTTTTCGTTGTCCATTTTCCCATCTCCAATGGTACCAACTCCGAGTAATTACTTAAAGATCTTAGAGTTGGAGGGATAAATATTGGATGTTATAGTTTAAATTTTCAAAATATATCTGAAAACATAGTAATAGATGCTTTGAGATTTCCAAGTACATAAACATTTTGGCATAAATAGTAAGTACCACAGCCAGTGCCAAGGTGTAGTAAATTAAGCCTCCACTTGTACTACCAGCATCCCATATAGGCACCAATTTGTGTCCCAGCTGCTGGGTTTCCAGTTCAGCTCCAGCTTACGGCCTGGAAAGCAGCAAAGGATGGCTCAAGTTCTTTGGACCCTGTACCCAAGTGGAAAACTAAGAAGAAGCTCCTGGTTTCAGTCAGCTCATCTCTGAACATTGCAGCCATCTGGGGAATAAACCAGCAGTTGAAAGAATTCTCTCTCCCTCTCTCTGTAACTCTTCCTTTCAAATAAAAATACAATAAACCTTTAAAAAAAGGTCATCTCATCAGAGAACCTGAGTTGGGTACCCACCTCTAATGCTAGCTCTAGCTTCCTGCTGATGCAGATCCTGCAAATCATAGGTCATGGCTCATGTAACTGGGTTCCTGTCACACCCACTGGGAGACCGGATAGAGTTGCTGGCTTCCATCTTCAGCCTAGCCTATTTCTGACCACTGCAGGTATCTGAAAAATAACTAGAGCGTAAGAATTCTGTTTTTGTTGAAATATAACCTTCATTCTTTTAAGAGTCAGAACCTCATTTTAATGACTAAAAAGCTTTAGCATAGCCATAGTTATTATATCCTGTTATGCCCTACTTCAAAGTTACTCTTCAGATATGTACTTGGCTGCACTTAGAGTCTGCCTTTTTTTTTTGAGTTCTGATGTGTGCTAGGATATAACATCAAATTAATGCTTTTAGATAATTTTATTCATCACTTATCATTTTGTGTTTGAAATTATAAGATATGCTAAATGTTAAAAGGACCATTAATTGGAATGAATAATCAGTCGTATAGAAAGTGATTAAGAATTTGAAAAAACATAATAGACCCAGTTAATATTTTTAGACTATTTATATACTCAAATTACCTTCCTTTATCTAGGTTACCTTGGAGATGATCAAAGTGGCTGGTGGCTATCCATTTGATGCTTACAAAAATTGTTTTCTAAATCTAGCCATTCCGATTCTAGTGTTTACAGAGACATCTGAAGTGAGGAAAACTGAAATCAGGTATGTTTGAAGGTCTATTTCTCCTGTATAATGAGAATGAAATAAAAGGTGGTTACCATTTTAAGAGAGAAAAACATTGGCATACCTCTCCTTTTTTCTGTAAATGTAAATCCTTGCTATCACTTTAAAGCTAAATTGAACCTTTGCTTAATGAAGCATTTCTGAGTTAAGCTACCCATAGAATGTTCACAACACTTTACCACACTGTTTAAATTCTACTTTCTTAATGATTTCATGGTTTATCTCTGTTCAACTAACCAAAAAGAATTAGAAGATAACTCTAGATGGTTGACTATGAATCACAATATTCAGAATCAAATTTTGGAAGCTTGTGAAAAAGCAAAGCAATTTTGTGTACCTGTACTTCCCACTTTGTAGATTTGAAACAATCATAAACTTTTGGAGGGGTTAGGAAGAGAGTCTTCGTGGTTCATGAACTTATCATGAGCATGGCAGAAGATCCAACTTCTTAAGGGAACAAACCTAAAGAAAGAACGCATGCAGCACTACACTGCAGCGGCTATCCTGAGTGCTTGTGGTTAAGTGAAAGCACTCATTCAAAAGCTTATACCCAGGGCCTTGAATAAAATCCTACCATGACTCTCTAAGTCTGGAATTGTAAAAATAGCTATTTAGAAAACCTGGTTTACTTAGCAGTACCTTTTGCAGAAGATAAAAGTACGCTGACTATAAACTACTTCAATACCTAAGAGAACTGCACTATGCCCTTACAGCCAGAAAATTGCATTTTTTTTTTCTAAAAGGAAGGCAGTTTTTTTTTTTCTTTCAATTCTGTTGGACTTTCAAAGCTTGACTTACAGTAACTACAAACATCACCAGGGATGTGAGAAAGCAAGCATCTGCATATGGAACTAATGAGAGTATGAAACAGAATTGTCTTTAAGACAAACGTACCATTACATTGCAAATTTTCACATAATGTGTGTGTGTGAGATGTTCATTTGGTCATTGTTTATCGTAACACTTATACCTATTAGTAATGGGGGACTGGGGGAACCATACAGTAAAACCCAACCATTTAAAAGAGAACACGCTATGTCACTAAGGCATACTGATCTGTATTAAAACACTGAACAGGTAATAAAGTGCTAATAAAAATTGTTGTCTATGTGTTGAGGAATTAAATTATGAAATATTTTAGAAGTTGTATTGTCCCCTTCTGCCCACATTAATTTTAGATTAAATAACAGTATTTAATCTCAGAATGTGAGTATTAAAAATATTGCTAATGGGAATAAAGATTAAATGTGCTGTGAATATTTTTCTGTTATAGAAATGGGATATCATTTACAATTTGGGACAGATGGACTGTGCATGGAAAAGAAGATTTTACTCTATTGGATTTCATAAACGCAGTCAAAGTGAGATATATTTATTGTCTTGTGTTGTTAGGGGGTTTGAATCTGGTTTCTGTTTACATTAGTGCCCCTTTATCTATGGGTTTATGTCACAGGAACCACAGTAAATGCTTGAAATTACCACCACCAAATCATCTACGCACTGTATTTTTTCTATTCATACATTCCTATGAAGCTTAATCTATAAATTAGGCGTGGTGAAAAGCACAACAAAAAACTAATAATAAAGCATAACAGTTACAAAAATTAAGTGAATATATTCTCTCCTTACTGTACTGTAGGTTATAGACATGTGTTTTTTCTTACCTTAAACCTTTCACCTTTTCACTTAAATGAACTTTATGGCTTTTTTTTTTTTAATCGTAACTCTTGAGATTTGGTGCCACTTCTTGAACAAAAGCGTTGCGCTATCACAGCAGTCAATGTGGTAACGCAGATGGCTGCTACTAGAACACAAAGTCCAGTGCAGATGTGCTGAACACAGAGGTAATTTGTGTCCAAGGCGAGAGGGAATTAGGCATGAAATTCACTACACTATTCACAACAGCACACAATTTAAAACATAGATTATTTACTTCTGAAATTTTCCATTTGGTATCTTGATGCTTTGAGAGGACTGTTACCGTTTTTTAAATCCATGACTTGAGGATTATAGTATTTAGCAAATGTAAGCTCTTTTTTGCTGGTCATAAAACATGTTTCTGATTCTGTGAGGATTTGATTGTTTCCCTTTTGAATATTTAAGGAGAAGTATGGCATTGAACCAACAATGGTGGTTCAGGGAGTCAAAATGCTTTATGTTCCTGTTATGCCTGGTCACGCAAAAAGATTGAAGTTAACGTAAGTATTAATAGTTAAGTGCACAGTATTCACAAAATTGAAATTTAATCTGGACACACATTGGAAAATTAATTATAGAAGTTATTAAATTCAGATGAAAGAATTATTCTTGCGTAATTGTGAATAAAAACAGTGAATATGTCAAGCAATCTCGAGAGAGTCACAGAATTTCAACATGCATGAATTTTGTTACAGCCCAGAACTAGCTCATCAGCTGCTGTGTCAAATACTGCTCTGAGCATTAGGGATGCAACAATAAGCAAGATAAAGAACTTTCCTCCTTTTTTTTTTTAAGAATTATTTACTTTTATTACAAAGTCAGATATACAGAGAGGAGGAAGACAGAAGGATCTTCCGTCCACTGATTTACTCCCCAAGTGGCCACAACAGCCGATGCTGTGCCAACCAAAGCCAGGAGCCAGGAACTTCCTTCAGGTCTTCCACGCAGGTGCAGAGTCCCAAGGCTTTGGAACGTCCTCGATTGCTTTCCCAGGCCACAAGCAGGGAGCTGATGGGAAGTGGAACTGCTGGGATTAGAACTGGCGCCCTTATGGGATCCTGGTGTGTTCAAGACGAGGACTTTAGCCACCGGGCCCAAACTTTCCTCCTTTAAGAGTTTATACAACAATGTGCTAGTACAGCAGATAGTGATTAAATATTGTAGAGAAATGAACAAATGGAAATGAAGATGTGAGAGTTGAGGCTGTTGAGTTGTTATCTTGTGTTGGTAGTCTTGGTGTTCCCTCTGCCCTTCACAGTCCTACCAGGTAAGGTGGTATTTGAAGAAAGAAAGTAAAAAAAAAAGGTTACATTGTTCTTCAAGACATTAATGATAATGATATGGTTCCAATTACTCCTCTCAAATCTTTTTCTGCTTGTCACCCCTTAGTGGCTTCCATAAGTTGTTTGATTAGTATCCTTAAGTATGTTTTGGATAAATTTAGTAGTTTTTAGACTCTTTGTTGTGTGCTACCTGGATAAGAGGAATGTGCAGTTGAAAAGTATATTGATAAGTAGAGTTTAAATTTAGTGTAGATGATTATCAAAAGCTCTTTGGAGAGGGTAACCAATATTGAAAACCTCCAGAATGATATGTTTGTGAATGATATTTTTTAGTAAATTGAGTGCATTCTTACTGACTACCTATTCAGTAACTAAGCATTTTTGTTAGCGAGGTGGCAGTGAATTGCCCCTAGATTTAGTAGTAGGAAGAACTGATTTTGTTCCATTCACACGTTCTTCTATTGTTGTCTAGAGTACTTTGTGAAATTTATTTCCTGTCCACAAATAGTGTGATTGTTCCCATGATTGTTGAGCACGAAAATAACACTATCAAACTAGCAGTGTGATGGTACCTAGTATTTCATTTTCCAGTGGTACTGCTCTCACCAGTGTCATGCTCTGTGAAGGAGAGTTTACATGTTAATCATTAAAATATTAAATAAATATTGTTAAAACAAGAAATTTTGTAGAACGCTTTTGGTATACTAACTCAAATGTGTACTTCAGAATAGATTTCACTTGAATTACCTTTGAAGATGGATTACTGAAGGCAAAAGGAATTTCTAACAAGCAGTTGAAGAGCATATGTGGTCTATTTGGGAAGTCAAAATTAGAAATCACTTATAGATAATGTAAAGACTGAATAATAAAGAATGAATAAATACATATGGAATAAAATATCTGTAATATGTAAAGAGTTACAGAATTTGTCACAATGTATTATTTTTATATACACACATATATAGCCTATATATTTTTTCTGGAAAGGCAGATCTACAAGAAGAAAGAGAAACAGAGAAGATCTTCCATCTACTGGTTTATTTTCCATGTGGCTGTAATGGCCAAGGCTGAGCCAGTCCGAAGCAAGGAGCCCAGAGCCTCTTCCAAACTGCCCACATGGGTTAGGGTCCCAGGCTTTAGGCCTTTCTCCACTGCATTCCCAGGCTATAATCAGGGAGCTGGATGGGAAGTGGAACAGCTGCGATACAAACCAGTGGCTAGTGGAGGTGCTAGTACTTGCAGTTGAACCATCATGCAGGTCTCTTTGTAGCATATATTTTTTTTAAGATTTGCTCATCTAGCTTGCTTTACTGATAACTGCTTAGAATTTATGACGCCTCTGAACATTTCAGGGATTATAAAAGAATTATTTCTTAATCATTTCATATTTTGATAAAATATTTTGTCAGAGTGGTGATCTTTAATCCTTTATCGCTACTGTCAGTTCAGACTGATTCACTGTGAGGTAAATGAATAGCTTGAAGTCAGAGCTTTTAGTAAAGAAAAATGAGTGTGTGAAAGCACGATAATACAGTGCAACTGTTAGTAAAGATTATCTAAAGGCCTGGCACAATAGCCTAGTACCTAAATCCTTACCTTTCATGTGCCAGGATCCCATATGGGAATCAGATCATGTCCTGGCTACTCCACTTCCCATTCAGCTTCCTGCTTGTGGCCTGGGAAAGCAGTCGAGGACAGCCCAAAGCCTTACACGTGAGAGACCCGGAAGTCGTTCCTGACTTCTGACTTCAAATCAGCTTGGGTCTGGCTGTTGTAGCCACTTGGGGAGTGAATCAGTGGATGGAAGATCCTTCTGTATCTCCTTTTCTCTGTATTTCTGCATTTCTAATAAAAACAAATCTTTAAAAAAAAATCATGTGAAAGTCATTTCTCAGAAAATCTTCATTTTACAGAATTTGCCAAAATAATAATCAATGCTTGTTTTCTCTAGAATGCATAAACTTGTGAAACCTTCTACTGAGAAGAAATATGTGGATCTTACAGTGTCATTTGCCCCAGACACTGATGGAGATGAAGATTTGCCAGGACCTCCAGTTAGATACTACTTCGGTCATGACACTGATTAATGGTTGTCTTAAAGTTATTCCTGGACTACTTGATTTTGGAGACAATATGCTTAATTCAGAGACTCACAACAGAACAGTCAGCTCTGATGCTATGGCTTTCTTTTTCATGAAGCCTTAATTCAAGGAGAACATCAATAGCAAGCTGTTATAAAGAACTGGTTAAACATTTGAAGCATTAATGGACACTTTACTGATGCCTCACAAATGACTGTGATCACAAGCAACTCTGAACTGGAATACCATTTTTTAATGATTGCAAGCAACTTTGTATTATAACTTCTACAGATAAAAGGAAAAATATTTATTTATGACCAGAAGTGATAAGGATCAAGAAGTTGAAAGTAATGTATGCAACCATCCAAAAAGTCTCATTTTATGAATTTCTTTTTTGTTCATATTTCATACCATTTTTCTATCCTAACAGTGTGGCACCCTGTGCCTCTCATCCAATTAAGCTTTGAGTGCTTAATAGTGGTCGGAAGAGGAGGGATGATAGTGGTCAATGAAGAGTTGACATTTAAAATTGTATTTACGGTTTTCTATCCTGTTACCTCTGCTAATTTAATGGGAGTTGGTAATGTCACCATCTCCAAGAAATCAAAATTTTTTGTTGAGAGTAGCAGTGTAATGACCCTGCAATTGGTCAAATGGCACACATTAATTTGGACTAAGCAGTAACAGTATTATACAGACTGAACAGCCCTCCTGAAGAATCTATTACTGTGAGTAGATGACCATGGCTAATCTTGTGGTTCCACATGCCTTCTAATGTGGCAGCTTGGTTTATTTGGAACCTTAAACCTAAGCCTGAGCGTCATACCTGATAAGATTCCAAAAAGTTTTATAAAGAGAATATCCTTAGAAGGAGATGAAAAATGGCAACTAAAAACTCATCCAGAATCTGATAGAGTGATTTTTTTTTTCCAGCAGCCTAATGGACAGAAAAGGCTGATTTAATATTTTCATTTTAAAGGGAGCATGTTATTTTATTCCCCATTCCCAGAAAGGGAGTTTACAAAGATTACAATTTGTTTTGTAGGTCTTCACTGAGAGTCTTCTGATACAAGCTATTGCACGTGTTCATAAAAGTGCATTTGTTTAAAAATGATCTAAAGAATACATAACAGTATAAACTCAGTGAAAACAACAATTGATTCTTTTGTTAATAAGTCTGTTGTGCATTCTAAAGTAGTTTACATTTTATACCCTCAGGGAGTCATTTCCCTCTTTCTCCTCTATTGTTCACACTGTATTTAGATTATTTGATTAAAAAATAGATTCACATCACTGTTAGTCCAGTTTGGTGTCTTTTTATACTGTATGCTTTCCATTTAAAAATAGTTTAAATAAACTGTTTTTAGTTGTTTGTTTTTAATTTATCATCCAGTAGGGAAAATACACTTGGAAGGGAAGGGTTAATTTAAAAAATTAAAAGGTGTTCTATGTTTAGCAGGTGTGTGGAAAATCAGAATGAAATTGCTGCCTGTGAAATCAGCCATTAGCTTTGGTTCACAATGTTCTACCCTCTACTATTGTGCATATCTGAAGTTAGTAATTAAAGTTACATTAAATTGAATCTAGGAATATCAAGGCTTCAGAGGGTAGGATTTTTCCATTTCCCTTTGTTTTGTGCTGTTTTACAATAAACTGACATTTTCAAGGTAGCCATTCAACAGTCTTCAAGTCTGATCTAATACCTTAATTTTGTGTAAGACTCCACACGTTTTTGAAGTAAATTTAGACCATGCTTTCTTATCTATAGGCATCTGTGCTTTAGCAAATACTGACAACATCAGAAAGTTTGTGAATAATTCTACAACCGTTTTGTCATTCCCTCATCCATTTAGTTTTACTTAGCAGGAAATCCACAGTGAAGTTAATGAATGTAGTTCTTTATTTCTATTCCATGCAGTCACTGAAATACCAATACAAAAAAAATTGATTTTTGTGCAAAGTAATTTTTTCATTACTTAAAATAAATTAGGATTTTTGAGGCTGTTGTTTTAAATCATGTTTCATAGTTATTATGAAAAGTTCTGATTCTGTTCTTCATTTTGTGAGTAGTTATACTGTGGTGTTTTCTAATTTTCCTCTTTTTACAGTCAAGGATACCTATCGCTGGGTATAGAGGGACATTACTGTAAATGCTTTTGGCTCCTGGAAACTGTTAAAACAGGTCAGAAGTACTCAGAAGTATTGTGCCAGACTACTAATAGGTGATTTCACAGTCTATTCCCTTTTGCAGTTTAAAGCAGATATGTATTTTAAATGAGTTCCTCATAAATTGTCTCAGTGGTACAACCTGGAGGCAAGTATGTGAATCTTTTTATTTTTACCAACTAGCACATTCTAGGGCTGTGACAGGGCAAAAATGATTATATACAAATACTTCAAGAATCAGAATTATAAGTTTATATTCATACAGAAAGAAACTTTGCAATCCCATGCATATGCAGGGTCTTCAGAAAGTTCATGGTAATTGCATAGTATGAAAAAACTATGGCTTCCAAAATTTAATGCACAAAAATAAGCATATCTTTTTAATTCGTTTTTCCAGAAGTTTTGTGTTTGGAGTCCTATTTTATAATTAGTAAAGTGAAAACAAAGACAAGCTTGATATTCTTTTTTTTTTAAAGATTTATTTATTTTATTACAAAGATATACAGAGAGGAGGAGAGACAGAGAGGAAGATCTTCCATCCGATGATTCACTCCCCAAGTGAGCGCAATGGCCGGTGCTGTGCCGATCCGAAGCCGGGAACCAGGAACTTCTTCCAGGTCTCCCACACAGGGGTGCAGGGTCCCAAGGCTTTGGGCCGTCCTCAACTGCTTTCCCAGGCCACAAGCAGGGAGCTGGATGGGAAGTGGAGCTGCCGGGATTAGAACCAGCGCCCATATGGGATTCCGGTGCATTCAAGGTGAGGACTTGAGCCGCTAGGCCACGCCGTCAGGCCCTAGCTTGATATTCTAAGGGGAAAAAATGTCTTCTTTCCCTAACTCTTTCAACCATGGTAATTATAACCATGAATTCATTATGACTCCAGCATCTATTCACTTTGTATAAACTAAGTATAACTATTTTATTTTCCAAAAATTTAAAAACCATAATCAGGAAGTTGAGATCTTCTTGGGAATCAAAGTGTCTATAAATAACTTGTGGTCATTTTCTCTTTCTGTCTTTAATTTTGAGGAATGTATACATTCAAAAGTACATAAAAACATCTGATTGAAGGTTTATTTTTTTTAAGTAGCTTCTTAAGTAACCAGCACTCACGGTAACAGACGAATATTGACAGCAGGCCAGAAAACCCTGCCACAGTCCCTTCCCATTGCAAGCCTCCCACCACACACTGAGTAATAACAACTGACCTACCTTTTATGATAGCTAGCTCCTTGTTTTTATCTCGTTGCCAACTATATATGCATAGGCCACATTGTTTTGTGGCTGCTGCTTGCTGCAACGTGTGGTCCATCTGTGTTGCTTATAGTTGTACTTCATTCATCATCCTTGATGTATGATTGACCTCAGTTTAATACATTCCAGTTTCTTTATTCTTTGTATTGACTATGCACAATTTGAGATTATTTTAATGTAGAATAATTGCAATCATAATGAAAATGATTTTATTTGTCCCTTAGGGCAAATAATATAGCAGTTAAATTGATTTGTGTCAAGCTATTTATATATTAAATTTGATTAGATAATTAGAAAATTTTTCCCAAGAATTACAGATGGTCTGTTTCTCTGTTTTGTGGTATTAATAGATTTTTACAATTTTTCCAAATCTGGTGTGTCTTATTGAAATTTCACTCTGCACGCACCCACCAGCATGAGCTGGAATTGGGCATAGACTAAGCCAACCAGGTTACAGAAACCACCAGTAAATTCTGAGGTGAGGTGGGCCTTGCCAGACTAGACTGCAACACCCACCAGCACAGGTGAAATCTATGGGGAGGGTTGCAAACCTGGTAGGGGGGCAGTGTGGGCTCCTTTGCTGGGCTACTATCTTATGGTGAGCCGGAGAACCGGGTCTGGGTGTAGGGTATTGGAGGTTGCTCTGACTAGGCTGCAATTCCCGCAGGTGTATGTGAAGGCCGAGTGTGTAGTGGGCTGGGTTAATTTGGGCTGTGGCATCCATTGGTTTGCGTAAGAAATGGGGCTGGAGACAGAGCTGACCCAACAGTTGCAATTACCAATGTGTGCATAGGCTGATGTGGGTAAGGGATTGAGGCAGACCTTGTACTGGCAAGCACACACAGGAGTCAGGTCTGGGATCACCTCAGGTGAGGTCTCTATGGGGATCCCAACTGAATTGCTAGACTCAGAAATCAAACCATGGGGGAATTGTAGAATTAGTGGACTGACTGTAGAGTGCATGTGTCAGACATGGGCCCTCTTGTGGAGAAGACAGAGCAGTGGATAGCATGCCCAAATGCACATGGAAGATGTGGCAGCCCATTAGGGCCTGCAGAGGGCATCTGGTACAATAGCAGAGGAAGGGGGACAAGACAAAACGATTAACTACCCCAGCCAAGCATTGATGGCAAATATCTGACTGAATGGCGACACTACGGTGTACTATGTCAGCCAATGGGCCTTGGAAGGGTTTCCTCATTCTTGGATCAGAGAGAGAGAGAGCATTTCAGAACTAATGAAATTACATAAGCAGAATCCTCAAATCAAGCTGCACATTGGGGACTCTGGGATAACAGCGGGTGGCCATTCCCCCTCTCCAGGTACTGAGGCGATTGGCAGGCTGGGTGCTGATTCTCCCCTTTTCTCACCACTTTCCCCAGAAACAGGAAGAGGAAAGAGATTGGAGGCAGTGGTCACACCCACTTTCCCCTAACCCTCAATACTTCCCACCCTGATCAACTATGTAAATATCAAAAATTTTAAAAGAATAAAAATTATTTCACTCTGCATTTCCCTAGTTACCAGCAAAGTTGAATGTTTTGTCAAATCTGTTACCCATATTTTGGTTGCGTTGGTTGGTTGCTTCCTCATTGGTTGAAAAAATCCTTATAAATCTTATGTTTTGTTGTCTATGTAGTTAAAAATATCTTACAACTTTTCGCTCTTTTTAATCTTCTAATAACAGAGTTTAATTGTTAGATGCTTAAAAGTGTTCAAAGTGCTTAAAAAATCATTCCCTACGTTCTCGTCATGAAGATACTCAACTGTTGTGTTCTGAAAACTTTAGTTTTGCCCTACACATTAAAGTTTAATTAATGAATAATAAATTTTGTGTATGTTGATGGGTACCTCATTACCATTTATTGAGAAGTCTTTTTCCCCTTTTTGTAATGCACTGGAGTTTATTCATGTGTCTGTCTCTGGATTTTTATTCCTTTAAAAAAGAATGCATTTATTACAGAATGGGAGGAGAAAGAGGTCTTCCATATGTTGGTTCACTCCCCAAATGGCTGCTTCTTGCATGTGTCCCACAGGGAAAAGGGGAGGTAAGGCCTTGAGCCATCCTCTGCTGCTTTTCCTGTATCTTACTTATCTTGATTTTTAATTCTCAGGTTTCTAATTGCAAACATGCAAACTTGTTACTCTACAGTTTTCAGATGTCTTGCTAGTTTTTCATCTTGCTTTCTTCATGGTGGACAGAATTTAAAGGGACCCACATGATTTCCATTTATTGATATTCATGCATTGTATAAGTCTCACCTATAACTTGTCCTTAATCAATATACAATAGACAAAGATGATGCAATAATTTTAACACCATGATCATGTAATGTGTGTGCCAAAGGTTAGAGCTATGAGTATGGTATATATAAAATCCTGCTGCATATTTGCTTAGTAGACCAACGTTTTCAAATCTGAGAGATGCTGCCTTATCTTGAAGAAGCCAGCTGGTGTCTACAGATGCAAGGAAATAAGTCCTACCAACAATCTGAGTAACTTTGCAAATGAATCCTCCTTCAGTCATCTCTTAAATGTGAGCCCAGCACTGACAACAATACTTACATTGCAACCTTAAAGAAGAACCAGTTATGTCTGGTCTCGACTCCTAAACCGAGATAGTAAGTATATGCTCTAAACCACTATGTAACTGAAATCTACCCTAATAACAGAGCTCCAGAAAACATTGAGCAAAAATAATAATTATTGTGGAGAGTGTTGTGATGGTTTCTAAAAAAGTATAAAAAAAAAGCTACCATATTTTTCAGCATTCTCATTTCTGTGTGTAAATATAAGGGAAATGAAATCCACCTGTCAAACAGCCAGCTGGACTTCTGTGTTTTCAGGATAATTCACTATAGCCAGGAAATGAAAACAACCAAAGTGCCCATCAACTGATGTATAGATAAAAGGTGGTGAGTACACACAATGGATATTATTTTGGCACAACAGGAACAAAGAATCATTTGCAAAAAATGGGTAGAACTGGAGATCATTATGTCAAGTGAAATAAGGCATACATGGAGTCTTAAAGGGGGGTGACCTCATGGAAGTTAATATTTTGTTACCAAAGGCTGGAAAAGGAGGGATTGAAATGGTTGGTTTACGGGTGCTAGGTTATGATTAGGCAGAAGAAAGAAATTCTGGGGTTTGGTGGCACAATGAAGATAGAGTGCTAACTCATTGTAATTTATTTGAAAAAAATCAGATAGGATTTTTTTAATGTTTTCACTGTAAACAAACAGCTAAAAGATTAATAAATTTACCCTAGTTGGACATTATGCATTTATCAAAATTACATAATACACCATAAATATGTACAATTTTAAAAAGCACATGAGTATTGCAGAGTGGGCTCAGCTGCTGCTTGTGCTGCTAACAGCTCCAATTGGAGTGCTGCGTAAGGTTCCCACTCTTCCACCTCCTAGCCAGCTTCCTGCCTACGCATCTGAAGAAGCCGCAGAAGATGTCCAAGAACGTGGGCGCTTCCACCCAACTGGGAAACATGAGTGGAGTTCCAGGTCCGGGGCTTCAGCCTAGCCCAGCCCTAGCTGCTGCAGTTGTTTGGGTAGTGAACTGTAGTGGATGAAGACCTCTTTCTTCCCCACCCCATGGGGTATGTGCATGCCTGTCTCTGTCTCCAAGAGAGAAAAGATAAATCTATCTGTCCCTGACTTCCTCTGAGTTCTTTCAATATTTACATCATCTTCTGTACAAAATATTCAAAAAGGAAAAGAAAATCAGCAAGTATGAACAACATACCAACTTTTTAACACATCAGCCAACAATACAGTACATACTTTCACAGTGTTTATATCGGACATCTTACAAAGACCATGTTCTGATTCATAAATTGACAGGTTTGCAGTAATTTAAATTACATGAATTATGATTTGAATTCATAATTAACTATAATCCATTAACAAAGTTACCTTAAGAATCTCCATAAAATTAATCTTCAAAATACATAAACTTATAGACCCCAATAGCAAAACTACAAAGTATCTTGTGTCAAACTGGACAAAGAATTTGAATGGACATTTTTACAATGAAAGCATAAACAGCCAACAGGCACATGGGAAAGCGTGCGGTCAGCATCACTACTCTGTAAAACACAAACCAAAGCCAGAATGAAGCATCACCTCACACTTGCAAAATTAGATATTATCAAAAGCATGAAAGATAGCAAGCATTGGCTGAAGTAGAGAAAATGTACTGTTGTTGGGAAGGTAAACTGGTACAGCCATAATAGAAAAAATAGTATGGTATTTCCTAAAAATTAAATATGTAACTACTGTATGATCCAGCAGTTGCACATCTAGGTATAAACCAAATCAAATCACTATCTCAAAGAGAAATCTGCACTCCTGTTTCACTGTAGCATTATTGGCAACAGCCACAGATGAGACTAGCCTGTCAGCAAATCAGTGGATGAAAAAACTGTACAGACACAGTGGATAACAGTGTTTCAAATCAACAATGATTTTCAAATGTGAGAATAACATCAGTCCCCGAAGATATATTCCAGTGACATCGTAGTTATCGCAGTTTATACATGTATATTCGATGATGACGGGAAAGTTGAACTCATGTCTAACACCTCCCAGCAGAACAAGTTTCAAGTTCATTGGTACATGAGTAAATTCCATGAAGTATTGATAGAAGAAATCATCTTAATCCTAAAAACATTCTCTCCATTCTTGAAGAAGAAATATTCTCAGCTCATTTTTTTGAAGCCAAAATCATCTAAGCACAAACAAAAGCAATTATCTAATAAACTATAGATCAGTATCTCTTATAAAAAGAAAAATTCTTAAAATATCAGCTAATCAAACCTAGTAATGTACAAGCCAGATAATACGTTCTAACGAGGTAGCTATCTGTGATGTTTGATCAAAAGTGGAATGTGAATGTGATGTACCATATTAACAGACCTAAAGGAAAAACTGTATTATCTCAAAAGACGCAGAAAAGGTTTGACAATGTTCAACACCAATCCATGGTTTAATAAAACAAAAATGCCTCAACGCATAGTAGTAGCTCTAAAAGGATCTTCCCCATCTTAGAAAGGGCATCTTTTTTTTCTTAAAGCTGCATTGTGCATGTTAATGGAAGATGGAAGGACTTCGCAGAATTGGAAGCAAGGAAAGGGATCCACTCTCAGAGCTCCTAAGCAGAACTTCTCAGAACAATCAAGCAACACGGTAGAAAAAGAGAGAGAGAGAAACATGAATTGAAGCTGTTTTCAAGTATAATTTTTGTATTAAAAATTCTAAGGAATCTATCAAAAGAAAAGTTTTAGAAAATACTAAGTGACTTTTACAAAGTCTTGGAATACAAGCTAAACCAATAAATACTAGTAATTATATTTTATATATTACAAGTGATACATTGGAATTCAAATTTGAAGAAAATATCATTTACAATAGCACCAAAAATAAGTTACAAACAAAAGATGTACAGAATTTGTAGGCTGTGAAAGACATCAGACATCCCAAGTGTGCTCGGCACGATGTTTCAGTGGCTAAATTCTCACCTTGCAGGCACTGGGATCCCATATGAGCATCAATTGGCTGCTCCACTCCCATCCAGCTCCCTGCTTGTGGCCTGGGAAAGCAATTGAGGACAGCCCAAAACCTTGGAAACCTGCACCCACATAGGAGACCTATAAAAAGCTCCTGGCTCCTGGCTTCAGATCAACTCAGCTCCAACCATCGTGGCCGTTACAGAGTGAACTACTGGATAGAGGATCTTGCTCTCTGTCTCTGCTTCTCTCCACAAATTGATTTGCTTTTCCAATAAAAATAAATAAATCTTTAAAAAATAAAAAGACAACCCAAGTAAATGGGCCAATATGCTGCATTCCTCAATTGAAAGACTCCAAATTATGACTTTATTTCTCTCTGAACTGATCTACAGATTTAAGACAATATTTTCAAAATCCCAGGAGTATTTCCCTGTGGCATAAACTTGGGGAAACTTTTAAAATATAAAAATGAAAGGCAAAGAAAGGAGACTTGTACAAACTGCCTTGGAGAAAAATAACAAAATAATTATATAAGAAAAATTACAAATCTAAATACAAGTAAGATGTCCATCACTCCTACTTTTAACAGAAATCCAAAATAGATGACAAACTTAGATGTACAATATAAAATTAAAAGAAGAAAAAAATACTTGTCATCACATTAGATGAAAAGGTGTCAGATACAACCCCAAAAATACTATGTATAGAAACAAAAAAGTTGCTTGTATCAGAATTTTAATGTTCTGAGAAAAACTAGTTAATTTTTTAAAATACCTGTAGCGTGAAATATTGTAAATCATTGGGTGAACAACTTTTACCCAGAGTATGAACAAAGCAATCAACCCAATAAAAATATAGGCAACAGGGTTAAGAAAATAATTTGCCAAATTACATGAATGGCAAACAGAACATAAAGAGAAACATGATATTATTATTCATTCGGGAAATGCAAATCAAGCCTGCAGAGATTTGCATCAAGTGCTGGTGGAGGTATAAGCCAGCTGGGACTCTGCAAACATGTAGGACTTATTTTGAAATTAGTTTGGCAGTTGCTTAAAAAGTTGGTCAGGCATGTAAACGTAATCTCATTCCTAAATATTTTACCAAATGTAGGTTTCTGTTCAACAAAAACTAATACATGAATATAATTTGGTAATCTATTGTTAAATTATAATAATAATAACAATTCTGATGGTGAGTGAACAAGCCTTTATGTAATGAAATACTCTTCAGCAATAAAAAAGAATGTGTCAGCAATAGACACATAGATGAATCTCAAAGATATTACAGTGAATAAGCAGTTTTAAAGAATTGATACAGGGATTCCGTTTGTAAGACGTTCTAGAGAAGACGTTGAGATATGGAAAATTACATTGCCAGTGATTGTTGCTGGGAAGGAGGGCTGACTGCAAAAGAACGGGAATGCATTCCTTTGATAATGGAAACTTCAATTTCTTGATTGAGATAGTTATATGTCAAAATTCATTGGACTGTATTAATTTTACTGTATATACATTTTTAAAGCCATTAAAAAATAGAAGGAAGGGGGGAAAGTAGCCCTTGCATAAAAGACGTATCATGCTTGGAATTATGTATTCACTTATGCCTCCTAAATTAAAAGCTCCAAGAATGCATTGTTTTCTCTCCACCCCTAAGACTGTCTCGTCCACGGCCGTGCAGTTGTCCCCTGTCCCAGTGCTGCTGTAAGTCCCAGCTGAAAGAGCCTGTACCAACCTCCTCAGGGATCAGAGATCAGGTGAGCAGACTCACTCCCCTGCAACTGGTAGCGTTGTATGAGCAAAGCTAAATGGGACCATCCTACCCAATCAAGCCACCAGTTGCTTACAGTCTAGTGACACCAAGCAGGATAAGAGAATCACCCAAATGAATCTCAAATTCCTGACCCACACAGCTATGAGCAAATCAAATGGTTGTTAATATCACCACTATGTTTGGTGTTGGTTGGTTATAGGGCATTAGATAAATGATAGCTCATCCATCGATGAGGCAAGTTATGTTGGGTTGTCCACTTCCTCCCCTCCAATTTTTATTGTAGAGTACTATAAAAAATTATTGTGGATAAATAAGAGGTTGGGTCAGAGCTTATAGCAATAGCTCATATCCAGAAGATTTGATTAGATGGTATATTCCTGCATAAAGCCTAGATAATGTGCTCGGCTGCTCCCTTTCACAGTCATGTGTTTGTTTCTTGTGGTTATGTTCAGAAATTATAAAGTGAACGGATGTCGAAGATGAGAGAGTGAGGAACCAATAATTTAGATGATATGGAAAAAGAGACCTAAGGAGAGACATTATGAACCATTTCTAAATATTTAAAACTATGGAAGAGCCCATGTTATTTCAAAACCAGAAAAACATGCAATGATATGCAAAAGTTAAAGGAAAGAGCTTTTCAGCCTCAAGAATTCTCTAATAACTCAGAAGTGAAGAAACTGTGGTGCTTCAAGAATCAGTGAACCCGCAACAGCAGAACATTTCAAACCAACCGAATGACCCCATCTGAAAGATGCATTTCCTGAATTGGGTATGGAGATGGCACGACACTGTATCTGACGATTTTCTAAAACTTCCTTCGGACTGGCAAGCTTTTAAGATGTGCTGGTACTGCTACTGAGCACCACAAAATGCATAGTGATGCTTAAGAACTTAGATTTTTATACTTGCTGTCCTTTCAATTAGTGAGATTTTCACATATGCTTCCTTCAAATTCTGTAGGAACAGGGATTTGTTTTAATAACGCCAATTCCCACAAGCTAAGTACATTTTACAGCTCCTAATTACAGTTTTCCAATGACCATGTGGAGCAAGGTTTGTGGTAGAGACTGGATTGCACCATGGTCCATGTAACGGGCTCCATGTGAAGTGCGCACAACATCCCTTGTTTGATTCCATGGTCTGCTCTCATTGTCTGAGATTCTTCGTTTATGAATAAGGGACCCTAGCTACAATCTTTATCTAGTTCCTCACTATCTGCTCACTCCTTGGTACCTTGCAATCTGATTTCTGCCTTATAGTACACTAGCATGTGCAGCCTAATGGACAACTTTCATAATCTCTCCTCAATCCTTAAACTTTTACCTGTCAGAAACATCTGACATCTTTGGCAGATCATCCCTTTAAATTCTGTTTCATTTACATGACAATGATGATATTTATCTCTGAATTTTTTTTTATCATGCCTAGACTAATGGAGTGAAATTAAAAGACCCAATGCAGGCTTCAGCTTTTGATCCATAGTCTATCCACAAGATAAATTGCTATTCCTACCTAGATAGTATTATGAGACCTGTTTAGATTGGCAGGGGAGGGGGAGGCAGTTCCAGCACAGCAGTGAAGGGAAGAACATACCAAGGCTCTTAGCAGCTGAGTATATAAACGGTCTCAAGTTTCCTCGAGTCTCCTTCACAAAGTAATCGATGACACTGAAAAGGTTTGGAAGTGTTACCTGCATAAAGAGAACGTGAGAGACGATTCAGTGCACTTAGCTGGGTCAAGTTAAAGATTGGGCTCTACTGAAATTGAACAGTTTGCTCCAAACTGGATCCCTCACTTAATAATGTAAGACCATAATTTCACCTATCCATTTGTCGTATTTCTCCTTTCTGACTGATCATCTGTCATTTTTCGTGAAGCATTTGCCCCTTTTCCAGTGGGACACAGTCCAGTGAACAACAACCCGGTACCTTGTTTTCTCCCAGTTGCACCATAAGGACCAGCCAGAAGATGCTGTCCTCCTGGAATGTGACCTTGAACAGGGGAGCCAGGAAGCACAGCAGCTGCCTCCTACAGAACTGCTTCCTAATCCCCGAAGGTTTGCTAACTTGAATTCATTGTTATTCAAGCATATAGAAGAGGTTTTAATAAAAATATTTTTTTTCTCTCTCAGACAATTATATTGATATAGTCTTTCTGGGGAAATAATTTTAGGAAGCCACCACCTTCTGTTCTAGCTCACCCACTTTTTCTTGCACCTTTTTCTCACCCTAGAGCTGTACTTCCTACCTAGCTCCCTCACTTGGCTATTTTTGTCCGGAAGCAACAGGTCCCTAGGGCAAAGCTGGCTTGTTTTTGCCACCTCTCCTTGATTCTATAAGGTGGGCCTAGTAGGAGTCACAAGAAATTTCATCAATAATAAAGAAATACTTACAGGTTTTTCCAGCTCAATAGTGTAGTTTTTTCCTAAGCTCATCACTTTATAGTGCTTGATTTTTGGCATGCTGAAATGAAACGAATGGTTAATCATCATCTGATTACATGATCAGAACAGTGCAGGCTAGAATAAAATTGTCACTCATAGTAAGCCTGTGAACACGTCCATAGTTAGGTAAAAAGTCTTGGTGCTGTTTGTGTTTCTGTTCACTTGATTTACTGTGTCTCTATTCAAGAGTTAATACACTCAGGAGATGAGAAATTTCAGTCAGATATTGGGTGAATGAAAAAGAATAACACAGAGAAAATAAAATCCAAAAATATTGAAAAAAACTTCTCTAAATTTCAGTAACTTAGGAAGTAAACCACTGTAAAGTCTTAAATGGGCATGTACAACTCAAGCATATATTCTGTATGCTTGTGACCTGGGAAAGCAGTTGAGGGTGGCCCGAAGCCTTGGAACTCTGTACCGGCGTGGGAGACCCTGAGGGGCTCCAGGCTCCTGGCTTCACATTGGCTCAGCTCTATCCATTGCAGCCACTTGGGAAGTGAATCAATGGACAGAAAATATTTCTCTCTGTCTCTTCTCCTCTCTGTATATCTGATTTTGCAATAAAAATAAGTATATCTTAAAAAAAAACAGTGGAAAGAATTGTTGCAAGCCAATTGCTTTCTACAATGTTTCATCACTCAACCAGAAAGCAATCATTGATTGCAATTTCTGCTAGTTCATGTACTGTCCTTGGTGTCCTTTGAAGCTGACTTGGAATTATGGAAAATGATGGGTCCTAGGTCCTGTATGAGCCTCTAGGTAAGGATGTAAACACATTAGAAGAATCCTAATGGCTTTCTCTTTATAGTCAAAAAACACTCTAAATTAGGAACACCCTAAACACCTGGTATTTTATTTGATAAGTACTTAAGAACAAAAGACATATTCCGTTCATTCTCTATATAGCAATATTAGATATGCAATAATTTTTATGGAATTTTTTTTCAAGCATTGGCGTGCAGCTATTCTTGCTATCTGTTGGAACCAAGCAAACCTATGATGAAAGCAGAAATCAGCGCCCTTGCACAGCACGGAGTTTTGAACTGCTCCCTGCAGTTCCTTTGCTTAGAGTGCTAGAAAGTGGATGACACTTAATGTTGGAAGTTAACAGCATTTAGTATGTGCTACTTGCTTGAATGACAAATCAATTCACATCTCCTGCACACAGACCCTATACAAAGCCATTCGGTCACCAGGTTATGCTCTACAGAACTTTTCTACCTTTTCTTTTTTTGAAATCACTTCTGTCTCCTTTTCCACTTCAGAATATTTCTGTCTGTGGGACACTCATCATTCAATATTGTACCAAATCTCCTCCTACTTGGATATCTTGAAGGCAAACAGCTAATTGATAATCACAGTGGTTTACTTACAAAACATGGGTTTAAAGTTAGCCAGCATCCCTGCCCCGTGCTAAAACAAAATATTCCTTAGCCCTGAAACTTCAGGAATTAGCCCCAGATTGACGGAGGAAGCATTTTTGGTAAAAAAAAAAAAAAAGTGACAAATATTAATTCAAGGTGACTGGCTCTTGATTTTCTTCCATGCCACAAAATGAGCTTTGCAATCCAACAGTTACTTTTGAGAACTCTCAAATTCAATCAGAATTCCCATTTTTCCTGTAAAATAACCAATTTCTGTTCCTTTTGGAGACTAATAGAAAGCATGATTCTAATTCTGTTTTCTGTCCGTGGCCTCTCTAGGCCTCTGCTTATTCACCTATCTGATAGGAAAAGTGTTGCCCCATCTCATGAGTACAGTACAGTGCTTGGCACATTTATGCACTCAACAAATTATTTTTTTACTGCTTTTTAATTTTTGCCTTAATTTACTAATTTTTGAAGTCTCAACCTCCATCTTTGGAAAATATTGCCTCTTTCAAAGTCATTGCTGCACCTAAAGAAATATTTGCCAGCATCCGGCACTGGGGCCGCAGATGCCACGCTGTAAGGAAGGACAGACGACGGAAGTAAGTAATCTCCATCAAGATCATTAGCATCATCATTCAAGGTAAAGCTGTGGAAGGAATGGTGGCCAAGACCAACAGGGCCTCCTAGAACGCTGGACAAATCGGATTCAATCTGAAGCAGAAAGTGACAGCCAAAAAGAAAAAAAAAATCCATTGTAGTTCTTTGGCCTTCAATCTCCTTGTGGACTTTTTTCCTTATTGTGACCTGAGAAAAGATCTCAGTATTCTCAGAAACTAGGTGCACATCAGGCATTTAATGATTCTAGGTACTTGTTCTTAGTATCTGACCCCAGTTTTTACAAAGGAGTGAATTTGGGGGAGTTTTTTCCCACTGCTTTCTTAGCCTAATGGCTATCCCAAGTGCCTACAATATCAGCTCAGCTCAAGGTCATGACAATTTCAAGAACACGAAACCAAAGCATAATATTTGTTGAGAGTAGCATTAGTGTCTTACGAATTCACACTCCACTGGACTAGGTAAAGGCAGGTGATATTCTACACCAAGTGAGGAGTCAGCTGACAACTGCACAAAGGGTGACGTTTGTTTATTCCTGAGAACAGACAGGATGAGCTGACTTTCAACTACTGCTGTGTAAACCAACCTGCCCTTTAAAACCCGTGCTTTTCCAGAAACAGTCATCTGTCTCGCCTGGCTGAACACTTCTCCTAAGACCGGAACAGAACGAACTGGTGTTATGGATAACACAGGTGCTGGCTAATAGCGTAAGTGTCCACCAAATTCCTCAAGCTTTATATTGTTACAAGTAAAATTCTAATCCTCTCTACAACTGCTATCCTTGAAAATCAAGTGACCTGTTAAAAAGAAGACATTGAATTTGGGCATTCTCAAAGGGTAGTTTTGATGCATTAAAGAGCACATACATTACAGATGTATTTGATTTGAACAACAATTTGCACAATAGCAGTAAAAAAAATTTATTTTCCACTTCCAGGTATAAACTTTCCCATAGTATTAGAAGACTTAAGTTTAATGAATCTACACCCCACTTACTTTCTAAAGATGAAAAGGGACAGGACGTATGGCAATTAGTCTTGAAGTGTAATAAATTGTAATGACTATCAGCTGACAAGATAAGGAATGTTTATATGCATGGCTGACATTACATAATTTTGGTATGTTCACTCTTTTGACCTCCAGCCAAGCACGTGGGCGGCAGTGATCTGCACCTGGGTTACTTGCTTCCCTGGCGAGTACACTTGAAATGAGACGTACTCGAGCTCCTGCCGGATGGTGATGGAGTAGTTTCTGCTGTCACTGCCAGGCCTCAGGATCATGTTGCCCCAGGAAGGATTCTTCTCCAGCATCTCGGTAGCCTCTTTCCGGGAAACCATGTAAAAACAACTGAAGACATGCCATTAAAAACAAATCAGAATTTACTTTTGATTAATGATGACTGTTACTTGAAAATGAAGTGCCTCCCAAAATTACATTGAGAGCTACAGTTCCAGCTTTATTAAAACAAATGTACTTATTATTGAAAGATTTGTTGATTGGAAAGTCAGATTTACAGAGAGACAGAGAGAAAGATTTTTCATCCACTGGTTTACTCCCCAAGTGGCTACAACGGCCGAAGCTGAACCAGGAGTCTCTTCCAGGTCTCCCATACAGCTGCAGGGTCCCAAGGCTTTGGGCCATCCTCGACTGCTTTCCCAGGCCATAAGCAGGGAGCTAGAAGGGAAGTAAAGCAGCCGAGATACAAACCAGCACCCGTATGGGATCCTGGTGCATGCAAAGCGAGAACTATACCACTAAGCTACCGCACCAGGCCCTATAATTATTATATCACTAATTATTATACCTATAATTATTGTATCAATGGCACTATGAATATGGTAATATTATTCTTTAAGGTTTAAAGAAAAGAGAATACTTACTAATTAGTGTGCAATAACTACCACCACTTAAAACCTTGAAGAATTAAGAATGTGTCCCTGGTCTCAGATTACAAGTAGGATCTGGGATAAACATATACGTGTGGTTTCCTTGAGGGACACAAAACTTTTTAATTGCTTCTCCTGCAGGGTCTTTTATAAACTCACTTGTCTTGATATGTTTCTTTCTACCACACATTTTGTAAAATATTTCCCATTTTTATATTTTTTTATTGCAGTCAATGAAGTGCATGGCCATGGTAGGGTATTCATTTGGCTAGCAGTTAAGATAGCAGTTGGGCTACTGCACATTCCAGGTAGGAGTGCCTGTTTTTGAGTCCTGGCTGTATTCCGAATTCCAACTTCCTAATGATGTGCCCTCTAGCACGCAGCAGATAGGAAAGACCTGGATTGAGTTCTAGGCTGCCAGCTGCGGCTATCCCGACGCAAGCCAGTGCAGGGATTTGGGAGTGAACTAGAAGACGGGCACTCTCATCTTTTCTCTCTCGCTCGCTCTCTGTTTTCTCTTTTCTCCATCTTCCAAAGTATTTTCTTAACAAAATAACACAGAAGTCATTAAGACAAGAAAGATGGATGAATAATTGATGCAGCAGTTATGACCCGGCTTGGGATGCTGCAGCCCATTTCAGGGTGCCCGGTTTCAAGTGCTCACCCTGCTTCCAAGTTTACTGTCCCTTTAATGCACACTCCAGGAGGCAGAGGCTGACGGCTCAGGTATGATTGTCCCTAGCGCCCACAGGGAAGACAGGAATGAGGTTCCAGACCCGTCACTTGAGCCTGGCCCAGTCCTTTAGCAGGTATTTGGGGCAACGAACCAGTGAATGGACAATATCTCTTTCTCTGTCACCGCCTCTCTGTCTCTTTGCCTTTCAAATAAAGTGAAAATATTTTTTAAAAATACCTGGAAGTATGTGCAACATAGCAACATGTTAGCTGCAAATATCTATGTGAAGTGAAATGGAAATGATTTGAATATTTTTGTGTGTCTGTAATAAACATATTAAAGCTAAAGGTGATGGTTGGCATGTTTTAGTGATACACAGTACTGTAGCATAAATAGAATATGCATCAGAACCTGACATCAAAGATGGTACTAAGACAAAGGTCATTGACAACAGCACCAAATTTCCAGGAGAAATGGGATGCTCACAGTATTTTTAATGGTATCACCAATGAAAGTAAGTTGTTACTGAATATAGTATATTCTGCAGCCTCTTCACAACCCAACAGCACCTCATACACTTTACACAGGGCCCTCCTGGAAGTACAAGTTGACTAACTACTCTGATCAATTGACTGGGATATCCAGATATTTACAATTGTTTGGAACAATTTTAGATAGAAAATTAGTCAACTCATAGATTTGCTTGGTGAAAGGAAAAAAAAGTGTTCCTTCCTTTTTCACGAGAGTTTTTATTTAGGTCTGAGCTCTGGAAAGCTCTATTTGGCTTGAGAGTGTGGGTGGAAGGGGATTTCCTGTGTGGTGAGAGGGTTGGTTCAAATCTGCATTTTGTTCTAGACATAAAAGAGGAAATGCAGTATGAACTCAGAGAGATACACTGCTGATTCCCAATGAATGTTTACCAGTTTAATAAAGTCAAGTGGCTAACTCTCCTCTATAATTACAAATTAGCCCTAATTGAATAAATAAATTTCATTGTGCACTTACGCTGGCATAGTGTTCAGTACATCGTCATAATCATCAATTAGCTCCTTCTCTTTTTGCGCAGACATACTCGGCAGCTGCTCTGTCTCAAGCCTCCTTCTGTTTTCTTTCTCCAGGACTTCATGCAGTCTAATTACTTGCCCAGGCAGGAGTGATACATGTTGAGGAACTGATAGCTGTAACCAATTAAGACAGTAAGCAACTAAGAAAGACAGCCACACCGCTCACTGGTGCTAGCAGAAATGAGCCTGTTCTAAGGAGCTGCAGGTACCTCACAGTGATGGCTAGGGAGCATCACGTCTAGATGAGCTTGGTCTAGGGTGAATGTCTTAAAACTGCCTTTAAACCACAGGAGAGTGCCCACACTTCTTCCAAGGAAGTTTCCTTTCGAACTGGTCCCCAAATAAGCTATCAACCACGTTTTACTATAAGTTAAAGCAACAGCAAACCTCTCATTTTTCATTGCTAGCTTAGTAGCTCATCATGAAACTGCCAGAACACTTAGCAGCTCATCAATTTTAGGAAAAGCTCCAGAATACTATCTCACAAGTAACCTAGAAAAGGCTCCACCAGCCAAATGGCAGCCTGGCATTGAGATGGGCATCTTCCTTAGATGACGGAGGGACAGCAATGAAAACTGTGCACTGGTGTGTCTGTGTGTGCGTTCCAGGCTTTCCTTCACATCCATAACAGGATTTCGATGCTTCCCTACTGCTGATCTTACCATTCTTGTCCTTGCCTTTTCTAGAGATGTATTTAGAATGGGCCACTGTTTGCCTGAACTATGTTCACACCCCCAATTTAAACTTCATTAGGACCAGCTCTGTGCTCATGTAATATATAGTCTGGCAGAGTATTCAGGTCTGTGTGACACTAGTCAATCTATATTCATATTTGGGGGTATCCATGCCTAGTTACCATCTTTGTCTTCAAAGAAGGATACATGCTTTCCATGGAGTGAACAGGAAAGTCCATTGAAGTATGGAAAGAGAAGATGAGAATTCTGCTTTCTTTCTGTTACTATTTCATTTATTCCCATAATTATTTGTTTGTTCTGTACATTTGTTCATATCAAATGAGTAGTAAAAAATAAAAAAAAAATTTTTGAGACAATTCTATCTAAATAAATAAACTAGGAAACTAGACCCTTATGTACCAAACCAGAGATAGCAAATAACGGGCAAAGCATTGAGACATCTATTCCTTGTTAATTGCCTGTTATAACTCAAGCATCGTACATGTTATTGCAGAGGCTCACAAGGACACTGCAGATGCTGTTTTCCCCACGTGACAGATTTTTTTGGGAAAGGCTCAAGGTCACAAAGCTAGTAAGTGGGAGCAAGACTCAAGCTTGTTTTATTTTATTGAAAAGCTGTGGTTCAGCCCTTTCAAATACAATCTCTCCTTCTCATACCTCTTAAAAAAGTTCTAACAATGCACAGTAACCCGAACTGTGGCACAAGACAACAGTTACAGAGCACAGAATTTGAGACAACTTGTCTTCTCTTTAAATCACCACTTTTCTACCTGCTAGAACTCAGATAAAGAACTAACATCTGTCAGCTTGGCAAGCACAGTCTTTACTTGGAAACCGGCTTTGGAAAGAATCTGTATTTGACTGACATAAACATGGAGCATTCCTGTATCTTCTGAAGCTACTGAAGAATTCAGTGCACTTCTGGATTATCTCACACTTCCAAGACAGTGGATACAGTGGCCTTAGGAAGTGGTGACAGCGATCTTGCCGTAAGTCATCTCTGAGCAGCAGATCTCACAGTGTGCCCCTGCTAAGATGCCAGAGTTTAGACAGGCATTCTTTTGTTTCAAATGTAACAAATGCTTCAAAGTGATTCTAATTTTAATTTTTTGTCCCTTCTCATGTTGTCTCTGTCATTTGTAAAAATCCATATCAGTATGTAGTAAATTATAAAGGTTAAGAATTGGAAAGTATCTTTAGAAACTGTAAGTTGCAGAAATTAGGATACCCCAGGAACCACCGCTAAGAGGCTAAGATCAAACAGTTGATCTCCTTGACTGTCCGTTATTCCCCATCCCGTTGCTCTGTTTATTTTCTTCCTAGCAATTGTCACAACGTGAAATGATATTGTTTGCTCACTTACTTTGTTTCTCCCGCTTAAACCCACCTGATAAAAATATAATCTCCATTAGTACGTGCAAGGGTTTAGATATGTATTTTTCAGTTACAAAGAGGCTTCAAAACCAATTTCCATGAACTTTTTGAAGCCTCTTTACACAGCTTAAGATACTTTTGCATGGATCCTGTAGATATTCAGCAGATATTTTTGAATAAGTTATTTGATCAAAATTGATAACTCCGAGAGCAGGTTCGTGCATGCTAGAGTTCCTGGATTCTCTCCTCTGGCTTCTGCCTCCAGCCTCCTCCTTACTGCAGACCCTAGAGAGCAGTGAGAACAACTCAAATAACTGTGTTCCTGTCACCTGCGTGGCAGACTTGGACTGATGTCACAGCTGCCTTGACCAGGCCTGATGGCATCTCACGAGTGAATCTCTCTCTCTTATTATAAAACAAATGCTTAAAAAGAAAAGAAAAGAAACTTAGACTCAAGGATCTTCCTACCTCTGTTACTGTAAGAATAAAGCCTCTCCACTCTTCCCCACTTTCAGTGTTCTCTGTCTGAAGATAAAACACAAATACAAAATGTCAAACACAAGGTCACTGAACACGGACACTTTGATTAACTTCAAAAAGCTTTGGAATGTCATATG
Organism: Ochotona princeps; assembly: GCF_030435755.1. Taxonomy (NCBI): domain Eukaryota; kingdom Metazoa; phylum Chordata; class Mammalia; order Lagomorpha; family Ochotonidae; genus Ochotona; species Ochotona princeps. The sequence goes on from NC_080838.1 coordinate 72,895,712, forward strand.
ATTATTTTATGTGTATGACCCAAAATGTGTAATCCATCAAAAGCTTGCAAGATTTGTAAAATGTACATTCTTCCATTAAAGTACTTTATTTAAATAAGTCAATAATGTTTAACTCCTTAAAATTAGCTAAAAGGAATAATTCATTTCTCTTGTAACTATTAAGATGTATTTACAAAATATTTCAATACCATATTCTTTTAAGACAGAACAGAAATGTGTCTTACTAATCCAGTAAAACTGTACAAATTTAGTTAATTTAAAAAATCTAAGTTTTAGCAAAATTATTCCTGAAGTATGTTAGTTAATTATTGCTTTTTCTGTTCATATTTAACTACCTTACTTGGTTTAAATTAATGCAATGTAAATTGGCTTAAAGCCGGTCAAAGGCTTTAATTTTGAGATATCCAATAAGAAACTGACCGTTCTTAGCTCTAAATATTGATGCCTCTACAGCTAACAGTACCCGTCCGCATCTTTTGAGCACCTATAAAGTTGACTACTGCTCAAAGCCATTGTTGAAATCTGTTGCTTTAAACTAAGCTTCTCACTGGGATCCAAAAGATTGAACTAAAATTCGAAATGGAGTAACGCCTGCCCAAGTTACACATCACCAGACCAAAACGAAAGTGTAATTTGAGGCAGACAGGTAGTAGTCAAATTTTCCAAAGAGGGCAATTTCAATGGGCATGACAACGACATTCCTTCTGTTTCAGTGCTTACAGGAAGAAGCTAGTGTTAACCAGATAGTTTCCCATAGTGAGTCTCCTCCTCCCACCCACCACACACACATGCACACACATTGCCTGACAAAGAAAATAACTTTGACATGATAGAATCATGTTGCTATGACTATAATACTTTTTGGTGTTATAATCATGCTTATTTATTTATTTATTTATTTATTTTACTCTGTGAAAACCAACTTCTGCTCAATGCAGCAGAACATTTTATTTCAAGTAATGAAGTACTGTTATATTCTAAAAATGAAAATAAAATCGATTAAGATATTTAAATTATAGTCACATCCTTCATGTAACTCAGTGATAGGCACTGTATTTTTAAACCATTTTTATCTGAACTATTCATTTGTTTGACATATCTATTGAGCACTTTTAAATGCTAGACATTCTTTCGGATCCTGCCTCATACCAGGGAACAAAATAAAACTCCTAGTTTTCATGGAGTTTAGGGTTTACCAAGAAACAATGTTAAGCATAATAGTAAGTAAGTAAGTTGTAGCATCTAAAGCTAATAAATGGAAAAACAATGTAGAGCAAGTTAAGAGATAGTGTCACTGACGGGTAAAGCAAAGGACAAGACTGTATTTAAACGAAGGGGTCCAGGTAGGTCTTGCTAAGACAACTACACATGGGCAAAGACTAATTTGTAGGTGGTAGACAAATAAAGCCATAAAGAGATTAAGCAACTGGTCTGAAGCCATTTGGATAGTAAATGGTCCCAAATCAAACCTAGGCATCTAACTTCAGTCCTGCTCTCTTAGCCACCAAATCTGTGAATCAACCAGGAGTGCACAGATTCTAAGGCCCCAAGTTCAAGATGGGGTCTGGATTTCCTACATTTGGGAGATTCCTATTACACTGAAGTTTACAGACCATGCTTTCAAGGGCAATCAGACATCTGTGAATAGTTCCAATTACCTTTTACTGAATTGCAGGTTGCTCTACTTACGTTATTACTATAGTATCTGTTGACTTCCGTTGGCTCACCTTGAATACTGATTCAAGAACAACCTTTAAAAAACACCAGGTGGGATCCTTGACTTTGTCTCAGGACAAAGGTATATGGTTTCATTGTGCTTGTATACCAAACAAGTGAACATACTCTTTTAAATCCAAATTCAGAAAATTCTAGTTGTTAACAAGAAATATGAAGCAACGATAAGGCTTACCCCCTCATCATCGCCTCTTTACTTCAGCCACTGGTACCATTTTACAACTACCACTCTGTATAGACCACTGTTGCTCATCACTCACCTTTACCTGTACTTCCTCTTTTGGCAAAACAAGAGTGAATTTTGCACAGTTCTTTTCAGTTGAATTCTGGTTACTAAGACATGTGAGTTCTAGTAAGTCTAATTTGTCAACATACTGAAAAGATAAAAGAAAATCTCATTATTTCACAGGTAATATAGATGAGTTCCATCAGGAAGAAAAATAAGTAATAACATCCTTGCAGTTGATCTGTGCTTTGCATAATAGCTTGGTTCTCCCATCGTCGGAGAGCACTGGAAATGTATTACATAGTGGCATGCTGGACCTCCCTCACATAAATTTGCAGAAGTCATGTTAAATTTCTGTTTGAAAAAATATCCTATGTAATGATGAACTACTATGCCTTTTTTCCCCCTAATATGTTACTCAGGGAGATTTCACTAATAGTTTGAAACCAGACATGACGGGATTATTTACATCACAAAAATTGGTAATTCTCACACATCAGGATTTATTGTTTCATTAGCTGTTGAAGGGGCAACACTTGTTTTCTGTAAAAGCCAAGTAGCGAATACTATGAGTTCGATTCAGTCTCTGTTACACACTTCTCCTCATTTTATTTTGTTTTGTTTTTCCTTTGCAACACCTTAAAAACGTGGAATTCCAGACCAGTTCAAAGACTCTAGTACATCTGGCTAGATTTGGCTGAGAGCCACAGGTTGCTGGCCCGCAGTCCAAACTCAACCAAGCATAAAATATTTGTTCATTAATGTAGGTGAACCTTAAGTTCGTTGTTGTGTCTAAAGCTGTTTCCTTCTACACGGAACAAAATTTTTTCCACAATTCAAAAATCACTGCTTCGTTCAGCTAAACAGGTGCCCATGTCGCTGACATTGATGAATATGTGAAGCTCTGACATGTATAGCCATCTCTTTATCTTTATTTATTAATGGAAAGAAAAATGTCAGTCAACACTCACATCAAACATCATACTTTTTTGTTGTTTGTTTTTTTTGTTTGTTAAATTTTTATTTTCAATTTTTGAATTTTATGATACAATTTCAAAGACTGGGATCTCCTTCTCCTACCCCAAACATCACATTTAATAACAATGTGTTCATTAAAGATGCAGCGGATCGGAATATATCTTGGTCAAATCATGATTGAATTATAATCATAATTGGCTGCTGAGGCAAGAGTACAACAAAAACCAACGAAAGAGCCTGGCACATTAGCCTAGTGACTAAAGTCCTCGCCTTGCAAGCACCAGGATCCCCTATCGGGCACTGGTTCAAGTCCTGGCATCTCTGCTTCCCATCCAGCCCCCTGCTTGTGGCCTGGGAAGGCAGTGGAGGACGACCCAAAGCCTTTGGGACCCTGTACCTGCTTGGGACAGATTTCATGTACTTCATATATACAATATGAAGAATTTGATGCTTGTCATCTTTCCCCCGCCTTCCTTCTTAAATTTTTCTTTTAATTTTTGTTATGCCATACTTCTAATAGACTTTATAATAAAGAAATTGTACTTTTTCAGTCATTAATTAGCATTTGGTATATACTACTATTTGTGAGAATCCTATTAAGAAATCTCTCTTAGCCAAGTACAATAAAAAGATTTCTTCTAAGAAATTTGTGTTCATACAATGAGTCAGACTTATCCTCTAATACTAGCAAGAAGCATCTTTTGAAAATACAGTGGAGAATTCATAGTAGATGATTGATATGTATTTTACTAAATTAGTTTTATTTTTTACCTTTTATTTTTCTCTTGATTATGCCTATGCTTATTTTATTATATTCCTGTGAATCTGTTTTTTAATTTTAATGAAAAAGGTAGAGCTTAAAAATTAGATAAGTAATTTTTTCCCAATATCATGTCCATGTTAATGAGGCTGAAGGTAAGTTTGGGTTGGCCTAATTATTTTTTCATGAACAAAGAGGAAGAAAATATGCAAGTGAGGGAAGAGAATGTAAGCTTTTCTGTCTTTTTCTGATAGATTGTCTAGCCAGGTTCAGTGGGTTTGCTCTGACAAAAGGAGGAAGCCACAGAGGAAGAGGTGGCAGAGTTAGATACAAGTGGCGTAAGCCGATCCATTGATTACAGAAAAGGAAGTCCCATGATTCTGCTTTTACTTATAAGAACATTAAAGGTCGTCCGTTTGGCCTGGTTGCTCATCTCTCCTCCTTGCTAATCACTATGCGAGGTCCTCCAGTCAATGAACATCTCTAGTAAGCTCTGCCTGAAAGCATGCTTTGTTCTTGTATTAAGCCAATTTTTCACCAGGCATTTTAGAGCCATTGGTCCTAATTCCTTTTCTCCTGATTCTTTTACTCCTTTCTCTTTGACCCTTTCACATGAGTTTTTGACAGCCTTGTAAGTATTTCAGGGCAGCTTCAAAGTCTTCCCTGCAGTAGGCAACAGTTTTCACCTGGTCCATCCCAAATTATTTTCTTGAGACTACCACCTTAAAAACTTTCGAAATGGTCTACATCCCCTCCCAACAGAATCAGTACATGTGAAATTACGAAGTATTTGCACAGTTTCCATGACACAGTGGTTAAGAAGTTTGTGTCAGGAGCAAAGCCTGAACTGTGCCCCTTTTATGAGCTTTCTAATCTTGTGCAGTTTCTTGATCCTTAAATGGAATTATTCCCATTGACAAAGCAGGAATTAAAATAGAGCTCATTATAGAATTGTTGTGAGAATTGAAATGGATAATGCTTGAATACTTACCATGTGCTAACTACTCCAAGTCCTTACCTGCACTGTTAGCCCGTCCAATTCTCTGAAAGCCCTACGGGATGGGTCATCTCACAGATCGGAAGTCTGAGTGTGTTGGAGGTCTTTTGTGTTTTCTTCTGGACTCACTTTTATTGCCTTACTATTTAGCTGTCTGCACCAAGAGGATCTATAGGAACCGTAGCAAAGGATGCCCTAGTCCTTTGCTTCTTGTTGGATTGGACCACGGGAAAACTAACATCAGCAGAGTGAGGACATCAAGGTTGAATATTATCCTGTGCAGTTGCTCACTCATACATCTCAAAACTCTCCCAACCACCTTCCTGATCCCTATTCTCTCTCCTAGGTATGGTAAAAAGGCACTGGATAGCATTTATGGTACTGCTACATCCTATTTTCACCATGAGTATTTTAAAATCTTTACTGAATTGTCTTTCAATTGCCTGCTTTGAGCTGTCAACTGTATCCTACCAGTTCCCCTTTGAGACACAAAGAAGGCTAACTAGCACTCTTTCATAGTTCACAATGGTAGGGTTAGGATAAAAACAGACGTCTGTTAGCAGATATTAAGCCTAGTGTCAGTCACTAATCTATAATGTCTCTTGCCAGGTAGTAAGAAAGCAACAAATGTTAGCTCTCTTATTTAATTAGAACAGTGTTTTTGATACTCTCTGATATTATTAGAATGCACAGCAGAAATTAGGTCTTTAACATTTATTATAATATGTTAAAATATTTTGTATAATAATTTTCTATCCAGAACTGTGATAAATGGTGGTCATTTTATATTCATTGTTTGCCTGTTTTAAAATGATTTCTGAATAAAATTACTGAATATCAGTGAGTAGAATACTCATTCACCACAGATATATTTTTCCTTTCATTAGATGTTAAGTATCCAGTAATGACATTCTAAGAAGCATGGGATGCTATATTCATGGTCCAGAATGTTTGTATTTCTGCAAGTTCCTGGCTATAAGTCTCTTGCATATATAGCATCCATGTGACATCATGTTATAACAACTGGAGACCATCCTGTTTCTTTGAGATTATAACTTCAGACTACAACAAGGGTAACAGCAGGAAAAAATCACAGTTGTCATTTAAATATATTTATTTATGTATTTCAAAAGCAGAGAGACAAGGCAAGACACAGAGTCCTTCTCCACAGGTTCACTCCCTAAGCAGTCCAAAGAGTCAGGTCTGTACCAGGCAGGAGCTAGGAACTCCATCTGGCCTCCGAGATGGGTAGGCGGACACGTAGTTGCAACATCGTGGCTGCTTCCAAGGCACATTAGCAGGGGACTGGAACAGAAGCAGAGCAGCTGGGGCTCACACCTGTGCCTTGACTATGCTATGCCAGTGTCACAAGCAACAACCTTGTTATGTCACAGCGCCAGTGCCTATATCGCCATTTTCTGTGAAGCAACTTATACCCAAGTGTATAACACTTCTATATCTTAACAAGCTTAATTATTAGGATGAGAAAGAAAATAATACAAAGTGAAAAACATGAGTTAATAACTTTTTTTTGAATTCTCCAGGAAATTTTTACCTTTAGTCATGTCATCATAACTGACAGCCCTCATAGATTTAATTGTCAGACTTGAATTGATTTTACCAGAGCATTTTTATTATTGGAAGGCAGAAATTCCAAAATTAATATAGATTATGCAGCAAGGATACTTTGGGAAAATATTGAATCAACTGAAAATGTGTAACACTTACTGTTGTACTTTTTTTGTCTCTATAAAAGAAAAGTGTAGTTCCTCTCAGCTCTGTCCAGTAATGTTTATACTCCTGTGGGAAAGGATCACCTTGTTAGTATATGTTCAATTGTTTTCCTATCAATATTTCTCTTTGTAACTTTCTGAATTACTTGTGTGAAAAAAAGTTCTGTGTTTGTTTTGTTAGTTTTTATGTAAGATTCATATTTTATCCCAGATAATTAACTGGCTCTGATGGCTTTCCTTAACATTTAATTTTTCTCCGAAGCTGGGAGAAGGGAGCTTCTTCCAGGTCTGCCACATGGGTACAGAAGCCCAAGGCATTGAGCCATCCTCTGCTGCTTTCCAAGAACAAAATTTAACAAGGAACTGGATTGGAAGTGGAGCATAGGGGACACAAAACTAGCCCCATATGTGATTCCTGTTCCACAGGTGGAAGATTAACTTCCAGCCCCCACTTTCTTTTTAAAGGACATATATTTTCATAAGCAGAATGTCAGAGACATAGAGAGAGAGATTCCATATTCTGGTTCACTCCCTAAGTAGCCACAATGCTTCTCAGGAGCATTAGCGGAGAGCTGGATTTGAACCAGTGTTCCAGTATGGGATGCCAGCATCACAGCCAGCATCTTAACTCACTGCATCGTGGAGCCATTCCCTGAAATGCTTTGTATTGTGACATTTTATGTCTCTTCATTATTGACACATTAATTACCCTTTTTCAAGAAATTTTTGAGAGGCACGCACACGTACACACACACACACACACACACTCGGGGAGTCATATACAGAGCTCCCTTTAGCTAGTTCCTTCCCCAAATGTCCACAATGGCCAGGCCTTGTCTAGACTAGGCCAAAATCAGGAGTTATGAAGTCACTCCACGTCTCTCAAGTGGGTGTCAGCAACTCAGTCATGGGAGGCATCACTGGTGACACCCATGATGCTTTTAGCAGGAATCTAGAATCATGAGCTAGAACTGGAGACCAACCTCCAAGGCAGACTGTGCACTTATTAACCACTCAGCCAAACGCATGCTCCCCTTCTTCTTTCAAACAGAGAAACGATTTTCACTTCTTGAGAATGCATGTACTTATCTTCCAAATAACAAGAACTCCGTAACTCAATCTTGTTTTTACTTCCCTGTATTCCAGGAAGCTTAAGCCTAAATACAACCACCATCTTTTCTCACGGTCTTGATTGAACGATTATTTTTTTTTCACTTCGGTTTCAAAGCTAATAAAATGTTTTATTCATTAATTAACATTTTCCTTGTAGAAACCACTCTACTCAGTGGAGACTGAAAGAGCAAAAAGTTTGAATTTATGACTTTGTACTAGATGATGCCATTTCTCATCTGAACACACTTAGCTGAAGCTTTACATCTAAAGAGGAATTGCTCATTTCCTTGGGGTCTAAGCTTAGAATTCAGGCAGACTGAGAAGGCTGGAAAAAACGGAATCTCTTATCCTGCAGTCAGTTGGTCTATATCTGCTTCTGTGCTGGTCCAAGGCTGCCAGGAACAAGAGGGATCAAACCCCAATGTGTGTGTGTACTTTTTTCCTTTTCATTATATTTCTGCTTTTAAAATTCTTCCTCTCTTGATTTGAAAAGGGGGAGACAGAGACAGGTGGAGGTGGGGAACAGAAAGGGATATAGAAGTCTTCCGTCTGCTATGTTCACATCACTTCCACCTAAAGCTGGGAGCCAGAAATTCTGTCCAGGTCTTCCACGTGGATTGTGGAGACCCAGTTACTTGTTCTGTTACTGATGCAGAAAGCTAGCGCCAGGAGGTAGAAGCACCTCAATATGGAACTGGGGTGTCTTAATTGGTATCTTAACCACTAAGCTGAACACCCACCCCTTGCATGCATATTTTAAGCTCTGCTTTCGTCACATTTAACCAAAGCAGGTTGCATGACCTATTTCAGATTCAGAAGGTAGAAAAGCAGACTCAGCAATGCTGTCTGCCTGACCTGTCTGCCATCCTTCATGCACTCTCCAATCAGTCCTGCTTAGCACTGTGGAATGAATGACTTGCTCCACAGGGAGCAGGGCTAGGTGTCTACACAGAAGTTGGGAAGGCCATGTACCCAGCCATTTGCTGTCCTCTCTCAACTCTGTCTGCAGGAGAGAATGGGTCTGCTCTGTGCCCTGCCGTGACAAGAACCTTTAAGAGGTGTGAGCTTGTAGCTGTCAACCTGAAACAGTAACTCAAGGTCGTTCACAGCTACCTCAATCTGTCATAAAATATTAGCACAGCTCTGGCCTTAAATCTAAACATATTTTGATGTGTTGTATCAATTACAAAAATAATGTATCTTCATCGTGTGATTCCCATATTTGAGGAGACAGAGACGTTCAGGTGACTTCTCATGGAATGTCCGATTGGAAAAATGAAAATGAAACATGTAGTGGATCCAGACAGTGCTGATGGTGGTACAGGGTTGTGCATTTATTAAAAGGACGCTGAACAATAGAATTTTGTTTGCTACATGAGCGGTTAATGTTAAGGCACCAAGAATAGAATTATGGAAGCCAGCTTCCTGTTCTTGCCACAGAATCGCTGGAAAAATGTAAAGGACTGATAGTGTCAGTGAAGCACATAAAACATAGATCATAGAAAACATGTGATAAATATAGATCAGTTAAAAATAGAGCATTGCATTATTGGCAGGTACTTTGCATTCTTCATTATTCATGTGATATTTTCTAAAAATATCTATCTATTGAAAAGGTAGAGTGACAAGAGAGAGGAAGAGGCAGGGAAAGAGGGCAACAGGGTGAGAGACCTTCCATCTGCTGGTTCACTGCTTAAATGGCTGCAACAGCCAAGTCTGAGTCAGGCAGAAGCAGCCAGGAATTCCATCCGAGTGTCCCATGTAGCTGGTAAGGGGTCAGGCACTTGGACTATCATCTGCTACCTTCCCAGTCACATTAACAGGGAACTGCATTGACACTGGGAACCAAACCTGGACTTGGAGATGGGCAATAAATAGATCATAAATACTTTAAATGATTAAATAAATAAATAAATAGATAAATAAATAACAGATAGTGATTTAATTCATTACTCCATAATGCTGACCCCACATATTAAAAATGGTGCTTTTTATATGCATATCAGGTAATGGTAAAATCTATAAACCTCAAAAATACATCTCTTTAGAGGCATTATCTATGAGAAGGTAGAGACAGTTTGTAGACCAAGCCTATTGTCATTCCTGTATAAGATCATCTTTCATATTACTAATTTTTTAAAAAGATTTATTTATTTTTATCGAAGCAGCAGATTTACAGAGAGAAGGAAATACAGAGGGAAAGATCTTCCATCGATGATTCACTTCTAAGTGGTTGCAATGGCCAGAGCTGAGTCAATCAGAAGATAGGAGTCAGGAGCTTCTTCTGGGTCTCCCACATGGATGTAGGGTCCCGAGGCTTTGGGCTGTCCTTGACTGTTTTCCCAGGCTACAAGCAGGGAGCTGGAAGGGAGGTAGAGCAGTTTGGATATGAATTTGCACCCATATGGGATCCCAGCACTTGCAAGTTGAGTAGCCACTGAGCCATCACACCAGGCCCTCATGCTATTTTTAAGTAAAGATAGTTGTAAAAGCTGCATTGAGAAATTTTGCTCTAGAGATTGCTAGTGCAAACTAGCACCACAATCAGTCACACGTCCGGTGAAAAGCATGAGATTGACTCATCTTTTATCCTGTTTAAAAATTATTGAACTTATTCCATTGTGACCTGTTATTAAATTAAAAAACCAATTCAATTTTTAAAGAGTTGTTGTTTATTTATAGTATCATTACTTTTTAAGCTTTTTGAGCCCTACTCTAGCATAAGCTACAGTGGAGGTTGATAATTTGGGGCCGGAGCTGTGGCCTTGCAAGCTTATCCTCCACCTGTGCTGCCAGCATCCCAGACTTGTCCCAGCTGCTCCACTTCCGATCCAGCCCCCTGTTTATGGTCTGGGAAAGCGGTGGAGGATGGCTCCAGTCCTTGGACTCCTGCTCCCGTTTGGAAGATCTGAAAAAAGCTCCTGGTTCCTGGCTTCCAACTGGCCCAGCTCTGGTTCTGGAGGCCATTTGGGGAGTGAATCAGTAGATGAAAGATATTCTCTCTCTCTCTCTCTCTCTCTCTCTCTCTTTCTCTCTCCTTATCTCTGTGAAACTCTGGCTTTCAAACAAAAATAGATCCTTTTTAAAAAAATAAAAATTATGCTTGCTCTGTGTTTTGGAATTGGATTTCAGTGAAGGAGAGGACAAGAGGGGATGGCATTGTAGATTCCTTCTTTAAGGGACATAAACATGGATGTGTAATTTTACTAAAGTGGAGTTAGTGAGATCTAGTCCAATCCCAAACCCGTATGATTCTTGGAGCTTGTGTCTGTTCATTAATACTGACTCTTCTTCAGAGAGCTAAGCTAGTGTCACTGCTGGCAATTTATTGAGTTCCCTCTGTGTATACTTGCAGGATGTTTCTGTTCCCGAAAAAAATTACACAGATTATGAATTGCATAAGATTTATCAGAGAAAAATGAAAGTTTTACAGTGTGGCAAATCTATAGATTCTCAAAAAGCCTTAAAGAACATTTATTTAGTGGGGGAAGAAGCAAGGTGAAAGACACTGAGCTGAGAGCAGAGCAGCCTTGCAGAAAAAGTAAGGTTACAAATAGCAGTAGGCCCTTTGAGCTGCAGCCGGAGCCACAAGCCTAAGGAGAGACCAAGCTCGTGTTTAGCAGGCAGGAACCTGCAAGTCAATGTTGATTAATTTTGTGATAAGATCTCATAAATACCGGAATAACCTGGGTCACTTATAAATACAACAGACCCAATAAGCAACACCTATTTCTATATGTCTATCTGCAGTTACTTACGCATGCAATAATTACTTTTTGAAGGATATATCTTCGGTTTATTTTATTGTGATTGAAAAACTGAGAAACAGAGAGCTCCCACGCATTGACTTACCCCCCCTTTGCTTGTAACTGTCTGGGTCGTGCTGATACTGAGGTCTCCCATGTGGGTGCCAGGAACTAAGCCCCTTCTACCATCAGCTGCTGTATCCCAGGGACTACATTAGCAGGAAACCAGAATCAGGAGACAGAGCCAGGACTTCAGCTCACAGAGTCTAATATGGGACTTGAAAGTCTTAACCAGCATCTTAACATCTAGACCAAAAACCAACCCCAACAAAAAGGTTCTTGAAAAAAATAAAAACAAAACAGTTATGTGTATTAAATCACTGATGTAAGAAAGGAGACTGAAACCAGGCTTGTGTATTCATTGTCAGCTTCATAACCACCAGATGACTTTGTGTTGAGAGTGTAAGGTCACTCTCCACATTTCATTCAGTTAGTGAATGCTTTTGAAAGTCTACTTAGCTTACTCTTGAACTCAGTGTAATGAAATAGATAACGATCAGGTATCTCTAAGCATTGGAAGTTACCAAATGGAAGTAGGGCTTGAGTTGGAGGCAGCGTGACGTCAGGTGCATTACCATCAAACCTAAGCCAGGCTTCTTAGAGGAGGGAGCCTGAACTTGGTGAGCCACAGTCCACTTGTCTGTGAGGTGAATAAAACCGTTCCTGCACAGAAGAGTTAGAATCATGGCACATAAGAAGCCGAGCATAGATGTCCATCATGTGCCACGTGAGGGAATGCACTCATTATCACAGGTCCATTGGCAGGCAGAGTAACCCAATCAGTTCGGCAAGCGGGTCCATCATGCAAATACATTAAAATATTTAAAAGGATTACCCAAATTCCAGAATTGGGTGAAGATTTTTGTCTTCTGACTCCCCATTTTGCTCATTGATGTAACCACTAAGCACAGGCTGCTATGTAATCAAGAAACATTACTAGAATGAATAAATCGAGCATTTACTTATCTAAGACATTGTATCTCAGATGCAGGGAGAATATATTTTCTGCATCTTAGAAAGTTGAGGATGCCAAAGAGACTGAATAGCTTGCATGAGATCTAAGCTGTTAGTGGCAAAAACATTGGGTACAGACAAGTTTTACTGAGAATTCAGTACTGTTGCTGTTTAATTACATCCTTGGCACACCTTCTTTAAAGGAAATTGCTATCAGACACAATTATTATAAATACTTTAGGAAATATTCAATGAAAATTACCAAATTAGAAATTTCTTTTTCCTGGAAACAGTACAATGTAGCTAACCTGTATTTACTTTAAACACATAGGAAAAAGCAAAAAAAAAAAGTTACAATATAGCTGACAAAAATACTAATACACATCTACTATTTATAACAGAAGACAAATACTATACCTTTCCTCTCAAGTAGCAGATTATCTAGTTTTATATGAAATAAATATAAATGTTCCATTACAGATATGTTCATACACCAAAATTTCCCCTCGAAATTTTGGATCCTCGAACAATTGTTAAAATTAAACTTTTCTTATTGATTTTTTTCTTTTTTAATTTTTAAAATTTTTTTTCTTATTGATTTTTGAGAACATTTATGTAGCTTAGTATACCTTTTACCCACACAGCATTATAACACTGTAAATACGATACATACATAACATTAGAATTGTGCTCGCTTCGGCAGCACATATACTAAAATTGGAACATTAGGATATATACACCTACATTGAAAGGTATCAATTTTTAAAGTCTACCATTTTATGATTTAATCATCATACACTTCAAATAATGCAAAGATTTAATTTGATCACAATATTTTATCTTAATGCCACACCTGCATAGCAGTATGTTACAGCAGAAAACATAAAAATATTTGCTGCTTAAATAAAGTTCTCTGTGACATTTAAACAAAACCTTTGAAAATAATGGAGGTTTTGTCCTATCATGTCAACATAAAAAATAAAATGCATAAGACAAAGCTGTACTCGTGTAAGACAAGTGTACTCGTGTTATTTTTTAACTTACCTGGTCTGCTGAACGCTTGACTAATAAAAAACCCTCGAAGTACAAGGGTAGAGCTGTAATCTTTAACCTTTCCTGGAAGATCTTGCGCGGGGCTGGTTTTGGGGGCTTCTTAGCCAACATAGTCTGTCTTTTGCAGGTGATTCGGCTTTAGTTGTATCCAGTCTCAAACAAAACGAACTCTCCTTTGTGTAAGAGGAAAAGGCAACTGTTCAAAGAGGAAGTCCCAACTTGCTTTTTAACCACCAACACTATCACCAAGAGGACGGACACACACACACACACACACACACACACACACACTTTTTCTCCTTTACTTTTTGTGAGGTAAGAGAACAGGCATAAAACACCTGTTGGAAGACAGTCTCAGGGTAAATGACCCGTACTTAGATCTACAATAACACAATAAACAGAAGATTAGCATCATCCAAGGATGAAAGAAACAGGTATGGAGATTGTAGGCTTAAAAACATCAAGCGTATTTGCTTTCTCTCCCCTTTTTTGTTTATTTACTGCTGTTTTTTTTTTTTTCAGAAGACATCACCTGAATAAGTTGCATTTGATATAAAAAGAACTTGATAAGGAAAGCTTACTAGTACTATGCACTAGATTAAGCATATTAAAGGCTTTTTTTAAATTCTAGAAAAAAGAAGAAGAAATGCTTCCTTTCTCCCACGCTCATTTTTATAGTTCACTAAATATAAACCCACTAATGGGAATCTGAGTTTTTAAACATTGTTCATCAACTTTTTAAAAAAATTTCAAGTGCATGTGATTATTTGGGCAGAAGTAGCCAACAGAATAAGCTGTAACATTTCCAACTTTATGCCTTGCACAGTGGGTCACTGGTGAGATGGGGTGTCCATGTTGTCAATAAGAATCACAGAGCCACCCTGTAGCCAGCATTCACTCAATCGGTGCATTTGTGAAATGGTCCTTTGAAGAATGGATTTGACCCTCACAGTGCAGGGAACACTGGAGGAAGGGAAAGGAGAAGGAATTCTGAGCTGTCTTACAGGGGTCCTACCATTGCCTGTTTTATTTTAGTATTTCTGAACATTCTAGATTTAGGATAACTCTGGGCCCACAGACTATTTTGAGTTGCCAAAGCAAGGCAGGAATATTCAGTCTGCCCCTCTTTCCCTAAAGAGGAGACCACATGCTTTTCCCAACTAGCCTGGGGTCAAGCTGAATCTTGAGCTGCAAACAGGGAGCATCTCATTATCCCTGGCGGGAGATCACCAGTGTCTACTGACCAAACAATTCAAGACTGAGACAAAATCGCCATTTATTTTTCAGTTTCAATGTACCAAGAAATTGAATTGGATGACATAGAAAACCCTGATTTGGTAAATTACCTAATCCACCATCTCAGCGGTTCGTAGCTGATGAAATACAAGCAGGAAGTGAAAGGAGGATGAGAAGTGAAAAATGAGAAAAGGAAGGGGCAGGGTATGGGATGCTGGACACTGTTCCTGGCTGGAACAGGAGAACAGTAGCCGCTGGTCTTACGAACATCTCACAGCCATAAACATTCATGGAACAGAGAGAGGAACAGCTACAGAAAAAAGCAAGGAAGACCATTTCCGGCCTTTGTTTTACTTAATATTTATTATTGCTGATGTATTGCCACAGGTATTAAAATTCATTGCACTAGATTTTAAAGATACTTAAATTGAACACATTCATGTTTGCAGCCCATAACTGAAAAACACAGCTTCAAACCTGACCACTATGCAGAACACATTTTAATTTTAAAAATACTTATATTCTAGTCTTTATTATGAGTCAATTTTATATTGCTTTTGGTGGAATAAATTATTACTTTCTTTTTTCCTTAATATTTATTCATTTGAAAGCAGGAAGAAGGAGAGACAGACACACTGGCAAAGCTTTCGTCTGCTGATCCACTTCCTAGATCCCCATGGTAGCCAGAGCCCAGACAGACAGAATCCAGGAGCCTGGGTCTCATTGTGGTGCTCCTACATGGCTGATGGGGTCCCAGAGTACCTGAGCTGACACCTGACACCTGTGGCTTCCCACAGTATACATTAGCAAGAAGCTGGACATCAGAATAGAACTAGCACTAGCACTTAAACCCAGAACTGCCATAAGGGATATACACATCCCACTTTTCAATTTTACCTTTTGGGTTCCTGAGGAGGAGATGAGACCAAAAAGAAATGGGGGGGGGGAAGCGGGCGGTGCTCTCTTGGGCACCTGACAAAGTCTACTTCCAGGGTTCCAGTTTATATATATTCAGCAAAGCAACACTTCAAGCGTTAGTTCAGCTCAGGCATCGGTTACAGTGATCAGGTTTGATATACAACTCGCGTCATGTCTGTAAGCAGGGAGTTCTCCCAGCAGAGCTAACAAGCACCAGGATGAAAGCGCCACTGGGGTGAGACATTGGTAAGGGGCACTACTACTCTTTGGGGGCAAGAGTGCACTCTGGGTGAGGGCTCCTCCACCTCCTCTCTCCAGGAGCCTCTTCTTAACAGCAGTCCACAGCCTCTGCTGTCCCAGCTAGCCTGTTGGATGTGTTCTGACACCACTTGGTTCTCTTACTGCTACATCAAATACTCAACCAAAAGCTTTTTTTTTTTTAGCAGAAGAAGTGCAAGTTGTATCACCACAACCTCAGCGTTTCTAAGATAGTCAACCTGGTGTTTTCTACCCTCTCTAGCTGAGAATTACTGCAAATGTCTCTCAAAAATGTTTTGGAACCAAGAAAAAAAAAGGTGAGGAATAAATGTTAATGAAGTAGTAGTAGCTCTCAAAAGTATGGTTTACTTCGCTAACTCAATGTTCAGCGTTGCAAAAGATTTACTCCTATGACAAGTTTTCTTTCTTTTTTTTTATTAATTTTTTTTCTTTTTATTGTATTGTTGTTGACAATCTTTACATAGTTAATTACAGTTAAAGGAAAAAGAAGGAAAAAAAAAAAGGTTTAGGGGGATAGGAAAGTGGGTAATGCTATTATGTCCATATTGTTTCCATCACGTATCTGAGGTAAAGGGGGATATTGAGGGAGAAGCCCCACCCGGTTTCCCGCCCACCCTAAGTCCCGGATGTGGGGCATGCTCTGAGATATGTGCTCAAGTGGTGTTAATAGTTCTGCAGTTATGAATCGCTGCCAGTTTCGCTCGATGAGGTCGTCCACCAATTGATATGGTCCATCATAAAGTCTCCGTTTGCCCAGTATTTCGCTGCCAACATATAGCTGAGATGAATGATTGTCCTATTCTGTCTTCTGTCTTTTCTTGGTTAGAGTTCTGAGTCCAGCAGTTCAAGTGGGGAGATCTCCAAAGATACTTTGAGGTATTCCCAGACTAGTTTCTTGTATGTTCTAGCAAGCACAGGGCCCGGCACAGTCCATCACCCCGATTAGCTGGTGGTTGCAATTGCTGGGTTGGTTCTGTTTTCAGTCCCGAGTTGCACTGGAACCAATGGGTGTTGCAGTCCAGTCTGGTTCGGCCCTTACATCACCCAGTGGGAGCTGCAGCCTAGTAGGGGCGACCCACAATAACCCCCACCAGGCCCGCCCCTTACCCTGGTTTGCCAGTATGTGTAGCAGAAGACCAGTCTGTCCCCCATCCCATTTGGCTCTGGTACTTGTCAATGGGTATTAAAGCTTAGTTCTATCTAACCAACTCAACCATCCAGCCCTCCCAGATGTTGTTGAGTGCCTCTCTATCTAGCCATCCCAGCCCCCGTCCTAGTTTTCATGCCCTCCCACGGGAATAGTGACCCAAGAAGGGGGAACCCACTTTTTCCCTCCCAGGTCTCTCTGTCCCGGTTTATGCACTCTTTAGGTGGTCCTGAGATTTGACTCGACAGAATTAGTCCCCAGTGCCAGCTTCTGCCAGCTGATGCTGTGGCCCTGATCTAGTCCACATGCAGTACACAGGTGTTACAGCCTTGCTTGGTCGTGTCTGTCTCTATCCCAGCCCACGCTCTCCAGTGGGAGTAGCTGACCGGCGAGGGGACCAGCCCCTTAATCCCCCCGCCAGCTCTGCCCCTTCCTTCCTGGATCTCACGTGTGCTGGATGGGTGCTGCATTCACATCCAGTACAGGCAGCCACGCCTTGGCATTCCATAATGTGTACTGGTTTTGTCGCAACCAAACCCGGCCCATCCCACACTCTGTTCTGGCGATCGGATTTGCCAGTGGTTGACATGAACTGATTCAGCCTGGTCTGCTCCTCACCCATGCCGAATGTATGCCAGTGGGAAACTTTCCATGGCCTATTCTGGGCTGTTTCCTATCATGCTTCTTTTTTTTTAAATTATAGGTACAAACCACTTTTTAAAGATTTATCTATTTTTATTGGAGAGTTAGATATATAGAGAGCAGGAGAGACAAAGAGAAAGATCTTCCATCCAGTGATTCACGCCACAAGCGGCTGCAATGGCCAGAGTTGAGCTGATCTGAAGCCAGGAGCCAAGGGTTTCTGTGTCTCTCACACAGGTGCGAGGTCTCAAGGCTTTGGGCCATCCTTGACTGCTTTCCAAGGCCACAGGCAGGGAGCAGGATGGGAAGAGGGGCTGCCAGGATCAAAACCATCTCCCATATGGGATCCTGGAGCGTGCAAGGACTCTAGCCGCTAGGTTACCATGGCAGGCCCTACAAACCATTTTTGTAATATATACAGTCATCCTATCCTGACATAGTTTTTGGATGCCAAATGTATATATAATATTGGTTTCCAAGCTTGAAATCCTGTAGAAAAATAGTAACTCTAAATGAAACTGAAATGAATTTAATGTTAATCGAAACATCCTTGGCTAGAGTGAAAGTTTTGGAGTAGAGTGAAAATTAACTCAGCTTTAACCATTTAAAACTCAATGTGCACAAATGTTAAGTCCAATTTTGTTACCCTTCACTTTAGACTCTTCATGCTTCTTTAGGAAATGAGGGGGGTTGGTGCTCAGCATCCATTGCAGTCACTTCTTGTGGGGAGCCATGCAGTTGGGTCGGATGGCATGGGTGTGTGATGAGCACTGCTCCTTGGTTAGCAAGGCTACGAGGAGTTTCTAGCAGCGAGGCAAGGCCCGGTGGAATGTCTCTGGTCACCTCATTGCTGCCTCACCCCGTTGTATGGACACTCAATTACCTCTCTGATGTTTCATAGAATTCTCCTGAGGGTGTTGTTGTTGTTTTTCCGCTAATGGGAAGTGATTCCTGTAACTAGTATGACACCTCAAATTGATCAATCATGTTATGATAAAAACATCTTTAGCGACGTAAGGCTATGACACACAGCTAAAGTATACAATGGTACAATTGAGCCCACAATGTCTCCAAACATCCTGTTATGTGCCCACTTTTGTCCTTAAGAAATGGCTTGATAATATCTTGCAATTGATGGCAATCATGGAGGTACAAAGAGTTTGTTTACCAGGCACCTGGAACTGTTACAACACATGATATAATGCATTCTAGTTTCTACCACAGAAAACGAAAGTATATGTGGCATCTTCTAAAGGGAAACAAATGTGAACCCCCCTCAAAATGGCTTAAAATCTCTATCTTATATTGGCACTTATATTTAGGGAAAGAAAACAGTTTATATAGATAAAAGGAAGTTTCTTGTAAAGGCCCTCTGTAGACTGGCTGTGCTGCCTTGATCCCTTTCACTGCCCTTTAACAAAAGAACAAAAAACAATTGAATCAGCACTAGGTGAAGGTGACGGTAATTAATGCATGACTTGATTATAAGATTTAGCAAAGAACCTATGTTATATGCTTTTATAAGATCCTTTCATTTATAATCTTTTAATTCTGTACTCTTAATATTTTAATCAATCTTAGTTTGTGTTTAGTAGAAATTGATTTTGAGTATAAGACTAATTTTGAGTATAAGTAAACTACTTCTCACTATGTAACTGCAGGTGCTGCCAACCGTGGAATTCCTGGCTTTAGCCAGGTCACTGCAGATTTCAATGAGTAATGGTTTGCCAAAAATGTTTTCTTTAAAGTAAATAATATGTTAGGATTGTTTTTTGCATTTTCTTAACCATGATGTAAAAATGAAACAATTGGATATTGTGCAAAAGTTTGTGATGATTTGTGTATAAATAAAGAAGGCAACTTTTCTGAGTTGTCCATTATGAGCATCAAGCCATAGTGGTCCGTGTCTTATCTTTTCCTCTTACAGTCTCGCCGATCCACGCATCCTTTGCAAGCTCTCAGTCAGCCGGAGCAGGTCTCCGGCAACTTCTGTTGTGCCATTCTGTGTTGGAGATTGAAAAGGTGGATACTGCATTACCAAGACTACTTTGCACTTGGGATCCAAGAGCATTCAGTCCAAATGGCAAGGCAGAATTCATTCTTCTGCTGTCTGTTTATTTTATTCTAGCTAAAGGAGAAGTAAGCCACCAGGTTTTTTCTTTTCCAGTGGCAGGGTTATCAGGAGTTCCACTGCCTGGTCGCTGGTTACGCTGATGTAGATAGCCCAGCCACGGGATGTCAGCTTTGCTGGAGTGTTTCTTATTCCGTACAACGTGGTCCTGGAGCCAACTGCCGTCCACAGGCTTTTTGATCATTAGAGGGTTCTCGTTTCAGCTGGCTTCTGTGATGTGGAGGTTTTGCAACTGTCGTGGTTTCCTGATTGCACACTGTCAGGATGGTGTCGGAGCCAGCACCGTTAGCCTCAGCGACCCAATTGTCCCTCTTGCCTCTCCACTGTGGAAACAGCAGTTTCCTTCAGCAGTGTCTCTGGGAATCACTCTGACCCCACACACAGGTTCTTCATCCCTGCATCAGGTCTGTGTGTTCCCCTGTGCTTCGTGGTTCATTCCTGTACCCTGAACTAGCTAATTTGAATTCTGACCTCTGACCAACAGAATCCTTCCGTTATCTATTGGAATAACCTATCCTAACACTGATGGGCTTCCATGTTCCAATTCCATTTTGTCAGCACGAACGGTTTTTGATATCAGACAAATTCTCACTGTGTCAAAGCTGCATACTTTTGACATGCGTCTGTGCCTGGTTTATCTTCCTATTTCCAAACAACATAAAAAAAATTCTTTTACTTTCATTAAGGTGGTGGCAGCATGTATGGTCATTTTGACCGTCTTGTACTTTGCAAGTGGCTGCCATGTTCTACAATATGTGCCAGTTTCCACTCAAAGTAATTTAAGTCCTTCCAAGGCTAAAATTGTAAGAAGGAACTGTATTAAGCTTTGGGAAATCAAAATGCATTTTCAATGACTAATGTTTCTGTGGGGTGAGAATTAAAAGTTGACTAAGTAAACTGTAGAATACAGAACAGGGACCCCTACAGCAGTATTATTTGTTACGTGGATTAAAAGAAGCAATAAATAAATAACAGAATATAATTACAACTAATAATTTAAAGGTTGGCAAAGATAATCTGGTAAAAGCAAAGGTCATTGATTCACAACGTGCTTTGTAATTAAGGAGTGTGTGGGTTTTAATGCCTCCTTGCCTAGTAGACCCTGTTTTGGTGAACATTGCTGCCACCTACTAGCACAATGCAGACACTACTACTCACCAATTAGAATAGCACCTCTGCCTGAGGATAATTTGCAGGAAACACAACTTACACAGTGATTCTGCTTAACAAATAACGATGCTTAGCAATAAAAAAATAAAACCAAAGTTACAAAAGAAAATTTGTTTAACCTTAGCAAATTTTAAGCTGTAGTTGCAGCTATGCTATGATTTTTAGCACCGTGTCATTTTTGCTGAATACAGTTTTCACTGTAGAGTTTTGCAGAATACATTTTTGTAAGCATTTTACAGAGATCTGCACTAATTTTATTCATGCACCTTCTCCCACCGTTTGATTGTGAAAGATTTCGAGCATACAGATATGCTGAAAAAGTAGTTAATAAGCCCTGACACACTCGCTCTCCAGGAGATACAGCTCACATTTTTCCATGTGTCTTCCTCTCAGTCTGTCTCTTTTTAGACCTATTTGTTTGAAAGACAGGGGAGCAGTGATCATGTGCTGGTGCACTCTCCCAGCGGTCGCAACACCCAGGTCAGCGCCCGGCCGGTGCCCGGAGCAGGCCCTCCGTGCGGGTTTTGCACTTGGGTGGCAAGGACCCGAGCACTTGTGCGGTTCTGCCCTGCTTCCCGGGAGCTTTGCTGCAAGGACTGGATGTGGAGCAGAGAGCAGCCCTCCCACATCTGCTGCCTGGAGCCCAAGACCGTCCCCGTGCTCCGGGCATTGCCAGTATTTACAATCATCTCAGCGTTCTGCTTTACTCCCATGGAATATCCAAGGGAACCGAGCAACGGATCATTAACATGCCCGTGATGGCAAGGTTGTAATACAGGTATTTGATCCCAGAGTCAAAGTCGGAGTTCAGAATACCTCTTTTTCTTCCCTAGTAAAAAACAAACGACGCCGTTTATGAAAGCATTGCAAAGATCGACTACTGCTGATTCGTCAATTTAGTCAATGCGCCTAATCTTTGGAGCACCATCTACTTGTAGGGATTCCATCGTGAACACGGACGTGCTCCGCGCCGCCGAGCCGCGCACACACGGGGACGCGCACACACGGGGACGCGCACACACGGGGACGCGCACACACGGGGACGCGCGGCACAGGCGGCCCTCCGGCCGCGCCTTCTCGAAGCAGCGCGCGCCGTGGCCGCGGCGACGGCGCCGCCGAGTGACGCAGCGGCGCGGAGGGCCGGGCCTGCAGTAACGGCTTTCTCCCTATTGGGTGGCCCCGCGCGTTATGCGCATGCGGCGGTCCGTTTCAAACTCGGGAGCGCGCGTCTCCGGGCTCGCAGCCCCCGGCCCGGCCCGCCAGTTACCTCAGGGCCGATCCGGCGCTCCGTGCTCCGTCTTCTCGAACCGCGGCCCGCGTGGACTTCCGCCCGGGTCCCCGGCGCAGGCGGAGCGGGGCTGCAACATGGCCGCTTCGGGTCTGGTGAGTGTGGGCCCCGCGGCGCCTGGCTAGTAGGAAGGCGGCGGGGGTCGGGGCGGTGGCTGGTCCGATGTCAGCGGCCGAAGTGCACGGAGTTTTGAAAATCCGGAGTTAGTCCACTTCTGTTGTTACCTTAGGATTTCGTGACGCGGGTTCCGGTTGCCAAAGGGTGTGTCGTTTTGTTTCCCAAACCCCGTTTGTAGTTTGCAGCTTGGCTCCAGAGTGAACGCGCCGCAACACCTTGGAACGAACCGTTCCCTTGTTGCAGACCTGCTGGTCTGGGGTCAGATCAAGCTTGACTCGAGATGATCAGACTTTGTAACTTTCTGTTTTCAGTGTGGTCAGAATGCTGAATCTGCTGGGCGTTTGGGGCTGTGTTGTTCAAGTCTTCTGAAAGCTCCTCTTCTGAGAGGGTGCAAGCCCTGACTGCCCACCTAGCACGGAGACACGTTTGCTTTGTGAGTCTCTGGGCTCCTGGGGTGCTGTTCCCTGG
Source organism: Ochotona princeps (assembly GCF_030435755.1). Taxonomy (NCBI): domain Eukaryota; kingdom Metazoa; phylum Chordata; class Mammalia; order Lagomorpha; family Ochotonidae; genus Ochotona; species Ochotona princeps. The sequence continues at coordinate 72,918,462 of NC_080838.1, forward strand.
TTCGTCTTTCATACTTGGCGTATGGTTACTGTAAATTTAAAGCCCGTGTCATCTCTTGTCCCACACTGGTGTTCCCTAACGTTCTCTCCTCCTTTAGAAGACCTTGCACCTGCTCATGGCCCCTGTCTGTGAACTTGATGTACTCTGACAAGGACCACATGTTTTGTTCACATTACGCGCAACTAGGAAGGACAAAAACAGTGAAACCATTCTCACTCGGGGCGGGGAAGAAAAGAACGAGAGTTTCTGAATGTTGAATGTCCTAGCCTGGGAGCGGTTCTGAGCCTTTCTGTTCTGAGGTCTGACTGCGGCAAGGCCACAGGTGAGGGAGGTGATCCCTGAACCCCTTCCGGCACTTCAGGGGTTCCCAGTGCAGGGCTGTGTGGCGCTCCTGGAGGTGTCTATTGACAGGGCAGGGAGGGTGGGGTGACTGCCAGTGCTGCAGGGCCCCTGTAACACTGAGCATCCCACCTGCAGTCCTCAGGGCTAAGACTTCTCTATCCCAAAGTGAGGGGGGAAAGCCTTGAGCAACCCTACTACGTTCTATAGTATTTGCCTTTTTAAAAATATTCTTTTTAATATTGTTCATAGAGTTGAGAGCGATGCACGCCCATTTGGGCCTCAGATCACGGTGGGGAAGTTGAGGTACAGAGGAAGGTGGGTGGGACAGATGTTTCAGCTTTTTTCCTCCTGTATCCGCATTGGAGGAAGGGGAAGGGGGCCTGCTTCTTGCTGTCAAAACTACATCAACTCACAGGGATGGGGGACAGTCATTTGATGACACCTTAGAGACCCCCGTGTGGGGAAGAGTGTTCCAGGAATTTTACTTGAGTGCTTTTGATAGTCCTGAGAAGTTGTTAATTTCGTTGTTCTAGAGACGAGAAAATCTTTCCAAGGTCTGTTGGTTGACAAAGGCCACCTTAGTGCATGCACAGACCCAGGAACATGCTGCAAAGCTTGGCCAGGAGAGTTATCCAACCTGTTCCGCTCTCAATCCTCTGAAAAGACACTTACTGTCCTCTTCTGGCCTAGATGAACTGACTGTCATATCCCCTGTGTGCATCTGGGCATGCTGTCCACTGCTCAGGCAGCGGCAGCTGAGGAGGCCCAGCCCTGATACATCCACTCCAAGGTCAAACCACATCTATTATGATTTTCCTGGTGGCCAGAGTTTGAGTCCAGCAATCTAATTGCAGAGTTCCCAGGAAACCTCAACTGGGGTGACCTCAGACTTGACTCTTGTGTGAACCAGCCCTTTAGAATCAGGTTCAGTCTGTCACCTGCACCCGCCAATGCATTTACCAGTGGATGCAGCTGGCTGAACAGTTCTGCACCCAGGCACATCTCTCAGGACAACCACTGGTTGCTGTGGCCCAGACAGCTACAGGTCCTGCCCTCATGCACACCAGGGGTGCTGCAGCCTACTTGGGATGACCCCAGTAGCCCCCTAGGCCTGCCCCTGGCTCCGGTTTTCACGTGTGCCAGCCTCTGCTGTGCCCTATCCCAGCACAGCCTATATCCCATCTGGCTGTTGTGCACACCCATGGGTGCTGTGGCTTACCTCAGCCCAACCTGTCCCTAGACCTGGCCTAATGTATGCCAACAAGTGTCACCGCCTTGTCCAGTTTGGCCTGTCTCCAGCTTTGGTTTTTGTGCTCACCAGCCATAGGCACAGCCTAGCAGGGAATGCCCACAGGTACCCTGCCAGGCATGTTCCCAGCTACAGATCTTGTGCCTGCCAGGGGATATACTGCAGTGCAGCCTGACATGACTTGCACCCAGTGCTGGCACTTGCCAGCTTGTGCTGAGGCCTAGCCCAGCTGGCCCACATCCATTTTGACTCACGTGCACCGACTGGTGCAGCAGTCTAGCCCCCTTCCATGTCCCAGCTCTCATGTTCATCAGTGGAAGCAGCAGCCCAGGAAAAGAGAGCTATTGCAATTCCCCTACCAGGCCTGCTCCCAGCCCTGGTCTAGCTTGTGCCAGCCCAGTCTGAGGTGATTCACTCTTACTCTCAGCATTTGCCAGCAGGTGCTGTAGCCTGGCTCAGTCCGACCTGCCTCCAGTTCCAGATCTTGCTGACGGGTGCAGTAGCCTAGTCCAGCCTGGCCTACCCCAAGACCTGGCTTTCTTGTAACTCAGCAGGTTCTGGAGCCTAGCCCAGTTTGGCCTACCCCCAGCGCCAGCTCTCGCATTCACCTGTGGGAACTGCAGTCCAACAGAGGAGTCCCAGAGTTGCCCTACCAGGCCCTTTGCTAGCCCCAAGTCTTTTGTGTACTGGCAGGTGCTTGACCCAGTCTGGTCTGGCCTACCAGCAGTATCAAATCTCACTGGGGGGTGTTACAGCCTAGTCCAACCTGGCGCTTGTGTGTGTCTTGGCTCTGGTGTGTGCCAGTGGGTGCTGAGGCCTGGCTTATCCCCAGAACTGACCCACACAAATTCTGATGAGTTCTGCACCCTTGCAAGGCTTGCCCCCTCCCCACCCCCCAGCCCTAACTATTGTGCTCCCTAGCAGGAGATGCATCCTGGTAGAGGAGTTCCCCAAGTGCCCTACTGGCCTCTCCCAGCCTCACATCTCACACATGCCAGTAGAGACCCTGCATGGCATGGTCTGTCTTCAGTCCCAGCCCTTACATGTTTTGGTAGGTGCTGCAGCCTGGCCCAACCCAGCCTTCTCTAAGCTCCTGCTCCCAGGAGTGTCAGGTGGGTTCCTGTCAGGTGAATGCTGTGGTCCAGCCTGGCTCAGCCCGTAGCTGCCTCTGCTCTCTGTGTAAACCAACAGGTGCTGCAATCTCACAAAAGCGAGTCCACAATTCTATACAATCTTCCTCCCTAGATCTGATTCTCTCACTTTCTGGTCAGTGCTGTGTCCCAGTCTGACTTGACCCAGTCTCTGTTCCAACACTTGTGGGCGGGTACTACAGCCTAGTCCAGCCAAGCATGCCCCAGGACCCCTACTTTTGGGTGGTTGGCAATGCTATTTAGACCAGCCCAGGTTTCCTGTGTGGGAGAAACATAATCTGACAATGAAAAGAAGAAAGTCAAATCAACTGAAGAATAAGTTGAAAGACCATCTGTGCACTTCTGTCTTCTTTTGATAAGTGATGGTTTTAATATCATAGTTTTAATATTACAGTTTTTCTTTTTTAAAGATGTATTTATTGTAAGGCACAGTGTCAGAGAGATGCTGGTCATATCTGAGACTTAAAAATTTATTTTTTAAAATTTGTTTGAAAGGCAGAAGTGATATATCTTCCATCCATCCACCAGCCCATTTCCCAAATGGCCACAAGGCCTGGGCTGGGCCAGGCCAAAGCCCGAAGTCCCTAGCTTCCTCCAAATCTCCCACATGGGTGCAGGGGACATGCACCTGGGCCAGCTTCTGCGTTTCTGGGCTCAATGTCAGGGAGCTGGATCAGAAGTGAAACAGCCAGAGATTAAACTGGAGTCCATATAGAACACCAGTGTTGCAGGAGGCTTAACGTGTTAGGCTACAGGACTGGCCCTGTTTCAGCAGACCACTCTCGTGAAGCTCTGTGTTTATAAGGATAGAATAAGAACAAGTCTGCTGTTCTGTGTCTCGTTTCCTTTAGTCATCCTGCTTTTGTTCCTTTGTCTCACTCCTGACATCTTCAGATCTCAGGTTTCCTGGTCCTGCATGTTTTGGCTTTCTGCTGGGCAGATTGACTTCCTTCATCAATTAGTGTAGTTTCCGCTGAGCTTTAATTTTATTTATTTGATTTTATCGGTGGCATTCTTCATCTATTTTCCATTTTCCATATATTTGTTATGTTTGTCCACGTAAGGCCCACTCTTGCATTCTCTTTCTTCACATTGCTTAGTGCTGTTTTAGTCCTGTATTACATTTTTAGTGCGCTTTTCCTGTAGGAAAGATGTATCAATAGATATTGTTAGTTAACCAACCTGAACTGTTGGTAGACCTAATAATTTGGCTTTTGGTGGTGGAAAAGGTATGGGAATGAATGGAAGGAGAGGAACAATCAATGGAAAGGACTTGGGGTGAGAACGTGAAGTAGGACAGTTGCACTTAATAAAGTTTGTGAGAAATGGGAATTACAAAAAACTGCATGAATTTGAAAGTATCTTGTACCAAAGTTGACTGAAGTTTTAACTTCATTTTCCATGACCTTTTTTGAGCTACCATCATATATGTAAGGTTTTCAAATCAGTAGGTAAAAACCATGGTTCTATTTTGTGATATTTGTGGCAGAAAATTAACAAATGCTTCTTCCATGAGTAAAAGGAATTGAAATTTTCTGACATGCCCTCATTGGGATGGGATTGCTTTGAAGATAAGTGGTACCTCATTATGTTTTAAACCAAAAGGCTGAACTGGTGACTGACTTTTCTTTCAGGATCATCTCAAAAATGACTACAGAAGAAGATTTTGCCGGCCTTCCAGGTGATTTAGACTTAAACATTTCTGGCTTTTTTAAAAAAGGATGTGTTTTATTTCTATAGCAAAGTCACAGAGTTAGAGAAACAGAAAAAGAGAGAGGGAGAGAGAGCTTTCATCTTCTGGCTCACTACCCAAGTGGCAGCAGTTGCTTGCTGGGGCCTGTGCAGCAGGTGTGGATGACACAAAGGGGTGAAGAGAACAGCTCCCCTGTTTGACAGGGCCCAGGGGAGCTTCCAACTGTCTGGCAGGGCCCAGGGGAGCTTCCAGCTGTTTGGCAGGGCCCCGGGGGAGCTTCTAGCTGTTTGGCAGGGCCCGGCGGTTTTCTCTCTGACCGTCTTGATGCAGTTTCACCCCCTGTTTGCATGGACACTCAAGCACCCCACTAAGAATTCTGTGATCTATTGAGGCATTGTTGTTTGCCCCGTGAGACGGCTTTTACAACTGATGTGAACTTGGGAGTTAATATTATTGATAATGTTCTGATGAGTGGGCCTTTAACTGTGCACAGGAGTACAGTTAAGCCCACGCCATGTCTGGATACCTCATTGTGTGCCTTCCCATTGCCCTGTAATCTGGACCAGACATGTAGCATGCCTTCTGGGAAATGACTTGATAAGAATCTTATAAACTAATGAAAGTGATGGGAGTATGACTGAAACTGCTGTGGCGAAAAATATAGCTACTGTGACCCTAAAGGTTAGCCTATCCTTGCAACTCTTTAGGACATGGAAAACGTAGCTGTTTTAGCCGCTTTTGTATTTTTTTTTAACTAGAGGAATTATAGGGTGATTTTTAAAAATATCATAGAGATATGCTTTTGATTATTGTTTGATTGTTTATGGGGTTGTAGAGCCTGGAATTATGGGGGGATTTACTATTTGAAACTTTTGTCTTGGAGTTTTACGGTTTTTCCCTTGTAACATATTTCTGCAATTAAATGATGGGCAAGTTGTGGAAATAAAAATGTGGTAGGAATGTATTACTGATTAGCAGGTAATTGCATGCGCCTTGGCCTTGGAACCCTGACTGTCGCTCCATGGCTACTACTGATGAATGAATAATGGCTAGCTTTGAAGAATACGAGTACAGTATTTTGCAGAATTATCTTTAGGGGCACCTACTTAGCCCTGAAGTGCACACAGAATGACCAAATGTCTGTACATGCCCCCTTAGTATTGAAGTAAAAATAGAACAATTAGTTGTTTGTACAGAAGCTTGTGATGTGTCTGAGAAAATTAAAAGAACAGCTTCTTGAGCTGTTATGAGAGGGTACCAAGTGACAGTGTCCGTGTCTTTCTTCATCACTGACTCCACGTACCCTTCCCGAGCTTTGAACTCGGCTGGAGCTGGTCTCCGGAAGTTGCTGGAGCTGGGTCGGGCTGAAGCTAGGAGCCTGTAGCTTCATCTGGCTCTCCCACGTGGGTGCAGGATCCCAGAAATTTAGGTCACCCTCCACTGCTTTCCTGGGCACTTTAGCAGGGTGGCTGAGTTGCACCTGAACTGACACTTGTATGAGATATTGTTGTTGTAGGTAGCAGGTTAATTCACTGCACTGCAACACCGAGTTCTGAGTATTTTGAAATGAATTGTGATGTCTAAATCTGTGGCTGTGATGCTTTGTAGAGAACCAATATCTAAACAAATGAATACATATGGAACTACAGAGTTCTGAATAGACACCGTGGTATCCTGGTTTGGTATCTTGCTGCTGGTTTTCAAAGCATTATTTGTGGGAGTGGGGTAATGTAAACAAGTGGTCTCTCTCTGTTTTTTGTTTGTTTGTTAAGATTTTATTTTGTTGAGCCTGGCGTGGTAGTCTAGCGATTAAAGTCCTTGCCTTGTACACGCCGGGATCCCATATGGGCGCCGGTTCTAATTCTAGCAGCCCCACTTCCTATCCAGTTCCCTGCTTGTGGCCTGGGAAAGCAGTTGAAGACAGCCCAAAGCCGTGGGACCCTGCACCTGCATGGGAGATCCAGAAGAAGCTCCTGGCTCCTGGCTTTGGATTAGCTCAGCTCCGGTCATTGCGGTCACTTGGGGAGTTAATCATTGGACAGAAGATCTTCTTCTCTGTCTCTGCTCCTCTTTGTATATCTGACTTTCCAATAAAAATAAAATGAATCTTATTTTTTTTTAAATTTTTTTTCTTTTTTTGTATTTTTTTTTTAAAGAACGGGTAGCGTGTTGTTACATTTTTTTTTTTAAGATTTATTTATTTTATTACAAAGTCAGATATACAGAGAGGAGGAGAGGAGAGAGAGGAAGATCTTCCGTCCGATGATTCACTCCCCAAGTGAGCCGCAATGGCCAGTGCGCGCCGATCCGAAGCCGGGAACCTGGAACCTCTTCCGGGTCTCCCACGCAGGTGCAGGGTCCCAAAGCATTGGGCTGTCCTCAACTGCTTTCCCAGGCCACAAGCAGGGAGCTAGATGGGAAGTGGAGCTGTTGGGATTAGAACCGGCGCCCATATGGGATCCCGGGGCGTTCAAGGTGAGGACTTTAGCCACTAGGCCACACTGCCGAGCCCAAAAAATAAAATGAATCTTAAGAAATATTTTGTTTCTTTGAAAGGCAGAGTTATAGAGAAAGAGATTTCCATCCATTTGTTTACTCCCCAAGTGACCACAGCAGCCAGGGCTGGTACAGGTTGGAGCCAGGAGCCATCCGGGTCGCCCTTGCAGGTGGCAGGAGCCCAAGCATTGAGGTCATCTTCAGCTGCTTTCCGGGTGCAGTATCGGGGAGCGAGATCAGAATGGAGCACCCAGGACTCTGGCCTGCGCTAATGTGGGATGCAACAGTGGCTGCTCAATATCATTTTTAATTAAATGTATACTGATTCATGAGCTGCTGGTAAGATATATTGATTCAAAAGAACATTTGAGAACTTGTGAGAAGGAGTTTTATGTTACCTGAATATGTTAGGACCATGACTGTGAAGTCTTTATTAAACAAGCAGTGATGGACTAATTGGATTCATTCAAAAATTGTTATGTTGTTGTTAACAAAAAGCTTTAGACATGGATATTCAACTAAGGAATATAATGTTAATGTAGGTAATGACATACCTTCAAATACTTGTTTATTCTTCAAATGCTAAAAATAGTTTTCCTGTTAAGTAAGTTCATAGTTTTATAATAATGAGATAAGAATTTTCAAATAAATAACCTATATGTTCTGCAAAAGATCTGTTACATTTTCTCTTTATTTTTAACCAGGGCACCTGATATTCATACAGAGCAAGGACAGAACTTGATGGAATTCTTACAGGACTGTTTTGAAGAAAAAAGTAAGTTTTTTTTTTTTTTTAATTTTGATTTTATTTTTTAATGTTGTTTACGTAGTTCAGAGGGTTGTATGTGCATGTCAGCCTCTGGTTAAGGTGGAGGGGACCCAGTTATAGATGAAGGTGTGTGGGATAAAATGTTTCAGTTTTTTTCTTTTACTCCTGTATCTGCAAGGGTGTAGGAGGTGGCCGGGGCATCTTGCTATAAAACCACACCAGAATCTGGGGATGGGGATGGTCATGTGGTGATGCCTTAAAGACCCCGATGTGGGGAAGCATTTTCTGAGGTTGTTACTTGAGAGAATTTGATGGTTCTGAGATGTTGTTGATTTCATCACCCCAGAACTGAGGAAATCTTTTCAGGGTCTGTTGGTTGACAATGTCCGCCTTAGAGCCTCCGCAGACCCAGACGCTTGCTATAAAGCTTGGCCATTCATCCTGCTTTGCTTTCCATCTACTGAGGTGCTCAGTAGCTGCTGATGGCCATGCCCCCCGTGGGCATCTGTGTATGCTGTTACACTGCTTGGACATCAGGAACTGAGGAGGCCCAGAGCCTATATGTGCATTCCGAGGTTGGACCACATATCTCTGAATTTCGCTCTGGCCAGGGTTTGGTCTAGTTGAGGATTCCCCCAAGCAACCTCACCTAGTATGACCCCAGACTTGACTTTTATGTGTGCCAACCAGTGCAGGATCAGGTTTTGTCTGTTACCCTCAACACCCCTTCTGATGGATGCAGCTGCCTGGACAGTTCTGCCCTCAGCCCCATCTCTCATGACCGACAGATCCTGTGACCCAGCCCAGACCGCTACAGGCCCTGTCTTCATGTACACTGTCATGTACACTAGCAGGTGCCATAGCCTAGTCAGGGTGAGCCCAGTGTCCCCCACCCTCCAGCCCTGATTTTTTGCATGGGCTGGCATGTGCTGCAGTTTAGCCCGGTCTGTCCTATGACCCATGTGACTCTCTTGTACATCCATGGGTACTATGGCTTAGATCATTTGCCCTGGCTCCAGACCTGGCTTTCACGTATGCTGATGGGTGCTGCTGTCTTGTCTAGCCTGATTTGCTCCTAGCCCTGGCTCTCGTGCTCACTAGTGGGAGCTGCAGCCTAGCAGAGGAGTGCCTATAGTTCTACCAGGATCACTCCCAGCCTTGGAATTTGTACCTGCCAGGTACCACTCTGGTCCAGCCTGAAATGACTCATATCCAGTCCTGGTTCTTATCAGCAAATGCTCTGGTAAAGCCTGACTGACCCGCATCTCTTCTGGCTGTTGTTTTTACCAGCTGGTGTGACAACCCAGCACAGCACAGCCTTCGCTGAGGTTCAGCCTACATGCCAGCTGATGGGTGTTGCAGTCCTGTCTTGCCCAGTCCAGTCTGGCCCCAGTCCCAGCTTTCACACACACCAGTAAAAACAGCCTAGTAAGGGAGTCTCTGAAGCTCCCCTCTCAGGCCCACTCCATTCCTGGGGACTTGTGTGAGCTAGTAGGTGCTGTGGCCCAGTCTGGCATGGCCCACCCCACTTTAGCATTTGCTGGCAGGTGCTGCAGCTTAGCCCAGCCTAGCCAGCTTCTAGCTTCTGCCCTCATGTGAACTGGTGGGTCTTGTGACCCAAACCAGCCCGGCCTGCACACCATCCGAGCTCTTGCATGTGCCAGCAGGTTCTACAGGCTTGCCCAACCTGGCCTCCCCCTAGACCTGGCCCTCACATATGCTGATGGGTACTTTAGCCTAGCCTGGCCTGACCTGGCCTGGCCTGACCCCATCCCAAGCTCTTGCACTCACAAGCAGGGGCTGTGTCCCGAGAGTAGTTCTCCAAATTCCCGTCAGACACGCTTGCAGCCAAGGATCTGGGGTGCATGTTGAGGAAGCTCAGCCTAGCCCGGCCTAGCCTACCCCTGTCTTGTCACTCACTGCCAGATACTGCAGCCTTCACTGACCAGTCTGTACCCATTCCAGCTCTTGCCAGTGGGTATAACAGCCCAGATCTGGTTCTCACATAGACCTCTGGGTACTGTGACTATATCAGCTTTTCCTGCACCACTGTGGCTCTCAGGAGCACTAGTGGGTGCTGGGCCCCAGCTCAGTCTGTCCTGTCCCTGGACACAGTCCGTCCTGTCCCTGGACCCAGTCCATATGTATGCCAAGGGGTACAGCCCTGTTCAGTCTGGGGCCTGTCCCCTACTCCCTCCTTCCTTTCCCCCCACCTCAGTCCTAGGCTCTCCTGCTCTCCAGTGGGAGCTGCAGCCCCTTGGTTCCCCTACCAGGCCCATTCTCAGCCTTGGATCTTGCACTTGCCTGCAGGTGCTTTGACCTAGCCTGCATGGTCTACCCCTAGTCCTGACTCTTGCCAGTGGGTGCTGTGCTACCCCAGCCTGCCACTAACTCCATTTCTCTTCTGAACTGGTGCATACAGCTGCCCATCCTAGGTTGGCCCACACCCCATCCTGGCTGTCAGGTGAGCCGGCAGGTGCTAAGACCCAGCCCAGCCCAGCCTGCCCCAGACCCAGTACACACATGTACTGACTAGTGCTGTAGCCTCACACCAGTGGGAACTATGGCCTATTGGTGGATTTCCCTTAGATCCCCCTCCAGGCCTACTCTCAGTTCTGGATCTAACATGTGTTGGTGGGTGATAGGCCCCTTCCCCTACATAGTTTACTTCCAGTTCCAGCTTTTGCATGTGCTGGTAGGTGCTACAGCCCTGGATTTGGTCCTAAGGTGTGCCAGCAGGTGCTGCAGCTTGGGCCACCCTGGCCTGCTCCCACACCCAGTTCCTGTGAACCTTGGATAGTTCCATTGGTGCCTGGTTTGGTCTATCACTGCCCCCAGCTCTCGTGCAAACCAGTCGGTAATGCAGTTCTCCAGGGATGAGTCCCCAAATCCTCTACAAAATCTTTCCCTAGACCCAGTTTTCATGTAAGCAGTGTAGCCCCACATGGCCCACCCCTTGCCCTGTTGCTCACTGGCAGGTACTGCAACCTAACCCTGCCAGGCAGGCCCCAAAGGGTGCTAGTTTTCCTTTGTGCCAGCAGGTGGTTTGTGATGCTACTTAGCCCAGCTCAGGTCTCCTACGTGAGTGGGTGCTTGGTCTGACCCAGACATGCCCTCCGGTTTCACCTTTCTAAATCATTCCATCTCAGCTCCCTAGTTTGCCTGCAAGTGTAGTGTCCTGGTACATGGAAGCCCTCCACAGTCATTCCCCACTTGCAGGTGCAGCAACCCAGAAGTCATTCTGGATACCCCCCAGGTATCATTCCACACCTGTCAAATACTCCTTCATTGGCCCTGTTCCCACACATCCCCAAATCCTCTTCCCCAGACAATCTACAAATCCCTGCTGGAATTCCAGTGATGGCTTCCAGCCAGAAGTAAGGTTTCATTTCTAAGTGAACTTTTTTGTTTGTTTATTTGTTTTTATTGGAAAGTCAGATTTACAGAGAAAAATCTTCCATCTGCTGGTTCACTCCCCAAGTGGCCGCAATAGCCAGAGCTGAGCTGATCTAAAGCCAGGAGCCAGGAGCTTCTTCTGGGTTTCTCACCATGGTATAGGGTCCTAAGGCTTTGGGCCATCCTCTACTGCTTTCCCAGGCCACAGGCAGAAAGCTGGAAGGGAAGTGGAGCAGTCAGGATACAAACCAGCACCCATATGCAATTCCAGTATATGCAAGGCGAGGACTTCAGCCACTAGGCTACTCTGCCAGGCCTGTAGATGAACTTTTAAAGGTTGTAGTGGATGAAGATACAAATTTATCTTATTAAATGTAGTCAATATGTTTCCAGCATTTAAATATATGTAAATTATTTTCTCTGGAATTTCAGGTATGTATGCGATCACTCATTCATTCTTGGTACACTTAGAATAATACTGACTAAATGACAATAATTTGCCATCCCCCTTAGTTCCCATTGAATTCCTGTAATCTGGAAGTCCATGTATAGTTACCATATGCAAGAGAAATATTTCATATACATGTGAGTATACCTAATCTGAGAATCTGATATGCAAAATGCTCTCAAATCTGAAACTTTGTTGGGTGCTGCATGATTCTGTAAGTAGGAGGCTCCGTACCATCAAACTTTATTTTGTGCAAAAGTTATTCAATACGCTATATAAAATTATCTTTAAGATATATGTAAAAGATATTTGAAACAAATTTTGGATGTAGACTTGGATGCCATACTCAGGCATCTCATTTTATATGCTCAAAATTTACAAATATAAAGCACTTCTGGTCCCCAGAAGTTTAGTTAAGCAGTAATCAAACTGCAATGAAAATACATTTGCACAATTCTTGAGATCTTTAGAAAAAGTTTGAGGTACACATTAGTGATATATATCTCTAAGAAAGTTGTGAACTATGGCATAAACTTTTGGAAGTATTGATTAGCATCTGAAAATATTAGAATACGAGAACTGGCAGTGTGCAAGAAATCAGGACAGATGCTAGATTCTGTGATTTGAATTTGTCTCCTTCAAAACTTGTTGAAAACTTAGTTTCTACTGCAACTGTGTTAAGAGGCGAGAACTTTGACAGGTGATTACTGTGAGAGAGCTCCACCTTCAGTAGGGAGCTAATTCTGATTCTGAAAGGCTTGAGTTGGGAGATGCTCCTTGATCTATTGCCCTCACCAGATGTGATGTCCTGGATTTCGCACTCCAATCCTTCACACCTGTAAAATGCAAATCTATATTCAGTATGAACTACTGAGTTTTAGGTGTTTTGTTAGAACAGCATGAAGCCAACCCAAACGGTGGAAAGGCCCACTGACCTGACAGACTTTTTGTGGAGTCTTACTTGCCTTCCTCAGTTTTCAGTACCATTCAGGAACATTGGAATACTTGAGTATTATACTTTATTTAGGCTGATTATTTTAAAATAGTCGATAGGCGGTTCTTCACATGTCATTTAGAACTACTTGTAATTAAAACCAGCAGGTGCTATACTGAATTTCATACATTTCTTCTAGGTCTTGCCAATGACTTTAGCACAAATTCTACAAAATCAATGATTTGTTCAACACCCAAAGCAAGAGACAGTTGTAGCCAGACACCAAAGCAGGAGGTAAGTTCATAAGGAGAACTCATAATATTTTAATGAAATAAACTATTAATTTACTACAAACATTTTAGCTATTTGTAAATCTGAAAGGAAATTCTATAATTCCATTTGTTTTCTACATAATTTGAAAATAGTATATAGAAATATTGATCTGATACTTCTGTATTTGAAATTGAGATTCTAAGAATTATGAAACTGTAAAATTCATTTAATTATTTCTCCTAAAATAACATTTAGTTTTGTTTTTTTAGAAAAGTGAGCAGTTAGTGAAGTACCAAAGCCAAGTCCTGGTCTGATTATTTTCTGCATGTTGGAGTCACTCTTTAACCATGCAGGGAAACCAATCTTGTGTTGATTATATGCCTTATGAAGATAAGATGACTTAACTAAACTCAAAAAGCACCTATAGTTTTTAAAGCTGATGATTCAAAAACTCAGTGTTAATCAGAAAAATTGTGTAGTCCTAGAAATAACATTTGTTAAAACTTCTATCAACATATTAACTATATATATTCTCTTGATTACGAGGAATGAAGACATAGTTGATTTTTATAATTAAAAGGTAATGTGATAAAATTTAACTTTGAGAGTCAACTTTGTTTCTTGATATGAGCAGACTTATTTGTTAATTTTCTCTGAGCTAATGCTTTATATATTTTCATATGAATTCATGAATAATGTCTCTTTTTCTTAAAATGTTCTTGTAGGGCTTTACGATCAACATAATGCTGAGGTTCCTCTTCTGGGTAGGACATAATAGGTCATAGTAGGCCGTCGATTCCATTGTAACAGCAAAGCTAAAAGTAGAGGAACCAAAAAAAAAAAAAATTACATTTTTAGGGGGGTATGGAAACAACCTAGACCAGCAGCATACAGTGTGTAGCTACGCTGGCTTTCACTTCTGGGCAGCGTCCTCCTGGGAGCCTGGAACTCAGTCTAGGTCTTCCTCAGGAGGGGCCCAGCATACTTGAGTCGTCACTCACCATCTTTGAGCATATGCACTGACAGGAAACTGGAATCCAAAGCAGAGCCTGGGTGTGGACCCAGGCATCCCAGTACAGATGTTATGTCCCAAGTGGCACTTCCACCACCATGCCGAATACTGCCCCTCACCACAACATCCCTTGGGTTTTAATAATCAACCATAGCCCAACTTCATAAGTTAGATTTCTTTCCTGTTGTGTTTTTTTTTTTTTTTTTTTTTTTAATTTGAGCAAGCAAAAATGATCTGTTCCTTCAAATTTGGATCCCTTCTGAAAAATACGGCTAGGGCTATTTGGGTAGAGATATTTGTTGTTACCACTTAATGATTTAAAAATTTTTCCTACTCTTTTTTTAGTTTCTTTGTTTTGAAATAGCAACAAAACAAAGAGGGAGCTCTTCCATCTGCTGGCTCACTCCAAAATCTGAGACTGACCCAGGCTGAAACCAGGAATCTCATCCTTCTACCCAGGTGGCAGGAGCCCAGATACTTCAGATGTCATCTGCTGTCCCACAGGGTCTCTGTTAGCAGGGAGCTGGACGAGGAGCAAAAGCTGGTCCTCCATCCAGCCACGCCGATGTGGGATGTATGAGTTCAAGTGGAAACTTAACTGGCTGTGTCACGTCTACTCCAGTTCTTTTGCTAATTCTCACATTTTATGTTGTTCTTGAACTCTAAACCATATATTTCTTTTATTCTCAATTTTGTGCAGTGTTACTTTTTTTTCTAAGGATTTCTTTATTTGAAACTCCGAATCACACTGAAAGAGGAAGAGAGAAAGGAAGAGCGGAGAGGCAGTGACAGGAATCTTCCATCTGCTGTTTCACTCCCCAAATGGCTACAGGGGCCACTGGGCCAGGCTGAAATCTGCGCTCTGGAGTTTCTCCCAGATCTCCCACGAGGGTGCAGAGGTCCAAGGACTTGGACCGTTTTGTACTTTCCCAGGTGCATTAACAGCAGAGATGGACTGGAAGTGAAGCAACCAGGTCTTGAACTGGTGCTCATATGGGATGCTGGTGTTGTATCACAGCGCAGGCTCCTGTGCTAGCAGTCTTGTATGATTGTTTTCAAGTCCGTAGTATTTCCCCCGCTCCCCCTTTATTTGGATCCTTCACATCTTTTTGTTTTGTTTTGCTGTAGGTCATAGTTCATAAGGATTTTTTAAAAATTCAGTATGCTGGGTCTCTATTTTACTGTTTCCTGTCATTTTTGATATTTTCCTTTTTTTTTTTTTTTCAGTTTCCAAGATCAGTGGCACTGTCTGACTATGTAAAAGTTTAAATAGTTCCACAAGACATACTTTGATGAGAGCAGTAAAGCCATTCTCTTTCCCCCTATTTATTTATAACTGCTAGGGGCTTGTTTTTATTTTGTTTTGGTTTTAAAGACAGAGTTACAGAGAAAGAGAGAAGGGCAGAGACAGAGATGTTCCTTCTACTGGTTCACTTCCCGAATGTCTGCAGTGACCTGAACGGGGCCATTCCAAAGCCAGGAGCTGCTTCCGGTCTCCCAAACGGTTGCAAGGGCCAAAGAACATCTCTTTTACTGCTTTCCCAGGTGTAGCAGCAGGAAGATGAACTGGAAGTGAAGCAGCAGGTGCTTGAACCTGTGCCCTCATGGGATGCCATCACCATAGTCAGCACGTGTATGCACTACACCACAGCACTGGCCCCAGCTGTTGGCTTTTTTATTGATTGAATTTGCTTGGATTTTCCATTCTTGACTTTCTATGCTGCCATGACTGATTCATCTCTGGTATCTGTGACAGAAGTGTATATGTCTTCTTGTATACGTAGACACATTAGATAATTTATCATTTTCAATTTTTTTCTTTAGGAATCTTTCTTAGATTTTTTTTTTCTTTCTTTTTTTCCTCCTTTAGCTGCTTCTAGGCTTGTCACAGAGGTGGTACTGTGTGCTCTACAGAATCTTTTTTTTTGGTGAATTGGCCCTTTTCTATGTAATATTATATAATATATATTATGATTATGTATTATGTAATATACAAAAATATATATAAATTTAATATAGGTATATATGTAGCCTATATTTTTTTAATTTATTTTTATTTATTTATTTATTTTATAAGCAAGTCTTTTTTTTTAATATTTTTTCTTTTTTTTTTTTTTAAAGATTTATTTTTATTACAAAGTCAGATATACAGATAGGAGGAGAGACAGAGAGGAAGATCTTCCGTCCAATGATTCACTCCCCAAGTGAGCCGCAACGGTCTGGTGCACGCCAATCCGATGCCGGGAACCAGGAACTTCTTCCAGGTCTCCCACGCCGGTGCAGGGTCCCAAGGCTTTGGGCCGTCCTTGACTGCTCCCCAGGCCACAAGCAGGGAGCTGGATGGGAAGTGGAGCTGCCGGGACTAGAACCGGCGCCCATATGGGATCCCGGGACGTTCAAAGCGAGGACTTTAGCCGCTAGGCCACGGCGCCGGGCCCAAGCAAGTCCTTTTTTTAAAGATTTATTTTATTTTTATTACAAAGTCAGATATACAGAGAGAAGGAGAAATAGAGAGGAAGTGGAGCTGCCAGGATTAGAACCAGCACCCATATGGGATCCTGGCACGTTCAAGGCGAGGACCTTAGCCACTAGGCCATGCCGCCAGGCCCCTATATATTTTTATTAAAGATTATTTTTATTTGAAATGCAGATTTATTTAGAGAAGGAGAGACAAAGATCTTCCTTTTGCTGTTTCACTCCCCAAGTTGCCAGAATGATCAGAGCTGAACAGACACAGAGCCAGGAGCTTCTTCTTGGTTTCCCATATTGATACAGGGGCCCTAGGACTTGAGTCATTCTCCACTGCTTTCCATATGTGGAAACCTGACTAGAAGTGGAACAGCCAGGACTAGAATTGGCACCGACGTGGGATTCTGACTCTGCAGACAGATTAGCCTACTGCAGACAATAGCCACCCTGCTAGCCTAACTCTTTTAGTTCTTGAATATTAGTTCTTCCATTTTCTTGGTCTCTTTAGATTCTTGGCAACTTAGGACTTTACAAGTTTAGAAATAGAATGTTTTTACTCTATTAATAATAAATTTTGTTGGGTATAGAAGTCTAAGTTAGAAATTATTTTCTCATAAAATTTTTAAAAACTGAGAGGTGGAAAGATAATTAGAGATAGGAAGCTCCATCCCCCTGATTCACTCACAGGAACCCATAAGCCAGGAACCTGGAACCCAGTTCAGATCTTCCATATGAGTGACAGAGACCCAACTAGTTGAACTAGTTAAACTACTTCATGCCAGGAAGCTGGAATCAGGAGGGGAGCAGGACTTGAACCCAGCACTTGATGTGGGATGTGGACATTCATCTAGTGTCTTTACTACTAAGCCAAACACCCACCCCTCAGGGACTTCCTAAAATGCTACCTTGTTTTGTTTTACCTTCTTTGTTATTGAAAATGCCATGTTAATGCCTTGGATTTTGTTTGTTTTTTAGTTTTATTTTATCTGAAGGCAGGATTACACAGAGAGATCTGCCATCCACTGGTTCATTCCCCAGTGCAAAGCCAGGAGCTGGGAGCTGCTTCACATGGGAGCCCAATCACTTGACACATCCTCCGCTGCCTTCGTAGGTGCAATAGCTGGAGCTGTATCAGAAGTGGAGCTCCCAGGAATCGAACTTGCTCCCATATGTAGCGCTGGGTTTATTTGCTTTGCCACAATGTCAAACCTTGCTTTTTTGATTTTTTGATTTTTTTGTTTTTGTTTTAGACTTACTTTTTATTATTTTTATTGGAAAGCCAGATATACAGACAGGAGGAGAGACAGAGAAGATCTTCCATCCTATGATTCACTCCCCAAGCAGCCACAATGGCCGGTGCTGTGCTGATTCGAAGCCAGGAGCCAGGAACTCCTTCCGGGGCTCCCACGCGGGTGCAGGGTTCCAAGGCCTCTGGGCTGTTCTCAGCTGCTTTCCCAGGCCACAAGCAGGGAGCTGGATGGGAAGTGGGGCTGCTGGAATTAGAACCGGCGCTCATATGGGATCCCGGTGTTTCAAGGTGAGGGCTTTAGCCACTAGGCTACCACGCTGGGCCCATAAGTACTATTTATGTTTAATTTGCATTGTTGCCTTTTGTTAAGTTTATTAATTTTTAGATGTAACTTATTAAAGAGTAGGAATTCTATATGAGTGGTAAAATTTGTAGTCTGATGGATTTCCTATGATGTAGTAAATGTGGGCCATTTTATTATGTATGTCTAGGTGTTAATATCTGTCATGGTTTTTGTTTGTTTGTTTGTTTTTCCTCTGTTGGCCTGGATCTTGTAACAAAACATCTTTCTTATTTGGAGTGAGCAGAGGCGTCCTGATTCTAAGTATTCTCAGTCTGGTGGGGCCAAAGGGAAGGTGCTGTTTGAATGCCCTCAATGTCTCTGTCTTTGCTGTGAAACCCTTACCTTCAGCTGTGCACGTCACTAAATTCCCATTCTTCTTTGATGCTTAAACTAAAGACAGTTCCAGCTAATCTGATACTGTTATAAGGTAGGGGGCTCTTTGGTCTCACTACTTGCTACCTTTGCTTGCTGGCCCCAGAGGTACTCCTCCTTTTAGAGGTGCCTTGTATCTTTGAAGTCACTCATCTTGCTGAACTCTGTGAAAGCGTGAACCTGTGCTGCTGGGCTTGCTCCATTGCCACATGCTTCTACACCTAAGCTGGATACTTGTTACTCACTATTCTGTTTCCAATTTTGTTGATGTCTCATTCACTTCCTTCTCTTTCTCTTCTTTCAGGGTTTGTATGTTATTAAGAATTCTGAATGAGATTTCAGGGGGAAGCACAGAGTAAATGAAAGCCTGCTTTTTTTTTTTTTTTTTGGAGTGGATACCAAAGTAGGGAATTGGTTCCAATATTCATTTTTCTTTTAGTAGTGATGCAGTGAACATGCTTGTTCATGTTCTTCTGTGTACGTTTTATAAACAGTATTCCCTAGAATGTACACATGTGAAATTACATTAAGTATTAAATCTGTGACTTAAAATATTTCAAATTTACATAGATACATTGCACATAAAGTTAAGAAAATAGTAACTTTATACACATACCCATCACTCAGTGGGAGAAATACAAATACCTTTGAAGATCTGTGTGTGTCCTTCCCTGAACCCATATTTCATCTCCTTTCTGCACATTCCTGAAAGCCGCAGTTCCAGATGCCAGCCAAGGTCTGGTCTTGCAAGCTGGTCCTTTACATGAGTAGATTTGCTATATTACTCCCTTGCATTCAGAGAATTTTGTGTATTATTTTACCTATTCCAATATCTATTTTGAACTTTACATAAGTGAAATTATTATATAATTCTATGACTTGCTAGTTTTTAGCAAATGTAATGATTTATTCATGGTACTATAGTTTATTATGTTAGGTGTGTTACATGACTATGCCATTACGTATTCAATATCCTACTAGTAGTTTCTTAAATTTAAAGTTCTTTCAGCTGATTTGTTTTTAAATACTGTTTTTGGGCTGATGTTGTGATTTGTGTATAAAACCCCTGCCTGCCTGTGGGCGCTCATTCCGTCCCATCCAGCTCCCTGCTAGCTGCCCCAGAAACGCAGAAGATGGTCTGGGTCCTGGGAGACCATGAGAAGCTCTTGGCTCCTGACTCTGACCTGGCCCAGCACTGGCTGTTGGAGACATCTGGGGAGTGAGCCAGTGGATGGCAGATCTCTCTTATAAAGAAATCTTTAAAAAAAAATAAGTAGTATCTTTTCCTTTTTTAAAAACAAGTGTGTCTAATCAGAATTGATAACCTAATGAAAGTAGATTTAATGTTATATTTCTTCTATGTTTAGAGGCAAAAATCGCTTCCAAAATCAGTTCCAGTTTCTTCAAAGAAGAAAGACAGCTTCCTACCGTGTGTTGAGAAACCAAGTAAAGCTGCCAGCAGATCAGGTTGGTGGCATCCCCACGGGTATTATTGTCCTGATGTGTTTCAGAAGTCAGAAATGCCAAAGGTGGGGGCATGTATTTGCCACAGCAGCCAGGTCGCTGCTTGGGAAGTCTGTCTCCGTGTGCAAGTATCTGAGTCTGAGTCGAGGTCCTGAGTGCAATTGCAGCTTCCTGCTCACGCACACACTGGGAGGCAGCAGGCGTTGCTCAGTTACTTGCATCCTGCACCCAAGTGGGAGACCTGTATGGAGTTTCTGACTCCTGATCCTGCCTTGTTCCTTAGCAGGCGGTTACGGGCATTTGGGGAGTAAAGGAGCAGATGAAAGATCTCTGCCTTGTCTGTTTTTCCTTCAAACAAGCATTCAAATAGACAAAGTCATCTATTAGAGAAATGCCAGATGTGGTGCATGTGTTGATTGACTGACAGCATCAGTCAGTACACGCAAAATTGTGGAATAGGTGCTTTTGATTCCAAGTCTGGTCAGTGCTTTTCAAAAGAAAAAGGTAATATATGCTGCTACTTTGAAAAGTTTCTTTGTTTTCCTTTTTTCAATTTAAAATAATACCATTACATATTAGGTAGCAGCTTGAAAGATTTAAAAGGAAAGTAATCATTGCTTCCATCCTCCTGCTGTGGTTTCCCTTGAATCCTTCATGCTCAGCAATAAAATTGTGTGTATGTCTGGGTGTGGGTCTGGTCCTCTCAGAAGCAGCTGTTAATAATGTGCTTGCACATCAGTAGAAGAGTGCCTGTTCTTACATGAACCAGAGTTCTCCTTCCTCACTGCCTTGACCCGTGCTCAGTGAGCTCGTTGCTACTTTGCTGAGCTGGAGCATCGTCTTACGTTCATTGAATGTTGGAATTTGCACTTGTCTGACAAAAACCTGATTGTCTCTTCATGTTCTTTTCCTATTATACTTGCTTCTTTGTAAGAGATATTTGAGTATCTGTAACCATTTCTGCATAATTTTGTGTCATATCTTCCAAATCAGTCCTTGACTGTTACAGTTGTGTAGTTATATTATTTTTATCCATACAATAAGTGAAGTTTTTGTTTTGCCTATTAAATGTGTGACTTTATAGCTGTAAATATCCTGTTTCAGTCAGAAGGTCTTACCTTAATGGTTTATATTGGCTTAGCTTTTTTCATCTATGTGTTTTTAAGTCATTAATCCATCTGGTATTTACTTTGCTATATAATGATAGAATATTGCAAGTTTGTTTTCTTCTAGGTGGTCAGTTGTGTCAGATCCATTTAAAATTGTGATTTATAATTTATAATTATATCCTATTATGAAGGCACTACTTTTTGAAAAAGATTAATTTATTTGAAAGCCAGAAGGACAGAGAGGGAAGGACAGAGTATATCTCCCATCTGCTAGGCCAGCCGCGGCCAAATGACTGCAATGGGCCGGGTTGGACCAGGTTGAACCTAGGAGCCTGGAATTTCATCCAGATTGCCCACAGGCCTAACGAGTCCAAGTATTTGGACGCCCTTGGTTGCCTCTGACTCATAGCTACTGCCACTTCTTTTGGTTGGAGCAGGCACTGGCGTGCTCTGTGGCTTTCTCTGCTATTGCTGTCCCATAGCTCTGCCCAGGTTTTGCTGCTGTGTCAATGCAATGCTTCGTACCCCAGTTTTGGAGTAGGAATTAAGTTTTTACACTGGGTTTTTAATGGATTTCCCTTGCTTGCTTTTACCTGTTTGTGGGTGCAAACTGTAGCTTAGCCAGTGCCCAGCAGGGGGTATCTTCCAGAAACTCACCATATTGGCTCTTGGTCTTGAGGTTTCTAATTGGATCACTTTGTTTCTGTCAGTTTCAGAGACTTTTTGGGGTAACTAATGGATCATTTTGTGGAATTCTGTTGAATTTGGAGAGAAAAGCTGAAAAATGGACTGTGTTCTAGAACCATAAGGCTTTTTGATTGTATTTTAAAATGTTTAGTATTCTTTTTGAGTTTTGCTTTTTTAACTTGAAAGTCAGAATTACAGAGAGTGCGAGGAAGAGAGGTCAGGAGATCGTCTCTCTGCTGTTTCGTTCCCCAGATGGCTTCTACCGCCAGAGCTGGCCTGGTGTGAAGCTGGGAGCAGGGGCATTTTTCCAGGTGTCGTCATTCTCTGTTGCTTTGCCAGGCCATTAACAGGGCACTGGACCACCCTAGGACACAAGCCGGTGCCCATGTAGGCTAGCAGAGCCACAGGTGGACTTAGCCTGCTACACTGCTGCGGCAGCACAGTAGCGTTGCTTTTTAAGCATGTGATTTAGTAGAAATATTATCCAACTATTTTTTTCTTTAGTTTTTGAAAGTTGAGGGCTTGGGAATATATATTAACATAAATATTTGGAAATATGCATGTGTTTATATCTTTATTATATCTGTGTGTATGTGTAAGTATGTGCTCATCTAGCTATCTACCTTAAAACTTTTTTGTTTTAACTTGAAAGGCAGAATTACGTATTAAGAGGTCTTCATCTGCTTTTTCACTTTCCAAATGGTCACAACAGCCAGGGCTGGGCCAGGCTGAAGCCAAGAACCAGGAGCTTCTTTCCAGTCTCTCACATGGGTCAGAGACTCAAACCCTTGGGCCATTCTGTGGCTTTCCCAGGCCGTTAGCAGGGAACCAGATCGGAAGTGGAACAACTGGGGATGCTGGCACTTAACCTACCAGGCCATGGCGTGGGCCCTGCCCTAACAATTTACAGCTTTAAAGAAAAAAGGACATCATGATTTATTTAAGTTATTTCATTTTTTTAGCTGTATGTAGATTTATTTATATCTCAAGATTTGGGGATTTCTGTTATTTCAAAACATTAGATAACATGGGCCAAATTCAGTTCATAATTTTTTTGTTAATTTTTTTCTTTTTTTTGTTTTTACAATCCCATGTGTTGAGGGCTACATAGGAAACCCTGACGCAGAAGCAGGTCGTCTACAAATGGTTTAGTGCCATGTTCCCCACGAATGTGTGTTGCATTTTGGGCGAGAGGGAGTCCCCCTTTCCAGCCACACCCGGTTTCCCAGAACGAAGCGCTCTCGGCGGCAGACTCCAGTCCTGACGCATGGTGGGGGCCCATCGCACGCCGCAGAGACAGACTCAGTTCATATATGTCATAAATCACCACTTCTCATGACATGTCATAAATCACCACGTCAAAAGTATTTTATTGAGACCAGTATTGTGCTGTAGCAGATAAAGCTGCTGACTACAGTGCCAGCATCGCATTGGGCATCAGTTTGAGTCCTGGATGCTTTACTTCCAATCTGGTTTCCTACTAAAGACTTTAGAAAGCAGCGGAGGATGAACCGAGTCCTTGAGTCCTGGAACCCACTGTGAGAGACCCAGAAGAAGCTCCTGACTCCTGGCTTCAGATCAGCTCAGCTCTGGCATTGAAGCCATCTGGGGAGTGAACCGGAAGATGGAAGCTCTGTCTCTTTCTCTTATCTCTCCCCCTCTCTCTAACTCTGCCTTTCAAAGAAATTAATCTCTTTTTAAAAAGTGTTTTATGTTCTTAAAGCACACATCCTTGATTCTAAGCCTAGTCACTTGTGTGAATCTCCTGTAAAACATTTATAATTCAGATTTTTTACTCTATTGCTATAAAGTATTTATAATTAATTAATCTAGTGTTTTATTGTAATGCTATTTTTTAATTACAAGAATTTTTATATAATTTTCTTCTAGTTCACGCCCATGAAGTTCATCAGGATATTCTGGAAACTGACGTTGGTTCTAGAAATACACCACACCTGAAAAATGTATCCAGCAGAAAGCCAGATGATCAAAACAGTGAATCTGATGAAGAGTTTTACTTATCTGTTGGCTCGCCTTCTGTTCCTTTGAATGCAAAATCACCTGTGTCACAAAATGCTATTTTATCTGCTGCCAGGGAGACCTACTTTCTTGAAAATTCAGAAAATGTGCTGTCTTCAAGTACAGAGATTTCTTTGAAAACAAAAAAAAGGTAATTTTTAAAATAAATGTTGCTTGTAGGGGCTGGCATTGTGGCATAGCAGATAAAGCCAGAGTCTGAGACGGACAGCTCCCTGCTGATGGGCTGGTGAACGCAACAGAAGATGGCCCAGGTGTGGGGCCCTTGCCACTTACATGGGCAGTCTAGATTGAGGCCATCTCAGAAGTGAACCAATAATAAATATATAGGTAAATACATGTATACATACATATATACTTTTTTTTTCTTGTCAATACCACTGGGGGCTGGCACTGTGGTAAAGTGAATAGAGTTGCTGTTTGCAATACCAGCATCCCACATAGGTGCCAGTTCAAGTTCACTCTGCCTCGCTTCCTTTTTTTTCTCCTTTTAAAGATTTATTTTATTTTTATTGGAAAGTCAGATATACAGGGAGGAGGAGAGACAGAGAGGAAGATCTTCTGTCTACTAATTCACTCCCCAAGTGGCCACAATGGCCAGTGCTGCACCTATCTGAAGCCCAGACCCCAGAGCCTCTTCCAGGTCTCCCACATGGGTGCAGGGTCCCAAGGCTATGGGCCGGCCTCGACTGCTTTCCCAGGCCACAAGCAGGAAACTGGATGGGAAGCAGGGCTGCCAGTATTAGAACTGGTGCCTGTATGGGACCTTGGTGTGTGCAAAGCGAGGACTTCAGCTGCAAAGCTACCCTGCTGGGCCCCCTCTGCTTCACTTCCAATCCAGCTTTCTGCTTTTGTGCCTGGGAAAGCAGCAGAGGACTTCGGCCCCTCTACCCACCTGGGAGGCAAAAAAAAGGTCCTGGCTGCTGGCTTTGGACAGATTCAACTTTGGCTATTGCAGCCATTTGGAGAAATGAACCAGTAGATGGAAGATTTCTATTTCTGTGTAGCTCTCTTTTGAATAAATAAATATTCTTAAAATGCTGCTTCTATGTTGATTTTCTTTCCTATTAAAATGTAATTTAGTCTAAATTTGAGATTTTTCTTTTCTACAGTCCATTGGAAAATGTGTTGTATGAGTGTCTGTAAGAAATGCTTGGATATCCTTTTTAAAATTATTTTTATTTAAAAGGGGAGTTATAGAGAGGCAGAGATACAGAGATCTTCTATCCATTGGTTCACTTCCCAAATGACTGTAATCATTAGGACTTGGCCAGGCTAAAGCCTGGAGTCAGGAACTCCACTGGGTCTTACACATGAATACTTGGAGGGAACCAAGTACTTGGGCTGTCTTCTGTTGCCCTCCAAGGCACGTTAGCAGGGAGTAAGATTGGAAGTGGAGCAGCTAGAACTTGAACTGGGGTTATGATAAGGGTCTGATGTAGGACCCAGCATTACAAGTGCAGGTTTAACCTGCTGAACTACAGCATCAGCCCAGATGTATACCTCTTTACTATTGCATTGCAAGGAAAGTATGTGTCAGGTCACTATTACTGAGGGTAATTTGCACTAAACCCAGTTCCAATTCTTGGGACTTTCTCTTCGACCTTTAGAAGCAGGGTAACTTGTTCAATTTCTGTGTCATTGAGGATCTCTGCAATGAGTAGAGTTCTGTGTAGAATTGTGTTATCTTCCATAATTTTTCCAGAATATGTTGACAACCAGTGCTCTAAACTGCCCTTTTCTTTAGTGTAAAGGGTAACTTTTTCCTTTGTTTTTGTTGACAAATACGTAATGATTCTTCTTGAGCAGTTTACCTGTCGTATTTTGCAATAACTTATAAATCAACACAAATTTTAAATAACGGCCTGGTATAGAATCAGTGAGTAGTCTGTAGATGTGCTGTAACACTTCACAGGGAGATTCAGTACTCAGCAAACCTTAGGGGAACATGTTGACTTTCTCTTAACCCTTTAGATTAAACTTTGAAAACAAAGATATTTTGAAAAGCACTGAAACAGAAAATGAGGAATCGGAAGTAGAGGAAAAAATATCAGAAGGACAACAAGAAAAGAAACGATCAGAAGCATCTCAAAAGAAAATACAAGATTCAGAGTTTGAAATTCAACCACAAGCTAAAAAGAGCTTTTCAACTTTGTTTTTAGAAACTATAACAAGAAAAAGTGAATTGAGGTAAGTTATTAAGAAGCTGTTTTGAGACATTCATTTCTTTTAGCTTCTATGGGCCATATCCAACTTAACTTTGATTTAAATATAAATATTTTAATTGACACAAATTTTAATCTCTTACTAATAAAACTGCCAACCAGCTTTTCATAGATAGTAAGTTAAATGTGAAAGAAGTTGAGTGTATGCAGTTTGTACTGCGCCTGCTTATCAGTTTTGTCTCGTTTGTGTGATATTGAACAATCATGGCAGATGTACAAGCAGAATTATTTAAGGGTACCTGAATTTCACTATTATAGACCTTAAATTTCTGCTTACTTATGACTGTACTAGTAAAAGGACAGTCCTAAATTTAGAATTACAGGAAGAGAGAGAGAGAGAGAGACAGATAAAGATTTTCTATCTATTAGTTCACTCCCAAATGGCTGCAACAGCCAGGGCTAGCCAGACTGAAGCCAGGAGCTTTATCCAATCCTTTATGTGGGTGCTAGAGGCCCAAACCTTTGAGCCATTTTCCTGTGCTGGGACCAGGCGATTATCAGGAAGCTGACTGTCAAATGAAACATCTGGGACACCAGTTGCCCCCCATATAGGGTGCTGGTGTTGCAGATGGTGTCTTTACCAGCTATGCAGCAATGCTACCCTAGGTCCTGGCACAAAGCTTCAGTGGCCAAATCCTTACCTTGCAAGTGCCAGGATCCCATATGGGCACTGGTTCATGTCCCATCTCTCGATTTCCTATTCAACTTCCTGCTTGTGGCCTGGAAAAGCAGTAGAGGGTAGCCCAAAGCCCTGGGACCCTGCACCCTCGTTGGAGACCCGGAAGAAACTGTTTGTTCTTGGTGTTGGATTGGCGTAGCTCAAGCCATTGTTACCATTTGGGGAGTGAACCAGTAGATGGAAGATCTTTGTCTCTCCTCTGCATAAATCTGATATGCCTTTACAATAAAAATAAATTTTTTTTTAAACAATGGCAGCCATAGCTCTAAAATTTTGATAGGTTCTTATGTACTTGAAAACCTCCGTTGGCTCTGCAGTGTCTGTATAGTGATTCTTAACCCTGTTTGCATGTTAGAGTTACATAGAAGTGATGACAACAAGGACTGAGAGTCAGCAATGGTAGGATGAACTGGAGATTTCATCTACTGGCATTCAACCCCCTCGGTTTCCTAGACTCCAGCTTCTGTCCACTTGCCCACATTTGCAGTTGTGTTTGCTTTGCATACCTTTTCACCTTGTCATTTTCCAGTCACCATTTTTGTTTTAAATACCTTGTAGGTTTCCAGGTTTGACTTCAATGTGGTTTACACAGTTTTTTGTTTCATGTTACAGTTTTGTGATTTTATGTGTCTCATAGATTAAGAAGTAAATTCTTTTCCAGTAGTTTAGAATTCTGGTGTCTGTCAGTGTATTGGTGAGCATAATTAGTAAATTTTTATAACACGTTGGATAAATAACATGTTGGATAAATTCTTCCTTTTTAAAAAAATAGATATATTTATTTAACTGAAAGGCATTGAAAGCCCTGTGATTGCTTTTGATAAGCCAGTGGCTCAAGTTAATTTTATCTAGTTAATGTGGCCAGATGTATCCCTTTTCCCTGGACCTTCCTGCATCATTGCTTTTGCTTATGCTCTTCCTTCTGATGGTTCTTAGATCATATCATGGACAACCTCTGTCCATCCTTCAGGATGTAGTTCAAATGCTACCAAGTCTTCACGTCTCACCTGCCCAGGAGTCATATTTTCTTGTGCGGAATTTTAATGATGTTAATGTTGTTTCCTAAGAGTGTCTTTGGTTTGTATAACATGATGGAAATCCCTTGAAGCAGAAGGGGAACATAGTTGAGAAGTTATTGTTGGCTGGGCTGCAGAGACATCATTTAAAAATTCTTAGCATTACTTAGGGAACTAAAAAATAATGAAAACAGTATACAGTAAGGTAGATTAGGCTTATTGTAACAGTTTGGTTGTTTCAGTGTTAAAAAATTTTCTGTTCAATATTGCTTGTAGTCTTTATATTGCTTTTGTTTTTGTTTGTTAATTATGTGAATTTGTAGTGCTATTAGAAGATGATTTTTTTTGGTAAGATATTTATTTGAAGGAGTTACAGAAAGAGACAGAGACAGAGAGTGAGCCATCTGCTTCTTCATTCCCCAAATGGCTGCAACAGCCAGGAGCGTCTAGTGGCTCTGCCACGTGAGCGCAGGGGCTAAACCAAGGCCACGTGCCACTCTTTCCTAGGCATATTAGCATGGAGCTGGATGGGAAGTAGGACAGTAAGGCCTTTGTTTCTATTATAGCTAAAAATAGCTAAGCATTCTTACCCACATGAAAAACACAGAAACTAGAGTACATTTGCTAGCTTGTAAGTTTGTTAGTGTATCCTGAGGTTTGATTTTTTTCATATCTCACTATGATATGAGGCCTGCTCAAGGCTGTTATTAAATGTAGGGAAATGCAAGAGTTCATCAGATTGCCATCTGAATAATTCCTTCCTTCTCTCAAAAACTTTCCCAAATAATTGAAAGAGGTGCTGTGTAGCCACAATGCATTAGTTTTTAATTTTTCTACCACTTCATTAAATGCGGGCATCATGTTAAGTCTGTGTGTGTGCGTGCGTGCGTGTGCTTTTATGCTTATTTAAGTATTGGAGTTAACATTAAATGATGAAGTATAGGATTATAGTTAAAATTGTATAATAATGTTATCCTCGTAACACTGGAAGTGGAAAATTTAATTTGGGGATTTATTTTAGTAAAAATAAATGTTAATGTGGAGGAAGAAAAGTATGGAAATATAGTTTCACTTCATTATAACAGATTCTGTGGCACTGTCTCCTTTTATTGAGAGTTGTTTTGTATTTTTCCTGTTTTCTGTGGATTTTAGGTGTCTTATCTTCATACTCCTTTCCTCAATATACTCTATATCTTGATTATAAGATTGAAATATAAATGAAAATGTTTCAAACTTGGAATCTACTTTATGTAATGCAGTCTAATAATATTTACATTTTTAGCTTTCATTCATCTTGTATATATTTGACAGTATCTGTGAAGCCCTGTAAGATATTTAAAAAAAATATTAGAAAGAAGCTATCCTTCGTATCTTATAACTAAGTTTAATAGTATTTTCTTAAAATATTTTATTTGGGGATTTCTTAGAAAAATTTTTTCTATCCTTATTTTTGATGTGAAGGAATTAAGGCACAAAGCTATCTGTCTATAATGCATAATTTAATTCAGTGTCTATATTGACATTCATTTTGGATTGTGAATCAATGTATCTTATACATGACTGAGTTTCAGTTTTTTAATATATATGTTAGTAGAGATGACATCAAATTAGTTGACATGTAGATTGCTTTTCTTCTGTTGGTATTGTAAATGAGATGATCTGATGCTATACATATGAAAAAGTAGGAATATTTATACCAACGAGAAAATTGAGTAAACATTTGAAATGTTCTTCAATAATCAAACAGGCTTTTATACTCTATAAAGATTGCTTTAGTTTCTTTACCAAAGGCAAAACTTTTTTTTTACTTGAGCTATTGAAATAACATCCTGTTTTAGTCCCGTTGTTAGGCATACAGAACCTGCTGCACCTCATTTGCCACCTGCAAGTGATATGAAATTACTAGAAGATGAATTTATTATTGATGAGTCAGATACAAGTTTTGCGAGTCGTTCTTGGGTTACCATACCAAGAAAGACTGGGACTCAGAAACAATGCCCAGTATCCCCAGCTGAGAACCCTGCTGCCAAGGAATCAAGAGAAAAAGATGGCAATGTACCCCCGAAGACCTCGACAGGTGACAGCCAGGCACATGAAACTCAGCCAGCACAGAAATCTCTCTCTGATGATGAAAAAAGACGAGGTATAAGTTGTACTTTGACAGATGAAGTGGAAAATAATTGTACATCTACAAAATGTGAAATATATTCCAAGAACAAAGAAAAGTCATCTAGAAATGAAAGAACTGCAAAACAAAAAAGAAAATATAAGGGCAACATAGTTGAAGAACAGCTTGATGTGGGACATGCTAAAAAGAAAAGCACAAATATGTCACATACTACACACAACAAGTTACAGAGAAATCTGGGTAGAAGTAATGATCAAGAAGCAAAGAAAAATGATATTCCCAAAAAGATTTCACCTAAAGGTAAGTGTTTATATTAAATGCAACTGAGCAATATTCTACTGTTTTTACGTATCCTTATTTAGCTAGGCAAGTGGTCAAAGTAAACCTAAATCTACAAAGAGCCTCAGATACTTAATAAACTCATTTCCAGAATCTTTCTCTCTCTTTTTTTAAGATTTATTTTATTTTATTGTAAAGTCAGATATACAGCGAGGAGGAGAGACTGAGAGGAAGATCTTCCGTCCATTGATTCACTTCCCAAGCAGCCACAATGGCTGGAGCTGAACCAATCTGAAACCAGGAGCCTATTCTGGGTCTCCCACACTGATGCAGGGTCACAAGGCCTCTGGGCCATCCTCGACTGCTTTCCCAGGCCACAAGCAGGGAGCTGGATGGGAAGCAGGGCTATTGGGTTAGAACCAGCTCCCATATGGGATCCCGGCTTGCGCATGGCAAGGACTTTAGCGTCTAGGCTACTGTGCCGGGCCCAGAATCTCTTAAGTGTAGGTTAATTCTAACACACTTGGTTTTTGTTTAGTTCCTAAGGTGGCAGGCAATAGAAAAGTGAAAGGGAAAGGCAACCAAGCAAATCAGTTATCAGAACACAAATAAATAATACAGAACCATAAATTTTTTAGGGTTATTAAAATATAAATCAAGGGAAGAAAAACACAGGATGGTAGAGGCTGTTTCTAATAGAGGTAAAAGTTTACCCTTTTATTAGTCACTCAGTTTTCTAATAGTTATTAATGCCCAGTGCTGGACTAGGCACAGAATTGGAAGGATTACTAAGCCACAATTTCCACTCTTAATAAATCATTCTGGTGAGGTCTGTAGACCAGCAGAGAAATATACATGCACATACACACACAGGATGAAAACAGACGCATGGAAAGCAGTTACCTGACTAGCATTTCAATAGTTGTTGGAGTTGCATGTGATTCATGTCTTGTGTCTAATTTAGTGTCCAAACAGGACACTTGAAGGCCCAGCTGAAGGGTCTTATTGGAGATACTATATTGGTAATATGAAGAGGAGAAAGAGGTATTAAAGCAAAATATCTAAATTATTTTTTTATAAAAACAAATTCCTTAAATGAGCATCAAATTACTGATTTTTAACTCTTGGTATAGTCTCTCACAGATTTTAGCTTTGTCTGTGCCTTCATGTAATTTCAAAATATTCTGCTTAATGTAGAGGGAAAAACCGTGCTTTGTTGTAAGCAGGTAGAATTCTGATTTAGCCGCATTTCTTAACACATTGCATGAAGGATGTATGCTTGAGGAATTCTAGATAATTGCAAGTATTAGACATTGAATTTCTGCTGTATTCTACGCCCTAATTTTCAGAAGTACTCCTCTTAAAATCTAGATTGATTAGTGAGCACGTTGCTCTAATTATTCCGAACACCAGATATAATGATTTTCTGTTATTGAAATGCCCATCACCCACTGGCTTAAAACAACACACATCCACTACCTCACAGTTTGTTGATGAGAAGTGTTACTGTCTGCGTTGCTTCCCAGTGGTTCTGGCGTGAAATCTGCTGCCGTTAGTGTTTCTGCCTCTTCATGCTCCAGTTCTCCAGCGTCAGTCAGAGCTACCAGCTGGCATGTGGGTCAGGTTTCTCTTGCCTCTTCTGTTACTCCTTGATTCTTTGACCTCAGTTTTTAAGGATATTTAGAATTAGATTGGGACAACTTCAATAGCTTACCCCCCACCACCTTTCCAGGATCTATAACTTTATCACACTTCATCTTTCCAAAATTAGATTGGTAATAATAATTTCAAAGCAGAGAAGAAGTAATTCTGTATGCTTTTGCTTCTTGGTTGTTAATAGACAAAGCCATGTATTTTTTTTTTTTCTTTTCAAAAGATGCTTTGGGAGCATATGAAAGTTATCAGTGAAAAGCTTGCATTTAACTTACAGAAAGAGCTGATATTGAGAGCATCCTTACTTTTTGAGAAATTGGGATGTAAAGAATCCTGCAGGATGAATAAGAATAGTTATGATTGAGAATTTCAATGTTTTGCAACTCTTTAAATCTGTTTCGTTTTGCTAAAAATTCTGGTATTTATGATTTTCTTTATTTTAGGAAGCAAACAAAAAAAGAAGCTCCCAAAAGGTAAACAAGATTCTAAAGAGAAGCGTGTTTTCAGTGAGTCCAAAAACAGACTTGTAGCTGAGGAAGTGACTTTGACTGTCATGAGAAGTCAAAGAATTTCCAGGCATCCATCTGATTGGTGGGTGGTAAAATCGCAGGACAGTAAGTATTTTTATTTAACTGATATTCTTTGAGAGCTCTCAGGAAATCACTGTATAAAGAGCTTTATATTTGACATATATTTTTTTAAAAGTTTTCATTTCTTTTTATTAAAAAGGCAGATTTACACACACACAGAGATCTGCCCACTCCTTCTCTCCTCAAATGGTCACATGGCCAGAGCTGAGGCAGTCTGAAGTCAGGAGCCAGGAGCTTCTTCCGAGTCTCCCACGTGGGTGTGCAGAGACCCAAGGACTTGAACAATCTTATGCTGCTTTCCCAAGCACTAAGCAGGGAGCTGGATTGGAGGTGGAGCAAGTGGAGCATGAACCAGTGTCCCTGCGGAATGCCAGCACTTACAGGCGCAGGATTAACCTACTGAGCCCTGTGTCGGTCCCTGTGTATTTGACTTATATTCACATTATCCAAAGAAATTTCACCAGAACAAAGCTAAACTGAGTCATCAGTAACGACATTCAATCAGTTATAGAGAAATTCTTGAAATGCTAACATATCTAATATTCCAGGTATTGTGATACAAATGCAGAAAAGCAGATCCCAAACCAAAAGTATCTGATGCAGGTGCAGGGTCCCCAGGCTTTGGGCCGTCCTCCACTGCTTTCCCAGACCACAAGCAGGGAGCTGGATGGGAAGTGGGGCTGTTGGGATTAGAACCGGAGCCTATATGGGATCCCGGTGTGTGCAAGGTGAGGACTTTAGCCACTAGGCCACCGTGCTGGTCCCCCCGCCTTTTTTTAATAGTAATTTGTTTTATTTGTGATAATGTTTACATGGTTGAGAGGGATGCATGCCCATATGGACCATCGATTAGGGTGGGGGAGGGTCGAGGAATGTAGGAAAGTGGATGAGACAACTACCTCCAATCTCCTTTTTGCTTCCTGTATCTGGGGAAGGCGAGGAGAGAAGCGGGAGAGGGCCGCCTCCAACAGCCCAGCCACATCCATACCCAGATATGGGGGATGGCTGCTGGGTGTCATCCCAGGGAGCCTGATATGGAGCATATTCTGAGGGTACTGCTTAAGTGGTTTAGATAGTTTTGAGATGCTGTTGATTTCGATGCTGCAAGGTTGAGGAAATCCTTGCAAGGTCTTTTTGCCAACATAGTCCACCTTATAGTGTTGATTTACCCAGATACTTGCTGTCAAAGCTTTACTTGAAGAGCTGTCCAACTTGTTCTTTTCTCTGTGGTACTAGACATTTTCTGCAGGCCGCAATGAACTGGTTGCCATGTCCCCCATGAACATCTGGGCATGCCATTCACTGCACAGGTCTCAGCAACTGTGGAGACCCAGTTCTGACGCATCCTATGATTTTCACAGTGGTTGGAGTTCTGAGTCCAGTGATCCTCTTGGAGGGGTACCCAAAGAAACCTCACTAGAGGTGACCTCAGTCTGACTTCTGTGTTTGCCACCCAGTGTGGGATCCGGCTCAGTCCATCACCCAACCCGCATCAGCCTACATACACAGTGATGGCTGAAGCCACCTGGTCGATTCTATCCCTGGCCCCATCTCATATGCAAACCAGTGGATGCTGTGACCAAGCCTAACTCTACCCACCATACACTCAGCTCTCACGCACACTAGTGGGAACTGCAGCCTACTTGAAGTGACCCCCCCATAACCACTGCCAGGCCCGTACCCAGCACTGGGTCCTGCACGTGCAATAGTGTTACAGACTGGTCTAGTCTGTCCTGCCTCCCATTTGGCTCTCATACGTATCAATGGGCATTGGAGCCTAACTCAGCCCAACCAATCCCACTTTCCAGCTCACACTAATACTGACAGCTACCACAGTCTATCCAACCATGCCCTTCCCCACTCCTGGTTCTCATGTACACCAGTGGGAGCTGCAGCCCATCAGAGAGGTTACCACAACTTCTCCTCGAGGCCCACTCCAAACCCTGGACCTTGCACTTTCCAGGTGGTTCTCCGTTCTAGCCTGACATGACTTGCCCCCAGTTCCAGCACCTGTCAACCGATGCAGCAACGCCCAACCAGTCTGTACTTAATCTGGCTCATGCACCAGAGGATACAGTTGCTTCTTCCAGGTCTCCCATGTGGGTGCAGGATCCCAGGGCTTTGAGCCCTCTTCTACTGCTTTCCCGGACAACATGCAGAGAACTGGATAGGAAGTGGAATAGCCGGGACGTGAACCAGTGCTCATATTGGGGTCCTGGTGCTTGCAAGGCAAAGATTTAGCCACTGAGCCATCGTGCCAGGCCCAGGCCCATGACTTAAGATTGCCTGGTTTGTATAGGTACTCTTCGAGTGGTAAACACCAAAATTGTAGACTCCCTGAAAGAAAGTATTCAGCACAGACCATATTTTTTGAATGGTT
This sequence comes from Ochotona princeps, assembly GCF_030435755.1. Taxonomy (NCBI): domain Eukaryota; kingdom Metazoa; phylum Chordata; class Mammalia; order Lagomorpha; family Ochotonidae; genus Ochotona; species Ochotona princeps. The sequence continues at coordinate 72,952,905 of NC_080838.1, forward strand.
TATTTAGGCATAGTAAACCATACTTAGTAGAAAATGATACAGAATTCAAATTTCCAGACATAACCCAAAAGTTCCTTTTATTAATAGTTCTTTCCAAGAATAGTATTCTAAGGCTGGTAAACTAACTGTTGTGTAATGTGTAACATGTATTGTTCTAGAAAAATCCTTTTTTGAGGATTAAGATTGGTAGATAAATAATATCTATAAATGTAAACATTGTTGATTGAGGACAGTTTAGATCAACTGAAATATTAGTACAAATATGGCACTACCATGAAGCCATCTGCTGTGAGTTACTGAATTATTATAACTATTGAGTCACTGGGATTCTTGACTAATAGCAGCAGGTAAGTCCTTCTAGGATTTTGGAATCAAATCTGGGTTTAAATTGTGACTCTTTCAATGTTGTACAAAGCACTTTTTTCATTTGCTCACTTTTACATGTCATTAATATCTACCTCATTTAGTTTTTCTACAGATTTAATCAATATAGTAGGTGGGTTATAGTTAATACTGAAATGTTAGCTATTAATGTTACTGCATTTGGGAAATCACTTTTTCTGTTCTACGTTGCCCAAGATGCTATATTACGACTGTGAACATACACCAAAGAAAAATCATACAAATCTTTCATAAATGTGCAAAAACTCCTATTAAAAGGAATGTATAGTAGTCCTGAGCTAGATGTTTCTGACCAAGCTAGGTGTCACAGAAGACTGTCATGTATTACGAAAAGTCCTTCATTTAATAGAAGAAATTGAAGTCAAGTAAAAAAAAAAAGTAATAATAGTAATAACAGGACCTGCCCCAAGATCGTTACGTTTTTGAACTCCTGCACTGCCCCCCCCCCCCATGCCTGTAGTGCGCATTTGCCAAGCGTGCCCTTTCATCTACATGGAAAGGCTTTTGAGAGCTTATTCTTAGGTAGGCATGATGGAAGGAGCACCAGAAGTAATGCCAAGCAATGCAGGTAAGGCACAGCAGTTGAAAACAGAAGGAACATTCTGTCTCAGGGTTGTGTGAGTTCAGGCCCTGTACTTAGTCGTGCCACCTAGAAAGTGAATACTTTGTTCTGTTGTCCACCAGAGACTATTTTTGCTTCACCATAGTCATGCCCGTATTGTAAAGCATTAGGAATTTGAAGACAAATAAAATGTCAGTCAGTTTCTTGAACTGGAAGAGATAGAGCTCAACAAACAACTGTGTAATAAAATTATGAAAGTAGTGAGAGAGTCAACCCTGCAACGTGAAAGCTGGGGAGAGCTTCCGGAAGAGTGAATCAGGAATTAGCAAGGTGATTGGTGGGGTAAGGAGGAAGGATGGAGTGTTGCCGGCACAAGTAGCCTGTGTCGTGGTCTGGAAGGGCGAGTGGAGAACAGACTGCCAGGTGATTCTTTTTTTTTTTTTTTTTTTTTTTTTTAAGATTTTATTATTATTGGAAAGCCGGATATACAGAGAGGAGGAGAGACAGAGAGGAAGATCTTCCATCCCCAAGTGAGCCGCAATGGGCCGGTGCGTGCCGATCCGATGCCGGGAAGCAGGAACCTCTTCCGGGTCTCCCACGCCGGTGCAGGGTCCCAAAGCTTTGGGCCGTCCTCGACTGCTTTCCCAGGCCACAAGCAGGGAGCTGGATGGGAAGTGGAGCTGCTGGGATTAGAACCGGCGCCCATATGGGATCCCGGGGCTTTCAAGGCGAGGACTTTAACCACTAGGCCATGCCGCCGGGCCCCGACTGCCGGGTGATTCTGACATCACTGGATTAGAGACTGCGCTTGGGGAATCCATGCTGCAGAGAAGCTGCAAATAGTTTAGTACTGCTTGCTGGATGTGTTCAGAAATATCGTTAATGAATAGTACCTTTAGATGTTGAAATAAATTAATTTTGAAGGTATTTGGACTTAAAAGATTTAAACAGGGTTGTAGTGATCCAGTTTTTTTCCCTAAAGATTCTTGAAGCCATGTAAAGAATGGATTATGGAACAAGGCTAGAGAAGGCTCTCTCTTTAAGTAGAAGATGAAGTTCTAGATCTACGTACGTGGCACTTCTGCTTGAAACATTCCATTTTCCTCATTGCATGCACATAGCTAACTTTTGATTCTTGCTCTGGAAGTGTTCTCTAACTTTCAAGTCTTTTTTTTTAAAGATTTATTTATTTTATTACAAAGTCAGATATACAGAGAAGAGGAGAGACAGAGAGGAAGATCTTCCGTCCGATGTTTCACTCCCCAAGTGAGCCGCAACGGCCGGTGCTGTGCTGATCCGAACCCGGGAACCAGGAATTTCTTCCTGGTCTCCCACGCAGGTGCAGTGTCCCAAGGCATTGTGCTGTCCTCAACTGCTTTCCCAGGCCACAAGCAGGGAGCTGGATGGGAAGTGGAGCTGCCGGGATTAGAACCGGCGCCCATATGGGATCCTGGTGTGTTCAAGATGAGGACTTTAGCCACTAGGCCATGCCGCCGGGCCCAAACTTTCAAGTCTTAACTGATGTTAAAAAGCTGTTTTAATAACCCACATCATGATGAGGACTTCTGGTCATGACAGGCAGGAGAGTTTGAAAAGAGCAGATTTAAAAAGCATTCAGGAAGTACAACTAATCAGGACTTAGGGACTGATTCTGGCTACAGGCACAATGACTCCGTTATTTGAATAACTCAGTTTTTTTGATTCGCATATCTAGATAGCTACCCTTTTTTATTACGATAGGAATAAAACAAGAGGCAGATATGAGAAAGAGTGGTAGGTGGATTTTAATTTTAAAATGGATTTAGCTTGTGAGATTGTGTGTGTGTGTGTGTGTGTGTGTGTGTGTGTAAATGTAACTGTGACTGGTTATCTGGGGCCCAGTCATCTAGGCAAATGTTGCAGTAATTTTAGGTTTTCATTGAATGTTCAGGTCCTGTTCACAGCAATTGTTCTCCAATAAGAAATGAATTACCAGTGCATCACAGCAGTAGACAGAAACCTGCTAAGAGAGCAAACCAGTCGTCCAAGAATACTGGGAAGAAAACTGCCCCACCTAAAAGACAGAAGACACGTGTGCAAGGCAGCTCACGGGTACAGAAGACTGTAAATGATGAAGATTCTAAAGTTCTCTCGGTCCGTGATGAAGTTCCCAATTGTTCCCAGAGTGATGAGCCAATGGAAAATGATGAGTCACACTTGGCTAAGAAGAAAAAATCCAGTTGTTCAGGGTAATGTCTGTTACATGTACTGTACAGTTACTTTTATTGTTCAGTATTTGATAGTATATCAGCATTATTTAATCATTTATAGAGAAGCAATGTTAGCATAAAGGGCTCTGGTCTCTGATATATATGGTAGCACATCCAGACTTTGCCATTAGGTCATGATACACGGATACGGAGCAGTGCTCTGAACTTGTGTCCTAACACAACGGGGAATAATCAGAGAACCTGGGATTTTGAGTATTAAATTTACTAAATGAAGTATTGTTACTGAAAAGTTCCTTGCTTTTTGAAGACATTGTGATGAGAATTCTGTAACATAAAATTCATTCTTAGTCATTTTTCAGTAATAGTTGTTGAGTTGCTTTTAATTAATATTGTGATCTTAGTAATTAGGAAGTCATATATCTTTTAATACTTTACGACTTTTGATGTTCCCTGTGTGCTGATTATCACTAGTGACATTAATGAGATCTCATCAGTCCCAACAGCCTACTGAGGAAAGTAAATAGTTTTTATGCAGTCTTGCTTTTTGCCATAGAATGCATTGAATAAACATTTTATAAATTCTTTGTATGCAAACAGCAAGGTTCTGAGAATTGAAATAAATAGCTGAATTACTTGAAATATATTAGTGTATATCATTATAGGATACAAAGACAACAAAGAAACCCAGTACACAGTCAGCTTAGGTTTTACCGATCATTTCCCTGTTTCTTAAATTTGTATTCCTATATAGGGTAGGGACAGATAGAAAGAGAGACCATTTGAATCTGGTTCACTGGTTTGCTCCCCAGATGCCAGTAGCAGCCTGGTCTGGGCCAAACTGAGTGCAAGAGCCCGGACTCATTCCAGGGCTCCATGTGATGGCAGGGACCTCAATGTTTGAGCCTTCACCACTGCTTCCCAGGGTGTGCGTTAGCCACAGCTGCAGCTGGACCCAAACCCAGGCTCTGATGTAGAAAACAGCAGCATCTTAACTACCATTATGAAGCACTTGCCCTGACCACTGTCACTTCTGCTTTCCTTTTGTTATTGAATATGATGAAAAATGTGTGAAGAATGTGTTTTTTTCACTGCACAGTCTCTTTTACTTCTTTTGATTCTGTTGAAAGTCCCTGGGATGTAATAGTGCATTTCAGAAATAGATTGTTTCTAAGAAGTATGTCATGTGTGCATGTATTTGAGGTAAACTGATTAGCTGACTACCAAAGAGTGAGTTAGATCCCTCCCCCAACACCTCTCTTCTCCTTGTATCAGAGAAAACAGTTGCAGTTTTCTATAAATCTTCCAGTAAACTGTACTGTATTGAATGGTAAAATGTTGCTTTTAGGGACGTCTCTCAGAGTCCATCTAAAATCAGAACTCTGATTAGCTCCAAGTTCCATCCTAAGATTGTTGTAAGTTCCAGGACCATAACAGGGTATTCTGATATTTTTTTATAGTCGATACATATTGTCCATATTATCACCTATTACTTTTAAAATATTTTTCAAAGACGTAAAAACGTTTCTAAATTTCTAATTTTTGTAGATCTACGGAGAGCTCAAAGGACCAAGACAGTGTTATGACGGCACAAGATACTTGTCTAAAATCTCAGAATAATGAATGCAAAGCTTCCACAGAGCTTACGTTGGATTCTGTAGAACCTAAACGTTTGGTTTTGGAAGAAAGGTATGCATATATTCTAAGGATAACAATGTTTACTTTATTATAATAATGTTTATTATTCATCCTTTACTTTGTAACAAATTACTCAAAACCTAACTTTTGTTAGGAGTTTGAAAACATTTGTTGTTTCTTAGTTTCTTTTTGTCAGAGATCTGGGAGGGACTGAGCTATTTAGTTCTACCTCAGGGATTCTGACTGGGTGGTGCTGTCATAGCACACTGCTTGGTGTATTACCTGACTTGTCACAAAGCATGTGATCTAAGAGTAAGTGTGACTGTCACATTCCTGTCATGATTTAGTCTTGGAAGTTGTACACTGTCGCTCCTGCTTGATTCTGACCATTAGAAACAGGCCACTGATTACCACATTCAAGAAGGGGGCAGTGAGACCCACCTCTTGAAAAGAGGGATATGGAAGAATGTTTTTTATATTATATTTGAGGCCACATAGTCTTTCACAAAATGAATACATGCTAAATTATAGTGAATACTCAGACTTTCATGAAATGGCTAAGATTACTATTTATGTGGATGTGTCTATGCTAATCCTGGGCTGAGGAAAAAAGCCAAAAGATACAGGACTTGAATGCTGGGATCATGTCTGATGATTTCTAGAACACATCTTAAATTCTGCGTGAATTTGGATATCGTTTCTAGCTTTTTTCTTGTAATCTGATTTTATCAAAGGATGCTATTATTTGAGTTAGTTAATTTATCTGTGAGTTTAAAGGTTAAAATAATCAAATTTTATAGCCATTATAGTCATGGGATTAAATGTAGTGTTTTATGCTTCAAGGCAGTACATTCTTGGTGACTTGTCATAACACAGTTGATTTTATAAGAAATATTTAATTACCAATCTTATATACATTATATATGTGTATATGTAAGTCCAAATTGTGTGTTTATTTATTTTTGTTTTTAGTGGACCTCTCAGGCACAAGAGTAATTTAATCTCCAGAGAGAATAATTCTGATGTAGATGAGGAAGAAGTTCAGGGTATTTTAGGTAAGTTATTATTTATTTTTTATAGATTTGATTTTTTTTGTTGCATTATAAATATGAAGTTAAGTATACTCAGTTCTGCCCAAATTGTCACTAGTGGCAAATGTGCATTAGACTCGTCCTTACAATTAGAGATTTTTAAGACCCTGTAATTAGAAAGAGAAATAAAGGGCTGGCAGTTGTCATAGCATGCTGACCTCTCTGCCTGCTGGCGCTGAATTCCCAGGTCGGCACTGGTTCATGCTCCGTCTGTTCCATTTCCCACCCAGCTCCTTATTTATGGCCTAGGAAAGCAGTGGATGGTAGCCCGAGTCCTTGGATTCCTGCATCCATGTGGGAGACCTGGAAGAAGCTCCTGGTTCCCAGCTTCAGACCTGCCCAGCTCTGGCCATTGCAGCCATTTATGGAGTAAACCAGTTGGATGGAAGATGTCACTCTGTCTCCCTCTCTTCCCTCCTCTTTAACCCCCATAATGCTGTTTTCTACATAAAATATATAAAATTTTTTTTTAAAGAAAAAAAAGGTGGGGAGGAATGAGCAATGGTTTTTCTTTTGCTAAGTCAATGAAATTTTGGTGTTTAAAAGAATCTACTACAGGGGCTAATCCTCCACCTGCAGATGCTAGCATTCCATATGGGTACTGTTCTAGTCCTAGCTGTCCTCTTCCCATCCAGCTCCCTGCTTGTGGCCTGAAAAAGCAGCGGAGGATGGCCCAGGTCCTTGGGAGACCTGGATGAAGCTCCTGGCTCTAGGCATCAGATCAGCTTGTTTGGGGAGTGAACTAGCAGGTGGAGATGTCTCTCTTTGGTCTTCCCTGTCTCTCTGTAAATTTTATGTATTGAATAGATTTGAAGTTTATCCTATTCATACTGAAGCTTGTCTTTCAGTCATTTTGTACTGTTTTTCATGCACTTAAAGGATATATTCAGCTTTTTTAATGATTTACTTTTGCTTAAAAGAGTTACAGTGAAAGAAAGACAGAGAATCTTCCTTCAGTTGGCTCACTCCCCCAATGGCCACAACAGCCAGGACTGAGCCAAACTGAAGCCAGGATCTAGGAGCTTCTTCTGGGTCTTCCATGTGGGCGGAGGGACTCAAAGCTTTGGACCACCTTCTGCCGCTTTCCCAAGCCATTAGTGGGAAGCTGGATTGGAGGTAGCTGGGATTTGAACTGTATCATTGAGGGATGCCTGTGTCACAGGCAGATTAATGTGATAGATACACTACTTCACCAAACCCTGAATACTATGGATTTTTGTGGGTTTTTTGCCTTCATAATTTATTAATTGTTTTTTCCTTTAAAAATGTTTTCTTCTTTTTTCTCGGCCTTTATTTTCCCTTATAACTTGAATGCTTTCCACTTTTTATTTGGTAAAAGAAAAGCAGCAAATTTTCCTGAGCATGGTTTTGGCTTTATTTTACAGATTTTGATATGTACAAATATTGTAATATATTCTAACTTATAGGTATAATTTTTCATTGACCCCAGAAGTTATTGAAAGACTGCCTTAGTCAAAAGACTGTTCTTCAGTCACATAATGCAACGTAATTAATTAAAAAAAAAAATAAAAGACTATTCTTCAGGACCAAGGGCCTGGAATTGAATCATACTCTGTTGTTGCCTAGCTATGTTATCTTGAGTAGGAAATAAACACCTGGTGTGGGCTTTTTTGGAAAATTGCTTTATGTTGGTGTTAATATTTTCTGACTTCATTTAACCATTTGAGGAGAACATGGCTTATATTTAATACTAGAAATTTTTAATGATTTTAAAGATTTTTATAGGAAAGGTAGATTTAGGGGAGACAGAAAGATCTTCCATCCACTGGTTTGCTCCCCAGATGGCCGCAACAGTGAGAAATGATATAATCAGGAGCCAGGAACTTCTTGTGGGTCTCCCACGCGGGTGCAGGGTGCAGAGGCCTTGCACGATTGCCGAACTGCTTTCCCAGGCCACAAGCAGGGAGCTGGGACATGAACTGATGTCCAGGGATGTCAGCTCCTAAAGGTGGAAGGCTAGCCTGTTAAACCACAGTACCAACCCCAGTTTTCATATTTTTCCATCAGTACTGGGAAACGAGGGTGAATTTTCTATACATTTATAGGTTGAAAAATGTATCTACAAGTTATTTTTCTGATGATGTAAGTAGATTTACCTTTTTGACTATAGTTTGAATATTTATGAAAATCATTCTTTTTTAATTTTATGCATTTTATGCAATGTTATGTAACACTCTTAGTGGATACCGCACAATAAAACTGGCTAAAATTCTTGCCTTCTGAGAGCGTACTTTCTGGAGGGGTAAGACTGGCAAACTATAAATAAGAACAGGACCCATCACAGTGGCTGGGTTGGCTGATCCTCCCTCTAAAGTGCAGGGATCCCATATACGTGCTTGTTTGTGTCTTGGCTACTCCACTTCCCATTCAACTCCCTGCTTGTGACCTGAGAAAACCAGTAGAGGATTTCCTAAAGCCTTGGGACCCGACATCCAGAAGAAGCTCCTGGCTTCAGATTGGCTCAGCTCCAGCCGTTGCAGCTACTTGGGGAGTGAACCAGAGAGTGAAGATCTTTTTCTTTGTCTCTCCTTCTCTCTGTAAATTTGCCTTTCCAATAAAAATAAAGAAAATTTTTAAAGATTTTTTTTAACATTAACATCCATCATATATATAACAGCTAAGTACAAACTTAATATCAAAGTTTCTATGCAGTTACATCCTGTTTAACATTGACAGACATAAATTGATAAAGTTTTTTGGGGAGACAATTAAGCCACAATTAAACTTTGTAGTATATAGTGATTAAGCATGGTTTTATAGAACTTTGCATTTTAACAATTGAACAATAGAAAAGTTTTAGGCAGGTAAGCAGGGAAATCCCCAACAACCCAGTGAGTGAGAAGGAGTTTAACTCTACATCCTACCTAGTAAAGTCTAGGAGAAGCAAATAGGGAGCCTGACCAGTAAGTACAGGCTGAACGATTATAGGCTAATTGGCCATTTCCCTTGGCTGTTTCAGACTTTTTATATCTGTATCTATGTCTCTCTCTGTCTATCTGAAAAGCCAGATGGGAAGCCTGATCAGTAAGGTACAAGCTGCATTATTATCAACTATCTGACCTTTGTTTATCATTTGTTTTGTGTTGAAAATTGAAAAATGAAATAGGTGTTTAGGATGGAAAATCAAAGTTAACGTTTTTAGGTAAAGACAGAGAAGATCTCACTGAATAGTGGTTATTTTAGCAAAAAAAGGAAGGAGTAAGACAGCAAAACCATACAGCTGTCTTGGTTATGGTGGCCCCTCAGAGGGGGATTAAAGAATTGACATTTAATGTGATCAAGAGTCTGTCCCGATGGAGAAACACTAAAGCACCACCAAGCTAGAGGAGAGGATGAGAACGTAGAAGATGATGTCACCAAGGTAACAGTGACGGATCACCTAGGCTGCTAAAGGCTCTTGTAAGGTCGTCTTTTACTGAGTGACATGGGGAGCCACAGGCAGCTTGGAGCATGGCAGAGATCTGAGCTTCCTTTTATTAGTAAAATCATTGCAGCTCTTCTGTTGAGAGTGGAGTGATAGGGTGAGAGGGTAGGGAAAACGTGGAAGCCAGAATAGTTGGTGAGATATGGAAATAATTCTATTGAAAGATGGTGTTAGTGGTAGGAGGTGGAGAGCAGTAGGATTTCAGTCAGATTTGTTGTTTATTAGTATTTATTTGAAAGGCTGAATAGAAAGACCTCTTCTATCTTCTGGTTCACTCTTTACTGGCTGCAATGTTCAGGACAATGCCAGGCCGAAGCAGGGAGCCTGGATTTTTTTTCTGTGTCTCCCATGTGGGTGTGAGGGCCTAAGGATCTGGGCCATCTGCTGTTTTCCCAGTTATGGTAACAGACAGTGGGAGCAAAAGCAGAGTAGCTGGTACTCGAGCTGGTGTCCACACGGGATGCCCACACTGTAAGACAGCAACCTAATCTGCTGCACCACCATGCAGGCTCCTACTTGTGCCCCAGGCACCTGTGTTGGAGACCAGAATGAAGCTCCTGTTCTCGGACTGAGCCAGCTCTGCCACTGTGGCCATTTAGAGAGTAAACTAGCAGATCTAAGATCTCTGTGTGTGTCATACTGTCTCTGTAACACTGTCTTCAAAACAAATCAGAAGGGGGAAAAAAAAGCTGGTTCCTTTTATCCTGAATATATTTACTTGTTAGCTTCTGTGACTTTACCTGCCGCCTCTAAGCCCCACTGATGTAAAAATTTCAGCAAAGACAAGACTTCTAGTGTTAGCAGGATTGCACAGAAAATTGATTTTTTGTTTGCTAACAGCATTATTGAAATAGGCTCTGTACCATATTCATACAACTAACCCATTTACAGTGTAAACAGTTCAGTGGTGTGTAATCAACGTCATAGTTACTTTTAGAACTTTTTCTTCACCCTAGGAAAGAAACCCCATACTCTTCAACAGTCACCTTCAGGCAATCACAGATTTACCTTCTTCTAAAGTTCTTCTATGTGTGTGTTCATTTGCTAAGGATAATTGAAATAGTGCTGCAAAATATCTACTGTTTTCTTTACATTCATTTCTCAGAATTATTTTGCACTTCAGTTCTTGGTGCTAGGTTTTATTTTATTGACTTCAGTCTTCTGAAGCACATAGGAATACTTGCAGTGTATTGGTGGTGGTTTTTTTTTTGCATCAAACTAAGAAAAACTAAAGTATAATAGAAGTCATTTAAATACATTCAGTCTACAGATTCCTTATAAATTACTAGTATCAATATTGGAAGAGAAAGACAACACAGAACTCATGATAGCTTATCAGCATTATTGGTATACGTGTTTACCTTTGCATCGGCAAGAGCAGTCTAGAGTAGTCTTAAGACTAAAGTGACTCAGTCATTTATGCTCCTGTCTTAGCACTCTCAAGAATCCCATATGTAATATAGATAGTATCAAGGCTGCATTTGAATGGCCCATTCTTTATTGACTTTGAACTTAAGACAAATGTCTGCCTTCTTCTAAAAACATAGAACAGATTTGTGTGTCATCATTGTACAAGGTCTATGCCAGTCTTTGTATCATTTAAATTTTAGTAGCTAAAGCAAACACACTAATCTAATCTGATCTTCATGAATGTGCCTAGACAAGGACATTAAATTTTTGATCCCTGGAGTTTCTTCCAAACCAGAAAGTTTATATTTAATTTAGTCATTCTTAATAATTTAATAACTCTTTAACAACATAATGATTGAATTTTACTTATTATGTTTTTTTATGTTTCAAGGCTTTGTGGGTTGATTTAGCTATGCAGATTTTAATTGTCACTCTTGAATTTGTAGTTATGTTCAAGCTACTGAATGGACTGAAGTCATATGAAAATCCAAGGTGACTTCATGATTTCTCTACTTGGCACCCAGCTAGTGCAGGTGGAATGTTGAGGCCTAGCCAAGCATCTCTTTTCATCCACACGCTGTTCTTGGGTTTCCTCCCAGCATGGAAGTCTCAGAGTTGTCAGGCTTCATATATCACTAACGTCTTACCCTAGGTGAAATCCCTGATGTAACCTACATAAATAAAGCTTAGCCTTCAAACTCTCAGAAAGTCATTTCTGCCGTGTTCTATTAGTCAAATATATCATTAAGTTCAGGCTTAAAGTTGAGAACAGCTCTCAGTGGCCAAATTCATTACACTTACACAATTTTAAAGCTTTAAAGAAAAAGATCATAAATTACACTCTTAGCACATTGCTTATTCATTTTCCTGTTCCACATTTTTATCACATATTTCACTTGTTGAAAAGCAATGGATAACCTGCTTTTTTGTTATTGTTTAAGTAGTTATGCTTTTTGAAAGATTTGATTTTTATTTGAAATCCAGAGTTTCAGAGAAGAGAGACAGAGATCTTTCACCTGCTGATTCACTCCCCAAATGTCCACAATAGTTGGAGCTGAGCAGATCTGAAGCCAGGAGCCAAGAGCTTCTTCACATGGATGCAGGTGCCCAAGGACTTGAGCCATACCCAACTGCGTTTCTAAGCCATAATCAGGGATCTAGATCTGAAATAGTTAACCAGGACTCGATGGCATCTGTATGAAATGTCTGTGATGTTGATGCAGCAGGCGGAAGCTAAGCTTGCTATGCCATGGCGTTGGCCCTGTTAGGCTTTTTAAGATACATTCCTTGTAGCAAGCTATAGTTAAATGATACACTGTTTTTCTTTAGTTTTTATTCCTCAGAAATGAAAAACTAAAGGAATGGTTAAGTTATGGTCACATAAATTTTATTTAAAATATTTATATAAAGTTTATTAAGTAACACTTTAAGTGAGCCTGGGTTTAGCAGATGTTGCTCATGGTATCTTTTTGCAGATGATGAACGAAGGACGTCGGAGAAGAAAATACATCACAAATTAGGTAGGATTATTTTTCTCTTTTACTATTTCCACAGATTAAAATGCTAGTATTAAAATTCTGTTTCCAAACATAACACTTTTCTTCAAGGAAAAAAGTCCTGCTTGTTTTAATTAGTAAATAAGCCAAAATTTCTATTAATTTTTCATGAATTTCATAATAAATCGTTACAATTCCAATAATAATTTCATAGCAGGGACGTAATCCTGTATGTTCTAAGAAGCTAGAATTGTGTTCAGGAAAGTGTAACTGCTAGGTAACTGGTGTTCCTGTCAGGTTCTTCCACTTTGATCCATTTCCTTCCTAAATGTTGTGGCAGCTAGCACGATAAGGAAGGGAAGATGGGAGCTATGGAATCTGCGAAGAGATTCATGTGAGCATCGAGAACTCCTGGCTCCTGAAAAGAGAATTGCCAGTCAGGAGTCATGGGACCTCCCATCCTTGTGATGTTTGCTAGCCTTTGTGTATTTTCCCTGCACTGGAGGTTGAGTACTACTGTATATTGTACTTGCCTTTGAAGAGAACCAGTAGGAATGAAGCTTTCTCTCATTGCCTCAGCCTGTGAGAGAGCCTGCCATACCTCAGTGCTTACTGCTAGTTTCGGAATGAATGGTGAGTGGTGTCAGGTGTGAGTCAAAAGAGTGAAATGTGCCTGAACATGGCCATAAGTATCCAGAGAAGAAAATCCAGCATGGTGCAACAACACCTACTTCTAGTGAGACAGGAACCCTTTAACAAAAAAGAAATATGAGCACTTTCAGAGACTGAATTATTGCATAAAAGACTGTGGTGATAGAAAGCATGATCAGTTAAAGTCAACAGATAGGCTTAAGGAAAAGACAGTCACTGCTGAGAGATGAATTTAACTGGTGTTCAGTATTCCTCTAAACAACAGAAATACAAATGAAAACCATGAGGGTTAAAGACATAGTTTAGGAATACCACAGAACTGAATCTTTTTTTAAAAAGAATACTGAGCAGGATAAGGAAGGACATCTACTAGTAAATACAACCTAACAACTAAAAATAAAAAGGAAAGCGAGGTGATTTTCACTTACATTGTACAGTTACAATGGGAGATTTTAATTGCACCTCTTTCAGAATTAGCTTAGCAAATAAAAATAAACAAGGCCATAGGAATTTGATACGTACTGTACTCAATTTGGAGTAAGAATTTTACATTGTCCCGAGATGAATGTATTTTTATCATTGTCAACCATGGGTATTGTGAAATTTTGAAATCTCTGCCAGTATGTTAACCTGATTTTTCATTGGCATTTCTTTTTTTAGTACCACAATTGTATCTTAAAATTGTTTTTCTAGAGTTTTGTCTACAAGCATTTATATTCTTTTTTTACAGTATTGCCTTCAAACACGCCAAATGTTCGCAGGACCAAGAGAGTACGTTTGAAACCTTTGGAATATTGGCGAGGTGAACGAATAGATTATCAAGGAACACCGTCAGGTAAAATATAATTTATGCTATAAAGCCTATTAATAAACAACAGTGAAGTTTGCTGTAATTTATTTGTGTTTGCTATGTATCAGTCCTGTCCTTCACATTACATGCGTAACACATAACATGCGTATCATCTACCCATAATCTGGTAAGAATTGGGTTCAAATCTGAATTTATGATTACTGGAGATGAAGATTTTTTTGATAAGTGTTTGACTTTTTAGATTTTTTATTTTTATTTTACTTTTTTTCACATTTTGTGACAAACTTTATCATTGCATAAAGTGTTAGATCGGAACATGAGAAAATTACAACTGGTAAAGTTCTTCCAATTATCTGTTTTCTCATTTTTCTACAAAATTGTAGAGGTAAGTAAAAAAAATATTGTGTATTCTTAAAGTTATTTCTTCCCTCTGTTTTATGTAAATCTAAACTCGTGTAGATTGCAAGAAATAGTTCATTGTTAGCTTTTTTAAATTTCTAGTGATGATGTGACTGTTAGTTTCCAGTAACACCAGAGGCAATTCAACCATGCATGATTAATGCTTCTGGATTTAGGGTGGTAGAGGAGTAACTGAAATTGGTTCGTGTTTTATGTTATTTGAACTATTAGCTATAGAATTAACTACTAGTAATGTTTTCTCTGGTACTTTGAAAGGAAGTATGCTACTTCTCTTTTAAAAGTTTTGTTTAGAGCTTTTTTACATTCCTGAGCCTGTTCTTTTACCTGTGTCGTTGTTAAATTTCAGGAGGATTTGTGATTGGTGGAGTGCTATCCCCTGATGCTGTATTACCTAAACGAAAGACAAGAGCAAACGTGGAAAAAGTCAACCAAATGGCTAATGGAAAAAGAATCTGTCTTGATAGTGCTGAAAGAAGTATGAACTTATTCCTGAAAGTAACTCTTAGATTGCTTTGCTTTTTTTTTTTTAAGTTTTATTTATTTATTATCAGAGAGAAAGAACATTGCCATTGACTGCTTATTCCCAGAAAGCCTGCAGAAGCTGGAGCCAGGCCGAGGTGAAACCAGGAGTCTGAAATTCAGCTCACGTTTCCCACGTGGGTGACAGAGAGCTGTGTACCCCAGTGTCTGCATTGTCAGGCAGGTGGATTAGGAGTCAGAGCTGGTTGTTACGCCCATGCATTCTGGTGTGCGGTATGGGTTCTTAAACCAGTGTTTTAACCACTGTGCCCAATGCTTGCCCTAGATTTTATTTTCCAGTAGCATAGTGTTTTGGGGAGAAACTCTTTGTAGAATTTAGAATTTACTTCTAAGGACTTTAGATGTGATACTGTAAATTTTACTTCTTAGTAGATATTTCCACAAATTTCTTTAAAAAATCAGTAATACAAAATCAACAATAGGAAAATAAATAGAAATTTAAGTGCCATTATGTTAAATAACATGTTACTAGATATGATAGTCTCCATTACACAGCTATTATACATCCCCTTAAATGAAAAGCCACAAAACAAAATCAACAACAGGAAGAAAAAAGAAATTAACAACACCATGAAATTAAATAACATGCTACTGAATGATTAATGTGTCGCTGAAGAAATGAAAAAGAAACTCAAGAACCTTCTTGAAGAAAATGATGCTACTGTATGATCTATGAGTCATTGAATAATTTAATCACAAGAAACTGTTTTGAAGAAATGAAAGAGAATATACACAGAATCATTTGATTTGATTATATATGAGTTGACATGTTATAATAGGCTTAAAAAATAGGAAGCTTTAAGTGTTAGTTGGGTTTTGAATTAGAATGTGTATTTGCTGAAGCAGTCATAAAGAAGAGATTATTCTATCCCAGGTCAGCTTTATTTGTTTTCTTTTTTCACTTTTTAAAAATATTATTATTTGAAAGAAATAGAGAAATTAATTTACCATTTCCTGGTTCACACCCGAAAATCCTACAAGAGCCAGGTCTGGGCCAGGTCTCCAAGAACCAGGAACCCCATCTGGGTCTCCTCTGTGGATAGCAGAGACCTAAGTACTTGGCCCAGGCATATTAGCAGGAAGCTGTGCTAGGAGTGGAGGAACCAACACTAGAATCAGGTACTCCAGTATGGGCTGTAGGTACCTCAGGTGGCAGCTTCATTCAGCCTGCCATGTGCTAGGTCAGTGTTCTTTTACACCTTATCTGTAGCTATATTTTGTACTGGATTTTGATAATTGAAAAGAATTTTGAGTAGTTTTATGTTTTGATTCTATTTGTTTTGCAGAGAACAGATTAATGGTAAATCTACATATTCCTCTTGGAAATCCTTGTGAGCCAACCAGCGTAAAGGATCCAGAAACAAGGGAAATTATTCTCATGGGTAAGATAAGGGATGCTGAGTAATGGCTTGGTTATGGGCCTGACCACTTGCCCTTTCGATACTGTCTAGCACTTTCAACCCTGCAGTCTAGAAAAAGGTCTGATTCTAGTAAATAGCCTATGGGCGACGAACCAAGGGCATATCAATAGCACACCACCTCCAGGAGGCATATAAAACTGCATTTATCTTCTGAAGTAAAATTCCTACCAGCATAAATGTTGGTTCCAGGAGTGTTGTCTAGACCCTCTTTGACTCCTTGTGGATGGGGAATTATAGCAAGTTAAAAGTCAGACATTAGATACTCGTATTCATGGGCTAGGCGTGGATTTTGGGTGCTCACTGATGCCCTTCTGGGCCTGTGGATGCTGATAACAGTGCCTGGGATGTAAAACTTTCTAAGGATGAATGACAGGGAATCAGTCAGCCATACAAATGCCAGATTTAACCTTTAATACTGGCACCAGGTCCTTGAGGCCTCCTGCCCCATTAGATGGACTCCAAGCACTGAGACTGAGAGGCCCTGGGAGGTCCAAAGGGATGAGTTATAAGTGGAGTGGAAGTCTAGAAAGTGTTCAGCTATTTACCAAGTATGCAGTATTTACATACAGGAAACACTGTTCTACATCACATCAAACAGGTCAAACCAAGTAGTCAGTCATGTTTTTCCTACTTAAAATTTTGGCTGTGAAATAGGTTTTGTCTGACATCTAAACATCTTAGCAAAGTTCTATATTCAGATTGTTTACTTGGCAACAGATGTGGACGTACAGAGATTCTTTTTAGTGTAAAACCATTGCTGTAATTTATCACTTCAGAAAAGTTGTATTTTTTAAGAGTTCACTTTTTCCTTTTTCATAAATCTACAAGTATATATTCTGTAGTTCTTGGCATCACTAAGATTCCCAAATATCCAGGGGAATAGAGCCAACTACTGATGATAAATGGATGTGTTTGTAGATCTGGAAAGATTTATTAGTAAAAGGAAATTCTTTGAAAATGAGATAGTAACATAATTTCAGTAAATAGTATTTGGAACTCACACCCTTTTTGTACGGATAAATTTTATTATTTATTTGATATTGCCAAGGCAGTGTTTTAGGTTGTATACATTAGCTCTTTACTATTCACAACCTAAAAATGCAGATAAGATACTATTATTTCATTTTATAGAAAAGGAAATTAAGATGAAGAGTGAGATGTAGGGAGGAAACTTATATAACTTGCCTGAGGACACAGAACTGGTTGTAAGAGGTGACTTTGGCCTTGACAGTGTAGCTCCCAAGTCCGTGATCCTAATCTCTTGTCTGTTAGGCAGGCTTGCGTCTGGAAATACGTTCATTATCGCTGAGCAGTAGCATGGCTGTTGCTTAATATTAGTATTACTGCTTTCCTCATAGATCTTGTTAGGCCACGAGATACCTACCAATTTTTTGTAAAGCATGGTGAGTTGAAAGTTTATAAAACGTTGGATACACCTTATTTTTCTACTGGAAAATTGATACTAGGACCACATGAAGAAAAAGGAAAGCAGCATGTTGGCCCAGATATATTGGTAAGTCTGTTTCTCCATTTATTTATGTTTTGCTGTAGGTGCAATTCTGGTTTTTTTGAATTTGATCAATCATTAAAATTCCATTTTCTCAGAAGTGAAATTTACTTCACAGAGAATTTTTTTTTTTAAATTGTTAAATCTGGAGTTAGTCAGCTGATGGTCATTAAACGATCTGTTCTATAAGTGGAACTGTAGCCTTAAGGTGCGAAAGCTTAAGGAACGGTCTACTCAGCCGTAGAATGTAAGCTTTTAAACAAATCACTAGAATTCTAAACAGAATTTATGGACAGTTAGTCTAATTTCACATTTCTCTGATGCTGCATTTAAGAAATGGAAAGGTTGGGCCTGGCACAGTAATCTGGTGGCTAAACTAAACCATGAACGCGCAAGGATCTCTTACGGGCACCGGTTCTTATCCTGGTGTCCCATTTCCCATCCAGTCCGCTGCTTGTGTCCTGGGAAAGCAGTAGAGGATGACCCAAAGCCTTGGGACCCTGCACCTGCATGGGAGACCTGGAAGAGGCTCCAAGCTCATGGCTTCAGATCAGCTCAGCTCTGGCTGTTGTAGCCATTTGGGGAGTAAATACAGCAGACACAAAATCTTCCTCTCTGTTTCTCCTCCTCTCTGTATAGCTGACTTTCCAATAAAAATAAATAAATCTTAAAAAAAAAAAAAAAGAAGTGGAAAGGTCAATAGACTTCAGAAGTTACTTAGGGGAGAGCACTGGATGTCGAGGTTAACCCATCAACTGTGACTGAACCTTGTGTATCAGATTGTCTAGAGTCACACCAGCTTAGCTCTGCTGATGCCACCTGGGATCCAGAGTAACGGCCCAGATATTTCAGTGCCTGTCATCTGCTTAGGAGAGCTGAACAGAATTCCTGGCCTCCACTTTAGCCTGAGTTAGCCCTAGCCATAGAGGTTGTTTGGGAATTAAATCAGTAGCTGGAGGAGTACTCTGTTTCTCATTCTCTATACCGTTCAAATTGGGGGAAAAACCCACAAAACACGTTAGCAGTAGACTCAGGACGAGGCTCAGTGCTTCGTTAAGTACTAAGTAATGTGCAGCAATATGTTACAGGCTGAAGTCAGGAGATTCAAGGGGCTCAGTCTCCTCACTGCCTGTTGAAGAAATATTTGCAACATTGCTCTGTTTTATACATGTGAATACATTTTTTATTCTAAATTTGAAAATTGGGGATTTTGAAAGCATTGGATGTAACATATCAGTTATTTAAAAACATTAAATTTGGGGCTGGTGCCACGGGAGCCCAATCCTGTGCTTGTGGTGCCGACATCACATATGGTTGCTGGTTCGTGTCCCAGCTTCTCCACTTGGTGCAGCGCCTTGCTAAAGGCCAGGAAGAGCAGCCCGCGTGCTTAGGCCCCCACAGCCGCATGATTGACCCTGACAGGCGCCTGGCTCCTGGCTTTAGATCTGTTCAGCTCTGGCTCTTTCACCGGCCGTTTGGAGAGTGAACCAGCAGATGTAAGATCTCACTGTCTCCTTCCTTCTGTAATTCTGCTTTTCAAATAAAAATAAAATGAATCTGTAAAAAAAAGAAAGAAACATTAAACTGAGAATATTTTCAGTATGTGGCATTTTGCTGTGCTTGGGTTCCAGCTCTGGTTCTGTTCCCAGGTCCAGCTTCCTGTGAGTGTGTGCCTTGGGGGCAGCACACTGACCAGGTGATTGGCTCTTACCACTCACAGGGGCGACCTAGATTGAGATGATTGTGTTTCATCTTGGCTCAACTACAGCCCTTAGGGGCATTTAGGAAGTGAACTCGAAGGTGGGAAATCTCTGCCTCGCTGCCCTTGCAAATGAAAAGGTTTTCAAATTTTTAATTCTTTTAAATTGCAAAATTAGGGTCCAGCGTGATAACTTAGCAGCTGGGGTCCTTTCCTTGCGTGCTGGGATCCCATTTGGATGCCAGTTCTAATCCTAGCAGCCCCACTTCCTGTCCAGCTCCCTGCTTGTGGCCTGGGAAAGCAGTCAAAGATGGTCCAAAGCCTTGGGTCCCTGCGCCTACATGGGAGACCTGGAAGAGGCTCTTGGTTCCTGGCTTCGGATTGGTGCAGTTCCAGTCTTTGTGGTCACTTGGGGAGTGAATCACCAGATGGAAGATCTTCCTCTCTGTGTATTTGACTTTCCAATAAAAATGTATAAATGTTTAAAGAAATAAGTAAATTGCAAAACTAAGCTCAAAAGCAAGATGAATCGTGAAGATCCATGAGTTTATACTAATAAAGATGTGCAGATTGACCCAAGGAAAAGCAAAGGTATATATGGGGCCCGGCGCGGCAGCCTAGTGGCTAAAGTCCTCGCCTTACATGTGTAAGGATCCCATTTGGGTGCCGGTTCTAATCCCGGCAGCTCCACTTCCCATCCAGCTCCCTGCTTTGTGGCCTGGGAAAGCAGTCAAGGACAGCCCAAAGCCTTGTCACCCTGCAACACATGGGAGACCTGGAAAAGACTCATGACTTCTGATTGGCTCAGCTTTGACTGCTGCGGCTGTGGGGTGTGACCCAGTGGATGAAGATCTTCCGCTGTCCTTTCCTCTCTATAAATGACTCCCCCACCAAAAAAAAAAAAATTCTTTTTTAAAAGGATACATACGATGGCCCAAGTTTAATTTATGGTATTTATAGCTTAAACCCTGTTTTAAAATAATTTCTTAAATTATTCATTAGTTCAGTCTTCTTTAAAATGCCTCCCTAAAGATGTAAAGACAGTGATAGAGAAAGAGGAAGGTTAACACGGAGAAAGATCTTCCATCTCCTGGGTTCACAGCTTGCATGGCTCAGTGGCCTGTTTGTGAGGAGCTCCACACACTGTTTTTTCAGTTGTTTGTTTCTTTATTTGCTTATTTTAAGCTGTTGTTTATTGTCTGAAGGTCAGAGAGAGATCCTTTATCTGTTGGTTCCCTCCCTAGCTGGTGGCAGCAGCTGGATCTTACTGCAGCCAGGAGCTGCTTCTGGGTCTCCCCGTGGGTGGCAGGTGTGCAAGCACCTGAGCCATCTGCTGCTTTCCCAGACCTCTTAGGTCATTGGGCTGGAAGTGGAGCGGCCGGAGTTGGAACCAACGCCCATGTGGGATGCTCGTGTCATCTGCGCATGCAGCTTTGTCTGCTGTTTCCTAATGCCCTATCCGGGTATTATCGAGCAGGAACTACACCTCTTTAAAGCAGTGGATGGTCCATGTAGGATGAAAACAAACAGTAATGAAGACAAAAATTAGGACATGTCATCATGGAGCTGATATCAGTTACCAAGTAAATTGTAATGTTTTATTATACAAAAGGAAATGTGAACAGTGAGTGAAACTGTTTAACCTGGGATAGTAATCAGAGATGTGCATTCTGACACAGTTGACTCTATAATTATCATTTTAGAATTTCTATTTGAACAATTAAAATAATTTAGAATGTGACTAATGAGTATCATTTCTAAAAATTTTTCTTAGGAAAATAATTTGAAAGTTAGATAAAATTGATCTTATGTATTTTTTTGGTAATGTTGATAGTAATTGCAAAAATTGAAAACACTGACATGGAAGGAAAATTGTTGAACTTTTCTCTCAACCATTATTAGACGTAATAAATAATAACAAATAACACTTGTATATTTCTGCAGTGCACTAAACATCTTAAAATTAGTTTAAACATATTTTTTGAAAAATAGCCATATACCATGGCTGTTGGGGTAACCATTTAAGCAAATATTGATGAAAATTCTTTACTTTTCTGGTTAAAATTTTAAAATCATGACAATTTAAGTAAAATAATGTGCTATGGTGTGTATGTAATGAAATTTGGCATTAAAAGGACTTTTGTCTTGAGATTTCATACATTTATTAGAAAGGTAACAGTGTAGTTTCATGCTTTAAAAAAGCCCACTTATACATAAATTGTTATATTCCAATAGCTTCCCTTCCAACATAGCACTGAGCATCATGACAGCACGTGTTCAACCACCCCATGTGATACTAGCCTCTCACACGAGTGCTGGTTCAAGTCCTGGCGGCTCTACTTGCAGTCCAGGGCCTGATGCTGTGGGAAGGCATCTGAGGACGGCACAGGTGCTGGGGTTCTGCCGCAAACAGGGAGACCTGCATGGAGCTGCTGGCCTGGAGGTTGGCTTTTAGAAAGTGCATGTTCCTTTGATTCGTGTCAGTGCCAGGGACAGCGCAGAGCTCTCATCTTATTTAATTATTGTTACTAACAGTATTTGCCTTGCCTTTTGCTTACAGCAGAAGAAATCACTTTTTTTTTTTTAAAGATTCATGCAATTCCATGTCGTGGATAATCCTCCCATCTCTGGATCCTGTTTGTCATGTGGTATCGCATAGTACAAGTTCTGGAGCTCACAGCCTGGACATTGTGCAGAGTCTTGTTGCCTATCAAGTTTTTTTTGGTTTGTTTGTTTGTTTGTTTTTTTAAGGCTACTTAGAGTATAGATACTGCAGTTTAATACGAAACTTACTTTTTATCTTTACAGGTATTTTATGTTAACTTTGGTGACCTTTTGTGTACTTTACATGAAACGCCTTATCTGTTATCTACAGGGGATTCGTTCTTTGTTCCTTCAGGTAGGAATTATTAAAAATGTTTTATATTTCACACTGTATCTGTGAAACTGCTTATAGGCACCATGAAAATGAAAGCCATAGCGGTCATGATAAAGTGAGGTGACTGACGCAACAGTAGTGTGCTAAATAGTTTTTTTTTTTTTCATTTTATCTTTATTGGAACATATTAGTGTTTTCATACATGAAAATTGAACAGAAGTTGTTTTGCTTAATATAAAAATGGTTGATTGATACGTTGTATTTCAGGAAAGTGTCAGAATTTTTTGCCGCCTTGTCCTGAAGAAGCTGTGTGTTCAAATAGTTTTTAATGGGTTATTTTAAACAAAGAACGATGTGCTTTATCCAACATTAACAATTATAAAGTCAGTGGAAGCAGGGATGGTTGAATTTATTGTTAAGAGTATGTCTTTTTAATTTGGGGAGTTGATTATAATTAACTGCAAATTCTACCTTTATTAGTAACTTATATAACTGTATGTGCATGTATTTGGTTTAGGGGAATAAATAGAAGTTCCTGTAAAACTAATCTAAGAAAGATTAGTTTCAGAAAGTGCTGTTTTCTCTATTTATACCATTGAATAATATACCTGTATTTGTTACCAGATGGATGTGAAATTTACATTCTTTCAAACCTTTTTTGTACCATACGTGATAGTAAAGTCTTGGATTTTTGAGTTCATGAGATGAAATGTGCATTCCTTTTGGTTAGGTGGATTGTTTTTGTTTTGTGTTATATGCTTTCACTGCCAAGTGATGACCAAATACTTGATTCAAAGGCAATGCTTCTTACGAAAATAATTCTATTAATTACTTTACTTTCAGGTAATTATTATAACATCAAAAATCTCCTGAATGAGGAAAGTGTTCTTCTTTTTACTCAGATAAAAAGATGAAAAATGGAACCAGTTTAAATGCCTGTATGTATATATGTATATGGCTATGTATATACATGCAACAAATGTTTGTATAGTTGGGACATTTACTTTTGTATTACTTGTAATGTTTTAAAATAAAATTTTATTCAGTTTTGTGTAAATTTGTATTAGATAAACATTTTTAAGTTTCCACATGTATCTTATTTTTTTCCTTAAAAACACACATAGCCTGTAGTGATGCCTTATTTTGTATTATTTTAGTAAGATGAAAAGAATACTGAAATAAATTCTCCCACAGTGAAATATATATTGTTTCTTTGCAAGTGACTGCTAACTTCAACAGGTATATCCACTTAAGAAAATCTTTTGTAAGTAGTGTAAGTCATTAATCGTTAGATGATCTAATATTAGAGCTCTATTAGTTTCCTAGGGCTGCTGTACCAAAACAACTACAAACTTCAGACAGCAGAATTATTGCCATAGTTTTTAAGGGCAGAAGTCTGAAGTCAAGGTGTAATCAGGCCTGTGATGTTTGTGAAACCTCTGAGGGAGGATCCTTGCTCCCTTCTCCCGAACTTAGGATGGTTTCTTGGTGGTCTTTGGCATAACTTGGCTTGCAGCTGTACAACACTTCTAGCCCTTCCTCCTTTCTCACATGGTGTTCTTGCCACTTGTTTTTGTCATCATGTGACACTCATGTAACTTGTAACATGTACATACTTTTCTGTGCTGTCTCTGTTGATGTTTTCTGTTTTATGTATGGGTTCCTTTTTCCCTTTCAATGTTAATATAAGATGCTTTAATAAATAAACCTTATCTAATGAGTCTAATTCAATTTTTTCAATATAGATGTGGTTATTAACTTTGAGGGAATTTATGATACCTGGTTACTTGTCCTTAGACCAACCCCTTTTTCAAGTCTATTTAATATTTACAGATCAAATATCCAAAACAGTTAAGAATGGGATGTAGGAGAAGAGTCACCCCAGCTGTAGGCAACTTCCTAGATTGCCTTGTACCCAGGCAAGTGTTACACTGCTGGGAGAAAGCAACCGATAGCTGAAGGGCACCCAAGGCCTGATTAATGCCAGCTTTGTGTTCACTATACCAGTATGGTAGCATAATAACCTGCTTTTTTTTTGGTAAGATATGTGGGGAAGGTGGGGAATGCTTTGCTGGGACACATGACCTGGTACCCAAGCGGTAGGGATGCAGATTACCCAGGGAAGGGATCTGAGGATGTGTTGGAGTGGGAGCAGCTAAGGGCATTTTTGACAGGAAGGAATGACTTCTGGGGCTTTTGACAGACCGGGCCACTGCACTTGTAGGTAGGCAAGGGAGCAGAGATGGAGTGGTTTAGAGGGGGAAATTGGTGGACATGTGTGGTTCAGGCCAAGTCACCCCACCCACTTGGGAGACCTGGCCTGGGCTAAATAGCTGCCGTCATACACAAAAACGGTTTAGAGGGAATACCTGACTGGGCTAGGCTGCAGTACCCACCCACAGGTGTCGGAATAGTTGGGTGGGCCACGTCAGACTAGGCCACAGCACCCACCAGAACGTGAGAGATCCAGATCTGGGGCAAATTCTGTAGAGGAATTGTGGGTTCACCTCTTTGGAACTTGAGCACCCACCAGTTTATGCAGATAGCTGGGGAATTGGCCCAAGCCCGGCTGGACCACAGAAATCACCTGACATGAGATCTGAGACTGATAGGTTGCCGGGGGCTGGGGAGGTGGGAGGAAGAGGTTGTAGCACCCACCAACATATAAAAGACCAGGACTAAAGTCGTCCCATGCCAAATAGGGCTGTGGCACCCACCAACATGCATGAGATCCAAGGCTGGGAGTGCACCTCGTAGCAGAACTTTGGGGATTCCTCTGCTTGGCTGCAGCTCCTGCTGGGGAGCAATAGCCAGGGCTGGGAGCAGACCAGACCAGGCAATGCTGTATCATTCATCAGTGTTTGTGTGGACTGAGTCTGGGAGCAGGCCAGGCTGAGATAGGCTTGCAGCACTTACTGGCACACGCAAGAGCCAGAACAGAGTGTGAGCCATGCCTGACTGGGCTAGGATGAACATCCCCCAGCAAGAGCTGAGACTGAATGGACCATACCAGGCTGGATTTAAGCATCCACCAGCGCGTGCAAGATCTAGGGCTGGCAACAGTCCAGGCAGGAGAACTTGGGGACTCTCTTGTTAGGCCACAGTTTCCACTGGTAAGGGCAAGAGCTGGGGCTGTGGGCAGGCTGGGCCAGGCTGGACAAGGCTGCAGCACCCAATGGCATGCATGTGGGCTGGTTTTGGGCAAGGTCAGACTGGGCTAGGCATCCACTGTTTCTTGCAAGAGCCAGAATGCATGTGAGACAGGCCAGGTTAGACCACACCTACCAGTTAGTTCATATGATAGTCAGGTCTAGCAGTGGGCCAGACTAGGCTAGACTGTAGCACCCACCAGCAAGTGCTGGAATGGGTGTAGGATAGTTTAGGCCACAGCACCTTCTGGTGAGTGCCAGGACTGGGAGCCAGCCATGTCAGGCTGGGCTGCAGCACCTAAGAGCACATGGAAGACCCAGGACTGAGAGTGAGCCTGGTAGGGGAACTTAGGGAACTCCCCTGCTGGCTGCAGCTCCTTCTGATGAGTATGAGAGCCTGGACTGGTCCACAGCATTAACTAGTGCAGGCAAGAGCCAGGATGAGATGCAGGACGGCCAGGTTTGACTGCAACACCTTTCAGTTCAAATGAGGGCTGGTGGGGGTGGAGCGGGCAGGCTGCTACATCAACCAGTAAGAGCCAAGCTATAGCACCTGCTGGCAAATGCCGAAACTTTGGCAGGGTGGTGTGGGGACATCTTAGACTGGGCTACAGCATGCTGGGATTTGCAAGACCCAGAGCTGGGACTGGGCCTGGTAGAGAACCTTTGGGGACTCCCTTGCTGGGCTGCTGCTTCCACTGGTGAGCATGCAAGATGGGATCGAGGTGCAACAGGCTGGGCTAGACTGTTGCACCCACTGGCACAAACAAGAGCCAGAATGAGTGTGGCCCAGCCAGGCTAGGCTGCAGCACTAGTGGCAGTATAGGTGGTGTGTCATGTCAGGGTGGACTGCAATGACCCCTGGGGTGATTGTTTTCAACATTGCTTAACAATTGTGTGGTAAATGATTCAGTAGTTATTAGAGAAAATGTAAGCATTTGTGTATAAATAACATTTCACATGTGATTGAAAAACTTTTGATTTAAACAAACTGTTAAAAATGTGAAATTGCAGTGTTGACTGGATGTAGGGCTGGCTAGAACCAGAAGCCTCTTTGGGCTGTCTCCCACTGCTCTTTGAGGTGTTAACCAGCTAGCTGGATGAGAAACGCAGTACCTGGGACTCCCAACTGGCATTGAAAATGGCCTGTGGACCTGTCCCTCTGAGCCACCACCCCCACCTTACAAGCTAGTTTCCAGTATTCTTCATTAGGGCAAGCAAATTATTTGGTTGCTCATTCTCATGTGTCTTATTTCCCAGCATTTCAAGTCAGCGTTAATCTTTGTTAAAATATCTCATTATCATATTGCAAAAGTGGCCAAAAAGAGAATGTAGAAAAGGAATTGCATAATACAGGGAAGGGCTAGTTCTTGCGTACCGGAACTATGTTGAGTCATCACTAATGATAAGAATATTCAACTGAAAACATTGCTTATTTTTCAGTTTCAAGCATCTTTCTGTTTCGATTGGATCAGTCTGTGAGCGACATCACTGTCTGTGCCGCGTTTTATTTGCAAGGTCCTGATGTTGGCTCGATAGGTAGCAGTTGGTAACTGCCTCTTCATCTTAGCAGCTGTCGTGAATGAATTATCTCTGCTGTGAATATTGAGTTTTGTTGAACCTCAATGCTCACATTGGTATGGATAGGGAAGCTGGAAGGGGACCTTTTGCGTAGGTGTTTTAGCCTGTGTTCGGCAAACTTGTCACATGCTGCTTACGCAACATCAGTGTTTTGTTTATCACTGTATAAAAAAGGAAGTCAAGTCACTTGGCTCTGGATGGAGGGATCCTTAGTTTTTCTGAGAGGTAATTTCTCAATCAGCACAGGTTAGGTCAACTTACATAGGCTGGGTTTTTTTCTTTAATTCAGTAAGGAAGCAAGAGGAAAGCATTAAACTGTCAATTGAAAACAGAATTTTTAGGGGAGAGCAAGTACTCAGACAACTTGTGTCCCTGCAAATGCCTTTCTCACTGGCATGTGCACACAGCTGGAGCATGCATGTTGGCACTGGCGGGAAGGGGCAACAAGGGAATTTTGCCATGTGACAAGCATCTAAATTTAAAGTTTAAGAACATGCGGTACTCACATGTCAAACCTGTAATGTAATAGATATCTTTCCCTGACACTGGCTGCATGACATGCATTATTTTAAGAGGTTTTTACTTATTGCATATATTTTAATTTTTTTCTAAGATTTATTTTTAAAAGTTTATTGGAAGGGCAGACTGACAGATTTCCTGTCTGTTGGCTCCTTCTCCAAATGCCCGCAGTGGCTGGGGCTGTGTCAGGCGAATCCAAGAGCCCAGAATCTCACCTCGGGCTCCTTCCCACATAACAGAGACCTAAATGCTTGGCCCATCATCCCCTGTGTCCTCACGTGTGCATTAGCACAAGTTAGATCAAATGCAGAATAAGGACTCAAACCCAGGCTTTCCGATATGGGATGAGGGTGTCCGAAGTAGGATCTGGACGGTTGAGCCATGGCACTCATTGTAACATGCATAGTTTTTCCTAAGTGTGTACAAGAAATTGACACATGCTATTGCATAAAACCATGCACTGGGCAAATCTGCAATGAAAAAACAACTTGTTCTTATTTTTCCCTTTTATCTTACCAACCCATTTTTTAAAAAGATTTATTTTTTATTTTTATTGGAAAGTCAGATGTACAGAGAGGTGGAAAGAGAGAGGAAGATCTTCCGTCTAATGATTCACCCCCCAGATGGCCACAACAGCCGGAGTTGCACTGATCTGAAGCGAGAAACCAGGAACCTCTTCCAGGTCTCCCACACAGGTGCAGGGTCCCAAAGCTTTGGACTGTCCTCAACTGCTTTCCCAGGCCACAAGCAGGGAGCTGGATGGAAGTGGAGCTGCTAGAATTAGAACCAGCGCCCATATGGGATCCTGGCACATGCAAGGTGAGGACTTTAGCTCCTAGGCTACCATGCCAGGCCCTTGCCCATTGTTTTATTAATGTTTTCACTATTAGCACCACATTTAATTTTCAAAAACTTTGTAGTTATATTAAGCCCACTTTGAGAAGCTTTGGATAATCTCTCCATGGCAATGTCCCTGCTTCATTCATGTCTGCAAAGTTGTTTTTGTCATGTAAGATAACATATCCCCAGGTTCCAGGGATTACATTGTAGACATCTTTGGTGGGGTATTATTCTGTCTTCCACAGAATCCTACTCAAACTAGCTTAAGAAAAAAGGGAAACCTTTATAAGGGGATGCAGGGGTGTCTCTTGGAGTCAAGGGGAGGATTATTGCTGGTAAACTTGCTAGAGGTCTGAAACTTCGCTCAGAAAAGCTGTCATGAACTAAGTACCTGTCTTTGCGGGCCATCATGCTCTTTGATCTCTGCCTCTCCTTAGCAGTCTGTTCCTTTGTAGATTGGTAGTGTTGACTCCTGCCTATGCTTTGGAAGTGAAGCTGTGTGGTCTCCCAGTTTTCTACTTCCAGATGGCAAAAATCAGCCTGACTTGGTTGGTGCTAGTCGGGTTCTCCCATCTAATTAAACATAGCGAAAGGACAGACTCGTATGAGGGTAGGCTGGAATGTAAATTGAAGAAAGGCAGCATCTAAAAATGGTTTTATTTCACTTTATTCTGTATTGAGAAAAAAGTGTAAAATGTATTATAGTACAAGAACTCAGATCATGGCCTCTAGAGTTAAATCATTGGCATTCTAATAATATGAGCAAAACTATTGCTCAGTTTGAGTCTGCAGAGATTGGCTCATTTGGGTTTGGCTTAAGTTGCCCTAATTAGTTCTGTTTGTCTACGTCAGCCTCAGGTTGGCTTGATGATTACTTATCTTGTCTACACTCACAAACATCTGAGAGTGAGGGTGAGTGGGCTGTTTTTAGGTCTAAATGATGACTTTAACTGAGTTGACTGGGGGAACTTGGCTGCCCTAGATGTATTTCCTCTTCTAACAAGCTAGGTGGCTAGATTAGGCAGGTTAATTTGGCAGTGGGAGAAGGAAGAGAGCAAATCAACAAAAACCATTCAAGGTCCCCAGAGCCCTAGTTATAATTTTTGGGTCAAAACAAATCACAAGAACAGTCCATATTTAGAGAGAAAAATAGATCCCATCACTTTGGTATAAGACAAAGGACAAGGATAGCAAGGAGGAGTAAATATGGGGAATTTGGGAATGTATTCCCAAAAAAAAAAGCTTTCAAAGATGAATACAAAAGATTCTGGAAATGGCAGGGATCAGTGTGAGCTAATGGCACATTTCTACACTTGATTCCTCGCCAAAATTGGAGCAATCAGTTGCTTTTAGTTTTAAAATAAAGCTAAGACCCAAAGAAAGTCATTTTAGTTACAGATTATAATGTAAACTATTATAAACTTCACAAGGTAAGAAGTTGTAATTAGCAGTAATATTTTCATTTATAGCTCTTGTAATTTTCATTGAATGCACATGTTCTCTGTGAGGCCTATGTTAGTGAGAAAGCTGCTGAGTGTTATTCACCCACATTCAGATACACAATGAATTTGTGTTTTCAGTGCTAATTTCATTCTGTATTTCAGTTTAAATGAGAATACTTCAAAAAGTTGATGGAAAATTATAATTAAAATATGAAGCTTGTTTGGAGCCAAAAATTTAAATCTATGCATAGTTTTTACATGGTATGAATTTTTTTATACTTTTCAAAGATCCCTCATACCTATGCATTTCAAAAACTTTAGCATCAAAATAAACCTATCTTCTTTTTACATCTAAATTTTTTGTTAGACTAAATGGACAAAACTCATCAAGCTGTCACAAAAAAACCATAAACTTACTATATGACCTAGCAATTCCACTCCTTTTTTCCTTTTTAAAAATTATTATTTATTGGCTTGCACAATATTTTATATGAACATTTAAAAATATTAATTTATTTTTACTTGAAAGGCAGGTTTATAGAGGGGAAGAGATAGAGACAGAGAGAAAGAGAGATGGCTTCCATCCACGGAGTCACTCCCCAAATGGCAGCGATGGCTGAAGCCAGGAGCCAGTAGCTTCTTCCAGGTCTCCCATATGGGTGCAAAGTCCCAAGGACTTAGACCATCTTCCACAGCTTACCTAGGTATATTAGCACAAGGGCTGGATCAAAAAGTGGAACAGCCAGGACTCAAACCTTTACCCAAATGTGCTGTTGGCACACAGAGGCTTACCCTACTATGCCACCGTGCCAGCTCATACCTGTACATTTTTTTGAGATAGCCTCTTATTTCATACTACCAGCTCTGTGTCTGCTCTGGCTATATTACCAGAATCGCCAATTCAGTATTTTCAAGTCTGAATTCATCATGTACTTATGCTTAAATGCCCCATAAAACCTTGTTTTATGATTTCTTTACCTCTAAAGTAGCACTATGGAATGCACTGCAACTTGGAACATCACTCAGTAGTGGTCACTCCATATTTGCTGAGTGGATCTATAAATGTGCTGGTCTTTATATTCATGATGCTTTAGAATGCTGGGTTTTTCCTGGGAAGCACTGTTTGTCAGCAGCAAATCAGGACTAGAAGCCAAGTCTCCAGCTTTCCAATGAAAGGATTGTATCTACTGCACTGTGCAGAAATGCCTCTGAGGCTATCAACAATGTGGGTAGGCTGCAGAGTGATGTCTAACCTAAGAGTGATCTTGATTTGGGAAAAGTCCACAGGTGTAACGCAGGTGTAAAGTCGGGTATCATATCAGATTTTTAACTTGGTCATAAAAACGAGAGACATGTGCTACAGCATGGGGTAAATGAGAGAAATCTGAAAAAAGACCACATAACTTGATGGTTTCATGCATGTCAAGTTCTGAACAGATCAACCCACAGCGAAGAAAGGCGGCGAGTGGTTCCCAGGGCTATGGAGGACAGAATATTGGGAAGATGATGGCTAAGGAGTGGGACATTCTAAATGTTCTAAACTTGAATGTTATTGCAACAAAATGTATACTTCTGTCAATATACTTAAATCGTTGGACTATATACTTTAAAATGATTAAATTTTGTGAGTTGCATGTCAAAGAAGCTGTTTTAAAAATGTTCTTATTGTCTGGAGAAGAAGTACATTTGTTTCACTTGTGAGTTGGACTAGTCAAGTTTTCATTATGAAACATAAATTTGACTTGAACAACTGTCTGACAGAAGATACTGTTATCCAGACATGGATATTTGGCAAACATTTGCTTGAAAATGAACTATAGGAGCCTGTATCTTTAGGGAAGGCAACTGACAACATTTGTTTCCAATGATAAATTTGAATTTTTGTGAGAGTTGTGTTAAGACCTATATTAGCCACCTTGAACTTCACTGTTTCCCAATATACAAAGACTTTGCTAATGATGGAATAATGAATGGGAATTTTTGACACGACGGAGTAAAATGTGTCAATATTTCAAAAATCTGTATGAAGCAGTAATCAGTATTTTTAAAAATATTTATTTTTATTGGAAAGTCAGATATACAGAGAGGAGGCAAGAGAGAGAAAGGAAGATTTTTCATCTTATATTCACTACCCAAGCAGCCACAACAGCTGGAGCTGCACTGATCCGAAGCAAGAAACCTGGAGCCTTTTCTGGGTCTCCCACACAGGTGCAGGGTCCCAAGGCTTTGGGCCATCCTTGACTGCTTTCCCAGGCCACAAGCAGGGAGCTGGATGGAAGTAGAGCTACCAGGTTTAGAACCTCTGCCTATATGGGATCCTGGCGTGTTTAAGGGGAGGACTTTAGCCGCTAGGCCACGCCGCCGGGCCCAGCAAGCAGTATTTTTAAATGAACAATGACTGATTTAGATTCAGGGCATGGATGGAAAGATCTATTCAAAATATTAAAAGACCAATGGATTTCATCATAGTTGAGTTCAAAAGTTAATCAAGATGCCTTTTCAGATACCACATTACAACAGACTAAAACAAAAACAAAAACAAAACCACAGTTGGGTCTGGCACAGTAGCTTAGTGGCTAAAGTCCTCCTCTTGAACATGCTAGGATCCCATATGGACACCATTTCTAATCCCAGTGATCCCGTATATATATTTAAAGATTTTTTTTTTTTAATCTGAAAGGCAGAGTTACAGATAGCAGGAGAAACAGAGAAGTATTTCATCCACTGGTTCACTCGTTAAGAAGCCACAATGGTCAGGGCTGAGCTGATCCAAAGCCAGGAGCCAGGAGCTTCTTCTAGGTCTCGCACATGGATGAGGGGTCAAGCCCTTGAGCCATCTTCTGCCACTTTCCCAGGCCATAAATAAGGATCTGTATCTGAAGTGGAGCAGCCAGACATGACGTGCCCATATGGGATGCTGGCTCCACAGATAGAGGCTTAGCCTACTATGCTATGGTGCCAGCTTCTCATTTATTTAGACCAACACAGCAAGCTGTGATATATTGAGCATAAACAGAGAGATAAGAATCCAGCTGTCTTATGTTCAACAAGGTATTAAAACATTTCCCAAAATGAAACATAATACCATTCTTCCCTATTTTTGTTGGTTTGATGTAATCCCATTTGTCACTTTTTGCCAAAATGTAATTGTTTATGTGGTTCCTACTTCACTACTTCAAGGAAGTGTTTTCTCGGGTGGCATTGAGGTTACTTACCAATTCTCACTTCCAATCATTTGGATTAATGTTCAATATGATTAGGTTGCAAAAAGACTGAAACTGCATAGAAAATGAACAAACTTATTTAAATAATTCCCATTGGCAGTATTACTAGTTTCCTGGTCTACAACTAGAGTCTGCTGTCTGCTGTATCATAACATCACTGCCCTAAATGAAGTGGGACCAAACTTGGAGGCATTCAAATAAAGGTGTCATAGAACACCCTCAAAACTGGTTGGAGGAATTGCTATGCAACAGTCAATCCTGGGTCTGTTTGCCTAATGCATAGCAGGCCAACTTTAACACCAGAGCGGTGGGAGAAGGCAGGTGTCCACTGCGACAAGCAAATCAAACCTCTTGCTTCTTTCTTGAGTTCCTGAAATGGTTAGGGGTAAAAAGGTGGTTTCTGACTGAAGTTAGGGGCGAGAGGTACACGTTTAGCTCATGTCCAAGTTCCTGCTTAGTAGAGTGCTTGTGACTCTCTTTTATGTTTTCTAGCAAATTCTCACCATGCATACTGGGCATTAGTCTGTCTGGTGATCATCTGCAGGCCTGTGCTTCTTGGAGGGGAAAAAAAAATTTCTCAAAAAAGTTCATTTAGAAACCCTAGTTGGAATACTTGGGCTTTCAAGCCTAGATATAAAAGAATTGTCAGGTTTCAACTTTTGTCAGAGTAAACATTAGTTTAAAACTATGGATTAGATTTATATCAGTTTAAGTTAACTCCTTCAAGTCTCAAATTTTGAAACATACCCAATGAATGTGACAGAACACATGAAACCTTTTGAATTGTATGAAATTGTTATCTGCAACAATGAAAGGATTAGCATGTGGCGTCAGCATATAAACCCATCACAGGACAGGTAAATGCAAGCTGAATGCTACAGTATTTTGCATCTAGGTAGGGAACAGGCAAGTGTTAGATATTCTAAAATAATTATACTTTACTGATAGTTGCAAGCACTAAGAGTTTCAGGAAGACATATAGTCTAAAATATAAAGCACAGCACTGAAAACATTCTGTTACAAGACCTACTAGTCACGTTGTAGGTGTCAAAAGACATAAACTAGTTTTTATTTGCAATAACCCAGCAGTTTATAGTAGTCACACAAGATTTTACAGAACTTTATACTCTTCAAGGCAGAGGCAAGCAATCTACTAATTTATAGTCTAACAAGCCATGTACTGGCAATTGAAGAACAGAAGAACCTTAAGTAGATAAGCTGAGAAATCCCAAATAATTTGGCAAATGAGGAAGACATGAAGTCTGCCTTAGGACAGTGAGGGTATCCTACCTCAGTGAGGTCTAAGGGAGTCTTGTCTGGCACTAGTTTAGCAGTTATAGGCCAGCTAACTTGCATGCCACCAGTAGCCACAATATTCTAAGCTCTTCCTACTAATAAGACTTTTCAGATCCACTAGACACTACTTGAAAAAGTCCGTAAATATTAATATATAATTCATGTAAAATTCAGTGCAGAAGTATTTAAGACACCAGAAACACTCCACTCCACTGTAAATTGCATGCCTATTGAGATTCGTACCAATATATAAACAGCAACAATTAAAGAACTTTCATATTCCTTAATGTAAATACCTAAACAGACATAAAATTCTATTTTTAACAATAATCAAAGTTCTTCCTATGTCAAAATGCATATTATTTACAAGCTACACATAACTAAACCTGACCAGTTAGACTATTGGTTGTGGGAGTGTACAAAACTTCTGAATAATTGCCTCAGAGTAAACGAGCTAAATATTCAGACATAACCAAAACTGAGATGATAAATCTTAATATACTAAAATACAGTAAGGCTTACTATTAATTTTAATACAACTCTGAAGATACAGGTCCTGCATGGGAAGTCAGTACACAGTGACTAGTGAATTTAACAAATTAGCACTCTCATGTGTGACGTTAGTGATCACCTGACAACTGGGGTTTCTAAATGAACTCACAACCTGCTAGGTTGGGAAAGATTATAACTATGTTATGTTTTGTTATCTACGCATTAACAAAGAGAAGTCTTCAAGTGCCAGGCAGTACTTCAAACACCTGATGACTTCTACCTTCTACCAGGAACCTCTAGACCCGCCTATACTACTGTTACTCAACAACACCCCCTTTCAGTTCCACACAGCTGCAGCAGTCGCTGCCCCTTTTTCCTAACAGCAGTTGGGGTTCATTCCTCTGGAAATGTGAGGAGTCAGATGGGATGATAGGCAGTTAGGGTCTCTAACTCCTGGTGAAACTACTTTGTCTACACTGACCATTCAGGAGTAATGAAGAATCAATAACCAAAGTATGAGAAGGCCTGGCTAAGAGAAAAAGAGAACTCAAGCCACCTTTTCAAAAGGACTCTTTATAACCCCTCCCTCCATTCCTGTGTCATCCACTCAAATGTAAATTTTTTTTTGTCATCAAACCATTAACCAGTTTCTTTTACAGGACTAGAAGCGTCCCTCCACCTCCCATTCCTCCCACCAGGCTGCAACCACTGCCAAGAGAAAACTCAGCTCGAAGAAGCCACAGAGAACAATGCCCCCTTTCCTTTATATACAACAAAAGGGAGGAAGGTAAGGAGTTATTTGACTATCCCACCCTGGACCCAGCGCCATTTCCTCTTCCTCACAGCTCACGAAATTCACAACAGTCCAGCTGTCCACCAATCAGCCATTTCACCTGAGAATCCCACCCTCAATCTCCCGGCCCCTTCCCCAACTCTGCCCACTTACCAATCATCTTTAGGCAATCACCTGTGACAGTCTCAGGTGCCAATCCCCTGGGGCCTGCCCTCAATCGCTCCCAATCCTCACCCCTCCGCCGCACCTTGCAGGATCACCTGAATGGCATAAAGCCCCCCAGGTGTGGCTCTGTCTCTCTCTTTGCCTTCTGCCCGCCCCGCCTTCCTTCCCCTTTTTTCCTCACCGCTCTACCACCATCCGGTCCTATTCCTGCCCTGCTGGAACAAACCTCCTAAGGTTAAAAAAAAAAAAAAAAGACTAAACTAAGCCCTGAGATGTTATCTTCTAGGGAAGCTCAATGATCTCATGAATATGGTGATTAAGGACCCTGCAGGGTTAGTTATACCACTCCTTCAATTCACTGAGCTTATTTTAGTAAGAGATTGATTTGCAATCATAAAAGCAGGGCAAGGAAATAATAAACTAAGAGAGGGAGACTGGAAGACCATGGTAGAGAATTTTCAACTGTAAGCCTTATTAAGACTTGGAAGCCTGCTGAGATGTTCAAGATATGAACCTCTGGACACACAGATGGAAAGTTAATTACAATAACAATAGCAATAACAGTAACAGCACTTCATCTTAAGTTGTCTAAATTGTGTTGAATGGATCTTCCAAGAATATTAATTGCCCTGCCTCAAAAAAAAAAAAAAACTATGAATGACACACTGATAGAAGATGTAATTTGCAGATATGAAACCTACAGAAATATGGAATTTCAGTGTTTGCAAATTTCCCTTTGCAAACTCTGCTGTATCCCACAGCCTCTTGTCCCATTTATCCACAGATGCATAGGAAAGCATCCTCTCTTTACAAGGAGATTGACTAAAGCTTTTTCAGTATTTGACATTTTGAAGAAGCGGACAAAATGCCATCAGCAGTTAATTTTAACCAGTAGCTTCAAATACCTTTCAAGATATACTAAAATTACACAGATAAAGAATGTATCTCTCTAGGTTTTATGGAAAAGTGAAGATGTATCTAATGCATTGCAATGTTCAAATGAAACCACAAGATGGCAAAAGAATGATCCTAATTTCTCAGGCTTTAAAAAATATGCTTCACCCTCCCCCAAATGAAACATGTATCCTGTTTGGGCTAATTAACTCTGTTATTAATTCTATGAAAGAATTAATTAGTTAAAACTAGAAATAGTAATGATGATATTCCAGTATGCTTTAACCTTTTAACCATCGCCATCTCATTTGCTTACACAGAACAGCAAGAAGTGAGAATCTCACTAAAATGTATAAACTACAAAGCATTTTTTCAAAAAATATGTCCACATTTCATTTTGGTTTCAGGACTAAAATCTGCAAGTCTGTTGCCAAAAGTAGACACAAAATTCACTAGGCAAAGGCCTACCTTGAATTAATTTAGTTGCCTCACATTTCAGGAGAGAGAGGAGAGGGAGAAGAATAAAGTAAAGGAAGCCCAGCCAGGCCAGGTCAATGTGTGAAGGAAGGGCAGAGAAGAGCTGATTAATTACACGAGGAAGGCAAGCTTTTCTGACACATTGCTGCATCTTTCCAAACGTTATTTCTTTAATCCTTCCTGAGATCCTATAAGGAAAAAAGACTCATCATCACCTCAATTTTGTAGTAGCAAAAATAGCATCAAAGTGGTTAGCTGGCCCAAAGCTACCTGGCAAGTAAGAAGGAAGATTACATCTCAACCCAGGAGAATCACCCTCATCCGACTCCAGGCTAGTGGCGCCATCTGATGGTTGACTATGAACCTCCAACTAGGGCAACAACTAAACTTTGGTACTTCACAAGTTGCTTCTTGCAAGTATGCGTTGCAGAGATGGGAAGCTGACCAACATATCATGGACAAAGACAAGAGGATGAGGAGGTGTGAGCTGAGTGGCAAACAGAAGGAAATAAAGCGAGGCCTGTTGTTTTGGTTCCTCTCGGATCCTGGGAAGTTCAGGTTCCTTTCCTCTTCACATATTGAAGATTTTATCACTTACTTCAGGAAAAGATTAGAGTTCTTCCTACACTTTCCATTCTTTATATTTCTTTGCCTGAAAATATGCAATCTGCGAAGCGGTCATATTTGGGAGAGTGTGTCATGAACCCTGTTATATAAAATAATATTGTTGGCAGCTTTATTAAAATGTGTTTTAATGAAGTTGATTTCTTTTTATGATGAGGATGAGTTAAAAGCCAGGGAATCTAAGCCACTGGCTGGGCCATTTCACAAAATGTTCCTGAGAGTATGACCTAATTTTTGAAACTGAAACAATGGTGACATCTTAGTTGACCAGCTACGTTGTGCACCTCCAGGAACAAACTTGGACGTTTCCCCAAGTTTAAGGTTTTTGAATTGGTCTTTGCATGCGTGTGTATTCCTCAGCATGTAAGTGTGTATGTGTGTGTGTTAGTAGCATTTTTTATTTGGGAGTTAAGTTTTAACTATGGTAAGAATGTAAAGTTTTTAAAAAATTGCTCTTTCCCTTTTTTTTCCCTTCTATTTTATTTTTAATTTTATGATACATTTCCATAGGCTCTGGGATTTCCCTTACCCTAACCTCCCCAAATTCCCTCACCCTGACTGATTTCCCCCATATTATTACAATAGTATAAACCTTCATAAGCAGTCATAACTCCATCATTCTGCTATTTAAGTGCAATGTGACATTGAGGGTACAGACAATGCCAGACAGTTTTATGGGGAGTTCATCTTTGATTTAGAAGCAGAGATGCACACTGTACCGTATCTTCACATCTGGATATGATAATCTCGGTTATACAGTTTCTAGATATTCCCTTAAATAAAAAGCCATACAACAAAATCAACAACAGGAATAAAGTTAAAAAATTTATAACACCATGGAGTTAAACAACATGCTGCTTGAATAACCAATGTGTCAATGAAGGAATGAAAAAAAAAAAACACACACCTTCCTGGAGAAAATGGTGCTACTCTATGATCTATAAGTTAATGAAGAATTTAATAAGAGAAAAGAAACTATTTTGAAGAAATGAAGGTAAAAACAAAAACATCAAAACCAATGGATTACAGAAAAGATAATATTGAAAGGGCTATTGATCTTATATTTTGCTTGAAGGTTGATTATATCAGAGAGAATGTGTGGTATTTGTCCTTTGGGACTGACTTATTTTACTGAGCATAATGGTTTCTAGTAGGGACCATTTGGTTGAAAATAGTAGAATTCCATTCTTTTGAATGGCTGAGGAGTATTCCATGGAGTAGATGTACTAACATTTCTTTTAACTTTTCATCTTTGGACAG